>NC_132934.1:147935062-148602875 GCF_034638445.1 Ciconia boyciana
TTAATTAGGAAAAAACGGATAGGGTATGTTTTCTTCTAGTTTCTTAAACAGAGCTTGTTCAATAGTGTTAATAAACACGCCAAGTCAAATTCTGATCTCTTTATGCCATCTATGAAATACTGTTCTTCAATTTATCACTGCATGTTAATAAACTTCCTATTCAGATAACTAATGCGCATGTTGGGTGAAAATGGAAAGCTGAAATGTCCTATAGATTTAATATATGTTTATGTACATTGCATACATTTCTTATATCATTTTAGTAATAAAATAAGGATGTGCTTGGATTTAATTATTTTCTGATTTTTTAATAAGAAAGAAAGGTTTCAGATTCAGTTTTGTTTAGGCCCCCACTGCACATGAACATCATTTATCTTTTTAAATCCAGTATACTAGTTTAAATTATTATGCTATGAAGTAAAAAAATAGAAAAAAAACCCTGTTCTATAGGCTCCTTGAAGATAGCAGGTTACCTCAGCTCATGGACATATGAAAACACATGAGAAAGCTGATGCATAAATTAATTACTCAGGATAGCTCTTTTGCATACTGCATATTTCGTATCTATGAAGTTCACAAGAGATTAATCGTATTCTGATTTTACAGACCCTTAAGTTATAGTGACCAAGAACCCATATCTGTTACAAATGTGAAAGTTCATCCAAATTTCCTCTGCAGCTTGGCCTATTTAGTTACACTGGTGATAATCTCAGACTGGAGAATCTGCAGGTAATCTCACTGGATGCTAATTTCAGATACTATATGTTATTGATGAGAGGCATCTTGAGGAGAAGCAAATCTGTTTTCCCACTGACAAGATTCAGAAAGATCTGTAGCTAAACTCCTTTTCAGGTCTTTGGTCTAAGGTTTGCCATCTCTCTGCAGATCTCAGCCTTGCTACAGCCTAAGAAGCCAGAGAATAGAGAAAGTTTCTACAGGATTAAAATGGTACCAGTCTGCTGGTTGAACTGGAGTGGATGAGAATAGCAGAAGAAGCGCTGGAGTCTCCTTGTTAGGCTTACTGGTTATGAATGTAAACTGAAGTCCCATGAAAAGTTATTCAGTGACTTCTGGTTTTCAGACAATTGAGTCAGATTCTCCTCTTAAGTTATTTACAACTGTATGCATCTATTGGTGTCAGCACTGTCACTCCAGATTTACAAACAGAATTCAGGCCTCTTAAAAAAAAAAAAAAATTAAAGAGAAGTCTGACTTCAAATTAACAGGTACAAACAAGTGTTTTATCTCTATTAATAATCTTGACTGCACAAGAAAGTCTTTTGTTTCTGAATATCTGATTGTTGGTACTTTTAGAAATACAGTCCTCTTCAACAAAGCCAAAAAGGAGTTCTAATACACTGCTCTAATGCATCTCATATATCTCTCTGAAAGGCAAGAGAAAGAGCGTAAAGCATCAGTGCCAACTAAGTCAGGTTTCTGGTGAATTCTCCCTGGGATCAAGTGTCATTATGTGAAACTGCCTGCTCTCGAGGAGAATTTACCCTACTATGTTGATTGGGGAAAGCAATCAAGTACTGCTGGAACCAGTTCAACACATTCTCAGTCAACACTAGCCAGTCACCTAGGCACTGCAACAGAATCCAGCCTTTTACAGAATAACCCCCCCGTGGCTAGATCTGATAGTACAAACAAGGCCAGGCTTCCTTTTCAGCAGCAGCATTCAAACCATTTATGACTTTGACAAGGGCAGCCTCAGTAGCATGGCTGTGGCTGAATCCAGGATGAAATTTATCTAACAATTCGCTACTGTCCAGAATTTCCCTCGCTCGCCTTGCCACCACTTTCTCTGGGAGCTTGTCAAAAACCAGCAGGAAAGACAGCATTTCCATTGCTTGTTGTGTTGCGCGGGATCCCAGCGTGAGGTGAGATGGCTGCGGGCATGGTAATTACTCCCTTCCAGAAGCAGCCTTTCAGAATTTCTGGGCTGTTGAGCTCCTAAGAGTGGTGTTACCATTACCCAGGTGAAATGCTTGTCTGTGTATCTGTTTCTCTCATCCTGTTTAGCTCTATGCCATTACAGCGCATCTCTGCCACCTTTGTCTTTTGCTGCCTTCTCTGAATTTAATTTATTCCAGTTTAGCAGATAATTGCAAAAATGTAAACTCATGCAGTAAAAAAAGGGAAGAGAATCAAACAAAGTGAATCAATAAAAGCCTTACTTCGTACAGTAATTTATCAGCATCTACTGCAACAAAATCTCCTTGGAACTCAGCACAACCGCTGGTACTTACAGAGTACGGTGTAGCTTAGATTCCAATATACAATTTTAATTATAACTGCATTCAAAACCACATTTTTCATCTAATTTTTATATTTTATATGAACTAAATACTAAACTATAGCATTTTCTGCTTCATTTACATAATCTACCACTTGTACATTATTTCTTACTGTGGTATGGTGCTTTATGAGGATACATTAAAAAAACCTAATAAAAGTTCAATTAAACATCATAAATGTAGCCAAGTGCATATTTTAATACCCTTCAGAGATAATGCTGCTGAAGTGTTATGAAAAAACAAAGTAGTACTTCCTCAGTGTACAACAATTGCACATAATAAAAGCAGCTTAAATCATAATTCTAAATATAGGACCAGTTTCACAACTTTGGTAATCTAGACCCTAAAAAAGTGAGTGTGCTGGAAGGGAGAAGAACAGCAAAATAAGCGACTTTAAAATTTGGTCAGAGCTAGGGGAAAATCAGAAGAAACTAGGGTAGCCAGGGTTAGCCCATGTCCAGCTTTGAAGCTGTGCCAGTAGGCCCTAAACTTTCAGTCCAAGAAGAGAATAAAATCCTGTAAGAGAAGAAAACCACGTAAAGTGAAAGGTAGGTGTCTGCAGCCCTGCCTGTTTGCTGTTTCATACTGGGACATGTGTCAGGAGCATGTCTGACATGATGGGTCACAGATAAGGATGGTCGTCTTGAGGGTAAAGGACAGAGCTGAAGCTGGGGAGAAGGTATTACTATACAAAGTAGCGTTCTCCCCTGATGTATCATGGCCTCCTGCCCATTCCACAACTTAAAATAAATGCTTTTTTATGGGACATGGCACTGCTGTGTCTGGGGCATGGCACACATGGTGGCACAGGGTGAGGGAGAGCCCATGGCACTGTACAAGGTAGGTACCCAGTTATGGGAGTCTCATGCGCACTATGGCAGACCCAGCAGGTCTGGGAAGTTCAGCAGAGGAGCATACAAGTGGAGAGGGCAGAGAGAGTATTTGTGACCCATTTAAATGATAATGCCATAGGCATTTCAGAAAGACAGGAACAAACAATCTGGTTGGAGTCAGGTCAAACGTAAGAAAAATTTACTCAATCACACAACTACACAACTACTATCTTGTTGGGCTTAGTATAACAAGGTTATAGTTAGGTTATATATACAAGGTTATAATCTTAGATTAGATGAATAGATGAATAGTACAGACACTAGAGAGGGAGTTACTGTTGCAAAAAACAGCAGACAAAATTAAAGCCTGGCACCTAATTTAAATGAATGAACAAGGATAAAATAAGCGGAGACTTCTATTTTGGCAAAAATGCAAAATCCCCCAGACTAACCATGTCAATGTAGTGAAATACAAGAGACCATGAGAAAGAGTCAAAATCCACTACAAATTTCTGGGCATGACCCAGATTCTTGACTTGAAGATATCCATGTGAAATCAATATCTAGACTAAAAAATGCAAGGGCAAACAGTACAAGCAAAGAGAGAGGAATGAAAGAAGTATTAACAATAGGGACTTGAGCTCCTGTATTAAAAGCAGAAGGAGAAAACATTACATCCTTGCACCACAATTGTGTCTCTTTCAATGTATGTTAAATAGATATTCTGAAATATCTTGAGGTTTAACAAGGCCAAGTGCCAGGTCCTGCACTTGGGTCACAACAACCCCATGCAACGCTACAGGCTTGGGGCAGAGCAGCTGGAAAGCTGCCTGGCGGAAAAGGACCTGGGGGTGTTGGTCGACAGCCAGCTGAATATGAGCCAGCAGTGTGCCCAGGTGGCCAAGAAAGCCAACAGCATCCTGGCTTGTGTCAGGAATAGTGTGGCCAGCAGGACTAGGGAAGTGATCGTCCCCCTGTACTCGGCACTGGTGAGGCCGCACCTCGAATACTGTGTTCAGTTTTGGGCCCCTCACTACAAGAGAGACATTGAGATGCTGGAGCGTGTCCAGAGAAGGGCAACAAAGCTGGTGAAGGGTCTAGAGCACAAGGCTGATGGGGAACGGCTGAGGGAACTGGGGTTGTTTAGTCTGGAGAAGCAAAGGCTGAGGGGGGACCTTATCGTTCTCTACAACTACCTGAAAGGAGGTTGTAGTGAGGTGGGGGTCGGTCTCTTCTCCCAAGTAACAAGCGATAGGAGGAGAGGAAATGACCTCAAGTTGCATCAGGGCACATTTAGATTGGATATTAGGAAAAATTTCTTTAGTGAAAGTGTTGTCAAGCATTGGAACAGGCTGCCCAGAGAGGTGGTGGAGTCACCATCCCTGGAGGAGTTCAAAAAACGTGTAGACGTGGCACTTCGGGCATGGTTTAGTAGGCATGGAAGTGTTGGGTTGGCAGTTGGACTAGATGATCTTAGAGGTCTTTTCCAACCTTAATGATTCTATGATTCTATGATTCTATGAAATCAACTAATTTCATTCGCAGGTGGGGTGAAAGCCTTTACAGTCAGACACCTAGGGAGAGAGGGCAGGACCACAGCAGTCCAGATTTATATTGTTTTAAAATACCATGGTATCGAACCTTGAATTCTCAAGAGGCAGCTGAAAACCAAAGGCAGAAAGATCTTTCTGGGAGAGGGACTACCGGGCAGCCAGCTCTGATGTTTCCAGCTCTGATGAGTGAGAAGCCAAGGTGTGGGTGAAACTGTTGAGTGACAGTACATGTGAAACCTGAGTCAATGAATGGGGTATCTACACTGAAAGGAGCAGGCGATCCTGAAACAAAGACTCTATCCAGGGCTCCTGTCCTGCAATGCCTGTCTAAGAAACTTCAGTAATCATAGATTTGAAAGAAATAATCATCAGGCACTAGAAGACCAGGAAAGCTTCTGATAGGGATTTTGGGAATTCATATTCCTCATGTGCATTAAGTCATCACAGCCCCTCTCCAGCTCCATGACTCATTGTTGGTTCTCAAGATGAACAGGGTACTCCCAGGCTAAAAATGAGTTTGAACAGTCTGCCTGTGATTCTTTAGGCTAAAGTGGTTATGATCATTTGGTAGTGTGGTTTGTTATCACTGGAAGATGAAAATATCCTTTATATGTTGAAGGAATGATCAGGAAAGCTCCCAGATTTCCTTGAGCGATGACAGCTTTTGCACCCTAGGACCATTACAGTGAGCCTTCTAGTCCAAAGTGGAAACTTCTGGATAATTATATTGTGGAAAATGGACTTGAAGCACATTCTTCAAACATATGTAAAGATATTTACCATTGCCACAGGGACAGCAAAGCTGACTTCAGAATTAAGCTGCAAATAGAGGCATTAGAATATCTCTTACACACCACACCTTTGAATCCTGGCATTGAGGGTGATGAAAACCCACAGCGCTCTGTGATCCAACACAAGAAGACAAACTCTGAGTTACGGTGGGATGGACTTTTAGCTCTTTGAGGAGAAACCAATATTTGCCACCAAACCTGAGGAAAACAAGCTGTCAAGAACCAGCGGTATGGGAGAATGATAAACACCATGGGAGGTTAGATGAGACTTCCTCATATTCAGTATGAGACCTAGACTAGTCAAAGTGCTGCAGGGTTTGGAGTGTGCTCATCACCTGCTATAGGCATCTGCTCATTGCTCATCAGTTGCAGAGGTGATGAAAGACTGGGAGAGACTGGTGGGAGAGACTGTCCTTTCCTATCTGAGAGAATCAGCTCTGCTGCTGGGACCTGGAGGAGAGTTTGCTGAGCCTGATTAGAAGACCCTTGTCCTGCTCACTGTTATGATTCATTGTGGACTAAAGATATTTTCTAGTCAAGCTGTAGAGTAAGAAAAAGGCACACCAAAATCAACTGATGCAAACAAATCCTCTTTCCTGAGTGGCAAAATTATCAGAGGCTGTTTCAGATCTGAGTCTGTCAATAAAATCATTCCTTGGCTATGTCTGTGCAAGTGAAATAAGCAGGGCAAGGATACCAGCTCTATCGTTTGATCATCCATGCTGTTTAATTGCTAATACTGTCCCTGGCATAGTTTTGAGCTTGGTCCCAGACAATGCCTGGGAACAGCTGGAGTACAGCACAGGCCAGGGACTGTTCTCAGGAGGCAGGGACTGTTCTTTGTTTTGGGGAGTGAAGACAGTTTAATCATACAAACATAAGCAGTGCTGGACCACTTGCCCATAGGAACAGAGGAGGGACATGGATGTAGCTTGTAAGTGCAAATGAGGTCCACAGCTCTGGCTTTTCTTTGATGACAGGGAATAGTGGCTATAAATTCTTCACCCTGTGAGAATCTCCTGCTAGAGCTGATTAAGCACCTGTTTCCCACCAGACAAAGCTCTCACAAAGTGTCCCTAAAAAGGGGGTACGTAGTCTTGCAGAGAACAGGCAGCTTAATTATCTAATCACGGGCGGCAGTGTCTGCTGTCTAATAGTCTAATGTTATTTTCTCATGGGCAGTGTACACATGAGAAAATTCAGTGCCACAAGTGAGAAGGGAAGGAGAAGAAGAATGACATGGTCAGATGAAGTCTTGAAATCCCCCAAAGCCAAGAAACTGGGAGCAGTCCCAAGTAAGCATGTGAGGAACTTAGTGTAGTGGAAGTTGGTCTACCTGACCAGTGATTTTTTTAGATTGCTGATGAGAAGAAAGAGGAGCCAAGCTCTATTCTGTAACTGTGCTCCTGAGGATGTGCTCAGCACTACAAAAGTCTTTCTAAATACTTCACAAGACCAGGAGTCCTTGAGGCATTTTGAGCAATGCAAAATGAGATGACTTCCAGATGTTCTATGGGAGTCACAACCCAAGAGCACCTTTTCCCTTCCACTCTGAGGCAGAATAACAAGGAAGAGGAGACTGAAAATGAGAGACTTGGGGTTCAAGTCAAAACAAAGAGATGTGCCAAGAAGTTATCTTTTGAGCTCTTTATGAGCTCTATGCATAACACCTTTACAGGTTTAATATTTTCTGGGTATATGGTTTAACTGGTTGACAAACAAACACAGGAATGCTCTCTCACAGCAGGATACGTGCCTTGGACAGGGTAAAGCTGGTGGGTGTGTATAGCACCTAAATCCATAAAGGTGGAACAAAAAGTGGAACAAAATATGAATTTAAAAAAAAAAGCTGAAGAAGATGTATTATCTTGCCCCTATAAGGCCAGAAAAAAAGGAAAATAAATGTAAGTGAAGAAAAACCACACCCCAAGTTTGAAAGGGTAACCCACAATGCAAGTGAGAAAATAATCCTGAGGAGCATGTTCTGATTTAGCCATAAGGAAAACTGGGAAGCTGGGTACACTCTGCTCTTTTTTATACCACGCACGCAGCATTTTGAGGAGGGTGTGGGACTGTGCCCTCTGGCACCCACAGTGTGTCTGTGCTTATCACTTCAAGGACAACAGACTTTGTTCCTAAATGCGGTTATTGGGAATTCTATCATTCAGTGAAATTACAGCAGGACTGAGTTTGGCTTGAAGCATTATTATGTAGCCTTGAAAATGTTCTCTTCATAGAGTCAGAATGGCCAAAAATCCAGGAAATCTTGTTAAGAATTAATACTGGAAACAGCATTGATGTCACTTATACATGTGGCACGCTGGATACCTCGAAGCATATTTAGAGCAGGCAGTAAACAATGGCAAACCAGGGGAAGTAGGATTTTGCCTGCCTTTTGAAGCCTGTTAGCTATATTCACTTTTATGTTGCGATGTATGTGTATACAGCACTCGCCAAGCAAGATATACTTTTTATTGACCTACTTGTGTTCCAATTTATTGCTAGTGACAGCTGTTGTCAATGATCTGGAGAAAATAAACTAAAAATAAAGCAAAGAGACACTGATTGGCAAAAAAAATTAGTTGTTGTTTTAAATCAAATATAAGGGATTTAGTATCTTAAAAAATATAGATTCTGATTAAAATGAAGACTTTAAAGCCACGGCTGGATTACAGTAATTCAGAACTTCATGGATTATGAGATGAAATTCTTCATAGGCATCATTTTGGACAAATGCTGCCATTAGGATTACTATGTAATTTTAGACCTACTGCATTGCATTTCTTCATATCCTCTGCTGTGGTACTATATGAATTTGAAAGACACTGGCTGCCATGTTTAATTTGATCCTTCTAACATGAGTCAAATTTGTTGACATTTAACATTTGCAGCCAGTCTAATCTGCTACATTTCAGTGACTTCTCTGCACAGTAATTTCAGAATCAAGGTTTAGTATAGCTGGTATTCTGGTGGTGTTTCCTAGGTACAGGTTGTGGATGACAGTTGTAGTACATGAAAATCTTCCTCCTTTAGTCAGCACAACAGGCATTTAACTGTTTCTGGTTTTTAAGGGCAAATTAAGACATATTTGATTCTGTCTTTCATCTTATTAGGCTTTTTAGATTGCTTTTTTTAATGGGCCACAAGTTGCTTGGGGACATTCTACATGGAAGGCACTATACACGAACAGTTTTATTGTATCTCTCTCTGAAAAGGTGAAGCAGTTTTGTTGAAGATGCCTGCCAGAGAAATCACATATATCACTAATGGAGGAAGCAAGTGATAAAAGCCTCTTCGATGATAGAGATGGTGAAAAAAGCAGTTTTCCTATGACAGTATTCTGGGGGAAAAACAAAACAAACCAGTCCCCCTGTTTTTTGTCAGCATCTTGAGGGGAAATCAGATGAAGATACAATAGTTCTGTTGTAGCTGTTTCTGATTGCGTTTGTTTCTAATGCAAACAGATGAACATGTCCTACAATTTTGACTTTTATCAGGCACACTGATACCTTTCTGTCTCATACGTACATGTATAAACTGCAGAAACATTGAACAGTTGCAAGTAAATTAGAGATGATAAAGTATTCTAAGAGATATGAAGAGTTAGGTAGTACTTCTAAACAGTTTCAAATTTCCTCAGTGGAGATTGTTGAATAAATGCACTGGAAGAGTTAAAAAATAACATGGAGGGAAGTGGAGAAGGAGGGAAAATGGGTATATATACACAGGGGGGAGTTTTCTCCAAAAGGGGCAGAAAAAATAATTACAGTTTTTCAACTTACATCTCCTTATGACTACCATGAATACACACAGACATTAATCTCACCAGTCTTTTCTTGACAAACAAAACAGTTACGTCCTTTTGAAGTCTGTGGGAGTTATTTATGTCTTATAGTAGGAAATCTGGATTCTCTATATGCCATCCCTCTAGTTGTCCCGGAGACCAGGTGGTGTGAATAAACATTACAATTATTACAATTATTATTATTATTATTAAATCCCAGTTCTGGTAAAAAGCAGTTCCTGAGGAAACAGGGCTGTTTTCCCAGGGTTTCCCTTGGTATAAAAGAGTTAGCGATGTTGTAGGTGAAAGTCTGGGAGTACAAAAGGCGCGTCAAGGTCACACAGCTTACAGAGCTGTGTTTGCTCCAGGCAGTCTGAGGCATAGCTTCAACAGAACCTCTTCTGCACTAGAAAAATCAGTATTTTCAGGCCAGACAATTGCAAGTCAAAAAGAATCTGGACTTTCTAGATACGAGGATTTCAACCTTCAGTTTCATCTTTATACCTTATCTGAATAATACCACATCCTAAATGACCTTGGGAAATGAACCAGCAATTTTAATTTACCAAAAAGAAAAGAAAGACAATTACAAGCTGAAATTATTTTCAGAGGAGGAGTGCAGGGGCTGTTTGAAGGATGTAGTGGAGGTGGGGAGGGCCAGGGATCCCTCCAGGTACTCATGCCAGCCACTGTTGCTTCCTACTCACCCTGCCTTTGTGAAACCTTTCTCTGAGCAGCAGTAGCAATGACAGCAGCAGCTGTCAAGCCTCAGGGATGCAAGGCTTCCGTGTGTCCTCTCCCCTTGCTCCAAAGGGTGCACAAGACGGGTGCCCCTGTCAGCCTGCCTTGCTATGGTTCTCTATATATTAATAGTCTGATGTGTGCATAATTAATGCCAGAGCCTCAAGGGTGCTAATAAAGCCTTAATGGCCCTGTCTTGCCTCATGTGGGACCTCCCCCCTCTGCCCTCGGGCTAAAGAAATGCATTTAACCTCAGGTCTGGGTTTTCACTCCCTGTCCAACTCATTGTATCTGTGCCTGCCTTCAGCCCTTTCACAGCCATGCTTGTGCCTGGCCATGGCCCTCATTGATCTGGACCCTGACCTGGAGACTGTCTTCTCGGCTGGACCTCAGACCTGCCTCGTCACTAGGCACACCCGGCAGTCACTGGCCTATGTCTGACCCTCACCAGACCTGATCCTGACCTGACTTCCTGACCTGACCTCGGACCTGCCTCATCACGATGGACTTGCCTGAGGATCTAGGCTCTTGGTTGAACCTAACTCCACCCTTGGGCCTGCCCTGCTCACCTTGCTTGGGTGTTGTGGGACTGGACCCCTGGCTGGCACAGCCCCTGCCCTGCTAGCCACCTTCTGCCCCTTGGCTCCTGGCTCCCCGTCCTTTAGGGAACAGCCAGTCCTCACTGCGCCCTGCTGATTAGAGGCTTAATTTATTATGAAAAATTAAAGAGTTTATATAGTATGTCTCATTCATTTCTCAATGTACAGTACTACTATAATACTTCTGGCCATGTCTCGGTTCCTGTTGGACAAATTGCTTTTTTCTCTCTTTAAATGGAGAAAATGACATTGTTTTCTTTATTTTAAAGTCATCTGTACTTACATATCATCGAAGATAAGCTTTGTCCTTCTGCAGTCCCTGGGTGTGCTGGACAGAGGTGACCAAGGCTCTGTTTGGGACTGGGGCTTATTGCAGAGAAGAACGTTTTCTGAATTGATGTGAATTGCTTTCTAGACAACAAGCAGCATGGAAGACATTGAGGAATTGGCTACTAACTTCAAAAAAGCAACTAATAAACAACAGACTGTCTTTGCATTGTGTTGTAAATTGGCAGTTAGTTTTCCTACTATTTCAGCAGGGAGTATGTATAACTGTCCTGTCACTGATAACCACAGACTCACAGATATTGCTCAGAGCACTTTCTAAAGGGCTCGAGTTTCAGTGTGATATACGGAAGAAATGGAGCTGAACTATTAGTACCTATCAAAACACTCTGAAACGCAGTAAGTGAAATTATTAAAGAGTAGATCCGTTGTGGTCATTTAGAAGATCAAGTTATATCTCTAGTCTTCGGCTTCCGAACTAGCTTTGCACCTTGCCTGGGGAGAGCCAGGCTCACTTGTTTGACTCATTTCATGCTGCACTGCTGATGTGCCTGTACAGTATGAATTTGTAGCCCAAGGTCCAGGTTTCTTTCTGCTCTCGGCCCCTGATCAGCTCAAAAGATCACTGCTCTGTGCCACAGCAGAAGCATATGTCTTTTGGCAGGGTCTCACGCATTCCTTCAGCTGCAGCCCTGTTCTTCATGTGGCCTCATGAGCCCTTCGTCCCACCGAGTGACCTGCTGTGTGGGCTACTACGCAGCGGTACAGTGCAAAGCAGAGGGCCCCAGGTTGGTTTTGGTTGATAACCACTGCCAGAAAACACTGTTCTCCATCAGGTGACAGACAGAAATGCCATAGGGGAAATGGACAAAAAGCTCAAACGGATAAAAGCCACTCCCTGGCTTGTGGTCTCTGACAGAAATTCAAAGGACCACTTGGGCATGCCAGTTAGGTGCCAGATGGGAAACTGGGATAAAACTTTTTTTTATCCCATTACTTTATATCCCAAAGTTTTATCATAACTTTAACATTTATAGTTCATGAGCTCTCATCTTCTATATGGCACATCCAGCTCAGTTCAGCAGGCTAAAGTTTTCAGATGAATAACCAGATACATAAGAATTTTATTGCAAAGGTTGTTAAAATGTTGACCAAATGGTGCATTGCTAGGCTATGCAGAAAATCTCAGTGAAATGCATTTGCTAAGGGTGTGGATCATAAAGCAATCACCTTTTACTTTTGATTTCCAGCACATTTGCCTGTGAAGGAATTTAAATTGTTTTCAAGATATCCAGTGAAGAATCATATAATTATAATTCTGAATGGATTATAAACCTCTAAACTTATGTTTTAGAAGTTAAAATGTTTAAAAATTTACATTTAATCCATGAAAAAATAAATGAATGCCTATGATATGTCAAAATGCCTTTTTAGTGGAATATTTTTATGTAATTAATTTTATTTCCATTTACCAAAAGCAGCTGTGAGATATTCTTGAAAAGCACAATTTATGATAACTCGGTTTTTAAAAAGTGTCCAAAATTAAGATTATAGCTACTACTTCTGCCTCCACTGTCAAAAAATAAATATATTTAAGTATATACACATATACTTTACATATACTGTGGGGTCAGTTATCCCCACAGCAAAAGTGGCTGGAAGAGACACTGCTACAACTCAGGTGGTTTGTTTTCCCGAAAGTTCCTTAGGCACTAATACTTAGGCTTTTGAAGCCTCTTATGTATCAAATAACAAATACAGCAAAGAGATACAGGATAAAATATATAAATGGCTTTTGTAGCAAGGAGAGGAGCATGGGCCTTTCTAGCAGCTGCAGAGTGCCCTAACAGCTTGACTAGATGCTCCAGGAGTGGACATCAATATGATGGTACCCAAATTGCTGCTTCTAGGTATTTCACACAAAGCAGAACGCCTTCAAGGGGAGGACGTGACAATATTCTGCCCTTGATCTTCTACCAGCAGTGTACTGTAGGCTGGAGGGTAGGGTATAATTTTGAGAGATGAGCGAGAGAGAGAGGGTTATGAATTCCCTCAATCAGAAGAGCTAACAAGCTTTGTACTCCAGCATCCTAATCACAGAACTCGTGCATAAATGGCGGCAGCATCTACTCCTTTCTCTCTGTGCTCTGAAGGCAGTGGCTACCATGTGGTGTAGTAATACGGCCTTATCTGGAAGGGTGCTCTAGACACATTTGGTGTGATCAAGACTCTCTGACAGGTATCTGAATACCTGGTGGAGGTATCTGAATATCTGATGGAGCTGAGTTGTGAGGCTGGTGCTAAGCTGTTCACGGGTGTCAAGAGTAAGTAGAAATGTCTGAGAAAGTTGGTTGTAAGACATGTAGGAGAACCTGTCTGCAGGCACACTCATGGTGAGGCAGTGGATATACAGTTATACAGTAGAGGCCTTATGCACCACACTTTTGGATGCAGGGGGCTTGGTTGTGCCCAAGCGATACTCTGGAGGCCTAAAGCAATTTGTTTTGGGCCATTAGCTTTTACCTTTTGCTTATGTAACCTTTGGTATTTGCCTGCTTTACAGCCTGCCCTCTTTACTTTCTTCTGCGCCTTGCTAAACTCCAAATCAGAAAAACAATACAACATTCATTATTACAGTTTTTTGCATAACATTCTGCAAAACTATCACGGACTGCAATACAAAGTGAAAAATATAGAGCTAGGCTTTATATTGTGAACAACAGCATAAACTTACAGTGAAGTCTCCAGGCTGTGGCTGTGACTGGATTTCACCCTTATGTTTTTTGCTGGAGGAGATGGAAGGTAATAGACTGCTGCCATTAGGTCTGCTGGAGGAAGTTAAATCATCGTTGGAGTATTTGTGTTTTGATGCATCAGAGAGGGGAGAGACGGGTGACCGAAGCATTTTCTCATTTTTATTTATTGGTATTGCCAAGCTGGAAATGGAAATTACAGTAATGGAGTGTCACAAAGCTGGCTTTGAGAAAGGTAAATGTTTTATATATTACCAAAACTTTGAATTTAAAACCTGCTGGCAGGATAAAGTCTATTGGTATCTGGAAACAAGCTTACAGTATTGGGACCAAGAGTTCATTTACAAATTTGTATCATGTTTCTCCTCTTTCCCTTCAAGGCAAATTGTAATTCTGGAGTTAATATAAAGTCTGTATCAGAGTACTTGAAAAAAACCCCAGAGATAAATGGCCACTTGCTCACCATTTCTTAAGGGATAGCTGGAGATGAAGATTAGGCTCTGAAGTGTAAGTTCAGGTTATGGAGCCCTATTTCACCATTACAGGTGACAATTTATAAGCCATGGCAATAAAACCATATGTGAACTAAAACAGGAAATGTGTTTAAAGATGACTGGCTTATCTTTGTGCTCAATGCCCAGCCTTTGGTAGCACTGTTTATACTAATCTAATACAGATTTTGAAGACAAAGAAAGATAGGCTGGTACTGCAGACAAAAGGAAACATATGCAAACAGTAGATGCAGAGAAATGTGAGCTGCTCCTTCTTCTGAAGAAGAAAGCTATAACACAGACAGTATTTTCAGCTTTCATTTATTTGGGAGAAGGTTTGGATGAGGAGAAGTCAGACAGACCGTAAAAATATGCCCAGAAATAAACTTCAGATGCACTAATTTGAAGAAAACATTTAGCTGAAAACCTTAAAGCAACACACACAAAATAAAAGTTTTTTTAAGCAGACAGTTTGCATTAAGACTAAAACTGTGATTAAGGCCAGACAGACTATTTTAACACAATACCTTTTGCTGTCACATTCCCCTTTATTCAGCCTATTACTTTTTATGGACATTTCTCACTTCTTTATAGTTACTGTATCAGACAGTATACACTTAATGGAATTGCAAAAAAGAGTATGGTACAAACTATATTTCTGCATATCATTTCAGGGAACAGAGCTAATTAAATGTGCGCTTATCATACATTTGTCCGTTTACCTGGCAAGTCTTTAAAAACTAGCTGTGAAAGAAGCCATGAATCATAATTCAGAACCTTTCCTGTTTCCCACAGTGTAGTACCTTTAAAACACAACGTGAACTGTTTTGCTTTAATGACCAATGCTGTTTACGAAAGCAAGACTCCGCGTGTGTAACATGGACAACGGGCCCTTCTGTCCCTAAGAAAAATAAGATCTTTAGCACTATTTTGAATGTGAAAGCTGATGCTGTCATTTCTTTTCATCTTTTCAAACATAAACCATGCCTTGACTAGCCATGCTTATACATGACTGTCAAAGTGCAGGCCTAACGCATCCAAGAGAAGCCATAGCTCTTTGGAAGTGTACCCAAGCCTCAAAAGCTTGGCCCAGAGCTTGTGAGGAGTAGCTGCAATTTCTAGTTGTGCTGCAGACCTTCTACATGGCCCTTGGCACATTGCGTGGGGCCCACCTACGTGTACTGTGAGCAGTCAAACTGCAGCAGCACAATCATCTCACACTGAGAAGCTGTGCAGAAGAACCTGCAGTGAGCTCTGGTCTGCTGGGGGTGGGCAGATTGTGGCACCCGACATAGATGCAAGCTATTTGGGGTTTTGACGGTTTTTTTGACGCTGCAGCCTTTCTTGTCAAACAGGGCCTTGCTCAGTCTGCACCTCCGACTGTAATTCCACAGTAGGAAATGCTCATGTCTGAAGGTGGTTTTGCTCCTCTCTTTGCTACCAGCTCTCAGCTGTGCTGACAAAACCATCTGTGTGGCTCTGCTGGGAGCTGAATAATAATAAACTTAATAACCTGGCCAAAAAAAAAAAAAGAGAGGAGGAAGAAAGAGTTCTGGTTTCAGACAAGTTTCTTGAGTGAATTTACAGGAGAGCCTTACAGGCAGCTATGGTGGCATAACTGGAGGGGGGATGTGCCAGCATGAGGAGCCGCTGGTTGCAAGAGGGACAGGGGGTCCTGATATCTGCACTGCTGGTTTAGCTACAGCCTCAGTAGCCCATCCTCAGCTGTGGGAATATTAGCATTTGATATCATGTCCTTCAGTAGCATAAACCACAGAAACATTTTGGAAGCAGGGCAGACCAGGGAAGAATTAGGAGGCAAATATACATTTAAGACCTTCTTCTTTGTTTCTTTAATGTACAGTTGCTACCAAGAGTACTGAATATAAATAATGTCAAGCAAAACACAAATTATTGTCTTGCTTCCAGGAAGCACAGAATTGACCCTGTGACATAGCAAGCTATGACAGCCATGCTATTCTCTGAAAATGAATGCAACGTAAAACATACGACACTGCGGTAACAGGAACGGCATGCCTGCATGCAATCACCCACAATAAAACAAACTGTTCTGTGTATTGTTTTCACTTTATGAAACATATCTGACATGTCAGGACAAAGAAATCGAATGCATATTTTTGAATAAGCACTATATATATTAGTCTTCTCCATGATTTTTTCCAGTATTAATAACAAGAATTGCTCAAACTCATCAGTGATGTGTACAACAGAAAAGCCTACTACAATAAATACAACTATTCTCTAATTTTAGCAGTTCCACTCCAAGAGATAGCCTGATACTACCAGAAAAATGTTTTTTTTTTTTAAATACTGATGACCAGCATGTACTAAGCAGCATGCAGCTGAACTCTGAAAACATGTGTGTCTAAGTTTGACTGCTGGAATCCCCCAGAGAAACTCAGTATGATTGATCTGACATTGATAGGGGTCTGTGTGCGTAAACCATGCCAGCAAATGCTAAATATTCATCATGTGTTTCATGCCCTGCATCCTTTGAAAATCTGATTGTTTTAAAAATCTGAGTTCTTTGTCCTAAAATACACACTAATTACGCAGAATAGATTGCTTGTAATCTCAACAACATTGGATCTCAAATATATTCTGGAACTGAGTATTGCAGGCATTGTTATGAATATTTTTCTCAGTCTTTTCCATAGAGTTTATAGATAATTGTATTTAAACCCTGACATATAGTCAAACTTTAAGTTTGAAACTCGTAACACTGTAAGGAAAGAAAAGGTTATAAGATGGTCGCCTATATGAATTGGTACCTACGACACAGTGTTTGGGAATATGTCTCGGATGATTGCACTGCTCTAGCTATAATTACTCATTCCATGAGTCGCACACTTGAACTCACAACTTCTTTGTGCAATAGGACAAAAATGCAAGTATATAAATGTGTCACGAGCTGCTAACTTGTTCATTAAACCAGAGGAAAGGAGAATGCAGTGGCCCATTTTTCAACATAAAATGTGATAATTAAAAAATAAATCCTATTAAAGGAAAAAATAACACACAGCATTAATCTGCAACTGGTTGTATGACTCAGTGGTAAATAAAAAGGAAAATGCTTACCTATTTTCATTCATATTGCAGTGATTTGCTGTTGTGATGCTATGGGCAGAGGCAGCTAATCGTGAAGAACCCTCTCTCTCTAAATGAGTCTTCTTGATGTCTCTGCATTCTTCCTCATTCTCACACTGAATGAAGAGAAAAATAATAATCTTGTAGGTTTTGGATTTACTACAGATCCAAAAGTATTTCAGCAAGTCAGGGGCTAGTATTTTCTGGCATTTTGGTATTAATGATGACACTTTCTTTGAGCATATACCTAACGTGGATCAGAGACGATTGGTCCATGTCTTAAAACACTAAAATCTAAAGAGGCAGTGTGTAAACAAAGGAGTAGAATATAAGACTTGAATTGTTTCAACCACTTCCCCACTTGCACCTTGGGATATTTTGTCTTTATATTGCCCTCTTTGCCCATCTCCTGTGCACTTTTCTCTTGCTAGTCCTCAACCTCATACCTCTTTTGTCTCTCCCTGTCTTTTCTCAGCATCGGTGACTATGCCTATATTAGTAAATACAACAGATCAGCAACCAGCCCTGAGGCCAACCGGCATGGCACAGCTCACACCCCTGCACTCGTCTCACTCCTCCTTCAAACCAGGGTCTGCCACATTCAGACTGCCTTTTGGGAAGGGACCTTAGTCTGTGCAGTCCTGAACGAGAGTCAGACAGTGTTTGGAAGAACAGAGTTGGCCCAGGCTAAAACCAGGTTAGCAAGCATGCTAACAATTACACAAAGAAGACGGATGACTGTGTGCCACCACTTGGGGCTGGACCCTGGCCCTATCTGACCTATTAATATGAACATAGCCAGTGTTTCCTGCCACTATTTAATTTCACCTTGTGTTCCTTAGGTTCTACCATTGTCTCCCAAAGGCTCTGCTTGCCCAACCCCCTACAAAGTCCACATCCTTTTCCACTTCTAACACTTCTCTAGTTGCCAGTGCTGGCTAGGATTTACTTGTGAACTGTTGATTCTGCTGTATTTATTGCCTTGCTGCATGGTAACAACATTTTTTATGTTATCCACTGCCACTATAGCTGCTGCTATGGGGTTAACTTTGTAGCTTATACTCCACAGGAATGAAGATCTTCTCACACCTCAGTGCTTAACTATCCTCCTCTGTCTCTACATTGCACATCTTGAGATCATGACAGAGGTGGAACTAATAAGGACAGCTTTCTAATTTTGCAATTATGTCTGATAATCCATTCTTATTAGTCTTATGCTTAAAGTCTTTTGGGAAGGGGGATCACATATTGTGAGTTTGCATGGCAACTGTCCCATTGAGGGTCTTATTCCAGGCTGAGGGGCAATGTGGTACTCCAGGAATGCCTTGTATTTGTTATATCACTAAAACCACCACCAACAGCAATGCTTTAAGACAGAAGAGTAAAGGATAATATATGCCACAGAGAGTCGGATTAAACATTTCTGGTGTGACTGCATTTATTTTGCTCTTCTATCGTGCCCTCCTGTTTCCTTCTGTGTGCATAGCCTGGCACTATCACACTGGCATCTCCTATGGCACAAACATAAATCTTTTTCTTCTGCCACTCTTTCTTTGCCTGTTCCCCATCATTTTGTACTGTGCAATTACTTCCATACTGCTTCCTAAAGAAAATGCAGACAAACACATCTCAAAGCTTATCAGGGCTCTCTGTTATGGCTCTATCAGTGGCCAGAACAGGGCTGCCACCTTTCAGATACTAAAAAAAGAACCCCCAAATGAAAAAAAGATAAAAAAAGGAAAGACTGCTTTAGATAAACTGATTTAGATCCCCCAAAATGTCCAGATCAATCTGCACACGTACAGTAGCTCAGAAAGCGACAGATGACTGCGCAGTAAAACTGTCCAGAAATTGGGCAGATGGCCATTCCAGTTTAGAGTGACTTTTGGGGTCAGATCGGTACAAATGGACCAGAAAGCCTCCTTGGAGGACAGCTGTGGCCGTGGGGTGGACGGGGCTTTCTCCCCGGCACCACCAGAAAGCATGCGGGAGAGGCATGGTGGAGGGGTGGATGTGACCAGAGGGCTGTGCCCACCCGGCTGCTGTGACGGTGCTGCTGGGAAGGGGGCAGCTTATGGACTACGCTCCCACTTCTTACAGCTGTGTGAGAGCCCCGAAGTAAAAGCGGGCTACAGGGGTGCGAGGGAGGCAGCAGAGCCAGGCAGGTCCCAGGTCTCTGCGAGTGCATCCCCCACAAAGCCGGGGCTGAAGGACTCGCCTCTTGTTGATAATTTGAGGGGGAAAAAGATGTTGCCTCTCCTTTTTCAACACATGCAGTGATACCATGGAGACCGTGACAAGACAGCCGTTTATATTCCCTTTGCCGACATGAGCATCACCTCCAAATGCTCAGGTTTTGAGAGAAGCCTCAGGAGAGAATACTATCCTACTAAAATGCAGTGTCTTTGCTAAGGCATGGAAAGCCACGTGCCAGCAGCAAGCGCTGTCTCCAAGGGGCTGTTATCCCTCGTGGCCAAGAGTTTCATCACCTCCTGGGATGGCATCTCCCCTGGGGCTTGGCCGGTTTCTATGCGGCGAGTGGGGACAAAGCCCAGCCCAGACGAAGCGCCGGTCCGGAGAAGACACCGTCATTGAGCAACGGATGCGGGCGCAAGCGATGCTTGCCTCCCACTTGCCGGAGGTCCCCCTACCCGCCCCGATCGGTCTCCCCGAAGCTCACCTTGCGTTTCCTTCTAGATTTCGGTAAACCCTTCTCTGCGGGGGGGTCAGCACTACTACCCTGCGGGAGGCTGGCCACCTGGTTTGCTCCGGCGCTCATGGCCAGCGGTTCTTCAGGCAAACGCTCTGGAATCCTGGACAAAAGAGCCAAGTCAATGTTGACCCACAGCGACTTTACCTCATCACTGTCTTTCAGAGGAGACAGGAGCTCATTCCTACCGAAAGGAACCAGGGTGTAAAACTGTTCCTCCAGCTCCTTTGCTATTTCACTACTAGTCCTGGCATTAATGGAGCCAAAGGCACTGCAGCCGCCGTGGGGTTTGCTGGCGGTGCCGGTCCCCGCGTCCTTGGCACGCGGCTCAGCCCCGGCTGCCACCGGCGCCTTGGGCAGCGGGCGCTCCTCTCGCTCCGACTCAGAGCCTGAGTCAGAGGAGGATGACGAGGACGAAGACTCGGTCTCGATGAACTCCTTGGATTTGGGCGCCGTTTTGCTTGGCCCCCGGGCCCGACGCTTCTCGCCGGCTGCGGCCAAGCGGGGCTCCCGGCGGTGGCCTGCTCTGCAGCCACCGCCGCTGCTGCTGCCACCGGGCCGGGCCCTCGACGCCTCGCCAGCAGTGCTTTCCAGGAAGCTGTGGCTTCCGGGGGGCTCCTCCGCGCCGGGGCAGTGGGGGCCGTCTCCGGCAGAGGTCCTCTCAGCCCGCCGTGGTGCCTTCTTCCCCGCTGCCCGCCTCGGAGGCCCGCCGTCGGCAGCGGGGGGTGACTTTTGCCGGCTGCCCTTGCTGCCTGGCGCTTTGTTGGCGGTCCTAGGCCGCGGTCCGTCCCCAGCGGCGGCGGTGGTGGCGGCACAGCCCTCCCCACTGCGGTGCTCGGCCGGGCCGGTGGCCGGGGTCTTCTCGCTTTCCTGCCGCTCCGCCTTCACACGGCCGTAGTAGGGATGGGCTTCCAGCGCCGGGCTGTCATGGTGGGTCAGGATGGGTGCTTTGTGCGGGGTGACTTTATTCAGCCACTTGTCCAGCTGCCACTTGTTGGATGAGGGCGGCTCGGGCTGAAAGGGAAACAGATGGCAACAAGCTTAGTGCTGAGACCCTGCTGCCCTCGCCCCGGGGCTCCCTCAGGGACACTGAAATGCGGGGTCCCTCCTGGTACCGCAGAGGTTCTCCTCTGGTCAAAGAGCCGCCCCCAAGCCAGGGCAACCCCCTGGCACTGGCCCTGCACGGCAGGATGGGAGATGTGGGGCATGCCGCACAAGTGGGGATATTTTTGGTTTCAGAATGAGGTTGGGAAGGAGGATGGCTTCCGTGATTCATCATTTCAAAGGATGATTCATGCAGGCTTTACTGGGAAACACTCCCAGGTTTCCAAATAGACAAAAATATAATGGCGATAGGAAGGGAGGAAAACAAGGCAGGGGTACAGCTGAGGCTAAGGGAGGATAGCTAGTGGGAAAGCTAGGGATATGTATTTTGTGTCCTGCGCCATTGCAATAAATAGGAAAAGAGGCATGTAGTGGGGAGGTGGAGGGCTGACCAGGCAGTTAATGTAATCTGTCTGGTATTGACGTTATAATCCTGTGAGATCCCACAAACATTTGTTGTGTGGTGGTATTGTCAAGTGCTCATTTTGTCAGTATTGTGTGGCTGTTAGTTTTTCTCTTCGTTCCTGTCACAACATGATCAAGTTATAAGAGAGCATCTAAAACATAATGGTGTTTGGACAGTGAAGAAGTGGGGTAATTATGATTTCAAATGTAACCACAGCTCAGACAATGTTATTTCAGAACAATGTGCAAGTGTTTTCTAGTGCTTCTTGCAATCAGTAATTTGAATGTAATAAAATGAAGAGGAAAGGCAAAAAACCCCAAAAGAAATAAATGATGGAGTAGATGGGCAGCCATAATCCAACCCCGCAGAAGCCAACATGAAAAGTCTCCTAATTTCCTTAACTGGAACCAAAATTTGATCCACTAGGCTATTGCATATGAATAATCAAAAAGCGTGTCATGAGTCTAACATGAAAACCATCAATGCTCTGGAAGAAATTTTGCTCAAGAGAGAATATCCACAGCCTCTAACTTAAAAGAATCTCTTACTTAACTCCTTATTTAAAGTAGGTGCCTGAGGGCAACACAGGTTTCCTGCCACGGGCGTCTCCAGAATCATCCACTGAGGGCTGTATTCACTCTACATGGAGCAAAGGCTCCTAAAATAAGCAAAAAACTTAGACATCGGAATTCATATGATACAAATATTCCTTCTTGCAAAAGTATCTAATTTACTCATTATCAAGCTAGCCAATACCTATGGGAAGTTTTCTGGATTGCCTTAAGTTTATTTTTTCTTAAGCATACTCCCTAATATCTTACCGAGGAATTTCTTTCCTGAGCTGTAAATCTTGAAAATGGATGGGCAGTATTTCTCTTGGATTAAGATATATTTTTACAACTCTTAACTCTCTAAAATGAACAGCATTTTTTTGATTGCTGCTGAAAATACAGATAGATTTGTTTGGTGCCATTCATTGTGCACATACTGAATTTACTAGATATATAATAAAAGGTTCACTATACATGGAAGTCTTTCCACTGTTCAGGTGTATTTAAGAAAAGGACATACATCAAAAGCACGTGGGGAAAAATATATGTCTGCCTATAAGTATAGGTCAGAGTGAGGGCAGCTTGAAAGTTCAGAAAAACTTCCAGCTTTTCTGTTACATCCCATTCTATCTCTTTATGTACCTTGTAATTCTTGAAAACAGTGGTTCACAAAATATGGATTTCACAGGATCACAGTAAACCAGCAGAAAACAGTGATTAACTGCTACAGTGCCATAACTTGGCAACGTGGTACCTTCCTAGAGTGAAATGTCTGCTATTTAGGCAGAATAACTACAGTCCCACCAACTATGCCAACTATGCCAACTATCCTACCTGTAAACCAACTATGAAGTCTAATAAAAAGGATCAACAATGTTGCCAGCTTCACTAATTTTGCCAGGAGTTTCAGAACACTTGTTATTTTTTCTTAAAGCCTCAGCTCTCAGAATCATGGGCTTAGATGCAGTTCCGGGGTTTATTTAAATAAAAATTCAATCCTTGTGGCTGCTGAAAAAAACCCTTAAGATGTGTCTGCTAGAAAACCCCTTTAAGATGCATCTGCTAAAAGTAAAAAGCCTGCAGCCCATCAGGTCAATTAAAAGAATCCAAATTTAAAAAATCAGAATTTTAAAACTTTTCTCACTATTTTTGCGCCCTGATACAGTTTTGGAATATTTGTGATTGTCAGTGTACATAAGTGATGCCAATTCACTTTTGGAAGTAATTTATTCAATTGATTGCTCTAACCGAAAAGTACTGTACTTTGAAATCACTTAAAAAACCAAGGTACCTTGTGAGAGAACAAAATAATGACAGCCAAGAATGAAAAGCAGGCCTGGTGAGAAAAGGGATTGGGAAAATTCACTTGAAAGTTTTTGCCAGTCCACTTTACATGCCTAACTGCACTTATTTGTGGGAGAAAAAGAAAATCCCTAACTCTCCAGTCCACACCACACCACCCCCGAGCAAGTCACATACCATTCTATGGAAGAAAAGTTGGTTTGCTCAAAGTGGGAAATTTTCAGCAGCACGTAAGGATGGAAATATATATGGATATATACCAGAGTGATCAGATAGCAGAACGGTCTCTGTCCCTTGGTTTTCGTGTCATGGAAGTATGCTGCCCTCAAGGCCTTGTAGACGACTGGGCAGTTTTTAATTGGGGTAAAGCTGGTGGTGCCCAGATGGGCAGCAGTAATAGGAATAACAGTCTGTGATGAAGCTGACTTGCAGTGAAATATGGGTTTGGCGTGAAAACCCAAACCAGGAAACTTTACGAGACAAAGATAGTTTCAGGGACCAAGGCACCACAGACATACACATGTGCCAGGCTTCATGGAGAAACAGAAGGATGTGATACACTTCCTTAAAAATTGTGGGTGGATTCATCTGTACAACATAGACACCTATATCTGAGCTAGTCAACGAGTTCCTTCCTCAGTCAGTGGACTACTCTTATAGGGTGTGAAAAATTCCCTCTTGAAATAGACATCTGAAATAGGCCAGATGAGCTGGGCCCTAAAAACATCTATTCCTCTCCACTGACTGTAAAGGGGAGGCTGAGGTGATGAGCAGATGTAGGTATCTACAGTAGAAGTGTCCAAATTTAGGTGGGATGACTCCCACACAGCACGTCTATATATCTCAGATCTCTTCAAGGCTACAAGTGCAACCAGAGGCATGAGTGGCATGCATCCAAAAGAAACCTTTGTCAAAACTTTATCCAGAAATGCTTTCTGGGGTAAAGGGCTGTTAAACAATGTAAGTGTAATGGGGTCACTCTACGCTTGTTATTACAAAGAGGGACTTAAGGTGTAGCTAATACCATGGTAAACTTGAGCATGACACCACTTTCTTTGAGAGATTAGATAACCTATAATATGTGCATGGACTTAGCCCACTGTAGGGTAGGACTGAGCTATCCGCCATCCCTGCAGTATAATCCACCTATTGTAAATCCACATACTGCTTTACCCTTATGATACTTGCTTGTGCTGCCCTGCTATCAAAGATTTCATTCAGGGCAATCCCCATACAAATGTGGTGTCTTTTCATTATATTTAAGGCATAGATGATGATGGTGATGATGATGATGAAGATGATGATGATGATGATTATCATTACTACTACTACTTTATTGCTACTGTTAGCACTGCTGCTAGTGCTTTATCAAATTAGAACTGGGGATTCCCATGTGTTAGGCACGACACATGCATATGGTAAGAAGTGGTTTCCTGCCACAAAGAATTTTCTGGAGGGAAGGGAGAATTTAGTTTGTAGTTATTGTCAAAAATAGTCCACAGGACAGCTAAAGCCCATGAGTCTTATTTGCAGAGGTAAAGATAGCCTCTACAGTTGGTCTAGTGGTAAAATCCCCTTTTCTTCTGAGTGTAGCAGTCACAAAATTGAATCATGGCTATAGTTAAGATGGGAAGAAAAACTTTTTGGAAAACAAGACAGATATGGAAAACATACCCCTCCTACCCCACAAGCCTAAAACTACAACTCTTCTTCCTCTGCCTCCCTAATGAAATCCACCAGAGAAGAAAGGCTGGTGAGGTGACAGGAGCACGCTCATCGGTTAGCTAGTTGGTTAGATACACACATTCTTCCTATTTTCTGAGCTAAAGAGAAGACAGCCAATGCCACAGAGCACCTGAGGGAACAGCAAGGATTCACAGGCAGTGGCTCCTCAGCCACTGGTACCGACGTCCAGGCACTTGAAGGACTTGATGCACAGTGGTCAGGAGGTGGGTCTCTGCTGATGGGACAGGAGGGTGGAGAAGAGCATAACCCTACAAATCACTTCAGCTTTGACCTGGTCAGTCACAACGTGGGGACTTGAGATGAAAGAGTATATCCTGTGATGATGGAATAAGCATGGACAAAAAGTATATGTGAATCCTTGAAAAAGAGGAAAAAGCTTTAATGGTTGTGAACTAGTCACAACAGCAGAGGCTGTAAAGGACATTGTATCTGGTGCGTGGGGCTGGCAGGGTCCAGGACAGGCCAGCTCTCTCTTCTGGCCTGGTTACTGTTGACTAGCCACTGATGCTTTGCCCCATGAGATGGCTTCTCCGCTTCCTTCCTACCCATTCCCCCCGCTACTCCTCCCTGCATAGTGGGTATTCCCGGTTGTCTAACCAGATTCAGCCTTATTAAAGGTCTGCAGGATAATTCAGTGGAACAAACAAACCAAATTCTTAGCTTTTGAAATGTAGCTCTTTCTATGGACTTGACACCCAATTTTTTTTTCTACCATCTGCAATAATTGCAAGGATAAGACGTCATTGTTTTCCAGAGTCCTCATTTATGACGTTAATTAAGGTCATGCAAAGAATTCATGACTTCAGCAAAGAAACAGGAGATAGAAGCCTCAGTCCCTTGTTCATAATTTCAGGTTTGGCAGTCCACAAAACTGTAACTACTCACATTAATGTCTGAGGCACCTTAATTTGTCCACATCACTGAAACCAGCCTGAATGTTGTCTCCTGTTCTAGCTCAGCCATTATTCTTAGTTTACTGCAGACATAAAGTGTAGACAGCTGAGCTAGTCACTACAGGCTCTAAATAGTCAATGGAAAGAAACAGACACTTTTAGGGTGCAATTCATCTAATCTAGTTTATATGTATGCTTTACAATGAGCTGCTTTTACACTCTAGGCAACTGCATTTAGACACCTGAGAACAACTCAAAGATCTCAAAATGAGATGAGGAAAAAAATACAGAAGAAATGAAACAGCAATTGAATTTCTATATAACCTCAAAGGCAGAAGACACACTGTCCTAGAAATAAAAATCTTTGAGTATATGCATGTAATATTTCAGATTATGGAAAAGAAAAAGAATGAAGGCCTCATAATGGTCTGCAGATTTCCAGATTAAGTTCCTCCCAACCTGCAAATATGGATTTCCTGCCCAGCATTGTGCGGAGTACTCAAGTCCATTGTACCTGAATTTATCAGTTTATGCTAAAGCAAAACCAAAGATGTATTTGCTTTTTCTGTCTTATCCGATAGATGAAATTAGTTTTAAGACTAGGACTCTCTCTCCATTTACCCAGTAAGAACATGGCATATACTTTAGGAAGATGGCTTCACTGGGTGCATAAATGCAAGTCAAAGCATTAATGCAAAGCAGACAGGACTTCCAGTCAGAGACATCATATAAGCATGTTTTGAACTGGTGTCATCAGTCATACGATGGGCCTGGGAAAGCACTGGCCCTTGGGGAAAGCACAGGTATCCTACTTCCCTGGGACACCCTGACCCTATCCATGTGTGGCCTCTCTCATATCCCATCAAGGTGTGACCTATGAAAACCACTGCAGCCATCACATTTTTTGAGTAATTTACATTTTCGTATAAGCATGTTTCATACAGCATGTCCTAGAAGGCAAACCACACAAATAAAATGCAAAGAGACAAGCAACCTGTTGGAGCAGTGCAGCTGTTTCATGACAATGATCACTGATAACTCAGGCTCTGTACAAAAGTAGTTCCACAGATCTCGAGAGGCTATGTATAAAATGCTTGAGAGGAGGCACTTCCTCCGCATTTCCATGACTCTCAGTCCCCTGCTTGACTTTATGAAATCCATGACCTGCCTCAGTTACTAAACTTCCCGCATTCCCTGAGGAATTGCTGCTCTCAGGTCGAAGCAGCACAGGTATCTGCCTAGAGTAAACACTCCTCCCTTCCCGGGTACTATGCTTCTCCTCCTTTTATCTCATATTTCCTTCCCCCCACAATGGTTCCTTCTCTTTCTTCTCTTTGTCCCTTTTCTTCCACCTTCTGAGATCCCGCAGGGAGAGGAGAGACTGAGTGCAAGATCTCTGCACTAATTCCAGCGGGGAACTAGGCAGAGAGAGAACAAGGTCTTAACGGGTCGGATGAGAGAGCTCAGAATGGGAAATAAGACATGGGGTAGCGCAGGGAGGGCAACAGGGATGAGAGACTGGAAGGAAGAGAATAGAGACGAAAGGAAAGAGAACCAGAGAGAGAGGGACAAAGTGAGAGGAAAATTAACTGGAAATGGATCTGAAAGTACTGTCAAGGAAAGACAGAAAGGAAGATAAGTGTTAAATAAGGAACAAAAGTGACAGAACCTGAGAAAAATATATTAAGGATGTTTCTGTGAGTGCTGCATTTTGCCTGATAGGAAACATGACCCCAAATAACAGAGCAAAAGATGAGGAAAGGCTTGTGGGTTATTCAGTATAATTTTTCAGGGTGAGAGAATGGCAAGGCATAGTTTTGGGAGGAGGAGTCTGGTGATTGGATGCTTTTTGTGGAGTAGGAAAATACACTGACTGTATTTCATGTGTATTTACAATCTTGCCGCTAGATTTTTGAATATTTTTACATACATTAATGTGTGTGATGTGGCTGCGGAGTTCATGGTTTTATACTAAAGGTGTGTATTGACCAAAACATGTAAAAACGTCAATCCTGGTAGAAAAGCAGAGCAGAGAAAGCAGCCTTGTCATGTCTGTTGAGCACTCTGCAGAGGTGAAAGCAGAAGGTGGCATAGCACTGGCAGCTTAATTGTGATTTGGCTAGGGCTTGTCTACATGTGGAAATTTTCAGTACTAGCTTTCCAGATGACAATTTTGGGCTTAATGTTTTGCACCATGAGTAATTCAGTTCAGTCCATTTTGGAGGTGGATTAAAATAAATCACACAAAGGCAGCAGTAGCAGAGAATAATTCACTTAGAGAGTGAGGTGAGGGAAGTGTGTGAGTGAAAAACAACTATTTTGCCTTAAAAATCCCCCCTCAAAGTGATTTTATAATGGCTTCCCTGTGTAGAGAAGCCCTTAGTTCCCTTGCAGTGCGGGAGCCCACATCAGGACTTACGCGCTAAGCAAGCCATTGCTATGGAGGCAGAGTTGCATAAAACTTCAAGCAAGCTGTGAGCCTTGCAAGGCGCTCCACTCGTCTCCAGTTTGAGGAAAATATCACCGGGTTATTTCTTTCTTCATTTTTGTTTCAAATGCTTTAATCTGCCCCAGGATCCCCTGCCACTTGCATTTCACAGCATGCCAGGAGGAGGATCCCTGGGCCTTTCTCTTCCATTTTTTTGTGCATCTCCCCACAGCCTCCTTTTGTTGGCTTGGCTGGAAAAAGGTCTGAGTGGGAGTAATAACAGATTGCTGCCCTAAATCATAAAGAGCAGAAGCCCTTACCTCTGGGCTGGAGTAATGCGAGGGCTTGCTGCCGTCACTCTCGCTGGAGCTGCTTTCGCTCTCTGAGTCAGACTCTGAGCTGGTCTCGGATTCACTGGAGCTGCTGCTGCTCGACCCCTTGCTGGAGAGTCCCGAGGCTCGGGCGTTGGACTGTGGCACCACCAGGCTGCCAGCCCCACACAGCCCAGCGGGGAGCGGGGAGGGAAGAGAAGAAAACAAGAACATAAAAAAACCACATGTAAAAACCATGGTGTTTTAGGGAGCATACCTAGCTGAATGCCTGTGAGCTTGTCTCTGCTGCTAACAAATGGTGAAGTGAGTTCAACATTATGCTGTTATAACTGGGGGGAAAATATGGGGTTACCCTCATATCCGTTTAAATCCATAGCCTTTGCCATCTCTTCTTCATCTGAGGGAGGGTCAAAGTTTTCACTTCAGCTTGTCTTTTCTCATTCAACAGACATTTTAGGATATATTAAAGATATCAAACATTAAAAAACAGAGTATAGAAAGCAGTCTTACACTGTCTAATGAACACTCTGCACAGAGGTGAAAGCAGGAGATGAAAAAGGTGACCAGTTAAGAAACGGAGTTGAACTCCACAGTACCGATCATTTATAAGTAGTAATAGCAAAATAACGATAATAATAACAATAATAATACATCCTCACTGGAGCTTCTGACCCCCGTCTTTTGTTCTGCACACTTCTTCACCTACCCATAAGTGATGTGGTTACCTGCATATGCCATCTTGATATTGACAACTGCAAGATCTAAGACTCTGATCCTGCAAAAACTTGAAGAGCTCAGGCCTGTGTTTTGCACGTCAGCAGTGCAGTGCTGTCAGCAGAGCTACTTGCCTTCTTAAAAGTTATGTTTGCATGCAAGTGTTTGTATTATCAGGCCTGACAGCAGAAGAAATGTATACTTTCCTGAAACAGTTGACCATGCATATTAAAAATATCACAGTCATAAAGACTTGAGTGTGAAATGTCCTATTAAGTCATCCAGCTTATTCCCCAGGCAATGGAAGATTGTTCCCTATAGCAGGGTGCATTTTCTAGTGAGTTGTCCAATTTGATTTTAAATTACTTGAATGCAGCTTTTACTTTTACCCCTGGGAAACTTCTCTGCAAACTAACCCAAATTCCACTGTCAGAAATTCCTCCCTACATTCAGCCTGAAGTTGCCCTTTTTAAATTTATTGTTGTTACTTATTATTTCATCCTATTACTAATAGTTACTATGACAAATTACCCTCCTCCCTTTTTGCTTTCACATATTTGCAGACTGTTTTCCTGCCCTACTTCAGTCATCTTTCAGACAAGGCCTTACACATTTACTTCTTCTGATCTTTCTTCATAAGTCATTATCTCCTGGGATATGGGATCATTTTTATGGCTCTTTTCTGAACTCATTCCAATTTGTCTATATCTCCCTGATAACAGGATGCCCAAAACAGAGTGCAGCATTATAGATGGGTTCTCACTAGAGCCCTACAATGAAGGGCTATTACCTTCCTGCTCCTTGATGCGTTGCTTCTGTAAACATATACCCGAGCTGTGATGGAATATATAGTCCATTAACACTCCTACATATCTTTCAACACTGCTTTCTCCAGAATTCATCCACTGATAGCTACATTTGAGATTATTTGCTTCCAGAGAGATTAGCTTGCTTTTTTTCTTCATACCAAATCTCATTTTCTTCTTTACCGCACATGCTTCTAGCTCCTTTTGATTTATTTCTCTGCCCTCGGAGGTGTCTGCAGCAACTTCTAATTTAGTATCAAATACAAACTTAATTAAATGGTTATTCACTTCCTTTTCCAGATCATTAATGAGACTGTTAAATAAACCCCACATGAAACACACCGGTACCCTAATAACCATCTCTTCCCAACTCCATTCACCGGTGTTTATCATTACCCTTGTTTACGCTCCATCAGTCCAATATTGTGGCTAATGCAATGTGATCTTGGAGACGCATTTTGTGAGAAATAATATCTAATAATTAATTACAGTTCTGCTATGCTGCACCTAATGAATTGTCTTTACCTGCTAATGGTGCATTTCATTCTGGAAAACTGGTACCTGACTCCTGACACAAGCCACACATGACAGGCAATTTCTGGGGCTTTGAAAAGAGGCCAGGCCATCAGAGATGCAGTTTCAATTCCCCATGGCCGCACACTTCCTGGCCCTATCCCCACCTCCCCTAACATATGCCAGCCTTTCCCCACTGGACCACATGTCTTGCACAAGCCTGTCGTCCCACCACATCGCCTTCACTTAGAGCATCCCCCCTGCCTTTTGCTAGGAAGCGGCACAGCTGCCCATGGCTTTCTTGCTCCAGAGAGTTTCTGGTTGCTTGGGGAATCGTGCCGCTGTTGGAGAGCTTTCTGCACCCTTCGAGGCACGGTGGGGCCAGGCAGTGCAGAAAACCTCACCTGTGATCTCACCTTACTAATTAAAGCAAGTAAAATAAACAGGAGAGGGAGGAGATGACATCCGTTTATATTTTTGACCTTTATTTCCATCCTTGTAACCATCAGGCAGCAGAGAGAGGCAACAGTAAAAGCTCATGCTCCGGTAGGATGGCTTGGTGCTACACACATGTTCACAGAAGCGCCTGCCAGCTCTTGGGAGGTAAGAGGTCTGTCATCATGCACAGGCATTAAATGTACCAATTACAATGAGTGCCTTTAAAAACTCGCCCTCTGCTATTTTTGTTGTTATTCATGATGTCTCTTTGTCTAGCCAGGTAGGTGTGGTAAATACAAGATTTTCAGGCAGCCATTTGTGTAACAGCGTTAAGGCACAGAGATGCCTGAAACAGAAACAGCTTATAAGCTTCCCGGAGGAGGAAAATTGATGTTTCGTGCACTGCTTTGGGACAATGCAGGTTTCCACTTGTACAGGTTGCCCAGTAAACTCTAGATATAAGTTGCTCACTTATATTAACAGATTACAGTCAATCCCTTGCTAATAAAATAGTGAGAGCTATATAAAGGCCATTGTGAGTAGGTTTTCTGGTTTTGATTTTTTTTTCTTCTTTCTTTTCTTAAGGGAATATGAAAAGCTAACTGCCTTTTCTGACAGTGTAGCTTAGGGAATGCTTTTGACAGTGTCTGACTCTGATGGATTTCCAGTCCTCTCCACAACAGCATTGTGACTGTTGCCTGAAAAGTTCTTCAACATCACAAAACATCTGCACATTTATGTCCTGCCCCTAGTGACTGTGGTCTTAATTTTTAAACCATCATTTTTGTTTGGCATTGACTGAAGTATTCAGAATTGCTATATAGGGGATGAGAGAGAAAAAACCCCACAGTAATATTTCTTTCCTGTTGTGACATGAAATGTTTTTCTAGGCTGCTGAATAGAAATTGTTACTACAGCCATAGATATAAAATATAACTGTTGGACTCTTCACAAACATCTGGAAATCTATGTTTGCTGCTCTAATGGTAGCCAATATACTACAAAAATTTAACATTACAATATTTTCCCATTTGTGCTGATACTGTGGAAGTCGCCTGTCCCCTTCTACCTTTTCCATTTTTAAATATAGCATATTCTTATAAGGATCCTCATTATATCATAGTGACCAGGGTGAAAACAGTTACATGTTTCTTCGTGCATTCTTACTAAAAAAACACCATTTTTTTAAATTGGCAACTTCCATTTTGGACTGTTCTTTCTAAAGTATGTAAGCAAGATCATGCAGTCAAAATAAAAGACCGATTTACGTTTTAATGATTGTGGCACATAACATTCATGCATATTTTGCTACTGGCTTATGCCCCAGAATTAATTACTACATCATAGAAATGATATTTTTATTTTAAGCAATTAAACAACAATTTGGGTAAGAACCACTTTTCTTTAAAGCCCTTGATCAGAACATGCACTCTCTGACTTAAGAGAGAGAGTAAATACCCTGTAAAGTTGCCAGAAGTTCAGTAATAAGATCACTAATAACCAAAACACCATCTGAAGTTTCTGATCACATATCTCCCATCATCCTGGCTAGATGGGACTCGGGCACCTAAACACTGTGCAAGTCTCCAACGACCTATTTTCCTGCATTGGCTAGTGGCCAAGTCACCCGTCTCCGAAAAACTCCTAGATTCCTTGTAGCCTCAATTTTTCTCAGATGTGCAGGTTTAGAAACACAGTGATTTGGGGAGATTAATACTTCTTCCCAACTTGAACTAATTTGTGATCCAAGTTGAGAGGCGGAGCCATCTCAATCCCTGGAGAAGCCTGAGAGGTTAGTTGTGGTGGGACCAGTTATTAGCTCCATCAGACTGCATGGCCATGGCCAGCCTTTGAACAGCACCAAGGTGGTTTAAAGACTCGTGCAAGAAGGTGCAGGCATTTGTTATTTGGTCAGTGGAGAGAGATTCCCAAATCAGATTGCCTCAGTGGCCCTCAGGAGACCTCTCGAGGTTAATCACGCTGGATCTGGGTCCTACTCTGTGCTTCATATTAAGCTGCTGCTTGCAGCTGCACTACTTTCCATGATAATAAATCATGGCGTTCAGCACTGGCCACAAGAAGTTCCCGGGCAGCTAAGCATATGCTGCATTGCAGGAATTCAGTCTCCGTGTTTCAAAGACAGACAGCATGGATGCCTGATCAAGGTACAAGTAAAACAGATGCAGTTCTTTACCAAACTGCAAGTATTTTGTAACAATATTAAATGGATTCAAAAGAGAAAAATCCCTCCTATGCTGAAGAATTTGTGATCCCAGTTCTTCACTGTTTTACAATATGAAGGCACTTTATACCTACTTTACATAGGTATGAATGATTATCAAGAAGTCAAACCAAGGGAGAATCAGGCCTTGAAGAAAAGACTGTGCCAAGAAAACATATCAGAGTGAGCCTCTGAAATACTTTTCCCGCCACAACAAAGGCTATGCAAATGCTCATGCTTCATATATTTTGGAGTCCAGTTGGTCTGCGTAATTTCAGTTTGCAAGAATTGTATCCAGAGCCTTCTTATCAAAAAGCTCAGTAACACTATCTGCTGTATTTGTTTTCGTGTCTGGAGATGGAACAATATTTAGCCAGTGTCATCTGCATAGCTGTGATCATTTAAACTATTTTTCTTCTAAATCTCACCCTACGGTACCATCCATCAAGCACTGTGCAACTACCAAGTGGCCCCGACTCCCCATAGGAAAGAGGAATGCAAAAATTAGTGCGAAGAGCTGACTTGAATAAACAAATGACACTGTTAGGGATCACATTGTCAACATTGAGAGGTAAACATGGAGAAGGTGATCTGAATTCGTAGATGTCACAAATGTTTGAGAAAATCCTAAGAAAGGTTGTATGAGTGCTTGCAGTATTTGAAATACCCAGAAAATCTATCACTGTCTGGAAGATCAAGGCCAATTGTGGGAAAACAATACTCTGAAACAGACACCAGTCCCTTGTCTGGTATAAACTGTCATAGCTCCATTGACTTCAATTAGGCTACACTGATTTAAATCAAACAGTAAATCTGACCAAGACTCTGAAATGGTATTTCAAACTCAGTGATGAAACCATATTCCATGGTTTAAAGGAGCTCTGCTGGCAGAGTCTCTATTTTTATTCCAGATTAAAGTCTCTGAAACACCACTTCCTTCTTCCCTTGAAGCCAACCTAAAACCCAGCGAAGGTCTTTCACGGAAAACTCTTTATCCCTTTGTTGTGAGAAGCAAATTCCACATGGTGCTTCCTCAAAGCACAAACTGAGAACATCGTGCCAAGATCTGTATAATTATCTGTGCTGCCTGGCACTGAAGATATTGCACGTCTCCCATGCGCACAGTAGGGAATTCCTGTGTCGATAATTGTGAATGAATCACAGAGGGAACGGAAATGCCCACTTCTTGCTGCTGCCCCTTTGTATTTTTCAAATTCTGTTTCAGCGAAGACATCTGAAGCATGCTTACCACGGGGGTCTATCTGGACTTGCAGATCAGGCCATCCCAATGGGGATGTAACAGAACATATGGGGATATTTTCTGAGGCAACTGTAGAATGCCAAGAAATAGCACCACAAGGATAGCCTACAGAATGAATGTGGACATCGTCCATTTGTTTCAGGCCAAAATCATGCTGAGAAAAGGGAGATGATACTACAAACTCTAGAATATACACCCGCTTGAGGACAGCCAGATACCTCCATGGTTTAAAATACGAAGGCTGGTTCTGTACTTAATATACAAACATGAGTATAAGGAGCCTCTGCTCTAGTTTTAGCTCTGCTATGTTGAGTCTGAATGACCAAATCAGTGGACCCTTCCAGGGCTCCGGTCACCACCCTAGTCATACACAGGGATGACCAAACTTGCCTACCTTCAGTGTGTTAGGAGACGTCCCTCGTTATTCTTTAAAAAGCACTTGGATATCCATGTTCCGAACACAGTATGGAAGTGACCCAAATTTATGTTTTTGTACCTTTGCTAACTGAGAGCATGAAACCAATTAACTGTCTGAGTTCTTTACAGCTACCGATTGTCAAAACCTATCATTCACCAACAAAAACCGCAGCTAGCCCTGCCATGGTCGGCTGTTCAGGCCTGAATGCAAAAAAATGAGGCTGGGCACTTCCCTTTCTCCAGGTAAACGATTTCCCAGGAGTCTGTTAATATCTTTAGGAAACAGAGAAATGTTTTCATATCTCATTCCTATAATGGATGAGGTATGAAATGGGAGTCATGATGAGTGAGAGTCCTGGAGGTTGTTCGGCTTGTCACAATATATAATGCTTCTGTGAAAGCACTGCATTACCTTAGCCGCACCACCTTTGCACAGCACAACTAATAAAGCACAGCTGCCAAGAACAGAGTTCATAGACTCCACCTATATTTTAACACTGTCCTTGGGAGTTGCTTAAATAGTTTGTGCTGACAAGACTACAAGTATCATCTGATAATGCAAACCTAAGGTAAATCAGGTCTCTTCAGAGAGTCAGGTGTGCACTGTGTAATTGCAGCTTAATTGCCAGAACAGTCACCAAAGAAAACCAAATCGATAGGAAAGGCTGTTTAGAAAAAACAAGCTATGAAGCTCATGCACACACACATACAAAAACCACTCAAGAAAATTCAGTCTGGCAAGGGGATATCTACTTAAGGCCTGGTTGATACTGGAAGCAGCAGAATCACAGCTCCCATCTTGAAGCAATATGGTAGGAAAGAGAAAACCACAGAAAAAAACCTTGGCGAAAAAACCCTCCTAAAATAAAATGCTACAAAACAATTAATAGTGACATCTCTGTATCAATAGTTCTATCAGGAGGAGCGGGTGCTGGGGTATCTGAGACGAAAGGGTCCAATAGACCTGGAGCAGCATTAGCGTGGGGATGAAGTGATTAGTCAGCAGGCTGACAGCTGTGCTAGGAGCCTGGTGCCAGATTCCAGTGTATGCTTTCCACCGCTGCCAAGTGTTTGCTTGTCGTTCCAGATAAATGGAGCATCAGCAGTGTTTTATTTGACCTGCTCACAAGAAAAATAAAGCAACTCTGACTTCCTCGGTGTGTTTGTCGTTGACCTTGCATCAGCTGAATATGAGCAGAGAGATTCCCTGGTCCAGGAAAGTTAACTCTTTAGTAGAAGAGGAGTGATAGAATCTTTTTACCTTGGTAGTATAATTAGTCTCTTAATGGCTCGAAGTACGGCGACTTAAAAAGAAAAAGTGACAGGCACAGCCTATGTGTCCTATACTGTCCTTGGAACATGCCCTTGGATCAATGGCCTGGAGAATGATGAACAGCTTTGAGAATAGTCCATGAACAGCTACCCTGCTGCCTCCAGTGTGAAATCAGGAAACCATTTCTACAGAGACTTTTTTTTGGGGGGGGCAGGGAGTAGACATAAATTGTAAGTGGATGAAGTTGTTGAGAAGATTCAGTCAGACAACACTGCTTTTGATTTCCCCCTGAGACCCAGGCCAATGGCTTTTGTGTGTTTTCCTTCATATGTACCCCAGAAGTTTTATTTTTCTCTTTTCTTCATCAGTTTGGGCATGTTAGGAACTTTCTATTTGAGATCCCCTCTGTTGTCTGGTCAAGGCCAGCTTCTGCTGCTGCGTGGAAATCAGACACAGTGTATTTGAATTACATGTCTGAAAGGGAATGTAGAACACACATTTTTTTTGACCTTTAATGCCCTCCATGTGCGAAGGTTCTCCTTCATGGTGGCTAAGAGTCCCAGCCATACTCCAGAAGCAGCATTACTCAAAGGACTCTCTTGGGACACATACCCTTTCCTCTTCTCCTCTAGGAATCTAGCTCTCACATCAGATCAAAAGGCCAAGGGAAGGGGTAAGAAACCTAGACAGACTTTGCAAGAAGGCAAAAAGGCCTCCTCTGAGCACTTGTAGATGTATGGTACTAGTGGCTGAGACTGTGGTCAGGCATAGTTTCTCCATATCCAATAATATGAAGCTTTGGATGTCTTTCTGGCACTCATTGATTCCTTGTAATAACCAAGTGCATTCTTCTGGACACTGCTTACTTTCCAGTCTTTCCTCTTTTCCACCTATCTCTCCTCCCTTCCTCACTTTGAGGAAGCTCCTCTCCTGGCAGCATCAGGAGTTGCTGCATACAATTGCCAATGGTCTCCAGAGAACATGAGTTCATTTGCCCAAGGGAGATCAGACTACTTAGGTTCACTGAAGAAGGTAAGTATCACTAGAGATGAGCTCTGTTCCACTTCCCGTTACATGAGTTAAAGACATGCCTGCATTTCATTGATTTGCATGATAAGCCAGATATGGAATAGGAGCTCAGGGCTCAGCTGTCAGAAGGTCTCATTAGAGTAGGCTAATGTGAAAGTAAAGATGTCATGAGGCTCTGCACAAGTTCTTTTGGTCACAGGGAAACACTCAAGATGCTGAATCCTACCACATGAAGAATGACTTCTGGACTGATGGCCCTTCAGGAGAGAGGGAGAGCTCCATAGATGTCTCTTTTTCACAAAATCTTGATGTCACATATGACAGTAGGAGGGGAGACCCTTGTGCTTCAGCAAAATAAGAAATCAGGAAGTTACACCTGAAGTCAATGACAATAGGAAGAAAGGCACTAATTTAGTGAGGGGTGAATGGAAATACAGAGTGTAAAGAGTGACAAGGACTAAGGACTCTTTGTAAGTCAGCTGCCAAGAAGTCACCTGAAGACCTCAACCAAGCCAATTTTCTGACTTTGTGAAGAAATAAGTCATGTGACTCACACAGTCAGGACTTCATCTATTGTGCAGGGCTTAAAAAATGACTAAAAAATAATGTAGCTGAGTTAAATCAAGGTGGAATTGGATCCTCTTGGTCAGATCTTGATATAGCTGGCCAGTGGGGTATAGGATAGTGGGTTTGTAGGCATACAGTTTTTCTGACCTTATTTACTACCTAACTACTAACTACTTCATCACCCAAAAATGCCTTCTTGAGATTCCTACCTCTCTTGATAGAGGGAATCTAGGATCCTAAGGATCACTTAAACAGTATGCCTGGTATGCCCCACACCATGTGCATTTTGATCTGGATGGGAAGCAAGGGAGGTTTAGTTCAGACTCTTCTTCATAATTTCCTTTTCAGGGTTCAGTCAACTCTCTCCACTTGTCCTAAAGACTGGGGGTGGTATGCAATATGAAGACCTATATCCACTCCCGACTCAGTACTCCACTGTTTCATCAGAGCACTATTAAAAGCTGATCCCCTGCCAGATTCAATGATACCGGTACTACCTATCTCAGGAATAGATCCTCCACTAATAGTTTGAAGGTGATTCCAGTGGCTTGGTCTTTGGTGGGATAGACTTCAACCCACTGGGAGAGATGTTGCAAAGATAAAGGTAATGAAGCACCAGAACAGATCATCAGTGAAGATGTGGAATATCAGTCACAGTAGTTTCAGAAACTAGGTTAGGCAAAAGAGCAATGCAAAATGTTCTGTAGAGTGGCATTAATCCACTATCTTCAAAATGTCTCATCAGGAGAATTCAATACCAATTCCCTGAGAATTAACCTGGGTGTTGCTTTTCTTGTCTCATTTATTTCCTAAAGCATGAAGTATAGTTGTACGTCTGTCCAAGAAAACAGCAAGTTTTGCTTGTGAGTGACAGCTTCATCAAGCCACGGAAGACAACCACTGCAGTGCACACGAGGAAAATCCTCGTCTGCTTTGGCCTACCATCACCTTATTTCAGAGTTACTGTTAACATAACTCATGTTGTGGCTGCCTATCTAAACGGACAGCGTTTCATAATTTTCTGACACAGTTGTACCTTGCTTCAGTACAGCAGTCTTTTGCCTCAGTCAGCAGGGCCCTGGGTATGGTTCTCTCTTGCGAGATCTCTCGCTAAGCTCTAAGAGTCCAAATACAGATGAACTTGTGCAGATAAAATTACTAACTACCATAATGGCTGTCCAAATGGGTGCAATAAATTTCAGCATGAGACAAACTCTCTCAGGTTTTACTGACTCTTAATGTTGCTGCTGCCAGCTTTAGTGTTACTCTTTGACTGAAGCCATATTCTGTTGTCTCCCAAAGGTCTTTTCGGCCCGTCAGCTCTAATCAATATGCTGCCTTGAGAAGGAGCTTGTTTTAAGTAGGTTTGCTCACCATAAAGAACCATATAAAGAAAACTTGACTTCTACTCCTTGTCAGCATATATCACTCCCTATGCAGAGCAGCATTTAGATGGTCTGTTAGTTGAATCCAAGTGCTCTCTTTTATATGTTTCAAGAAATGACAAATGCCTGGAAAAAATGCATAGTTGTTCTACAGAAGACATTAGGCAGACTCAGCAACGGCAAGCAGAACAGCTAATAAAGCCCAGAATTGTAGCAGAGAGGATGTTAAAAGCTAATTAGTTTGAGATTATTTGAAGACTTGTAAAAGGTTCTTCTGTTCTCCTTTCTGATGTAAGTACAGCCTGTTTTCCAGTAACATGCAAAACTATTTTAATATGTTTTTAGAAAGAGTTGCCCAGGATATGCTGTTTACCTATTATTGACATACTAGCTAAAGATAAAGGATGTTTAAAACCAATTTTCAGCTGTTGAATATTTGCCTGTGGTGCAGCCTTAGGTTTTCAGGGATCTGAGCCACTGGGAAAAAAAATTCTCCCGTTCTGACCAGGCTCAGATTCTTGACCCCTTATTCTGGCTTAGTAGCATTGCACTTTACAGCTTGGATTGGAGTACCCAGAACTGCTCGTGAAGAGCAGGAATGGTCTGTCTAGTGAGGGTATCAGGATCTGACCCACTGTAACCCAGCAATACAGTGTGCAGGTACTTGATGAAGGATTTTAAGATAGAGAGCAGCCCCTACTAGTAACCTTTGCTGTGCCTTCCTCAGTTATAATGTATTAAGGTGGCCTGTGAAAAACAATGAATAAGGATGATAAGCACAAATATATAAATCTATGTTAAGAGAGTTATATAAATTGTCCTTTACAATTCAAAGGAAAAATCAAATGTGAATTGTATCCTTTTGTTAGATGTCGTCCCTGGAAAGTGAACTTGAGGTTTGTTCATGCACATACAAATGATGAGGGGACGCAGAAATAAATTACAAAGCAAATATAATTTTGTTTGCTTTATTAATCTAGAATGTGGTACCAATGTGTCTGGACTCAGTGGCTCCCCAGCTGCACCCTCCTGCAGGATGTTATCAATCCTTTATTTCTGTGAAATGTGCTACCAACTAGCAGGAAAAGCACTAGAACTGTATGACATTTTAATAAAAAAAATCGGTCTTACACCATGCTGTGTCCTGATGTAGTTAAACTTATATCTTCAAATATACCTTTCAATCCATATCTCATATGTTTTGCTGTTCATTAACTGCCATGCATCTTTTTATGTTTCTTAGGATATTATATTATCACTAAGGTATGCCTAGGTGCCTTTGCCTATTCCTCAATGTATCTTTTGTTCTCCCTGCCTCTCCCAGGGAGGCAGAAAGGAAATACACACGTGACAGTGGGGAGAGGGCACGGGAGCAGAGAGAAATATTGCTCATCAGTGCTGCTTCTCCCTCCCAGTGCCACAACAAGCTGTTGCTGCCTTCTTCCTCTCTCTGCCCCTAGGCTAATAGTCCCCTTCTGGCACCCTGGTCTTACTGCAGTATCTCAAACCCCTCTCTGCCTGCCTGAGGTCGCACACGGTCTAGGATGTACTGCGTGAAGTGGTGGGCCTCTTCAGAGCATGAACTTACATCTAGCAGTGTGATCCAGCAGGGAGACTGTTAAAGGTGTAGGAGACAACATGTGTTGCTGCTAGGAGTTCAGTGCCCAGCTGTGAGGATATACATTCCATATTTCTTTAAAAGTGTATCAGGTCACCTGCCTGCAGCTGGGAAACAGCTGGGGGAAAGCGGAAGATGCTGCACAAGAGCTCTGCAGAGAAGATGGGACGGACAGATAGGTTTCCAGGAGAGTATGGTTTTCCATAGTCAGTGCAGCAAGAAAGTAACTTTTCAGGATTTTTTTTACCACTCCGACATGGCTCTAAACCCTGGTAGACAAGCCTCAGCTTGGGGAGAAAGATCAAATGTTGGGTCTTTGCCATTAGCTTAGACACGAGGGGAAAGGGCTAGATGACTTTGTTGATAACTAGCTTGAAGACTCCAGCAGGCCTTCAGACAGTTTTATTAATCATAAAAGTCATTAAAAATAGCCAATTCCTCAGGGGCAAAGAAAAATAAAACCTCAGAAGAATGAATCAAGGCAGGCATCTTCCATTTCTAAGAGCACTCTGTTCGCATTCTGCGCAGGGAACGGAAAGGGACTACTTGGGAGTAAAACTCCCAAGCAATATAACCAAATGCTTTCTCAGGGAAGGGGCAAGCACTTTCTTATGGACTTAGATTGCAACAAGGAAAGATATTGATGGGCTTTGTGTACAGCTCAGAGGCACTGAACTTTCAGACAGTTGACTGCAGGGCTTGCATGTCACATCCAGAATCAGCAAGATAGTTCTCCTCTTTGCCTTTGTGCTTGGCCTTTCCTCTTTCACTTTTTTGCTTTCCCCTTGCCTCTCCCTTTTCCCCTTATCTTTCCCTTTTCCCCTTGCATTATCTTGCCTTGTTTTTTTAAAAATGGATAGAGATAACATTTATTTACCTCTATGCCACTGACCAGTGCCTGTGCTCTGTCTCAGCAGTCTTTAGCTGCCTTTGCCATATGAACCTGTCAGGCCTTAAAGATGTCTTACGTATCTTAGGGCTTCTCAAGTGACTTTAGATACCTGTGTTAAGGTACCTGAATCCCATCTTAATTTTGTCATCTCACAGTTATGAAGAAATCCTTCCAAAGCAGCCCAAATATAAAACAAAGCATTGCTATCTTCCTGGGTCTGCAGACAACCAGAATCAATAAAAGGTATAAACTTTCCTACCAAAATTAGCTTTATAGGGATGTTGACCGCAAAACACAATGGTAATTTAAACATAAGCATTCATTTCTCTTAACTGGAAAGGTTTCAATGGCGAAAAAAGAATGTGGATGAAGAAGTAGGACATAAGGCATACAAAAAAGAGGATGGAGGAGAATCGTAGGTGGTGGGAAGGAGAGGAAGCTTGCAGAGCCAGTTTTTCTGTGGTCTGCGGGGCTGGTGACTGGAATGTGTACAGTAGGCGAATGATGCAGATTTTCTGCCCAGAAGATCTGTTGCCTCTCTGCAACATTAGACATAATTTTTGGACTTCTGTGGCCCGGGCTTGGGAAGACTTGGGCGAGACCCCATGCACCAGTATAAGCAAAGGGGATCAGCTGTCTGGAAAGCAGCTTTGTGGACAAGGCCCTGAGGGTCCTGCTGGACACCAAGTTTACCATGAGCTAGCAATGCTCCCTCACGGCAAAGGCAGCCAACAGCACCCTACGCTGCAGTAGGAAGAGTGTTGCCAGCAGCTGGAGGGAGGTGATCCTTCCTCTCTACTCGGTCCTGGTGAGACACATCTGAAGTACTGGATCCAGGTCTGGGCTCCCCAGTACAAGAGAGACATGGAACAACTCCAGCAAAGTGCCATGAAGAAGAGTAATGGATTGGAGTAGCTTTCACATGAGGAGAGGTTGAGAGAACTGTAAGGGATAAATACCATATTGGAGGGAGTGAAGAAGACAGAGTCAGGCTCTTCTCAGTGGTGCCCAGTGACAGGACAAGATGCAATGGGCACAAACTGAAATATAGGAAGTTCCCTTTAAACATAACAAAAAACTTTTTTTGCTGTGAGGATGGTCAAACACTGGAACAGGTTGCCCAGAGAAGCTGTGAAGTCTCTATCCGGGGAGATATTCAAGACCCAACTGGACACAGCCCTCAGCAACTGCTTTAGCTGACCCTGCTCTGAGCGGGGGTTGGACTGGGTGATCCCCAGGGGTGCCTTCTGGCCTCAGCCATCCTGTCACCCTGTGGGACTAGCTCAGGTACCACAAACTACGGTGCTCTGTGGGAACACAAAGCTCAGTGGGGTATGATGCCCACCCAAGAAGCTGGATAACTATATGGGCATTGAATTGTTCCTGAGCTCAATTTGGCCGTGAGTGTCCCTCCGTTGTGTGTTTAAAGCTCACTCAGATGGCTACATAAGTCATCGCCCCAACTTGACTGAAGTGTAGACTTGGCCTTGGGAACAGCACTACAGCTGAAACCATGTGCCAGCTGTATATCACATGCTGGCAGCTTTACCCGCTGCTCCATCCTTTTGCAGGCTATTCCATGCTTGTCAGAGTAAAATGGACTCTGGGGGTGTTATCAGGTTAATTTGCTGCATTTGGTGTCTTTTACAGCAGGTGGAAGGTGCAGCAGCAGCAGCCGCATGCTGGAAGACTTCCTTCTTCAAACATTTCTGTGTCTGTTTCTGAATGTGTTCAGCAGTATCTGAGGCAGCCCATCAGGTCATGCTTTATTTATTTAACTGCACTTTACAGCACCTCCCTCATTCTATAAAACCTTGCTGTTAGGAGACTGCTTTACATTTTTTTGGGAGTATCTCTCAAGTGCAGTTGTCTAGCATCACTGCCCAGAGCAGCTGCTGACAACGCCAATGCACCGCGAGCTGCAAAATCCTTCCATTCTGAAATCAAGAGTAGAAAAGATCATCATGAAATAATGGACTAATGTAGCCATTCTGTCTATGCTGCTCATAAATTAGATTTTGAACCTGGCAATTGCAGGGTAATTAGGAGGAGAGTAGCTTTCCTGCAGGAACATATATTTCCTATTCTGCCTGCCTGACACACTCCAGTTTAATTTTTCCTTTGTTCACTCAGCTCAGAGAACGGCAATTACCAAAGGCGATAGCCTAGTGGCAATTTTTGAATCATGAAGAGACTTAGGACAGAAATGAGAAGGAAAAAAAAAAAGGACAGGTATCGCTAGTAATTAAAATAATTTTGAATTAAAGGAACTATTTCAATAATTGCTTTTGTACTATAATCGTCACCACATAACCTATCCTTATGAATTACTAATACAGTGAAATAACACTACTGTGGAGAGTGAGCTTAAAAAGACAGCTTTCCTAAACACGTAACCTCATCAGTGAGAGATAAGTAATGTTTGGGCAGACGTTTTGGAATGGTAGGTGATGCCATGGCTCTGATCACTAACATCCATGCGATTTAAAAATTGCACTCCTTCCCCTTTTGGCCCTGTCAGAGAGGCACAGGAAACAGAGCAGGAATTCCCATCTCGGGTGGCCAGAAGAAGGTTTCACATTATTAAAATAGATGATTTCCTTCATCTACGAGCCTCTGAGGAGCATAAATTACAAACAACATCAAAGCAAGTGAAAAGTTTTAGAGGAGACTGTCAAAGAGACTGCTGGGGTTTCCTTGGTAGATTTCCATTTTTAAGGAGTCTCAGCAATTTACTTTCTTTCTCAAAACAATTCCATATGTCTGTGCATTATTTACAGTTGTTTTGATTTTTGTTGTCAAGGGTTTTAAAGGAACAATATTGCAATTATTTAACATGGGGAAATAAAGTTAGACAGACAGTGCCTGCAGTAACTAATTACTGGGATGATCTCATGGACTAAAACTTTGCTCTGTGCTCTCCAGGGTTAGACAGCATGAGTGTAGATACAAAGAAAAGCAGTATAGCTAACTGGAAATAAGCATAGGTCTGATGCCCTACAAATACAGCAACTAATTATTCAGGTTGCCATCACTGATTTTACAGGATGAAACACCATGGCAAGCGTGTGGCACAAGAATAAGGCTGTGAGATATGTTGGCCCAGATTTGAAGTAGACCTGAGAAAACTTTGTTTAATGATTATTGGAATTCATCTGATAAAAATTGTAAAGGCCAGTTGTGGTCTTAGATTAAAAGTCATCAGGGCAAGCTGTGAATGGATTCATATTAGCTTCCTAACTTAGGGTAAAGAAGTGACTATTATTAGAAGAGGCGTGGAGAGACTACGTGCTGACAAGGTTATTAGCTAGTCCTGAGGAGGTAGCTCCTGCTGAGTGTGGGTTTTAAGTGCTTTCCCTGCAGAGGGAGGTTGTCATTAGTCGCTGGGACATGGACCGTGCAGGAGACTGGTGTGTCACGCCTCAGCCTGTAGTTCCTGCCTGCAAGGCCAAGGGTATATTCAGCAGCGACCTACAAACTAGATACCAGGCTGTATTGACCACATCCAGGAAACCAGGCTCCATCTATGCAGTGAAGGAAGCAGGAAAAAGGATGGGGCTGTGAGCAGCATTGCCACGTCTCTGGATCACCAAGCAGGAGATGCCAGTTTTAAGCTCTGTCATTACATTGGCCTAAGCTTCTGCTGTGTTGTGCTGGCAGTCAGCAAGCACGTGAAATAAAGATCCTTAGGAGGAAAGCACAAGTCCGAACACTTTATTTTCCTTTAAGGGAAGGACTCCTCTTTATTTCATATATGCATGAGCACATAGGTGTTTGTCCAAAAAAAGAAAAAAGGAAAAAGGTCTATATTAATTGTTTCCAAGCCTAGCAGCAAATGCCAGATTCTTAAATCTGTCATTTACTGCTGGTGAATTATTCCAAAAGTTATCCATAGTTCTTACCTAGTAATTCTTCAAAAAGTATTTTCATAAATGTTGCATCAATACTTTAAAAGCTGCAACAGCATGTGATTTCAGAGTGACCTCTGATTCGAGTTTGATGGCCAGGAGAGGATAAGAGCAGAAGACTCATCATACGTGATAATCACGTGACATGAGAAGGAAATGCTAAACTGTGCATCGCTAATGAGTTCGCTCTGATGGGTGTTCTTCCCTGGGCTGAACTGAAACAGCACCGGTTCTCCATGCACCACTGGCAAGGACTGAAGAATATAGCCTTTGGTTGCCTCACTCAATGCGTTGACTTGAACGTTTGTGAGGAGTTTGGTCAAAACATGAGCTTGGCTTCTCTTCAGTTTTTCCTGATGCAAAACTAACTGGATGTAGTTCCATCTCATGTCAAGCTTATAATTTAAAACTGATTACTTTCTGCATTGAGCGTGTTTGCTTGATAACTCAAAGCTCTGATTCATTGGTTTGGGTCTTGATTGTACCTTTGATTTAATGACTGTGTTGTCCACCGTTAATTAGCTTGTTGTGGTTCTGCTAATATGGTGATGTGTTTTACATTTGTTTGCTTATTTTTAGTATACAGGGCTGGCTTATTCAGTCCAACTGTAGCATGAGTCATGTCAACCAAAGATGTATGTAACTTAAATAAGACACTTCCCAGCCATGTGGCCCTGCAACCGAATAAATAACTCTACCCCCCACAAGACGGTATCAAGATTAAAACAAAGCTATAAAAATGCTGTCTTTGTTAGCAATTAAACTAAAAAACCCTCAAGATTGCAATGCTACCTTTAACAAGCTCTTTACCAGGTGCAAGACAAACCTAAGGCAATCACTTCCTAACTAAGCAAACCCTGTTTACATCTCAGCTTTGGAAACATATGTTGTTAATTTTAGAATTGCAGTTGCCATGTGAGCTGGGTGTCACTTCTAAAAGAAAAGAAAAGTGCGACTTTTGGGGATAATTATTTTTTCAGCACAGGTGCAGAAAGTGCATTTGAGTGCCCTAAACACTCACACAAGCTAAGCTTTGACTCAATCAAACTGCAGCCTATCACAACCTGAAAACAGTATCATAAAATCTATTCTTTCAGGCATGGTATGGCCTTAAAAAGTAGCACAGAATTTCTTAACTTAACAGAGGCTCATCTTTTCTCCTTCCAGATTTTACCTTTCCTCCATGATCTCCCTTTTTACATTGGCCAAACTACCCACATGTTTCACCACTTCTTCATCCTTACAGCTCTTGGATTAACTGGAGAAGTGACTGGGGGGTCCATGCAGTTACAGAGTTTGCAGTTATCAGTCCTTTCAAGCTAACCCCCCAATTCAATAGCTCAGCACTGGTGCTTGATACCTCTGTGGAGCTCAACTCCAAAGCAGCCAAGGAGTGCGTTGTGACACTGCAGTATGTCTTCTCCATGTGGGGCAGTGGGAATTCATTTGCCATACGTTCCCTCCATAGAGTTTGCTGCAATGTATTTGAAAGGCTGATGTGGCAAATTACTGACATATGAACAACTCAAACCAGATCCCCAATTTACTGCTGCTCCATAGTGATACCAGACTTTTGGCCATAAAACCAACCCTAATAATTTGGGTAGGGCAACTCTGCAGTAATCGCCTGGTCTAATCAACCTGGGAGACCTTACACAGGCAGAGGAGGGCAGCAATGTACAGTGGCCCATGACAGAAATTTGTCACAGCTCTTGTAATACTAATAAATGGTTAATGCTATGTTTTGACCAAATGGAAAAAAAGAATAAAACACATTTCTTAGAAAATAATATGGCATTGGCTCAGATTAGCTAACTACATCAAATGCTAAGGCACTTGTCTGCTTTAACAGTGCCCTTTGTCTGCACGGATAAAGAATATGCATGGGGATAAAGCACAGCTCCAGGAGGGGGGCAGATATCCTTGCAACACAAGGGAGAAATTCCTGGATAATCAGGTGTCAACCCAGTGCTTTTCACCAGCATTAAAGCCCTTATAATTATTTAGGATAATACATATATTTTTACACAATACCCAGAAAATATCAGCAGTCTGAGGTTAAAATTTGGTGGCAGCTGACAAGCAGATAACATGCTAATGCAGAAAATTGTATAAAAAGAGAAGTTGAACCAGAGGTCACAGTACATCTCTGTATCAGAGAGTGATAATCTCAGAGGAGTGTTTAGGTTTTGCTGCCTTCTCAAACTGTTCTCTGGGTTTGCACAACCTACTTTGCAGTTGTTGTTTTCCTCTTCAGCTTAAAGAGAGAGAGGTGCTGTGCTGTGAATCCCTCCAGCAGGAGGAGAAGGAGGATAGCTGAGGGTGATCCGACAGCTGGAGGAGCCCCAAATTAGGTTCTTCTGAGAGCTCCACTTTTCAGCATCCCTATTTCAAAAAGGCAGGCTACAGCTTTCACGTCAGAATTCCAGCACTCTTCTTTTCTGTACCCTGTACCTCCTTCTGCAAATCCTGGGAGGTGTTTGCATGAGGGGTTTGCACCAAAAAGTTTCGAACTGGAAAAATGAGTGTGCTCGTTATTAGGTTCAGCAGACTGGGAATCTGCCAGGCTTTTACAAAACTGGTCATTTTCTGAGTTTTAGCTATTTTTTTTTTTATTGAGCAGAGGACAAGCTCTATCTTATTGAGTGAAAACAATAGAGTGAGAAGTTGGAAATTGCCAGGAAGCCTGGGAAAGACCGACACTCAGCCGAGATTTCATTCCATGTTTTCCTGTTGACCTCACAGGCTCTCGACACAAGAGCTCTGAGTACATTAAAGAAAGGCCACAGTCTCATTTGGTCCCGTGAACATTGGCGATATGTTATGGGGACAATATACAAGCTTGAAAGGGAAAAACCGCAGCAATGTCCCCATGCCCTGGAGGTTTTGTCTGGTGCAATGCTGTTTAACCAGAGAACTGTTAGGTTTTAAATGGCCATATGAGATTTATAGTAGGTCATGACCAGATCTCTTTTCAGGGCAAAGTTTGAAAAGTCCATTTGTCTCAAAATTTAAAAAAAGAGTCTGGTAATTCTCCAAGGTTTTTCCTCTTCCTTCAGGCAACTATTTTTGCATGGCCAGAGTTCCTAAACCCTCCCCAAGAGCCCTTTTAATGTGGGAAATATTGTCCTAGTGCCTGCTATCAAAGGAATAATACTGAAGATACAAATATTTACAAACCTACTCTAACTCCACATGGTCAGTATCAGGCTTATTAAGTTTTAGAAAAAGGGACATCATGACCTTAAAAGAAGTGGCTTCAGGAAATCAGTATTTCAGGGCATTATTAGCACAGAAGAGTGATGGTTATTGCGGGGAACTGAATGGAGAAGACTCAAGGTGCAGGCAGAAATCCCCCATGTCTGGCGGATGGCATGGCTGCCCCGCTCCGGAGCTGGCAGCCGAGGGGCAGCCCTGGCTGGGTGGGTGGCAGTGCTGGCCCCCCACCGCTGCCCGCCTGGACTACGTCCCGCCACGTGCCAGCAAAAGGCATCTGCTGGTGTCCATGAGGCTGCAAAACAAGACAACGGGCTGGCCCCCCACCACAGCTGTTTCTCCTGCACAGCAGAAACAGAGGTTGTCCCCTTCCAATGATGGCAGCCACGTCAACCTTTTGGCTGCGGGTGGTGCTTGGGTAGCCCCTGCCAGGCTTCACTCATGGCACTGCAAGCCAGCGGGACTTGTCTCCCGCTGTGTGGCCCTGAGACTGGGGGCAGCTGGAGGAGACTGGTGAGAGATGGGGGTCCCGGGGAGGGCTCCAGGCACCCGTGGGGGTGCCTGGGTTGTTTTGAGGAACAGGGAAAGGGCAGATTGGGCAAGCAAGATGGCAAGTGACAACAGAGGCTCTGGGACAAGGTCCCCCTGGGAAACATGGAGAGCCAAAATCATGGGTATCTGGGGCCAAGTGGGGGAAGATGCCTGTGATGGAGGCTCTGTGTCTGGTTTTCCTCTTTTCTCTCTAAAGGGGCTGTAGGAAGGAAGAAAAGGAAGATGGGAATGGCAAGCAAAGTCCCACAGGGCTGCTGGGAGCCAGGCACTAGCTGCCCCCTCGCCAGTGCCTGCACTGCCAGCAGCCATCACCTGCCTGGGTATGAAACAACACAGACCTCCCTGGGTATGCGCGACGCCAGGGCCAGAGCAGATCCCCGCAAAAGCATATAAAAGTGTCTTAAAGGATCATTGCAAAGCAAGAAATTTACTTGGCAGGTCTCTATGACTTTTCTGGGGTGATTTTTATCTGTTGTGTAAATCAGAATCATGGGATTCTTTAACCTCGCTCCCCTGTTTTTTTACTTGACAAACTGCTTGTTCATTTAGAGCAGTTATGCTTGATTGTGCCAGTAAATAATAAGTGAGAACTATTTGTGAATTATTTGGCTGCTAGATTTCCACAGAGAAGGGCCTATTCTCTTCTGTGTGAATGTGTGTGTGAGAGGCAGTCCCTCAGCATGAAGAAAAGTTATGCGCCTGAGTCAAGAATGAAAAAGACCTTTAAAATCTTTATAGCAATCTAATACAGAAGATACACTGGTATGCAAAGTAAATTTCATTGGGTATAAAATACCTACCTTTAAAATAAATAATTTTCTTTTTTGCTAAAAATGCCAGAAGATTGCAGACTATATTAAAGATAGCATGTGTCTCGTTTAAATCATACCCCATGGAAAAATACCTAATTTAATTTAAATAATTTCTATTTATTTCTGCCTTTCAAAATGATATCATTTTCAGGTTATAAAAATGTAATGTCTGAACTCAGACTCTTTACACTTAGTTTCAAGCCAGACCTAATTTTACATCTAAGTTAAAAACACATGAGAGCACACAGTCATAATATGATCTGGCCCCTCTCTGACTGCAAAAAGGGCAGCCTGCTATAAATAGAGTCCTTGAGGGAAGGAAGGTCTTCCATTTTGAGGAGGATTTTGAAATTTCGTGCCATTCCAGATTGGAACAAACCTTTCCAATTCTGAATTTTCCCATGAAACAGAACCCCAAAAGAAAGCAATAATAATGAAAAATAAAGCAGAAAGTGTTTGTTCTGATCATTTGTAAAGAAACTGTCAGCAGATAGACCTCCTGGAAATGCTGACTAAGCAAAAACACCCTTGCAACTTTGGAAACTGAGCCATTTGAGATTTCAGGGTCTTGGTTTGCATCAAAAAAGCTCCAATGGTTCAGGAGCCCAAATACCTTCCCTGCAGCCCTGCTCATCTGGTTGCCAGTGAGGGTGTCAGGGGAGCTGGTAGATAGTCAGCCTGAGCTGAAGTGGAACCATAACCGGATCCTGATGTCTGAACCGCACGCCAGGTGCGTTGCTTTAAAATAATTCACTTGTGCAACTATTGGAAGCACAAATAGGCAGGGTTGTGATTTTTAAAAGCTGGAAATATTTCCAAAGTGCTAAGGTCAAATCCTCAGTGGGTGAAAACTGGGACAATGCTACTGAAATCAGTGAAGCTATCTTGTTTTTTTACCAGTGAAAATCTGGTCACTGAAGTTTAAAACAAAGTCTAGAGTCAGTGTAAAGTAAGAATCATCGCTAGTGTGCACCAATCAGAACCATTGATGAACCACAAAGAGAATTACTGTAGGACTCAAAATGTTAAAAACGATTACATGATTTAAGCTTTCATTTCATGCAGAAAAAATCTCTCAATCAAACTAAACCAGAAACTTGTCATTTTTCTATTTACTTTTCACATTTACCATGAAAAAATGCTCCCTGCTGCCACAAACTATTTGGGTAAACCAAAAGGTTTGCATGTAAAGCCAATTTGTCAGCATTGGCTGAAAACTGTATAAACATACCTCCTTCTCCTGATGTCCGCATGAAAGACTTTTCACAGGCAAGGAAAAAGTATTCCCTTTAACCAGCTCAAGCCCTACAGCTAGGTGTAACATGCCTTGCTTGCCAAAAACTCCCAACAATTTTAATTTGGCTTCAGGGTCTATCAGGAATGTGGGGTTAAGTCCCTACTTTGGAAGCTCTGCAGGGCATAGAAGTTCTCTGAATATGGCCTTGCTTCAGTACCTAGATTTCAATGCACTGCACAGAAAGAAAGGAGTTGGGTTTTTTGTTTCTTTTTTTTTTTCTTTTTTTTTCTTTTTTAGGAGGAAGAAAAGAAACAATTCCTTGGATGGGAAGAGACTTTTGCAAACACTAGAATCTCCAGGATTCTGAGAGTATGACCGATGGGGGTCTGTAACGGGGCTGTGGAAGAGTATCCCCTTCACAGAATTTTCAATAGGAATTTGGTTACAAGTACAGATGGTGGTCCTCAGGAGACTTAGATGGTATTTTTTTGGCCCAAAATCTTGAGTAGCCATGAGATGACCTGCATATATCACCCAGTATGTGCTGATTCTTTCTGATAAGGAAGGAAGATGAAAGCATTGCCAAAGGAATAAGAGTCTGGGAGGAGACAAAAATAGTTTTGTGAATCTAATCCTTTTCTCAGAAAGTTCTGGATATGAGTCTTTCCCAAGGCTTTCTTAGCCAAGGACTTCTCTAGAGGTGCTACCAAACATGCCTGAAACCTTTCAGCTGCAATATTTTTCAATGTAAAGCATTTGTATGAGAATTGGTGGATCACATCGAGCTATAGGACGCTACTGGACTGCTGCTGTACCTTCACACCAACATATGTTAAATAGCTAAGTGGGAAACTGCTCATCCATCCTAAGAGCTCCCTCAGATTTCACAAACGTTCCAGTTTTTGTATGGGAGGAAACCCAGGCTCTTCAAAGATCACACTTACATTTTCTTTCACTGAAATGCAAGAAACCTAGAACAGTGTGAACCCTTCCTCAATGGCAGAATAAGTCCAACTCTTCTCCAGGGCAAGGAGAGAGGAAAGGATAAACGTTTTCCTGCAGCCTACAACAAAATTGAGGCAATCAAGGAAAAAAAGGAGGAGACACCTGGATGAGACTGCATGGGGGAGCAAAGTATCTCAGCCCATGACAATGTGATCTCCTTGCACGAGCATCTCAGGCCTGATTCAGCCACACACTAAGCCCCATGGGGAAATCACAGGGCACCTCTTTCTTTGTACATGCTCACCTTTTTTTTTTGCCTGCAAAGAAACTGGCCACAGTTCTGCTTCTGCGTACTGTCCTCTTCACCCTTCAAAGAGCGAAGGCCAGCCGAGGTACAGACCGTGTGTTGTCCCCACTGGGGCCACATGAAGACGCTGTACTGAGGAGTCCCTTGCCCACCAAGGGTCACAAGCACAGCTCTGTTGTGGGACTGGCCTCCTGCAGAACATGCCTGCTCTCCCCCGAGCAAACCAGAGCTCCCCTTTCCTTTTTGCCTCTGTTGTTGCCAGGGTCAGAACAAAACCAAGAGCAAGGAGAAAATGTCCTTGAAACTAAAAATAAAAAATACAGAGGGCAGTAGGCAGATAGCCTTACCAGTGACAAAGGCAAACCCAGAAGTTCATCTGGGATTTCTAAACCACCTTTGCAAGAGGCAGGAAAAACTGACTGGAGTGAGCATGTCACCCACGGAGCTGATGCCAGAACACCCTGTTGTGCCTGGCTGATTACTGAGCGATTAAAGCTTGAAGGGGGGATCTCCTTCCATCTGCTGCATGGACTACTGCCTCACTGAAAGGGAACTGAAATTTCTCCTTTGTGTTGCTGCACCCGTTCTGGAGACTCCCTGAGCTACAGCTAGGACACAATTCACAAACACACAAGGGTCAAAAGTCCCAGGCTAATGTCCTGTAACTGGACCAGGCTGAGGTGCCGCTGCTCGCTACGAATTTTCATCTGTTCTTAAAATAAGGTGGTAGTGAAAGTGTGGTGATTTGTGGGAACAGTGTGGTCCCCTGTTTCCTGCTATTGGTGCTGTGTAAACCTGAGCTCTCTTTCTTCAGACTGCCAGGAAATAGATACAAACGTATTTATAAGATTTCACTTTTGCAGCATAGAACTAAAAATAGGACAATACGTCATTCATAGTACAGGTCTCTCTATTCTCTTATCCCACCACTGAAGAAGGGAAAGCATAATGTTATCAACTAACTGTCCTCCTCCGTCTTCCAATAAAGCAAGTTTCAGCTACCGGAGTTACTATCAAGGTTAAAATCCCCTTTGTTTTACAACATGTTCATTGCCTAGGGGGCTGTCATTGCCCAAAGGGAGCATAATGTTCAAGTCTCATTGAAATATCGTAAGTAATATCAATAATAAGGAAAACAGAATTCTTTAACAAATTCACTGCCCATAGCTATGTACTCATGATATATGGGAGCGGTGTTCAGAGCATCAATTCAACAATACTTTAAGTCAGTGCTCCTTTGACCCACGCTGATGAAGATGGACAGACAGGTTAGACAAGATTATGCCTCCAAGGGTCATAAAAATGTAGAAGTTTCCCAACTGCAAACTGATTTTTCAAAGTCAATTACCTGCACAATTTAACCGGACAGCCATTTATGCCTTCCAGGTTTCATATCGTTAATGTTTGTTTCCTCTTGGATTTTTGCTGTTTCTCCTACTCTCACTCTTTTTTTTTTGGCCTCAGATACACACATTAAAAAAACACTCTCGCACTTCTTGTCCTATGTGATTTATTCCCAAGAAATTAAATTACATTTTTATAAGCCTGTGTTACTGCAAATGATAGCTGAAGATTTGCTGAAAAAATTAATTCCTGATCTGTTGCCGTGAAGCATCCTCGCTAGCACTGTACTGACTCTGTCTTTCAAAACCAGATGGAAGCAGTCCAACGGTATGATTAACTTCTTAGTCCCTGCAATTTCCTATTGCTCCACTTGCCCTAGATTTCAGGATTGACCTCCTGTTTCACTGCAAAATGCACAGTTGCTCAGTTTGATAAATCACATGAATACTTTTTTGATCACAGTTATCTACTATTTACTACATACCCAGTGAGGTTAATCATATGCTGAGGCACTTCATATGCTGCACACATATACACTCTTCTTCCCAATAGCACTTTGCATATTCTTCATGCTGCCAGTCAGCAATGGGACCTGCTTTCTCCTTACTAACATGTGAAAGACCCTAGACCTGCACCTTGTCTCTTTTTCCCCCCATGTTAATTCTGTAATTATTCACACACTGATTCTTAAAAAACCTAGCAAGCCTAACAAAATAGATGAGAAATTACTAGTCAGACCTAGAATGGATCGTCTCCCCTCGGTATCTTTAGGGAGCTATTGAGAATGCATGGGGTTGCCCACAGTGAAGTGGGAAATGTTTGGCTGTCATGATAGCAAAATGCTATCACTTCCCTGAAGAAAAAACACATCTTAACTTTTCTTTTTCTTTCTCTAAACACCAAAGGAATGTCAGTATTTAGTATAGCTAGCTAGGGCTCAAAATTGCTAAAATTCCCTGGGACAGCTCTGCTCCACCTTCTCATACAGCGTTGCAATACATCCAAATCACGTCCCTGGTGCTATGGTAGAACAACTCTAAACAAACACCAGCAACAGTCAAGGTATGGGAAAACATCCAATAGTGAACAGATGAGTGCTACAGATCTTGCTCATAAGTTAAATAAAGGGAAATGGAGTGCCAGTTTTTTTACAGAGCTATCTATTCCTTTTCGCTCCAAGCCTTCCACACAGGCTCTTCTTTTAAAGCCCCTTTTCACTAATTCACAACAGTCTCCAATACTGGAAATTAGTGTCCTATATACAATACATATCATTACTCTTCCTCCTTCAAGTTCTCTAACTAGGAGGGCTGAGAAACTCTAGACCATTTCTGCCACAAAACGTAGCAGCAGTTGCCCTTTGCTACCCTGCAACTGTGGGACACCAGCGTTTCCAAACAGCCACGCTTTCATGTAAGGCATAAATGATAAATCTATATCCCCTGTCAGAGGTATTCTCTTTTTCCTCGCAAAGATAGTCCAGAAAGTTTAAGCAATGTGCTAACGCCGTGAGAGCTGTGTGTTTGTTTCTGTGGCAGTGAACACGGTGCGTGTACACCCTTCTCTGGCCAACCTTTGCCTCCTGCAGAGCCTATGATCTCAGTTCCGTCATTCTCTGCTGGGATCCAGATCAGCTGTCCGGAGCCAAGGCTTCCCCTCAGCTGTCACTGATTACCCAGACCTGTCACATGCAGCCTTTCTGGCCAGCCAGCTAGCTGAGTCACTCCGCTGATAAGCTGACCACGTAGCTTCTCATGTGGAGAAGGTCTCACGGTGTGGAAGGTGATGTTATCAAAAAACTCAGTCCAACACAAACATAAGTACGTGAGTGACACGAAGCACATGAGTATTTTTGCTAGCTGCCACTGGATTATTTACTTACTTCAGGGTATCACAAGTTTAACTGCTTCGCTTAATCACAGCTCAAGCAGATACTTGAGAACAAGAAATCTTTGGCTCCGTCCACTGAAAATTTTAAGGCTGCTTGGACAGCTGCCTTCCCTGCTTTAAGTGATCTATTAAAAGTCCAAATTGCCTCTTATTGTTGCCTTAATACTTTACAGGCAGTCCCTCCCCAGGCCTCCTAACCCAAATGGTGTATCTCAATGTGGCTTTGTCTGAAGGAGAAGAGCCATGCTACAGATCCCACTGGACGAATCCTCGATCCTGTGGCTGCTTACAACATCAGGGGAATGGACTGGATTGTCCCAGGTCAACCTTTTCTGTTCGATTTTCCTCGCAGCTGAGTGCTAAATGCGTGCACGCACCCACGGGAGGCGGTGCAGCAGCACCTCTGCTTGCAAACGTCTCTCTCCCCACAGATGTGGGGCTCTGCTGCTTTGCACCACCTGCTGCTCAGCTCCCCAAACCCTTCACCGCTCCAGAGGACATCAGGGACTATTTGTTTGCCCTTCAGGATCTTAAGTGCAACTGGCCAGACCCATTAGGGTAAACCAGCTCATGCCTGGCACAGCCTGCATGTCAATGTCCTAACCGTGATCAAACACGGACAGACAAGGCATGATTGCATGGAAATGCAAAGTACTATCCCTTCTGCCCGACAGGAGGGCGGACCGAAGCTCAGACAGCCTGTGTAACTCATCAGCCATCACAAACGGGGCTTGTCTACACTGCCAAATGGATGTTAGTGTTGAGACGCCTTGTCTATCAACAGCCCAAAGTGGTAAATCAAAAAGGTTTATCATAGCCTGTACTTAACAGTTCAGGTCTGGATGACACATATATATTAACCAGGTGCTGAGCGTAAGCTAGTGAGTTGGACTCTTTACAGGACTTACCAGCTGGGCTGAGCAGGCTTGCAGGAATGCTGGGCTGAGCGGGTTCAGCTCTCCCTCTGCCCTACACGCCTGCGCTGAGGTTCGTGCAGGCACAGCTAGCAGGGCCTGCCTGCGTCCTCCAGCGTAAGTACACAGAAAGTACAACAGACCACAATTGTGAATTAAGCATGCCTCAGAAGTACCACCCAAGTGCCGCAGTGAATGAGCTATCTTTGCCCTGTTACGAGAGAGGAAATTCAGCGGTGGTACAACACTTTCCTCTAAGCGTTCAAAACTCTTAGGCAGACCCACTTGGCCTACACTACAGCACAGAGAAATAAAAGCAGCTAGGGGAATAAAAGTGCCCTAGGACCACTGTAAATCTTTACTTCATGGAAAATCTTATCTTGCACATGAATATGAGCTGCGAGTAAATTTAATGTGTGGATTAAGCACTGTGCGGTCTCCCTCATGGTGGGCTTTTCAGCCTAAAAAGAACAAAAGAATAATAATGAGTGTTGTGTTTGGGAATGATTACAAACAGCTGTAATTTACAGCTGGACATTCTCCATTGCAAATGTATCCTGCAAGCAAGTGCTTCTGGGCTAGTGGAACAGACTGCAAAAAATTAGCTTTTAACTTCAGCCTTAAGGTCAGAGTTCTGGGACCACGGGAGTCAATAATAAAATCTATTTAGCTCAGTGGGATTATGCAGGTTTAAGACCTGGCTTAACCACACTGCTTGCTGTTAAATAACAACAGAACACACTGAATATTTTAGTTACAGACATTTTTCTTCATTTGAAAGCTATTCAGGCAGTGGATATGAGAGTCAGACAATTGAAGATATGCTAGCACCATACCATTAAGGTATACGAGTTAAGTTCTTGCTCTTCTCTGTCCCAGAAACTGTATGAGCAATCTGTATAGTTAGACCACTTTACTGAAGAGCACAATAAAATTAAAACCAAGCTGTGCTGTATAAACACCGAGGGTTTTTCATGAGAGGATGAAAATCTAATGGGGCCAGTGCATCTTTCCTGACAAAATAGTCGGTGCATGTGCAGAGCAACCTGTCTTCTGGAAGCAGAAAAGCTGTTTCAGTCAAGCTTCTGGGTCACTAATCTTTGTGTTTGCACATAAATCTGCTGGGGGTTACTGTGTTATTCTGAAAACAAGACTGAGTGCAATACACTAAAGAAATCAATGGCTACAGGTTTAAAACCTCTCTTGTTTTTTTTTTCCTCTTTCAGTTTAGCTAACTGTTAACTGAAAGCCACAACTGAAACAGGAACTGCTGGAGAATATTTTTCCAAAAATATAATGGGCAAAATTACTGAGAGCTTCATTTAAGCTGCCGTCTCCCTTGGTGCTGGGAAGTGCTGGTGTGCGACTGGGAGCTCTTAGTTGCTACTGGGACACAAGTAATGAGCAGCAATGTCATAGGCATCCTCACTTTAGCCAAGACCAGACAGAAACTGCTCACAGTGTGGGGGTTTGGCCCCCTGCCCTCCCGTTCGCTCGCTGCAGTGAGGCTAGGGGTGGCAGGGAGGAACCCCCCCAGGGTGCAGCCTTCCCAGCACCCCCTCCAGAGGCAGGGGAGGAGGGTGCCCCGATGCCCGAATGTTTGCAGAGCAGGTGGGAAAGCTGTAGCCTCCGGGCGTGCTTTTAGGGGCAGAGAGGGGAATATCTGGTCATAAATACTAAATCTGAGGTGTGACGGGCAACATTTCAGCCCTTTTGCCCTGAGGACGAGGGCAGCCTGTGCCCAGCTCCCTCAGCACCCCTGAAGAGGTAGGGACCATTTATCCATCACCGCCACTTTTCTTTCTAGGGGAGACGGAAAGCGCAGGGAGGGGTTTGGGGCTTGTTAACTACCTCCAGGGGCACTTCTGCAGGAATGTTCCTCATTCATCCCAGGGGACGGATGCTGAGAAAGCCCCGCCACGTTTTCTTTGGTCACAGTATTGCCCCCACCAAGTGCCAAAGCTTCTTTGCCTCGGGGGCGAGCCTGCACACCTCCAGGGAGAGGGGCATAATGCTGACTCTGACTCCTCTTTCTTTTTGCATTCGTCCCAGTTACAGCAAATACTTGTGTGCCCTACAACCGCGCCAGCGATTTCACCCGCATCCCATACATTTCACTCGGGAAACTTTTTCCTCAAGGGGGGGAAAAAATTCTAAACAAAATGGTGTTTGTAAACTTGGGGGGGGGAAGGTCGATAATTTTGGCAGTCTTAGCCTCCGAGCAGAGAGAAATGTTATTCATCCATGCACAACATATAATTCAGCCTAAGTGACAGGCTCTGCTCTGGAGAAATCCTGGCCTGAGCTGGCTTCCAGAGTCAATTACCGCTTATTCCCAGGGAGGCGGGGGGCGGGGGGCCAGACGGAGCAGAGGGGGCTGCCAACAAGACATGGGGAAATTTACTCTGTGTCAGCCTGCATGACACAGTACCTCATTTGTGGATAAATGTAAATCTGCTAGTTCTTTTTCACAGGCACTAAAATGTACAGTCTCTCCTCCCCCTTCCCTCCCCCTGTTCCCAAAACTGGAAAAGAAATCAGGACGGTCTTAGAAAGCTACCTTATATTTCAATCAATCCTCTTTCATAAAAGTCATTTAAGGTAAATACCTGTGCAGACCTACGGCCCAACTATAACATTTACTATGGCCCAAATCCTGAATTCCTCACTCGGGCAAGTTTCCCATTGAAGTTAATGGATTTTTGCTTGAAAAAGAGCTGAGTAAAACCTGAACACTGTTTAAGGATTTGGTCTCCTGCTTATCTGCCTGGAGCACTGCTGCAGTTCCAGAATAAGTGAAAAAATGAATTAAATTCCTCCAAAATGCCAATCCCTCAAAACTTAAGGGGTAAAAAAGGGAATTGTTTTTGTGCATAAAACGTACAGAGAATCTCATCAAAAGAAGAGTAATTCCCAGGGAAAGGATTTGGAAAAAGTCAAAAGAGAACACCTCGGAATAAATGAAGTACTTATTGCTGAAAAATGAGCTCAGATATATCTCAGCAAACTCTAAAGCTCAGGATTTACTGCATCATTCATGCCTTCTCCAGTAAGTTTCTTATCTCTCGTTTGGTATCACAACAAGGGATTCTGCATACTCTGTATGAAATACAAGAAGACTGTGATTTTTGCAGTAATAAACTCTACACATGCATGACAAATCCAAGCATGCAAAATGTTTAACATCCCAGTTCACAGATACTTTGGGGACAAAATCCGATTATGAGTTATATGCCACAATAAATAGGGCTCAACGTTTCATAAAGCAATTTATAGTTCATAAAAATGACAAAATGTACCTGTCAGACAGAACGCGGAGAGCAGATCTCTGTGCTGCCTGCTGGAAGAAAGGGCAGAGATGTTTATTTTATATTCTGACTTGAAAATTACGAGCACAATCAACACTTTAAAAAATGCGTTACACACATTTTTGTCACGTGTCCAAAATGTTAAAGTACGAGCAAAGTAGCGGAGAGTCTATAATCAAATGGACATTCCAGCCTAGTAAATGTAAGAACACTTTGTTAAGTACGCCATAAACCAGAAGATTGTCAAAGCACCGCACGGTATTTGAGGTCTGAACTACTCTATTTAGACGATTTTTTCTGCGGGTCCCTGAAAACTCGGCAGGGCTCGGTTCTCTGCCTTCCCCTCTCCCCGCTTCCGCACTCCCACTCCCTCTCCTTTACCATTAGTCTCCTCCCATTCTTCCACAGAAACAAACATCACATATTTGGTTCCTTTTGCGATGAAGCCCGTAGCTATAATTATAAATTTTGCAAAGCTTGCCAGAGCTGCTGCAGACTTTTCATGAGTGCTGCCATGTTAATCTGCTGGCAACTTTTGACTACACAGTACAGGATTGACCTATTGCTGGTTTGCTCCTCAGTTTTTGCCTAGCACAACTCTTTGGATGGGGTGGGGAAGCATGGTGCTTGTTCTTGTGTTAACCAGCAGTTCTGGGAATAGAAATCATAGCCTCTCAAGTTTAATAGGACTCCCAAGCCTATCCCTGAGCTCGTTTGCCACTTTATTATTATTATTCTTTCCCCTCCTTCAATCACTTCAAGTGGTGTGATTCATGGCTTCGGCACAGTAACCAGCTGCTAAGCAAAGATGAAATCCATAATGTTTTGAGAATCTACTTTAAAGCCTCCATTCTACTCGGGGCTGCCCAGAGCGTCCCCTTCCCAGCCGTACCTGTCCAGGCTGTGCCTCACCTGGCACAGAAGGGACACAAAGCTGAGCGGTACGGAGAGTCAAGGGGCAGGGAATTTAACGTTGATTTTCTCTTTGCACTTATCAATAAATATGTTTTTGAAACCATTCTCCCTGGATTCTCAGGCTGCTGGGGGCTGCATCCCTATCCCTGAACAAGCTGCACGGCTTGCCGGCATCCTGCTCAGCACCAGAGAGCATGGAGGTAACCTTTCTGACTCGTCAAAATGCTGCTGACAGGCTGCAAAGAAAAACTTGATACAACCTGACTTGCAGTTGCAGTTACAGAGCATCTCACAGAAAGGTGTGAAAAGATCCTGAGTGGATCCCTGTAGATCTGACAGGAGTGCAGAAATGCTTTGGGAAAGGTTTCTACTTGAGTTTTGGAAGCAGGATTTCTGCTCAGGGAACTTTCTGGAATAACTTGGTTCCTCCTGGGTTCCCTGGGGAGAAGCAGTTTGCTGTGTATCACATACCAAATTGTCAGGAGACGAGGGCTATGCCGCATCCCCTGTGACTGGCATGGCTCGCAGGAGGGGTTTTTCCTCAGCATTGACTTTCTGCAGTGGGAGTGGGAGTGTGCCCATGGCATGAACATGCTGGTTTTAGCGTTAGGAAAATAATACGGGGAGTCTGCTATTTTCCCCTGTTTCCAGTAGGTCATCCTATTTGCACGCACTTTGGATGCAACCCTGTCCGTGCCATCCAGGCCACCGGGTACAGGGCAGGCTGTGATGGGAGCAGCCACTCTCCAGTTCAGTGGGCTGGCACCATTTTTACTCTCTCCTCTGCCAGGGGCTCGTTATGACAATTTCATCCCACTTCTTGTACACAAATGCAGGAGACCCAAAATGTAGGTTTTATGGCTTAATCTCTTCTTTAACGCCCCGGGCCAACTCAAGCTCATCTCCTCCCGTGCCTAATCACCGTCACTGGCAGGAAGCTATGCCCATTTTGAGTTCCAAGCTGCCCAGCTTCGATGCTGACCCCTGCGCTGTGTTACGCCTTTGCCTCCAAAACCCAGGGGCTTCCTCTCGCTACCAGAGCCCTTTTCCACGGCCAAGTTGTGTAGACACCACTCAGGTCACCTCTCCTTCTTCTCTCCCGCCAGCAGCCCGGGCTAGTCTTTCCCTCACAAGCAGCCACTACGTGGCAGTGCTGTTTAAGCCACTTTTAATGTTTCTCACTCTTGGCTTTGGCCACCACAGGTGCTCATGTGGTTGTGCAATGCAACAGGCTGGAAAACTGATCCAGCTGAAAAATAACCCTTTTCCATCTTCTTTTCTTTTTCTTTTTTTTTCCCCAGGTTATTTGCAAACCGGATCTCTTCTTTGAGCTGCTTCCCCAGGGAGAGGGTGTCGCATCGCAGGATGCGGTGTGAGAATGGGAAGGGGACTGCGGGGGCAATGTGCAGCGGAGACCCTCGCTGCCGAGATAAGGGCATGTCTGGCAGTGAGACTGCTTTCACCTGACATCGCTCTCGCTCCCTTCTGGGGAGCTGCAGAGCACTCCTGGAGCAAGGTACATGGTGGCTGCGATAGCCAGAGGGCACTGAAGGAGACAGGCTGCTCTGTAGCCACAGGCCTCATGTGCCTTACAGAGACCTCAAGAAAGCAAACATGGACTTTGGTGACACTAAAAGCCCCTAGCATGGGGATGTGGGGTGCATATCACTCTTGTATTTCCCTAAAACCCCTAATTTTGAGAGAGGGAGCAGAGCTGGGTACTTTCTCTTCCGGTCTCCGTGAAAGCTGCCCTCGGGAGGGAAGAGGAGAGGACTCTCATCAGTGCTAACCAAGCCAGGCCATGCGGTATGGGACTGCATCTTCAAGTGCCAGTCTTCAGTTTCCATCTTGGTACATCCAGCTGTTGACAGCTTTGAAAAGGGGGCAAGAAAGTGGGCTCAGATGACAGGCAGGGCAGCAGAGAGAAATGTACAAGTGCTTTTCAGTGAGATCATTCTACTTTTTCAATTAGCTTCTCATTCTAAGCCCTTTAATAAACGTTCTTCTTCACCAGGATGCAATGCAGATTGCACGGGGCACCTCGCTCTTTGCTTGGTGGTCGCATATTCTATAAATGAGCCTATTGATTTCTTTCTTACAAGGTTTGAAAATACGGCCATGTTTGATTGCATATTTGTGTGACCCCCTGAGTTGGTAATGGCCCCATTTCTAAATGATGGGGGAATAAGATCCAGTCGCAAGTTTATTCTTCCTCCCTGGAGAAACAGATCTATTGCCTGCAATGAAAGGCAGTTAGCAACTATCCGGCAATTTTAATTCTAGCCTATATTGCTCCCCTCTCCTGGAGAAAGTGAGCTGTTGTAATTAAAAGTAGTTAGCAGTTCCCTAGCAAGTATAAATACTTGCAGCCACTAATTACAGTCTGCTCTCTTGTTCCCCTGCTAGAGGATTGGGCTGCTCAACTTACGGGGAAATATCTGCCCTCGCTTCTCGCTAACAGTTTTTTTGTGACTCTATTCAAACTCATTCATGAATCCCCATGGAGGGTCATGACCTGCAGTTTGAGAAACTCCGGGCTAGAGAAACAGCTTTCTGTGATTTATTATGTTTCTAATATGCTGGTATTATCTATGTAACAATGTAAGCAAAAGGGTGGTACTTAGTATCATATACTGCCTGCATGACCATTTTTTTAATAGCTTGATTTTGATTGTGCTATTTAATTTGCATTTTATTTTACATCGTTAACAACTTTACGGAGGCCAACTCATCATCCATCAAGAAAGATGAGAATATGTTCTACAGTCTTTATTATTCCTGGAAGTAAGAGACTATGGTGGTTATAGAAATTAGGGGTAAGAAATAATTTTGAAGTTTGATATTGCTGACAGAATGTAAAGATCTCCAAGACTTACCACGAAAAAGTGTGTTATGGGAAGCTTAATATTCTCTTGATAAGTGATTGGGTTATACTTCGATGTGTTCACCAGTAATGAGTATAACCCTGAATTTTCAGTTCTTGGAATCAGTGGGGTTACTGATGGAGGAAGGTTCTCCTCGATATGAACACAGATATTGGAGGCCAACCCAGCACATAATCCCTTTAATGCTGAGTAGGAAGCAGGGAAGGGAAAAAAAAAAATCACTTAGGTGACTCAGGTACTTGGGCTTGAGAAACCAGCCACAGTAAATGAGATGAATTACTCCTTTTCACTACATCAAGAGTTGTAAATTACAGGATACTGGCTGGTTAGACTTCTTTGTCCCCCACCTGAGTTGCTTACAGATACATTTAGGGCAGAGTTTCATTGATCTGCCTATAGTTCATTAATCATTCATGAAAGTTTCTAGCTGTACCCCAAGACTACTGGGACAAAACAAGTTTTCAGACAGCAGTAATCATGTTCAGGTTCTCAGTCTCCGGAGATTGTATCTCCTTTCTCCATCCTTTATTGCAATGAGCCAGAGCTTGGGAACATAATCAGCAGATATTCAGGTTTCAGTGTGTGTTAAATGAGCTACCAAAATTACTTGAAGTGTCACAAGTTGCAATCTGTCGTTGAAGGGAAATCAAAGAGGAAATTAAATACTTTCATTGTAATTGGGACTGAGCAGTGAGCTAGTTCATTGTAATTGGGACCGAGCAGTGAGCAGAACGGGCTGAACACAGCTATTGAGCTGGAGATACAGGAGTGTTAAGAGTGGTCCCCAGAAATCCCTCCTTTTTTTTTTTTTTTTCTTTTCTTTTTTAATCTGGTTAGAGCAGAATTGCTTCATAAACGCTGAGCTTGCAGGCATTTTTGGATAAGAAGCAAATGAGAACTACTGCAGAATGTTCTGCGGGGCTTAGAAGAGTGTCTTGGAGGCACTGCAGGCTGACTGTGGATACATTTTCCTATACCTCACCCACGGCATGCTTTGGCAAATAAAAGCCAATAAATTGACCGTTGGCAGATTCAGACATGTTGTTTTCCATTTTTCCTGTCCTGTGGATTAATCGCTGTTATCGTGAGAGAGCTCAGTTACAGCAATTGTATGGAGTTACACCAGTTATACCAGAGACTTCACTGAGATGGTGCAGGTGTACACAAGGTGAGAATTTGAACCATTTCTTCGGTGACAGTGTAACGATTCATACTACCTGTGCATGAGTAACTTGCCTTGCTTCCAGAGCATCTTGTTTGTCTTCCTCGGGCAGTACGTGTTGCCCTGGAACTGCGCAGTCAACCATTTATGCTCTAAGTGAGCATCTCCCATATTAGCAACCACCCGGCCGGCTGGAAGTCACCCTGTATTTGACTGCGGTTAGTGAGCTGTAGATGCACTTTTTCCAAGCCAGGAAAGACGTCATTACTATACACTGCCATTTGGGAACCAGACCAGAACAAATACTTTTGTATCTGTCTTCTTTCATGTTTCACTCTTCATATGTCTTCCATGTTGATTCTGTTTTAATTTCCTAAGGTTTTGTTTGTTTTTAGCTTAAAAGCAGTTTATTCCTAAACTAGCGAAGCCAGGAAGAAAATTTTGTGAAGGTCACAACCTGACTGCATGCCATAACTTGGGCCACAGGACTCTCCAGAGCTTTTTTTCTGCTTCAGAGCTGGGAGCCATTGTGGACCTAGAGCAAAACTTCTGGATAATCCTCTTATGGTGAACCCACCTCAGTCCAACCACATGCACAGTTTTTCACCTTCCGTGTTAAGATGTGAGTTTAGTCCAACTCTGTTTATAGGCACCTTCTTGTGCTGGAAGTTATACCTTTGCCTGTGAGACGGAGCTGCCTTCCAGTCTCACAGCTCTGCTCCCTGAGCAGGTGTTTATAGACTGTGATCAAGCCAGCCACCAGCCCTGCTTTAGGCAAGTTCAGTTCATTGCACGGATATCTTTCACTCCAAGGCATGTTTTCCGAAGGTGTTGGGCATCCTTCTCCCTTGTCTTGAAAGCCCCTTCAGTTTTTAGCATTCTCCTTGAAGAATGCAGAGCTGCAGAGGGTTGCAGTGATGCTCTCATCAGGGCTCAAAACAGAGGTAATGAAACTTCTCACACCTACAGACTTGCCCTGTTTAAATGTCCGTGAGTGTCTTGTGGCCACAACAAGTTGCCCGTGGAGCTCAGGTCAGGCAATTTATTGTAAGTGATTCCTAATATGCCTTCTCTCACTGCATTATTCTGTACTCCTCGCTGTTTCCAGGGGCTTTGTTTGAGGATTGCTTTCCAGTGTGGATTTCTGAGGGATTTAAAATCACTTGTAAACTGCAGCTAGAGTGTTTCTCTGTAAATTTGCAATATAAATGTGTGAATGTGATTTTCACTGTCCAGTTGATATTTATTTAAGATTTACAAGCTGTAAGACTTAAAAGGGTCCCCCTTCCGTCCCCTTTTGGAGTTGGTTATCATCAGAGCCACATCTTTTAAGAAACTATAAAACCCTTTCTGGATTTCATGATTTCTCCAGGCCTTTCAACACCTTGGTATTCATTTTTCACCCTGGAGTCTTATTATTATATTTCTGGCGTACATTGTTCTTTCTCCTCTGCTTTGCCTATTAATCCTTATTAATCTTCAGGGGCAGCACAGTCTAGTGACTTGAACATGGCACCTGGGAGTGAAAGACCCAAGCGCTAATCCTGGCTTTGCAGCTGACTTGCCATGTGGCTTCAAACAAGCCACATCTCAGTCTCGGTCTCCCTGTCAATTCTACAGAGATAATAATTCTTGCTTAGCTCTACCTAAATACCTCTCAAGGGCATTGTATTAAGTAGTTAATACTTGTTAAGTGATTTGGATGTCCAAATTACTGTATAATCAGCATGGGTATTAACCATACAGAGAATTTTATATATCTGTAAATGTTGAGTCTTCTGTCCTGCATCTGTTCAGATTTCTACTGCAGGCTGGCCCCAACAACCATGCAGGGTTTCAACGCAGATGAGTTAACTTTAATCTTTTTCAGTGGAGATGAGCAGAAGGAAAGTCCTTGGTACTTTACATTAATAAAATGGTTAATTTTCAGCGACACTGGAGGAGGGTCTCAGTCATTGCAAGCGAAGCAGCAGTCACCTTGTAAAACCTCCTCTGTCTCCACAGGAGTCTCCTTATCCAGGAAAAGGTAACTTGGTTGAAGTGCTGCTTACACTTCGCATATCGCAGGCAAAAAATGTCAGTGTTGTGCCACAGGCTTTACAAGATTTACTGGGAAGTCTGAAAGCTCAGAAATTAAAGTGGAATTTTTCTAAAAGCTCATATATATGAAAATAGGGGAAATAAAAGCCTGAATTCCCCAAATGGTGGTAACTCTGCCCGGGGAGGTGCTATGCCAATCGACTATGATGCATTTGCTACTACCCAAGTATCTGCTTGGATTGCGCTAGGAAATAAAAAAGAAGATGGAGGATAACGTCCTAAGTTGATTGAAATCAGTGGCTAAACTCCTGCTGACGTCAGATTTCATCCTAGGTGCAGGAGACATTGTAGCAATGGTTTCCCAGTCCCTTTTTCTTAAATTCTAGTTTTGATGGATTGGCTGCTGGCTTTTTTGGCTTATTTCTCATTGTGTTCTAAGATAGCTGCTACTCCCTTTATAATGTCCAGTTTTTTTCCAATTTATTTTCTTCATTAATTTCTTTTTTATTCCCTTAATCCCTTTCCCTTTTCATGTTCCTTTCGTTTTCTGACTTGCTCTCAGCTGCCTCTTTCTCTGCTTCTGCTGCCATCCGTCTCTGTGCGACACATCTTCACACAGCTTCTCACGCTGATACCACCCCAGCCTGAGCTGAATGGCCAAGGGGAGTGAAGTGAGCTTGGCCTTTTGCCTTGCAGAGAGCAACAGGCAGCTCCTAGAGAGGCTGGGAGGCTGTGTTGGTGTGTGTGCATGAGCGTGTGCTCGGACGCGTGTGTGAGAGAGACACGAGCGGAGTCCCTACAGCGTTCCTCACTGCCTTCTGCTTCCCTTGCACAGGGAAAGCCTGGGCTGATACTAAAAACGCCCAAGTTGAGAGGGATAGACAGGTACAGCGACATAAAAATAATGGAGCGGGATAAGCTAGCATGTGCCCTTCGAGCTCCTGAATGTGTTGGGGGTATGTTCTCCTCTTACAGCTTGTAATAGCTGCAATATTACGAACGACACTAATTTGTGCTCTAAATTATTTGTGACTGCTGGTTATTTAACCGTTCTCTTGCAGGCACGCTGGAATGAATTTGCCTGAAGGCAAACAGACGCTTTGCGGCCACGCTTGAGCGGGGCGAAGGCTCAGGCGCGGTAGCTGGCTTCAGCGAGGGCTTCCTGCGGCAGGAGGAGCCGTGCGTGGGCTGAAGGGCTCATGAGAGACAGGGACAAGGGAAAGCCAGCCTGGAGATGTGGGGCCTAATCCTTCTTTACGCCCCAAATTAGCCGACACTGCTGAATTGACTGCACTGGGATACATTCCCATGCCAGTCAAAACAGACATTTGTACAGAAATTCCAGTTCACAAGGGGAAAAAAAAACCTAACCAAAGATTTCAAGAAGATGGGGTTAAGGAAGTTACAGTAGATACAGAGAAAAACTGTTAAGACTTGGGAAAAGGTGATACCAGTGGAAAAGGGCAGGCTTTGGAGATTTACTGGAGCTAAAACTTGGCTTAGTCACGGCACCCACATGAAGAGACAAGGAAGATGCCCTTGTATTTTAAGTTTATTTTCCAGTCTATTTCTAGAGGTTTGCTACTGAGGAGCATGGAGATCAGAGTGCCGTGTTTGAATTTCCCCAAATTTCATGCACGTCCAAGAGCCAAGCTGATCTCTAACCTTTTTCACTGTCATTCATGGTGGTGGCATTCAAATTTAGAGCTTGATCCTGCCTGCCAGTGCATGACAGACATTGAATCTGATTTTGTAAGATAGGCAGTGATGTGAGCCAAGTTTGGCAGGACAAAACTGAGCTCTTATTTTGTTTCAGCTGACAGTTTCAGTGAGGCAATCTTGGTCTTCTTGTCATGCCTTGTGGAAGTGCAAATTTAGATGTCACAGAGATTTTAAAATCGGAGCTGGCAAACCACAAATAAAGCTTGGCTCAGCTGGCTTAAATCTTACTCTGGATTTTAGTTAAGTTGGATACCAAAAGGATTGCTTCTCTAATACTCAGGAAATAATGGACTTACCCAAGTTAAGTAAAGTAAGGCTGTTACAGTGACTATTTCTCCAGTCTAAAAACACACTCACGTTATAGTGACAGAGGGCTGAGCAGAGCATTTGGATTAAGTACAAAACCACCTGAGGTTCCAGCCATTCCTTAACCCAAAACTTAATTTTTCCACTTTTGCTTATCTCTGCTTTGTGCAGTTTTGGTTGCAGTCAGACTTGCATGTGGCCAGACTTCATGAAATAAGTTTCCTGTGCTCAGTGGAGTGAGAAACTTCTCATCAGAAAGATTTTTTTTTTCTAAGTTTATCAGGGCGTTTTTTGAAAGGGAAATTCATTTGCAGCAATGATGCAGGCTCTGTGCTTTTTTTCCAGGGCTGAGTGTTCTCATCTCCTTTTTCACTCATTTTCCCTTCTGATCAAGCATCAAGTATTGCACTGATGAAGAGGTGAATAAAAGGGAGCACAACACTAAAATGACTTAATGTGGTTAAAATATTCGGACATGGCATATGTGAATGCAATTAGCACTGCCTAAAAATAGTTCTAATGATGAACAGGGCTATGCAGTGGCGTGTTATGATTTGCCTAATATAACTCTTCTCTCTAGATGTACCTGACTCTGTGCTCTGCTTGGCTGATCTTTGACTTCAGAAAGTGCGGTCCTAACAGAGGAAGTCTTATGGAAAGAAAGCTTGTAGCCACTTTGCCCCTTTTTCAATTTGTTTCAAAATTCATTACAGATGGCTTCAAATTAGCTGGAATATTACATTTCATATGCAGAAGTAAGGCTTATAAAGACTCTACTAAAAAATATTCCTTCTGGAAGAAGGTGGATGCATGACTTTTCATTTCAGGATAATTTTTATCTTTTCATTGATTGTCAGTCCATATCCAGAAGTGAGAGGGAAAAGTCCTACTCATTATTAAAAATATTGTCTTTACATACATTCTTTCTCACTTGTTTCTGGCTACCACTAAAGAAATGAAACATGATTTTATGACTTAAAAAAATAAATAATTTCCTAATGCTGTTTATGCAGGGACACGGCCACACTGATTGCCATTGACCACGTAGATGGACTTTTGTCCTGTTGCAACGACAGGATGCATTTGGCTGGTCCTAAATGCCTGCGCTGCAGACAGCCCTGCCAGAAAGATGTATTTCCAGCACTGAGCCCTGGCATCCCTCAGCACATACGTGACAGGGAGGAAATGTAGGCACGTAGATCCCCACCAGAGCTACGGGTGTAACTCGAGTTAGCATCAAGTTTTCCGGCTCAGCCGTGGCCAGGGTGATGCTGGAGCATGGACAGGTCCCCCAGGGCCAGCAGCCCACCCTGGCTGTCCCCAGGCTGCCGTGGGTGGGGGGCGGTCCCGGGACCCCTGGGAGGGCGTGGGGCTGGGTGGGCTGCCATCGCCCTATGGGGCTCTGGGTGGCGAGCCAGACCAGGCTGCCGAGACTTTTATTTTACCGCGCTGAAGCTGCTCCTGGTGAACTTTCTCGAGGCTGCTCTTCCCCCGAGGTCTCCTGTGAAGGGACGTGGCTTTCTGTTTGTCTTGGCTTGCCTGTGGAGGGGCCGGTTTTGCTCACACCGCTCAGACCCTGTCTCCGTCCCTTCTTAAGGAGGGCGGCCACTTGCAGGCAAATGCTGCCTTCCCTCTTCCTTTGGTGCAGGGAACATGAGCAAAATTAATGAACCCGAGAGGACTGTTCACTGCCTCCCTGTGTACTGTGCGCAGAGGGTGTCTTCAGGCCCCGTATTTACCTGCTGCTGCAGGGGGATAGGCATACGATTATTTAAAAAAAAAAAAAGTACTAAAGTTGGGTCTTTCCTTTCGAGATACAGCAGGGGCTGGAGTGCAGAGCCATGTCCCTAGGAGTGTGTTCTGATTGCTTCTTCAACTTCTGTTTATACAATTTTACAAAATTTTGGCAGGAATCAAGAGCACATACCAGGGTGTTGGCTTTTATGAATCCCATGGGATGTGAAAGTCAAGCTGACTGGATGAACTTTGGTTACATATTCCAGACAAGCACAATGACTCTATTTATTCAGACTTGGCAGCCAGAATGCAGATTGACTCTGAGGGTAATAAATTTTCACAGCCACAAAACTTCAGCGGCAACCAACCTGATCCCGCGCAGAAAAAATGCATACAAGGAAGCAGACTTGGGTAGCAAAAATATGTTAGATTATTATTCCATGTATGCGTACCAGTCAGTTAATTTATTTGGCTATTGATTGACATGAATTGCACAAATGATGCCAGGGATCTTTTTCCCCTTAAAGGAACTACTTTCTATTACAAAATTTTCATATTATAAAAGGACAAGTAGGGGGAAAAAAAGAGAATTGTTCATATTACAATTGACAATCTCCATTTAATATTTCACCCAAGACTGATTTAAGTTATCCAGTGACCTCTACGGAGAAGAGCAGGGTATCATAATGGGGACTGTTTCATGTGCTATGCCACACTTCAAGGAACCAAAAGGCAATAACCACTACAATTCAGTACTCTGAACAATCTTAAGTACAATTTTGACATCTTCATGCTACAAAGCTTCAGATGCTTTCTGGGAGAGACGATGATGAAATTATTACCCTATGTGTTATAAATCAAAATGAATTGGCTCTTTAACTTGCAGATTTATGTTAACTACCTTGGTATCTGTTAATTGCATGCTCTTCAGATATTGATTGGGGATTAAAAAGTGTATTTTCTTCAATCTATGTGATGTAAAATATGCCAACAGGAAATTTTCCCTCTGCATATTAGATCCTATGATCACTGCCTGTAAAATTAAAACGATCAGTTTAAATGGATAAACTATGCTCATTAAAGAGGAAAAATACATTTATGTAATTAAAATTAAGAGACTAATATGTGTGGATAATGTAATTACTGTGGGCGCACACACACTCAGCTCAAGCCCAGCCTCTTTTGCCTCTCCTGGGTCTGTGAATCTCACTACCTTAATCGCTGACATGGAGGGAAGGGTTGGGAATGCCTTGCCCACTGCTGGTTCCGAAGCTCTTAATCATGTCTCTGTCTTGCGTTTGGCCTCCCTCATCCATGGCTCACATTCCCTGGGTCAGTCACGGTCCTCCAAATACCAGCCCTGGGAATGCAGGAGCACCTGTCCCCCTTTGCATCGCTTCAGAAACTTTCTGTTTGCTGCTTGGCGACTTCAGATGCAAAAGCAAAATCTCCTCTGAAGTTTTCAAAGTCTTTCCCCTAAACTTCCCTGTTTAGAAATAAGCAAACCGAAAAGCTTCCCGGTTCTTGTACAGCTCACCTTCATCTCTTTAAGAAATTGGACTACTTAAATGAGTCTGGGTGCTCAAAGGTTAATTAATTGTGTAAGGAATATCTGGGAATCACTAATGTATTGTTCCTATCCCTTCATCTTTGATTTCTTTCTTTCCTGTTCCCAAGCTCAGGAGAAGATCTGAGATTGAAGAGCCTCAGAATTACGAAGTAAAAGAAAATGGGTTCTTCCACTGACATTTAGACAGAGATCCATGTTGTAATCTGGGCATTTATTGGCAGAGGGGGTCTGTGTTACTCTTTTTTTGGGCCTATTTCCTGCTAGGTAGATGGAAACTTAGTGTTTTGTTTATCCAGCAGGCATATTTATTTACGATTGTTCTTCAAGCAAGCCTGCAGGTCTCAGCTGAGGTTCTGCAAAGCATTTCATACAGCAGGAGCCAGCCAGTGCCTCTAGGAGATTTTTATCTGTACAGTCAAGTTAGAAAAAAATGTGACTAGGAAAGGGGACCAAATCACAAAGTAATTGCCGAAGGTTGCTCACGCTAGGGCCCATGACGATTAGAAGTGAGTAATGGGATCTCAGCTCTGCTCTTTGCCGCATGGGTGGCAAACTCTGTCTTCGCTCTGCGGAGCTTGTTCGAGCACCGAGATAAAAGACCCAGGCTATATCAGCTGTACCTTAAAGCTCTGGTTACTGAGCGAAGACCTTGCGTAGCACACACAATACTGAGCAATCCAAGCGCATGAAAGATGTTAATAGTTGTAAGTGGTAGCGCTAAACCGAAGGTACCACGTGTGCACGCCCAAACGGCAGTACTTTTCCACAATCCCTTCTCCACCTAAACCTACTAATGTTTTTTTATCTCCTGCATGATAAACACTTTCACGTGTCCTTTTCTGCTTGCTATGAAGCAGACCAGAATTTCAGCTCTCTGGCTTTGCCAGCCGGTTCCACGCTGACATCCATTACGCAGGATCCCATCTCCCTTCCTACGTGAAGGACAAGCCATCTCTCCTGACCACCGGCTCCCCCCTCCCCTACCACCCAGCCCCTCGCTGCGAGCACCGCGGCATCTTGGTGTGCTATTGTTATTCTTCAGGCATCCCTTCTGTCCCTCACTTTACTTTGCCCTACGCTGTCTATGCGCTGTATTTTAAACTATCTAGACAAGCAGGAAGAGTAATTAAATGTGAAGTGCTTCAGGATGAAATACATTAAACAAAAAGAAATTGTATAAATATGTAAATAATTGAATCTATGTGCTGAATCTTCTTAACACCAAGAAGCTTTGCTCAAAATAGATGAAATAATGGTTTAGTATAAATATTAAAAGGTTTTGATTTACCTGTTTGGAATATATTGTAAAATTCTAATAACAACAGTTAAAGAAAACCCTGGAAGAGCTTCATGCCTACATACCTAGAATTATTTGTTTAAGATCCTGAATTTCAGAAGTCTAGATAGCTCCAGTTACCCTTGACTGAGATAATCACATTTGAAACCCATGTTATATCTAGGTCTGGATCCACCTGTGAGACGCAACCAGGGGCAGTACTGCCCTCATATGCTCAGGTGAAGGCACGGGACATGCATTTCACTGCAGGAAGGAAGGGAAGTGGCTCTTGCCCTCTCATCCCCAACCAAATCGCTCATGCCAGTATACTGAGAAGGAGCGTGGCATAGCACCGCTTGGCAACGAGGCACTTGGCCAGCCATGGGAAAGTCAAGATCCAGCCCTATTCTAGTGAGTAGTTAACTATTTAGACAAAACACAACAATGTTTTAAGGAAAGATTGGGAGACACCTCCCGCTGCCAACAAAACCCAGCTCTCCTGACACATGGAAAACTTTGGCTGACGTATCTGCTCCCAGTCAGGTAGTTTGGGATTATTAAAACCCAGGCAAGTGCCCTAATTGCTGTGTTATGGAGTGAACCAGACACACGGCCAAGGCTTTCTCTCAGCTGTCCTTCGCTTTCTTAGCATGCATGGGCCATGCAGAGACAGGACTGAAAATGCCCAGAGGAGAGGCGAGGGCTGGGGGGATGCCGGCGAGACTCTAGGCAGGTAAGAGGGAAGCAGCCCAGCAGCTAATCCCTGGGGCCAGCTCATGATTGCAAGGTTTGGCCTGAACCCTTAATCCAGAATTCCTGTTTCTCCCCTCCTTGGCTGCTCTTTAAACCAAAACAAAATCAAATCAGAAGGAGACTGATACAAAAACCTTCTGGGTCGCATCAAGGCAATAAATCAAGAGCACTGCAGACTGCTCCCCACCAATCCAGCAGTTAGCACACGCGGGCTGGCTCTGAGCAGCAACATCTGTTACTCCAGTTACAGTACTGCCGTGTATTTTGATAACCTTTATGTCTGTTTTGAAAACGCGTTAGCAAAATATTTGCAGTAGCTCAGTCTTGACATGAAACATGCTACAAGTGACATGTTAGTTGTCTGGTTCTTACCTGGTCATTCTCTTCTTCATCACTGCTTAACTTGAGGTCATCTTCTAGCATTCTGGAAAGCAAGCAGCAGAATAAATTATAATTTACCAAAATGCTTTAGATCTAATGTTTTCTCTGAGCTACTGTAAACATTTAATAATTTAAATAGAAAGAAAATATATTTTATCCCAGTAACTCTGTAGACGTGACACTTTATAATTTTTTCTTATCCAGTTGCTATCAACTAACTTCTTAATTCATTTCCTACTATTACTGCCTAAGGGAAAATATTTACTAGAGTAATAATGGATTTTGCAAAGATTCTTGTTATTACAATCACTGACAAACAATTTTTATATGCTAAAAATAATATTTTTGATGCTGACAGGTCAGTAGTTTCTCTGAAAGGAAAATTTTGCTCCATTTGGCTTTGAGCTTACAAAACAGAAGTAGATATTTACACTGGCAGTACTGCAGCACAAAATAAGATTCAGTGATGTTTCCCAAAGGCCGTTTTTACTTTATTGCATGTTTGATGTAAAATTGACATTGACTGAAACAATTAAAACTAAAATATATTGTCTCAGTGCACAAGAGTATCCACAAGGATTTCACTGTCATATAAACATAGAAAATAATGCATCTTTTCTAATGGGGATTTCATACTCCCTTCCCATATTCTTTCCTCAACTGGCTTAAACTGGCTCACAAAGAAGAGGAGTTTGTTTTTACCTCCATGTATTTCTTTTTACAAGCTAGGGTTAAGTAACCAGCAGTTAAAGGAGCTGAAGAGGTGCAAAGATTTCCCCCAGTGCTTGAAAGGTCTTCAAGAATGGGACCTATTTTTAAAAAACGCCTCTGTAATAATAATAATAATCATTCAGAAAGTTACTAATTTTTCTTGCGTTCTGGGAAAAGAGAATCTGTAATTTCATCTTGACTCCAGAAGAAAGCTTGGTGAGCAATTCAAACACATCCTGAGACGTGGGTGGTCCCCAGAGTGTAAATATCTCAAGAAGACATACGTAGTAATTTCAAACCACCTCCTTGTACTTGTGCATAGATCTTCCAAGAGTGTGCCTGAAAAGCGTGACTCTTACATGGGTGACATGGTGTGCCATGTCTTAAGAGAACCGAGCCCAACCACCCTCTCCTCACCTCCTCGCTATACGTACAGTCCCTGCCCGTTGCTGCCATCACAGCTGCTTCCCTATTTCCCCACGGCACCTTTCAGGAAACAGAGGTGTATAAGAATAGGATGGGGGGTCAGAGCAGAAACTCCCACTCTTGTCTTGCTTTTTTCCCACATTTCCTTCTACATACGCCAAGATTTTTCCTCTGTAAAACCAACATATCAAATTCAGCAAAATCTCATTGCAATGCAGACACCTCAAATATATAGGTCACCCATTGAGTTAGAGGGACTAGGCAATCTCACAGCAAGACTTGCCTGTGTTTTATCTGGAAGTATGTCCACAGGCAGGAAAAAGCTCACTCTGCCTTCTCCTGAGTCAGCAAAAACTCCAGTGGCCGTATTGATGCAGCTACCGGCCAAGCTAACAAGCCCTGCTGAGAAGTGGGCAAATGGGACAAGTACGAATGACACAGGATATAGCTCCTAGGAGCTAAAATATGTCAGAAAGGCAAAGCTTACTCTAAACATTGCAAGATCCACATAGGCTTTGGATCCCACCACTTACAGGGATCCAAACAATTTTATAATTGCTTATGTTTTTAGTTAGATCTGTTTAGGGCATCCCTGAGAAAACAGTGCTTGAAAATAGAAAGCTCAGATCTGGGATTGAGCATTATGTAATTAAATGTGATGAAATCTGCACTGATAGTGACTTAAGCAGAGAGAGATGTGCTTATTGTGTGAAAAGCAGAGCACCCAGGGTGTCACTGCCTGCTCTCCCTTGAGTTTGAGTGCGTGAATTTCTGCTAGTGAGGTGGTAGTTACATACGTTATTTAAGATTTAGGAATTTAGCTCTTCTCCTAAATGGAAGTTGGAAAATGAAAAGCATATAATCACAGAATCATAGATTCTTTTAGGTTGGAAAAGACCTTTAAGATCATCAAGTCCAACCATTAACCTAGCACTGCCAAGTCCACCACTAAACCATGTCCCTAAGCACCACGTCTACATGTCTTTTAAATACCCCCAGGGATGGTGACTCAATGAAATGTTATAGGTAGCTCTGTGTATTTATTAGCATCCTGGCTTTTTGTGTCAACATAAAAAAAATGGGTACTGTGAGTCTGTGATTAGAAGCAACTATGATGCTTCGAAGCCTTCAGGTTGTGTGGAGGTGTGAGTGGAGCTCCAGGAGTGCAAGCAGGAACCATCCACATAAAAGAAACAAGAAACCGCAGCGCTGGCCCATCAACCTCTCCTTGCTTGTATGTTTTAGCCCGTCTTTATTTTCCCTGTCTGTTTCTCATTTCAGAACCATTGCTCTCCAAGAAAAGCACTGCCTGCCCGTGGCTCGTGGCCCCTTTTGGAACTACCATCAGCGTACAACCTCCTAACGCTGGGGATAGGAAAAAACCAGGTCATCATAAAATGCTTGCTTGCTTGCTTGCTTTTTTTCCCTAGGGTGGGATCTAGCCCACCTGATCCAGGTATTTGTCACAAGGAGGTATCAGGTTAAGACAGCTTGCCAATGTAGAGGTCTACCCTGTAAGGGCAGGAGCTGTGCAGGTATAACCTCCATGCCTAAAAGTCTTTGCTGGTTCCCCGACTGCTTTCACGGTCAGGTGAGGCCCTCAGCCCTGATCTACAAAGCTACAGCCAGAGCAGGACACACCGTCACCAGCGACTTCAGCTTCCCCTGCCAGCAGTCCTGGAGAGGGAGGCTCCTTGGACACCAGGCAGCTCTCAGAGCCCAGGCTGAAGCACTCCCTGGGTGAGGAGGAGGTATTTGTATTATAGGGGCTCCAGTTTGCAGTAAGCATCTTAAGGAAGCTAGATCAATTTTGAGTTGGATGCTTTTGAGGAACGCTTCTCCTCAACAACTCATTTCCACCATGACAACAATGATGGTTAAAAGAAAAAGTCCATAACTGGACCGGCAGACCTGACTTGAAGAGAGGGAGAACAGAAGAGAAGAAAAATACTTTAAGCTCACAAGAAGCACTACATTAATTTGTAATTTATCTGAAAAGCACTTTGGCACAAATTCAGCACAGAATGAGCTTTGGTACACCCTATGTTAGCAGAGCACTCCAGATCATGTTTAAATCAACCCCTGCTCAGGATGGAATTTCTTTACATATTCTGGCAAACTAGTACACGGACGGACAGACAAACACATACAAGCTCATGTGCAAACACAGCCTTTTCAACACAGCTTATCTATAGCTATTTTCTATAACACCTTTTTCAGAACATGCAAAATCCAGGCCAGTAAGTGACATTGTCCATGGGCTTTAAGATTTTTCGAAATGGACTTGGCTTTGATGTGCTCGGGCACTGCTAAGAAGATAAGTAAATATAACTTTGCAAACAAAAGCTAGAAAAATGAAGTGGTACTCGAAGCAGCTCTGAAAAACACACACCACCACTTAGGGCTTCTGCACTGGCAAAGAGCACATACGGTCAGGAAGTCACTTTGCAGAACCTAATTACACATTTTTAGTGAAGTCTCCGCGAGGTCGCAGCGGAGGCAGCGAGGGGTGGGAGGCTCGGGTGGGAGCGCTCACTGCACTCTAATTAATGCATTTGTTCCTTTCTCCGCAAAGAACGTGACAGGTAGAGACATAATGAAAGGAAATGAGGATGAGTTTGGGATATTGAGAAATGCCTTAGCAAGCCAGCTGGTTTCTTTCTCCAGTAACCAATTATGGGGTTGCAGCCTGGGGTGCTGGGCCACTCAGTTACGGTGGGAAAGGAGGGAGGTGAGGGGTTACTTACATGCAATGGAAAAGAGACAGAAAGTCTTCTAGAGGGCGTCGATGCCCAACATCTGCCAATTTCAATGTGACTGTGTCCAAATCTTCTACGTAGCTTATCAGAAAGCCTGACCTGTTTTATGTGGGGGCTGCTCCCTGCATTGGCTCAGTAGGCTATCGGGGCAGGGTGACCATGTGGGGCACTGCAGAGGGACCCTGTGGGACTCCTGCTCATCCCAGCATGTTGAAGGGCCAGGAGATGCTCCTGGTCAAAAGCACCCGGCGTTTGGGATGGGAGGCCATCGCAGGCTGCCCAGGAACCACCTTACTGAAAGGGAATGGTTGAGACTTGCAGCTTCACTGTTTTGTCTGTCTGTTTTCCTGATTTGTTGTTGCTGGAAAGTCAAGTCCCAAGCAAGGATTATTTTCAGCCCCAGCCAGAGTCTGGGCGATAGCAGGAAGACATCTAGTTTCCCCTCTGGGAAGTAACATCAAAGTAACATCAAGTTTCAAGTGTGAAGGTAGAGCCAGGGCCCAGGTCAAAGATTTTTGGGTTTGAAAGAGCTGGAGGAGACGGTGCTGCTGGGGAAGGAGCTGTCGATGGTGCAGTGTCTGGGGGAAGCGGTCTTCAACAGCCAGTTGGGAATCAGTGGCAACTTTTAATGTCTGGAGCCAGTCCAAGACCCTTCCAGCATAGCCCTACTTAGGAGGATATCTGTTTTCTTCCAGGGTGAAGACATGACCCCACCCGGGAATTATCCTTCATATCTGCTGATGCACATGAAAGAAGCAGCAGGCATCACACCTTGCATTTTACTTTAACCTCTGACACATTTCACATTCCTTGGCCTAATGAATTCTTTCCTTCCCCTCGCAAATTACTTATTGAGGCGTTAAACTCTCAAAAATGCCTCTGTGGGTTTTTTTTGTGATTAGAGAGATCCCCTTTTGGCACGTAAATCAAAGGACAGCAGAAGAGGCCCTGAAGGTTTTCAAGAGAGGTTATGAAAATGAGGGGCAAACCCCTCCTTGTGTCCCTCTGGTCGTCTAAGCTACTATACAAGAAATGGTCTTCATGACAATTTTGATGATTAGAACCAAAAAAAGGAAAGGAAAAATATTGATAGTAATTAAATCATTAACATTTAATGCTTTAGGAAAGAACATGCCAATGGTTTGCAAGCCCAGGGCACAAATATATGTATGTTGCAATTGTCATTTAAATAAATTCAGAAGCCACCATCTTTGCAATTTGAGAAAGATCTCATGAATGTGTTAATCTGATCAAGTATATTGTTCCATTTTAATGCTAGGCAGCATCTCAGTCAGAATACTGTATTTATTACGGACTTCTGAGATTTCTGCTCATTATGTAGGAAAGGAACTTCAGTAGTGGAAAAATACTTTGATTTTAGCTGAAGAGGAACCCCACAAAGCAAAGAGTTGTGATGAAATATGAAAATCAGATAACTAAGTGCTCATTCGAGTTTATGCCACCACAATGTTTCATCTGAATGAGACTGTTTTTGGAAAATTATCTTATTTTTTAATGCACAATATTGACATTTTATTTTCTTTCCCATAAATGCATAGTGACCTTTCAAGAACTGGACATTAGTTTCAATATCACCAGAAACCCAGAGAGAAAATAGATATTATTCTAAGTAGCAGTATGCTAGAAGGCTCTTAGACTGGCTCCAGATGTTTAAAGTTGCAACTGATGCACTGATATAGGAAAAGAAAAGTATTGCTTCACGTCGTAGAAAAACAAAACAAAGCCTTCCTGGAGGCAAAACTGTGCAAGACCTTTAACTCTTGTTCCCAGCAAAATGAGAGAGAAGGCCAGGTGGGAATCTGTCCTTCCTCTCCAGACTGTGCCCTTATGTTACTGGGATTATTTCAGCTACAAGTGTTCACGTATGTAATATGACTTAAGCTCCAATAAGACAAATGCACCTTTGGTTTCTGGCTGTCTTTGGTTGCTTTCTAAAAGAGAAATGCAAGGAAAAATACGCCTGGTAAGAAGTATGGAGAGTTCATAAGAAACAGATGAACATGTTTCCTTCCTTAAAAAAAAAGAAAAAAAAAAAGGAAAACTAATGTTGTTGCTATTACCTTGGTTACTTGCACATAACAGATGGCCAGTTATATTTGCTACTTACCTACAGCCAAAAGAGGTATTTCCAATAGCTTTGTTTACTAATCCTAAATATAGGAGTAGCTGTTTTTATACAGTAGTAATTTTTAATTAATTAGATTCTGATTGCTGAAATTATTTTTCACTTTAGTGCTATAACTGATGCAAATGTTTCACTTTAAAAAAGCTCATGCATTTATATTATCTGAAAAGTGTAGTATTTACTCGTGTTTTATATGAAATAAAGTCAAAAGCTTATGGATTGAGGTAAACAGCTAGATCAAGAGGATATTTTATAAATGCTGTAATAGAGCTTTCAGCAGGCTTGTAAGACCTCTGCAAGCACTGCTTGCAGCATCTAAAATTCACTCTGAATATATGATGTTTAAGTTGTAAAAACCCCTCAACAAACAGTTTGTGCAAGTTCTGCTACACAGAAACATGTAGGAAAACATGATTATATAGAATACCGTCAAATCTAATTAAAAACAGAGGGAGAAGGCCAGTAAAATCAGGCTGGTGAAATATTAATGTACTTAATGCTGGAATGAAGCATATATATCAATGTGAGATTTAATTCCAGAGTGTAGAATTTAAATGCCTGAAAAACGGACTCAGTCTATAGAAATAGAATTAGCAATTCCAATAATAAATAGATGCTCTGAAGGAAAAGTTTTCTGTCCTTGGCTTGAATCCATCTAGGCTGGTCTACACCGCTCTCCAAAACCATTTAAACCAGCTAAATGCTCTGCTAAATTCCCATTACACTGATGGTCTCATTAGAAATGCAAGGCAGTCCTCTCCAAATGATACAGCCATCACTCTCTCCTATGAGCAGAAGTTGAAATAAGGTTTCCTCTGCAGCAGCTGTCCCGGGGAGCGACTGGGTATGCCCTGGTGATGTTTTCCCCCTTTAAAGAAAGGAAGAACAAATGCAATTGAATCATACCCTGAATTTTCTAACTCCTTGGCAGGGTGGCAAGAAAGTGCCCCTCAGTCCACAGCGCTTCCCGAGAATGATGTTTGGGCAGAAGGACCCAGAGTGCCTCCTTAAAAATGGGAGAAATTCTTCAGAAAAAGCAGGGAAACGAACCTGCGTGAGGTTCGGGAGTGGGGAGCCCACTCCCCGAGCAAGGAAGCCACCTAAAAATACATGAATACTCAGAGAGAGGGAAGAGTGATGAGCGACGTACTGGCAGCTCACGCCTAAACACTCGTCTAAGTAGTCCAATCACTCTGAGGACTTCCCAAAGTTTCATGGCTAATCATGCTCTGTGTGACAGGAGGAAACACATTTGGGGGATAAAAGTTTTGAATGCGCTGCTCGCAATTTTCCAATCCATTTCTTGCCTCCCTTCTCCTGCTCCCTCCAGGCTCTCTGGGTGTGATTAGCAGTTATTTACTAACTCTCTCCCTCTGATTTCCTAGCAATTGCTGATGCTGCCATCTACAAAATATTCATTTCAAATGCGAAATGAAATAAGAGTGCATGAACTGTACTCCTGCCTTGCGTGTCAGCGGTTGTGGCAGAAATCTTGGGGAATTTAATGTGTCTGAGACAGAACTGCCACTGCCAAGTCTCCCCGCTGAAGGTGCAGCATCTGATTTTGTACTCGGTGATTATTTCCTTACAAATAGCCTCTTTCTGCCTAATCCCCAGCATTATAAGCATCTGTCCTCATGCTGGAGTCATCATCTCACCCATTTTTATTCTCGTGCTCCCTTGCAGATGACTGCAGTCATCTGTATAACGCTGACCGTTCATTTAGCAACATTCATACCCCAGGATGTGGTTTTGTTCATCTCTGTCTCGCAGGTCGGGCAAGGGAAATGAGATCGTTTAGGCTAGAGGTTCCCAAACTTTGCTGCGCCGAAATGAGAAGTGTCTTGTATCATCAAAGCGGTGGGAAAAGTGGCAGCTCCGCGTCCCGGTGCGATCCCCTGGACCCTGCCCTGCACACCAGAGGCTCACGCCGTCTCTCTGTGCCGGGGCGTCCTGCTGAGCTGCAGGATTCCCAGCGTTTGGAATTGCAGCATCCTACAGAGTTGCAGCTTCCCAGGGTAGAGTCCCCACTTAAAAACAGAGTCAGGAGGACATTCCTTGCTCTGGCAGATACAACTTCGTGTTGGTTTCTTTCAAGCCTCCTTTGTTTAAGTGAGGCTGAATTATTAAATTATTCAGACTATTTGATAACCTGCTCCATCCTCACTGTTTCTTTCTCTGTCATCCTCCACAAAGTTTTGCCATCGGTGAATATAATTTCCTACCCTGTCCTAGTTGCCAGCCTCTCACAGAATGAAATCAGATTTGGTTGATAAGAACTTACATTTCTTTCCTTGAAAGTAAAACATTGAACGGAAATTATTATGCTCTTATCCGTCAGTTCCTTACTGGTATTAAAGGAACCCTGTCTGGCCTCCCCCCAAACTTTGTGTGCAGTAGGAAGTGCCAGGCGATCTGTCCTTAAACTTTCTTCCTTGGCCTTTTGGCATATTGCACAGCATTAGCTGTCTCCTGGGGTTTACCCCACATTTCAAGGTACATCACAAATGACCCTCAGATTTTGCTAGCCAGTGGCCTTCATGGCTATACAGTAGCATGGAGGATCTGAGGCTTACGAATACTTGTATCTAGGGTAACTGATTTTAAATAATTTATTGTCTCTAGACACTGTTCAGCTTCCTGCCTGTCTACTAGGCACCCTGCTTTTTCTCATGTAAAAAAATATTTATTGACTCTAATATTATTAACAGCTTTAATATTTCCAGCTAACAAGGGGCTATTGCTAGAATTTTTTTATTGCTGTTGTTCTTTATATACCTTAAGAAAACCCTTATTCTCCTTGTCCTTGAACTTTCCTCTGGTATCCTCCACTCCTTTTATCCATCTTCAGTATTTTATAATTTCTCTTTTAGATTGATTGTTATCTTCCCCTTTCATATTACATGTATGTTATATTTCATCTCTATTGCACAGATTGCTTTTTCATTTCTAATTGCTACTTTTACTTCACCACTGAAGCTGAGCTAGCTCTCAGCAAGGTTGCGTTTTTCCTTGATTGTGGAAATGCAGCCTTTTGCTAACCTAACAAGCTCTGTTTAAAAAATTCCAAACTTCCTTGTTTCTAGGTTTTTCTAGCCCATCAAATTCTGGTCAACAATTTCTTCCACTTTGGGACACCAGCCTTTCCTTGTTGGGACTGTCCTTTATTTGTCTAGCTTGGACATAACAAAATCATGATCTAGTTCCCAGGCAAGCATGTGCTTCCCATCCAGTGACTGATATATCTTTATTCAAAGTAGCGGTGCGTATGTCTGGTGAAATGTCCTCCGTGCTAGAAAAGTGCCACAAAGACCACCCACAACCTTTATTTTAATTTCATGGCCAGCTGCACTGGACCTCTGGTGATACCTTCAAAACTAAGACCTCTGGTGTCCACCTGATGAATCTGCCTTTGCTTTACAGATCAGTGCTGATGGAGCGGCTCCGTCCCCTCCTGTAACTGGAGTTCATATTCAATGATAGTCTGGCTCTGGGATAAAGAGAAAGATTATTCGATATCCCCAGCTAGAGCTTTTCATGTCAATAAAGGCTAGAGGAGGGGAGGAACAGGCTAATTCGGTCTCTCCCAGTGGCACATGGCTGACAGGCAGATACAGAAGGGCTATTGCAGAATATATATATGGCACTGAGCGGCAGGACAGGAACATATGGGAACTATACCCCCTCCATAACCTCCCGAGCTCCAGCCAGTAGAAGCATGGCTCTGAAAGACACACCAGGACCCCCAAAGTTTTCAGCATTTCCTTTTAAATACTTTTCCTAGCCATTTCCTGGAAAGCCACTATATGTATTTTACTCAGTCCCGTCTGCAATACTTATAGCTTCATTTAGTTTTAATATAGTTATAAATGGGCTGTAGCGGCCTGCTTCTTTTAATAACTAAGTAAATGAAACCCTGTCTGTAATAATAAATGAACCATCCATCTGGGAGGCCTCCAGTAAAAATTTCAACAGGTATTTATTGCTCCTTTATGTAAACAGTACTCTGGACAATACAAGTGATTATACTCTCTGTCAGCCCTGTCAGGAAGGAGACAGTATAGTTTTGGATGAGGTTCCATAGCGTACACACTGAATTTACAGGTTTATTTGACTAGATGGAGAAAAAATGATTAAAACAAGCAAATAAACAGACAAGAACCCAGTTGGCTACTGTGAAAGGGAGCATACCATTTCATTTAAAGATATGGGCTGCGAGGATAAAATATGGAAAATTGACAGGTCCGTGGTGCAACAGACTCCTCACAACCCCAAATGCTTCACAGACACCCCCCCTATACCAAACCAACCACCCTTCCCCCCCCCGAGAAGTGGAAGGCGTTTCAATGTAAAATCAACACTTTATAGAGACTTTAAAATATATTGTGCCCTGGCAGTTTCTCATGGTATGGAAAGGCAGTGCCTTGGGAGAATCCCCGACTGGGGCGCAAGGCACGGCAAACCACGCTGTCTGTCCCTGGGGGTCATCCCTTTCACTCAGACACTGCTGCTCACACACTGGAAAGGGCAATAGCACAACACTTTTGCAGTAATGAAATTTTAATTAAAAAAATTCTCATCGCCAAAATCATCTTCATACCTCTGTTATATTCTGGCTCCTAATTACATACCATTACATTCCACTATTGTTGAAATAATACAATATCAGAATATATTGTCAAATAATTAATACAGCGTGTGGCAAGAGGGGGAAAAAAAGAAGAAACAAGGGGCAGAAAGACCTGAAAGCTTATGTATGGCCAGGCTGATGTGCCATCACTTGATGCCGAGGAGTGAGCTGTAGAGAGTTCTGTGCATTAAATATGTTGGGGCTGCTGTGATTTTTGTCAAAATTTCCAGCCCTCAAATTTCTACAGAAACGGGCTTAAACCTCTCCCATGAGCAGGTTTCTCATTTGCAGCCAAGCTAGGCATAGGAAAAAACACATTTTTTTCCTTACGAGGCAGACTACAAAAGGAAACCAAAGCTCTCGGCCAAAACGCCAGGCAGCATTCTGCCCCATGGGGCGAATAGATCGCTGCTCATTATGGAGACCTGCACCCTGTGTGCTCGGCTCAGAGAAAGGGGTAGTGCTGCTCCCGAAGGGGCTACCTCCGTGGCCAGGGTGTTTCCAACATTTTTACTAAGCTCAGCACGCAAACAAACTTCTTAGGAGATGGTGTATTACTGATAGTATTCTCTTTTCTCCTCTCTGCTTTTGTTGTGATCACAGGATGCTGAAAGGGGAGAAGATAATCCCAACAGGGCAGGCATCTCCGAATTGATAGCAGTGCCACCAAAATATAGGAGGAGTTGTCAGGTTTTCCTGTGGATGGGCTGAGGGAGGGAAGGGGCTGCTCAGGCAGCACTGGGGCTCGGGGCACAGGCACTGCAGGGACAGGGGAGCTGGAGGCAGGCGCTGGCACCTGGGGCGAGCACGTGGCCGTGAACTTCACTGCTGCGGGGGACAAAAACATGTGCAATCTGCAGTGGTCAGATAGTTCCTTTGCTTCACACGGAGCTGCACTGAAGGGATGGTTGCTCACGTGGGATCCCGTTAATTCAAATTGCATTTTGCAGCTCCGGTCGAGGTGTGTGCTTGGGTTGTCCGTGGGCTTCCAGGCCCAGACCCTTGGCTGCCCTGGGGTCTGATGGCACCAAGGACTTCTGGCCAGCTTGTTTCACTACAAGATAACCCCTCCTAGGATTCAAAATGGGAAATTTATCTTCCTCAGAAATAATCTCTTTTGGATATTGCCACAGCAGAAATAATCAACTGAGGGCTGCTCCTTCAGAGAGGGGAAGGGCTTTACTCCCAGCATTCAGATCCTGCATGTGCTGTGCAGAAATACACCACCTGGACTGCAATATATATATTAAAAAAAAAAAAAAGTGGGTATTTTTTCTTTGAAAACTCTTTTTGGACAAAATTATGAAGTTAGCTCTAAAATAGTAAACCACGCTATATCTCCTTTCTAATGTCTCTTTTTAAATATACACTGGGGAACAACTCTCATAACTCACTCGACACACACTATCTTATGAGTTATAGGTCAGTCTTCTACGCACAGAGAGTGTGTTGCACTTCTACACACCGTTATGAATTTTCCATCCCTCATCATTCATATCATGTCAGAATATCTATTACAAACCCCTGTTTGCAAGAAGAGCTTCTGTTTTCCCCTTTCATTTTATCATTTCTCTTAAATTTTCTCCTGGACACTAGCTTGGCATGCTGGCAGTACCATGCTGGCAGTTTCTGCGAAAAAGTGATATTCAAAAATCATATGTCAGGGCCGTAATGTCACTTCCAAAGAAATATCCTTTTTTAACTAATAGGAGTAGTGTATAAAAATGAATTAGACACAATTGTATTCTGATTGCCAAATTCTACCACCCAGCTGCTAACTACTGCAACCATCTTGTAAAAAATAATAATCTGGAAGTCTAAATGATGTCTGATAATGCTTTCTGCCATCCTAAATCTTTGGAAGTGTTGAGTCATCTTGAGAAAAATGTCGACAATAATTTTTCACAAAGGCTTGAGCGTAGACAAGGCTCTAACTACAGTCTTGTGTGAGGGATTTAGAGCTGAGGGGAATTTTCAGCCATCAAGAACAGTGGGAGGACTGGCCAAAATGCTTGGGAATTGCTAGATTTGAGAAATGCTTTTCCCTGAATAACTAAAAAAGTTTAATTTCTATGTAAAATTATTAATTGCAACATTTCTGAAATGCTATGCTTTCATTTTCTTCTTTCAAAAACATTATTTCAAAATATGCTTGTATCTAGTGCTGTAATAAGGCTGCCCAAGCGCTTTCTGGAGTGAGGTAAGCTAAATGAAACAATTAGGCCTGAAGGTACTTTTTCCATTTTGCTGAGAAAATGAACGCAACTATTTTTTTCTTCAGTTGACCCATATGATTTTTTATTGTATCAAACAAAATATCAATTACCCACGCTGATTCAGAAGTTATTTAATTCAGTTTGTAAAGTACTGAAACTAGCCTTGGTTTGAGTTTCATCTGCATCCACAAAACATACTGGTTTCTTTCATTGTTTCCCACTCATTGGCTGTTAATTGAAGCTTGCTGGGAAATATTTTTTTCTCCCATCAGCTGTCAGACTGACATCCATAGGAGCAACCTTCTATACCATAGCAGTGCTGTAAGCAAGTGTTGGTATGAACCAAGCATGCAAGAAATGGATTCTCAGATTGTTACATGACTGAAATTCGAGGATTTGGGCTTTTGGTTTTGTTTGGTTTTTTTTACAAAATCAGACTGGAATTAAGACCACTTGCTCAAGCCTGCTCCATTATACAACTGGTTAGTTGGTTGGTTTGTGTGTTTGCACTTTATGATTATCTGATACTGAGTTCCCAGGAACTGAATTCTACGTAGTCTCCTACAGGATCTACCTATGCCCTCCACTTTGGAAAAAATGGCATTAAGTATCATTTAACTTGTTATTATTTGATGTCAGATTGAGTCCAATCAAAACAATCATTATTATTTCAGAAGTACTTTTGGGTGTGGAAATAAAATATGCAGGGCTTAATAATGACAGAGCTGTGGGTAATTATCTGTTTGATATTTAAGTAAGAATAAACCCTACAGATAATAATGTATTACTTTAGTACAACTGCAAATAATTTGTAAGCAAATATTGTGTCTATATTATGCAATATGTATTTAAAAAGTCATATATATGAGGGATGAGACTTGATTTCTAAAGAATTCAATTTAGTAGTAACAATGTTAATGGTCAAAAGTGGATCTCCTAAACTAAACATATTGGGTTAGTGTCACCATCAGGGTCACTCTAGTAAAACCAGTTCCATCAGCAATTAACTTAGCCCACTGTATTACCTTCAAGGCAAATGATTTTTTACTGATAAGAGAAAATACTTCAGTTGCACATGGTTTATCAGGCACTTAATATTTCATCAGATGGCTGATGAAAATACGGAATAAAATAGGCAAAAATGTAGGAGACTGACAAAAAAGACTTTTGAAATATGTAAATAACTTTCCAGAAGTTCTATAAACCTTTAGACTGTCTCCAGCAGAGTCTTTATTAGTCTAAAGAAATCATTCAGTATTTTTCAGTGTACTATTATCCTCACACTAACAGCAGAAAAGTTTTTACTGTTTAAAAGATGCAGCAAACAGCCCTCACTACATATTTTTATAAATGTCTTGTGCTTGAAGTCTATATGCAATTTAAAGCTGTGTCAGGGAAGAATCAGGAGTGAACGAAAGGTCTGCCAGAACCTTTTCTTATCGATACTTTCTCCAACTCTTCCTTCTAGCTGAACACCAAAGCACAAGGACTTACTCTCCTTATTACCAGGTTCATTAACTAGTATGAAATAGGACCCATCCTATCAAGACAGGTACCAATTTATTATCGGGCTGTATTCTATCACACTATTTTCTGGTGAGAGATCTCTGCGTAGGTACATTTCCCAACACCCCATCAGGTCAAAAGTAAACAAACCCGTGATTATTCTCATTCAGTTGGAAAGAGGAAACCGAGGCAAAAAGATTCACTGTTTTTTTCCAAAGTCACACCGTTCAATCAGATCCAGAACTGGGGAAGGAAACTCCAGGTCTCGAGTGGGAACACATCGGTATTGCCTCAGACGTACCCGTGACCCAACATCTTATGCTGTTCAGCCTCTACTTCACCTTTGGAGCCTGTGCTAGGAGGAAATTTTAAGTGAAAGAAGGCTGAAGACAAGGTGGGAAGGTGAAGAGGTGCCGAAACAGTATCTTTCTATGTACAACAATATCTCTTCTATCAGAGCACAGCACAGCACAGCTACTGGAGCAGAATATGTCAACATTTAAGAGTCTGTCATTCTCTGGCAAATACACATTCCCGCCTGAAATGGGGCAAGCGTGTTTTACGTAAAGAACGCGTTTATTCATCTGTAAAATGTTACAAATAAAAAATAAAATTGGACTGGACCATTTGAATTTCTTCCAGAAGAAGCCGCAACATTTGACCTATTTTGGTATTTTAAATCAAAATCTGATTATTTTAAGCTACATGTGAGAGATCATTCATTCCTAACAACGATTTGTTATATTGCTTGTTTAGAGTAGGATTAAATAAACTTTTGTCACGCTGCGACTGTTAACTCTTCACGTTCTTTACTGCTACGCTCATGTAGTTATTAACTCCTAACAGTCTTTGGTTTGGGCTGGAATTGCTCCTTCCATTTGTTCTCGTGAGATCTGAAACTGCACTCAGAAGTGCCCTTTAAATACTTGTTTTTTGGTGTTTTTTCCCCCATCCTTATAAAAGACATGACAATTCGCTGCTAATTATTGTCTCGAGATATTAAAAAAATACGTTTCAGCAGATGTATGAAGCAGCAGCAGGTAGATGCCTTCTGCACCCCTGCTTGGGACCACTGGAGCTGTGTGTAGGATGCTAGCCATAGCTGGGGTGATGGTGCCCGACCGCCTGTCAGCTGGGGAGGGGGTCTGCTGCTGGCACGACGCTCCGTGCGGGGATTGCGTCTGCCCCCAGCTCGGCAGGGGTACGGCTCTGTGACTGGGCAGGCACACCCAAAATCAGCCAAAGCCGAGCGCCGTGCTGAGGGGTGTCCTTCGTCACACTGAGAAGGGGTGGGTGAAAATTGGCTTGGAGGGGTGCCTGTGCCCTCTGGGCTGCTCTGGGGTCCGGTGGCTTGGGGATGAGGGGGAGTGGTGCCCATGGCTTGCAACAGCCACCCCACATTGGTCCTGGGGCTACCTCAGCTTCTGAAGCAGCTGAAATACCAAGTATGGAGACTTTTCCCTGAAGCCCCAGCTCTGAGGCTGACGAAGGGTTAAACGGGGACGAGCGGCAGGTGCCCTTCTCCAGCTGCTTGCAGCTCCAGGTCCATCCCCGAGGAGTGCTGGGGTGGTGCTCCGGGCTGGGGCAAGGGACACAGTCACACATGGCCTGCAGAGCAAGTGGCAACCACATCACACCACACCACATTGAAAAGGTTGAAGACCTGGGTGAAAGCACCCTGAAATGAGTGCCTAGCTATTTAACAACAAACATGGATATTTAGGACTGAAATCGAGGCCATAGCCCCATTTTGGGGGTTCAAGCACAACACAAGCCTCTCGGGAGCAGGGCTCTCCTGGAGCTTTGCTCCGACACTACTCCTGAGGTGTGAACGCCGTCTGAAACCCAACAGCACGAAGAGGCAGGCGAGCAGGAGCTGGCACACCCCGCGGGGCATCACCCCTGCACGCGGGCAGAGTGACAGCAGCCACGCTGGCACCAAGATGCTCTCCATCCTCCGAGGACTGTGCCTCATCTGCTGTGCGAAGACCGAAACCCGGGAAGGAATAAGGAGGGAAGTACTAGGCGAGAGCGCACTTTGTGTTTTTAATTATTAGCATCTTCGGTGCTCTTCAAAGACGGCGATGCTGCCGAATCGCATTAGCTCCATGTATAGGTAATGAATGGGAGCTGCATACTGTGAGCATTAGAGCATCAACCTCAAAGAGATTTAGGGGAAAGAAAAGCATTGTACGCACTGAAAAATAAATATATGCAGCCTGGGACATTCAAGTATGTCTCTCCTTCAGAATGCTGATTAATGTTGCATCAAATCACAATAAAAATAGCCCCTAAGGCTCATTTTCCTATTTGTTAAAGATTAATAATGATTAGCTTTACCAGTGTTTGTAGCAGGCTTTGAGGGGCGTTGTGTTCAAAAGAAATACTAATGACCTGAGGAGGTCGTTAGTTTGGGGATATTCAGCTGGACCAGCACCAAATCTCCTATGACACTTCTGCTTAACAAATCATACAGCAAAGAGTGGACTTTCATCTGCACGAGCTTCAAGCATATTTGAAACTACTTAAATGAATGTAACTGCAAAGTAATTTTATTCCACTGTTTTATAGCAGCATCCATGCTCTGCCAAAGGCAAGACCAGGGAGCCCTCAGGAGGCTGCTGAGAGGGTTATGTTTTGTCAGGTCTTCTCCACTTTTTTGCACCAGAGGACTCGCACCATCTCAGCAGACTCCCCATCAGACAGGACCACCACCAGAAGCCCCACCAGCAGGCAGCGAACCCCTAATTTATACCGCTGGCACTTGGTCTCAGCACCTGATGAGGTGCTAACTATAGCAGGTCTGTGTGACATGACTATAGTCCTAGAGGTAATTTCCTACACCTTATTACCACATAATAATGGCCTCTTAACAGCCAGGCTAATCAAGAATTAATGAGGCACTAAAACATTTTAAGGAACAATGAAGGATTTAAAAATTTCTCTTATGTGTTTTATTTAAAAAGCAATTCATTTAACAGTTACTGCCCTTACTTTGGAGTCATATAAAAAGTCTTGGTACTTATCAAATGTATCAGCTGAAAGGTTTTATTCATTTATCAGTTATTTACTTATGTAGGGCTGCACGTAACCGCAGAACCAAAGGAAACCTAAAGGGAACAGAACCAGATTTGGGCCCCATCTGCCTCCCTCACGTCTGTCCGTCTGTCCACTCAGGCACTCCCCTGCTCTCACACGGGAAGCCTGTTTGTCCAATGGTGAAGTGCAACACCAAAAATAGTCAGCCCAAACTAACACGACTGCCAAAAGGGGATTTTGCATTATCTCTGGAAAGCCAGGACTGTCTTTTTTTTGCAGAGAGGGAGGGTGCACTTTAATGGGGGAGCCATCCTTGATGGAAGTGTTTGAGAAACTCAGAGTGAAATAAGTGGGGAAAAAAAGTAGGGATAATTTACGCTAGTAAAGGATTTCATATCAGTGACACAATACTGAATTAAAGCCTGAAAATATGTGCCTTTACCATCAGCCTAGAAGGGATAATCAAAACAAAAACACGTTCAAACTTGACTTATTTTTTAAAACTTCCTTCTCTGGTGAAAGGGTGGGGGATATATCCTGTTTTGCTGAGAAAATCCCCAAATAGATCATTCTGTGACAGATAACTGTTAAGATTATTAATTCCACTGCTGACATTGAAATTAAACTGATTCCCAACATAATGGATGAGTAAATAGCACATCAGAAATTCTCAAATGCTTCCACATTTCCTATGCAATCAAAAAAAAGAACTCCCTCATTAAATAATACACTGACAGAAAAGGCAATTTGATTAAATAAACCTATCTGCCAATCATGCTGAAAGTTATAAAAGGAAAGCATTTTGTAGCTAAGTAAAACTTTTATCCATATTAATCTCTCTCTCTCTCTGTGATTCTTAAAAGAGAAGTAATGGAAAACTATGTGCCCCAAAGGAAGGTCGGAGCAATATCTGGGCACCTGACAAAGGAGTTAAAAGTTAGTCTTCAGCCCAGTGATTTACCATGAAGCAAAGATGACAAGCTGGAGGAATCAAGGGACAAAGAAGAAAGCAGCAGGCGATGAGGCATATGCACTAATCCAGGAACCCGAGCGGCTGTGGGTATATTTGTATATCCCTTGTTACATATATCTCTTTATTTCTTTTCTGTTTTTCAGGAGACGTGGGGACATGTTTTGTGGGGCAAAAGTGGAGAAGGGTAGGGCCAGCAGAGGTGAAAAGCAAGGAGAAATGAGGCTGCAGGTGATGAACCTGACAAAACCAGGGATGGGAGAGTAGGAGAGCAGCAGAAAGGGTGCAGCAAGAAAGAAAAAGGAAGGAAAGAAAAGCAGAGGGGGTGGTGGATGCCATGGGATGGACAGCAGGTAACAAGACACGGAAAGAGAAATCAGAAATCATCCTGTGCATATAGGGTCCAAGGTGCCCGAGGATACCCGGAGAGTGGGCAGGGATGTGGGGCTGCAGAGGTGCTCCCCAGAGTTTGTGCTACCAGGCTCCCCTCCGCCCCTTCCACAGAGCCCCCACTATCAAAGCAGCAAACACATATTCTCCTGTAGCAGCAAATGAGGCCACACATTACCCAGCTGCATTCCAACAACGGCGGGGTTAATTTTTCATGCTATTTAATTTCACCAGCTCCGTGGGGTGGGGAGAGGGGAAGAGTTGTGTAACATGGTGTGATGGGTGGAAAGTCTCCGAACGTCACTGTCTGGTGGCCAAAGATGGGAACGGGGCCTGGCGGCTCCCTCTCCTTGGCTTTGGGAGTCAGCAGCTTCTTAGGACATCAAATACTTAATTAACTGAGCTGCAGAATTGCAGGATAAGATTCATGCAGTTACTTCTCTGTTGGAAACCAAGAGTGTCAGCCTGGACCGCTCTGTTCTTGGTGAGTCTTTAAAGCTAATGCAACTCATATGGAAGATGTTCTTTGAAAAGAACCAGAGATTTATTTGGATAAAACTCTGAGTGGATGACAAGTGCATGCAAAGAAATAAGATGAGATTTTAATTTTTCTCAAGTAGAAAAACATAAGCAGCTTGAGCAAGAGGTATTTGCTTTCCAGCTAGGCACCAAGGCTTTTACATTCTTCAGGGCACAGAAAGAGTTGTTCTTCTCATAGTGAATTCATAGCTCTGCAACATCATTGAGCCAAATGGCATAATGCTAAAGACGTACTTGGCCAATTCTACTAGACAAAAATAAATCAAAATAATTTTAAAAGGAGGGCTGTTGCTTTTTATAATCTTTCCGTAATGCCTGGAGATGGTGGTTATTAAGTCGTCCACCTACTATGGTCTTAAGGAAATATATACAAGTTGGGAATAATATCGATATTTTAGGTCCTTCTACCAATCTAACCTTCACCATCCAGCTTTGTGCCCACCTCTCATCGTTTATGTATTATATATGCCTTTGTATTTGTTTAGTCTTATGTGTTACATGTAATAACGAAACTCCTAAAATCCTATCTGGCTGACAAGTCTTCTGTTACTATACCTCTAATCTTCCCCTTTCCCTCTTTATTCCACTGTCTCCCAGGCTTCAGAGCTGGAAATTTGGTTCCTGACTCCTGGCTACTCAGCATCAATCACAGGAGGCTGCTGTGGGTGCTGCAGGGCTCCTTACGTTAGCGTGCTTGCTGAGGAGTGGTATCAGCCAGCCACTCTTAGACAGCAATGAAACCCTCGGGAAAGGCTCAGAGAGAGGTTTCTTTCTCTTGAATACAAAGCCTGAAAAAGTAAAGCTCTTCAGAGGAGGAAAGGATGCCCCTCCCGAGTGACCGCCTGTCTCCCGCCCTCGGTGCTGGACCGCTCGCTCACCAGAGCTGCGCTGGGATTACTGCGTCGCAGGACGCAATGGTCAGCGTGCTGGTGGCAGCTGTGAGGGATGGGGAGAGGAAGCAGACCTCTGCCCTGACAAACCCAGGTTCCTCTTTTTTTCCCCTTGGTCTTTCCATGTGCCGTCACTGTAGCAGGCCACTTTTTTGACACATATAAAGTCACCCTGCTTTACTGAGACTGCTCACAGTAAAGCATGCAGCTCACGGGGAAATGTTTTTTAACTGAACGGGAGATAGGCAGCATAGCATAAACACGAGTCTAGGTACCCACAGGAACTCTTGGTCTTTCAAACAATAATGCTGAAAGAAGTCCTGCTGGAAAGCATCATGCTTGTCTATAATTATTTGCGAGACCAAAACCTTACTCTGTGACAGAGGAAGAGCCCAGGCGTTTTTAACAGTTTGTGGCAAAAGGCTTCATCCTTTCTTCCACAGAAGTCTACAGAAACTGCTGTTGCTTACAGTGATTGCAAGTATTAAAGTCTGTGTCTCATATTACATTTATTGTATAAGTTATGGGGAAAACGTGGATTTTACATGAGCAGCCACATGAATTTTTTCTTAAGTAAGCCCAACAGTTAAAAACAGTACAGACCGAAGTGATGACAAATTATTTTTGAGGTTACATTCTGTGACATTCTGGGGTTCCCAACCAGACCTTCTCCTCGCTCTTTGCTGTACTGAGCCTCCGTCGAACTACGTCAAGGCAGGTCGCATGTCTGGGTCGCCTGCCTCATCTCCCTAGGGGACTTCAGGACAGAAGGCCCCCTCCACCCCCCCCCAAACTTCAGCCATTATAAATGGCACAAAAATTGGTCATCAAACAAGGTACAGAAGGGTAATTTGCTCATCCTTTGTCTGTATCATGTTATTAAATACTTTTAAGAGATTATTTGTGCTGATTTGTCTGCTTTGCTTTGATAGTAGGAAAGCTGATGGGGAATGTACAGGATTTTCACCCATAATTGCACTAAATTCTAATACAATTAGAAGTAAGTCCACATGCTTATCAGGTAACAGATCAGTTCTGTTTTAATTTAGTATACCTGATCTATCGCACCTCCTGGAGTGTATCTCTGAAGAAATATGTCAAGAGATTCCTCCTCTCTACCTACAATTGCTTACAGTTTATGCCATGAAAGGGGGAATCAGCACAAATGAATCCTGACAAAATATCTTACAAAACTAATAAAAATCAGCATGCAGAAATGCCAGCTGTAATCACACTATTTTGCCATAAAAGGTCTGTGGGCCAATCAAACCATGTTTTTTTTCTTGGAAAAACTTAGCTTTTATCTTTGTAAGTCAGTGGTACAGTTGCCTTGATTTTGGAATGATCTGTAAGTATAACCCTTTTGAATCTCAGGAACAATATACCTCATCCAAACCTTTGTCCTGATTCATCTCCAGCTTTGATAGCTTCGGTGTGTCACCCTGCTTGCTTGTCAAATCTATCATCAATTCTAAATTGCCAATAAATATATTCCACATCTCTTTTGGGAGATGAAGCTTGTCTGCATGCTAAACAAAGAACAGAATGCACAAAGCTGAGATACACACCGAGATATAATATTCTCCCTCTTAAAATACCACAGGTGAAATGATAATGTGGAAATATTCTTACCCTGAGGAAGGCAGACTCCAGTTGTAGCTTAGCAAATCAAACACCAGAAAACTTGCTTGCAATAACATCCTAACAAATCCAGAGTTATTTTTTTCCCCCAGTTAAAAAATATCCACACTCTGACATTTAATGCAAATCCAGAGATTAAGGCAGAAGAACTTCAATAATTTGTTTAGTTAGGTATGAAAAGTAATTTGTCATGAAACTGTCAGCTTGCTACTATAAAGGTTTTAAAAAATCATAGCTATTCATGGCTGAACAGTAGGACTTTTCCACATAGGAAAATTCATCATCATTTCAGGTTTCAGGATCTTTTTGTATTTTGCATGGCAAATAAAAAGTTGTCCACCAAGCTTGAAAAGTCTCTTTTTTTTTGAGTTGGTCACTCTGTGGGAGAAACAGGCATTTCTTTAGATTCCCTTAATTTGGTCTTCATAGTTGTAAAATAAGTTAAAAGCAAAATGAGGGAGCTTCTCATTCAAAACCTCACTTTCTTGTAATTAAAAAAATATATCTGTGTACCAACAAAGTAGAAAATTAAGGCACTTCAAATTCCAAAATCTTTCCATTCCTGGACGAGCTTTAGTGTTCAAATGTTAATAGGATGCCTGCATTTAAAAAAAAAAAAAAAACATAAAAAAAAGTTGGCCTGTATTCAGGCTCAAGAGTCTGTGAAACAGACTTTTTCCATACTATGACCTCAGTCTTAGGATTTCTCTTTTGCAAAATGTTAGTTATTTTTCTTGGCAGGTGGCCAGAACCCTGTATCTCTCTTTCTCCCCCTCTCACCCTCCTCCTCTCCCCACCCTCCAGGCACACCCCCCCCCCTCGTCTTTCCATCACCCAGCGATTCAGCCCCAGGACGAGGTAACCCCCCCGCCCTTTGGCTGACGGGACATGGTGATGGTGTGGGAAAAAAATCAGGTTGTGAGAGCCTGGAAGTATAGAACACTCCCGATCGCCTTTCTCTTCTTTTGGACCCATTTTATTTTGTTTCCCTGCCTAAAATCCCTCAGCGAAGCCAGCAGCCCCTGCACCCAGCAGTGGTGGTGCCCCTGCCGAGCATCAGCCCCGGAGGGTTTCAAGTTGCAGCGGCCTTTGCCCAGGGTAGAGGATTTCCAAAACATGTTACCCCGGCAACTCGGAATTTTAGCCCAGCAAAACCACCACCACGCACATCGTGACTCCGACGTGCAAGACGCTGAGCTTCCATTTATCATTTTCTTCAGAGAAAAAAATACGGAGCGGGGTCAATGGTGCCTGCCTTCCTGGTAGCATTTCCGATGAAATAGACTTCTTCCCAGGTATTCGCATCTCCTGATTTTCCTGGCAACCCCTCTTTAACCACCATATTCCGAGCTAATATATAATACATTCAAAATTCCCAGTTAGTCCCTTACAAATGACAAAGTCCAAGGAAAACAGTGCCAAAGAGAAAAATAATATGCTTTTGGTGCAATACGGGAAAACATTTCCTCAAGCATGACGATATTTTAGCCAGTTAAATTGGTCAGCCTTACTCTAAGTGACGTTAAATGAACACCCGTGTTACAGAAGCATTTTTGACTTGCTACAAAATTAGAAATAATGCCCAGCATTATAGTAAGTTTTCCAACAGGACAAAAGCTGCTGGTTCGAAGTGAGGGTTTCTCTTCCATTAAACCACTTTCCCCTTCCGCTTTGAGCCAAGGGTGGCATCAAAACAAGGGCAGCTTCCCATGGCTAATTGTTTTTCTCTCTGCTGTGCCGAGTACAGGTAGATAGTAAAGGTGAAGGTGCTAAACAAGAGGGCCTGGATCAAGGGGACTTTGTAAATAAAACTCTGCGCTGAGCCCTGCAGCGATAAGGGCGCTTATCTCAAGCTATTGGCTATATCTGGTAAAAGAGGGGGCTAGCATTTAAAAATAGGACAGTGAAGGCCCTATCTCACCCCATGTAAGTCAATCACAAAACTTCCCCAGACCTCAGTAGTGCTTTTATTTAGCATTCATCTATCCCCATTCCTGTTGACATCTCAGATAAGGCTTTTTTTTGTCTCACTCGAACTCAACAGAAGCTAAATTTTGTCCCAGGAAAACCACAGCTGCAATTAAGGTCAGACTGGGCTTCCAGGTGTCTTCTTTCTAAACCAAACAAATAAGCCCCATCTCATCTGCTTTCATGGACATCATGTTTTAAAGACCTTTTTATACAACTTTATATGTTATTTAAGGATTTTTTACTTGTGTCATCTTCGACTGCTATGTGTCTATAATTTTTACATGGCAAAAAAAATCACCAGTAATACCAATTCATTCTTCCTCCTTAACTTTGCTAAACCTCAGACAGATTCAGTCAAGACCGATGTGAGCAAATATCTTCCAAGAAAATGTCTTTATAACATTTGAAGAAAATAGATTTGTTGGTATCGAGTTACAATAGTTTTTTGGTGAACTATCAGCAGCACTCTACACTGCAAATCCAAAAAATCTGTGCTCAGAAAAGGTTAGGAATTGGCAGGCAAGGTTCACATTAGCATTGTGACAATACCGCAGTGGCTCTGATGCATCCCACAGGTGAAATCACTTTGTTTCTTGGAGTGGGAAGTTATGGTGGAATTGTATTTTTTAACGGTCTATATATTTAATACACAGAGAAATGCTCTGTACATGGACTGAGGGTAATTCTTCAGGGGACAGGGCAGAAAAAAGAACTTTTTCATGGGAATTTGAGAACTGAGGAGTGTGTTTTAAAATTTTAGCTGTTCTTGCTGGACTGGCTGAGCAGAGTGACAGTCTGGCAGTGTTAGGGGTTAGCTCTGCAAGCCGAGGCTCAAGTAAACAGGTGGAATAGTGCAATGAAGCCAGCCTTCTTCTTCTGCCAGCGACTTGGTTCATGGATAAACACCAGACTTTCACTTCTACAGTTTTCAAGACCTCCATCGCTCTGAAAAACACTGCCTTCATTCATCACAGTAAGGGGTTTTTTTTCCTTTTTTTTTTTTTCAGCATTGACTGCAAGACTTTTCTCAGAAACATCACCGACATACATTAAAAGCAATCGATGCACTGGTGTTTTCGGAAACAATACATCTCAAAAATTAACTTAAAGGATGTCATTCCATATTGTCTACCATCCCCTGGAAGTTGTGTTTCTAGGCAGAGGAGGGTCATCTGTGGCTCATGAGCAGGTTGATATGGCCCTCAATAGAGCCCGTGGAGTTACTAAAAGAGGTGTCACCAAATCATTGGCCAATGTGTGTGCTGCAGATGTCCTTGCTGTCTAAAATGCCCACAACTTGAGCTGTGGAAGACTGTTTGGGAAGTTGCCCTGGTATCTTAATCTGAAAGCTAAAAGTGGGTTATATCCCATAAAAGTTTGGGTAGCCCTTTTCTTGGAACTGACTTCCGCAGTTGCATGGATTTCACCCTTTCCATTGTCCTCCAGACCCATCTGTTAGCTATTTTCTGGTTCAACTGATTGACCCATCATGATCCTTTTGGCAAACAAACAGAAGGATATCGAAGATGTACTGCTGGAGGGTTTTTTTCCTCTGCAGCTTGCATGCTTTGCTCCTTCCCTATTTGCCATCCCTCCCTCCAGCTCAGCCAGACAAAAGGCAAATCCTTCTAATTTAAATTGGGTGCCCCCTGTCCCAGGATCGAAACTCTGGGGGGAGGATGGGGGAGTGGTGATGGGGCAGGGGCTGCCTGTGCTCACCACGTCTGTGGGCACCTGGGAGAGGCAGCAGCTCCTGCTCTCCCCTTCTCCCTACAGCTGGCACTCCTCAGGATATTTACCTCTTACTACCCAAGTCTGTCTTTAAAAACTTAAACTACCGCTCATTTCCTTTACTGTTCTGGGTGAGTAATCCTTAGCCATTTTTACAGAACATTACATTTTTCAACACTTTGTACAAATATTAATGAGATAGTCTTCATGGCAGTCTAATTATTATTTTAGATGGGGCAAAGCCAAGGCTAACTTTAAATAACTTGCACTAGGCCTTTCGGTGAAGTGAGGTGGAATTAAGGCTCCTCTTCCAACTCCGGTGCTCAATCGGGTCGCGGTTGCTTCCCGAGAGACTTAAGGTCAAGACCACACGTCAGCCAGATGTGAGAGGCCAAGCTCCCTGGGGGCTAAGAGCTGGACGGTGCATTGGCAGCACTCGCTCAAGCTGATCTCCTGTATTTGAGACTGCTTCGCTCTGTTCTCTGGAGGCACCTTGTAACCCCTCTGCCTCAGTCTTCTCATCTGCGGAAGGGGAAATCAGCAGGAGTTTTTGGCTGTTGGGCAAGAGACTGTAGCACTAATGTCTGCAAATGGGCAGTTCGAAAGCTGCTGAATTTAGTAGTTAATGAAGATCCCCCTGAGCAAACCATTCTCCAAGTGATGCTGGGGACCAGTGCAGGGAAGGAACAGAGCCAACATCTATTTCTGCCTGGCAAAAGCAAACAAGCAAACACACACCCCGAGATCGCTGCCATTCTCCGAGAGTATTAGCGAAGGACAAAACTTGCATAACTGCCATAAATTATAAAAGCCTCCCTCAATCTTGGTTAATTCTCTTGTAAAAAGGGAGGGAAAAATCTGGAGCAGCTCAGCATGAAAACAATTGTGGGAGGGATAATAAAGAGACAGCACCGAGGTATCTAGTTGCAAGCCCTGATATCATTAAGTAAGTGCACTAGAAATGTCGAGGTAAATGCATAGCAGTGAATCACAGTCAGGCATGATTAACCTTGGGTAGTCTGAACTGGAAATCATTTACAAACACAAAGGTACTAAGGAACATCACAACAGACAGTACATCGAAAGTCATCCCAAGAGCGGGAGTCTTGCCGAGCACTTTGTGTATTTGTGCCATTTTTGAATTATTGTCATATTTTGCATGCAGGAGGATGGAAGATCACAGACCCCCGGCTCAGGGATGAGTTTCTATGGCACCTCAAGGTCCTCTGAAACACATGCACCGGTTGGAATTACTTTTCCTTGCACAGAAATTTTATAAAATTGAAAGTTTTAACTGCAACATTCCAAGGTTTACTGAAAGGATCCAGTTTTTGCCAAAGAAAGACTGAAATCCTGTATCTGAAAATATTAAAAAACAAAAGAGCACTCTTCCTTCATCCCTCCCCCACTCCCCTGCAGACTATAACTGGTAAAACCAGGGGGAGAAAGGATTTTATACAAATTAGGTGTTTTTAACAAAATCTGTGAAAGTTTTCTGACCATTGAAAATTGAACCTTTTATCACAAAACCAAAAGAACAAAACATTGCTGGATATTTCTGAACAGTCCTAAAAGTTTAGAAATGCTCAGCGAAGCTGTAACCAGATGATCCATAGAGAGCTATATATATTAAGAGTACAACAACAAAAAACCCCTTCAAATCCAGAATTCTCATGGCTTTAAAAGCATCCAATTACAAGGAACATGAATCAACTGGGGAAGACTCCAGACAGCTTAACACCTTTGTATTGTTTGCACCTTTTATTGCAATTCTTCAGTGCCAGCTCAGGCGATTATTGTGCATGCCGAGGCAGTGAAGGCCATAGGAATATCGTGCAAAAGGATACAGCTCTGCTCAGGCTTCCTCCCGCTTTCGCATCATTCTCATTCTCCTACATCCATCTCAGTTATCTCTAGCATTGCAATAACTGCCCTTATTTATCTGCCTCATTAGGATGTTGCATCAATTAACATGCATCATCTAACGCATACCAATTTCTTAATGTTTAATATTATTATCAGTGGAAAGCTATGTCATACCGAGTCTATCTAGGGAGTTAATGCATACAGGAAGAAAACCCTATGCATAATGCTGTTCAGAATGATGCATTTACTGTACCCAAACCCCTCTGAACAGACCACCATGCATCCTGCACTCTAGGGTTCTATACTCTCGGAGGTTACGGGTAGCACCTTTGGCCCTGGGGCTCCAGGTCACAGGGTAATATCTGTTTTTTGAGGACCTGGAGCCCAGTGGACAAGGCAGGAGGAATGTCTTGAGGGGAGACTTCATGTAAATGCTCGGTTCACAAGTGCCTCGCTGCCTGATTCAGGAGGGTAATCAACCTGTCCTTTGAAGCTGCATAAATAATGTTTGGATGGAGGTAGTAAATCTGCACCAAGGATGAATTAACTGCCATTGAGTCGTATAAGCTTGGCTTGAGTGTGTGGCTTGTAACATGCCTGAGGAAAATAAAAAAGACATTTGCAAGAAAGAAACATTAATTTGTTCCTCCCTGTCTTTTCTGTTATTTTTATCTAGGCCAACATGACTTGCTTTGTGGGGTTTTTTTGTTGCTGTTTGTTCCATTTTCACAAGGAAACACTGATTCACAGTGAAACGAATCCACAGTTTCTCCTGGTCAGGCCCGAACGTGCCACCTCTCCTACATCAATGTCTCTCCTTTTTAGCACCCTTGCCAGGAGATGCCAACCGGAGTCCTTCAACGCTCTCAGGGGAGTGACACCTCACAGGAGGGTGCAGGCTTTTTTACTAATGGGGACCCCTGGCAGCGTCCATGCCCCCTCGCACACCTCTCCCCTTGCACACACCCGCCGGCTCCCAGCTGCAGGTCTGGGTGTTGCTGGGGCTCCTGGCCAGCTGTGCAACGGCATGGTCTTCTCCATGTACGCAGGGGAAGAGTACGTCCATTACTGTAGACAGACCCAGGCACATGCGCTCACGCATCCACGCGTACATGTGCACTGCGGGTCCTTCTGGTTGTGCATCTTGTGCACAGGTGCGAGCTGCTACCTCCCCAAAAGAACAGACAAATTCTGTATTCATGACTGGTTGAGAACCAGGGATAAAAGTCTGCCCTAGAACAAGGTGGAAATGAGAAGAAACCTGGGGAAGGGCCAACTGAAGGTAGCAGAAAGAGAACTGGGAAGTCAGTGTGCACCTACACATCAACATGAGTTAATTTACTTCACTGTAACACTCAGGTATCCAGCCCCCTATTCAATAACGCATACATTTTAGCTTACTGATAGCTTTTGCTTGTATCACTCTCCCTTCTTTCTCATTTCCAGTGTTTGACCTCTGGTTTTCTCTTCCACTGCTCTCAGTTTTGTATCTCTCTGAAAATTTGGCATTTGCAGTTCCTTTTCCTCCTTCTTAGCTGTATCCCTCTCATTTTCTTCATCCTCTTTTGGCACAGCACTTGCTGCTTCCCTTCCTCTCATCTCCTCCTTTCTCTCCTGCCTCCTTTTCCACACAAATAATTTCTCTAACTAGAAGGGCCTCTGCTTCTTGAATACAGTCATTTATCAGTAGTAACCAGTCGTTTCTACTTCTAAAAATTGCTCTGGGAACCAATATCTGCTGTGGGGTAGCCTCAGCATATAGTAACAATTTAAAGATAAGCATTACAAATATACTATATCTAGTAGACAGCACAGTTTCAGAAGGTTGTACTAAGATTTCTTATTAGGCAAGGAATTTTTCACACCTAACCAGATTCTGAAGTCTGCTGTATCTGAGACAGCACCCTATATGGCACAGTATGTAGTCTCAAACCAAAACCATAAACATATTGGGGTGTACCCCTGAACCCATATTCTGGGTTCAGAGATACCCCTATTCTGGGTTCAGAGATCTTAGGGAATTTTAATCCAATGAAGGAGAAGAAAGTAAAGAACATTCCTCATGAACAAAATAGCATCTAACTAGAAAAACCACTTTGGAGGATGGCTTATATTTTACATATTGCTAAATATCAGCAAGAATAAATGTGTTCATTTCTCCAAAATACCTCCAGATGGCATTAAAACCCTTCTTCTTTTGGTCTTTATTGCGGTATTATTTTTAAAAATGGTAATTATTGGAATCATTCTATTAACCATTCCCAGCAATCATACTATCAGAAGGCATAAGGCTGCTAATGCTTAATTCATTTAATAAGTTTGGCTAAATATGCTCACATACTGTAATTACATTCCACAACACAATCTGCAGGACAAGCCATTTCTTACACCATGTCAAATCTTTCTAGATTCATTTCCATAAGATTTTTAATGCGTATTTGCAGCAGAAATCAAAACATCCCACAATAAATCACCGTTATTGTACCTCCTTCTGTGACTACTTTTGGCTATGTAACAAATGGTGACATCTTGCGAGATTTACATGATATAATGCTCTGAATTTAAATAACAGGAATCAGAAAACATAAATTATGGGCAAGATGCACTCTAAAATTCATGTGACTGCCTGTTACAAGAACTTCCCTCCCTCAAATGAGATTAAAAAGGTGAATGGTTTTGCAGAAATTCATAATGCTCCTGCCTGGTAGTTATAAAAGGAATTCACTTATCTAGCTCAGTTTGGGAGACTGATGCTATTTATTTATTTTTTTTAACTTGCAGCCCATCTGTTTCATAGACTGGTTTATGTTGGCAAAACAATTCAGTCCTTTGTATACTAGAGTTAAAAATGGTAAAAGCTTCTATTGTTGCACCAGAGTGAAGGTGAACACTGATATATTACAAGTGCCTGTTCCTATCTATTTCTCGACTTCTTTTGTTAATTCAAAAACATCAACAAAATTGTGAGAGACCAGAGATAGCTGTAATTGGATTTCAAGTAATTCAGAGGTGAAGCTGCAGACTGCAGTCTTTTAAAATTACATCAGTACATCAAAGGCATATGTGACATGATGTTTTTTAGCAAGTGTGACAAACTCCGGCAGCATTAAGGTAATGTTGAAGTCAGGTTGTAAAGGCCAGCCTCACACACCCACAAAAATCATCTCACATCTATTCAGCTTGATGTGGAGCCATTTCACTTGCAAAGATCTCTGAATTACTAGCACGCAAAAGTTCTAGGAATAATTAATGTTTAGTCATTATCTAAAAAGCCTTTTTAAGAAAAGCATCAGTGAAGGAGCTTTATCTTAATGAAAACAAACAAATTCTATTTTGCCCAACAAATCTGATAACAACACAGCTGCCTTCTCCGATCTTAAACGCAAAAGTGACTTACGATGTATGGGTTGCGCTTTTCTCTGGACTCTTTGGCTCTACATCACTTTTTCCTTTAAAAAAGAAGAAGAAAATGACATCAGAAATGGGCCAATATGGAAACTGCTCAGATGTGACACGTCAATGCTTTATTCATTGCTAACACTGACCACTCTTGCCACATGTGCAGACGGCCTCCGACGCAATCACAGGGTTGCGGGGCAGTGCTGGAGCATTTGCAAGGGGGGAGTCAACCCTCACTTGACTTTTCTTGTCACTGGCATGTGTACTCTGGAAACGTAAGGTGAGGAAAGTCCACAAGAGAGGCTCCTTAGAGGACACAAGCTTTACCAGGGATAGCAGACCTTGGAGCCATGGAAAGGATTTCTCTAGGGCCCTAGAGCTCTGCTGTTGAGAGTGCATCCCATCCAACATGCACATGCTCCAAAACCCTGCTCCAGGAATGGTAATTATTTCACACAAAGCAAAACAGCATCAGCAGGAGCTAGTAAGGCAGTGATTAGGACACAATTCTGCCAGTGGATGTTTTGGTTCCCACTCATTTTGACAGATTAAGCATCTGATCTTCAGCTCCAGTAAGTGGGGGCTGGGGAAGCCCTCTTTGCTATGTTGTATATTTTGGTTTAGGCACACACAACCCCAGGAGAAGTCAGGTACCCAAATGCTTGAGAAGTATCAGAGGTCCAAGTGATGCCTCTTCACATTTCCTTATGACTCACATGGGTCCTGGCATAGCATGTTGGCTTGTGATGATCCCCTTCTTGGGTCCAAAATCATGTACATGCCCAACACAAGTTAGTTACACAGCACAGACACCAGGGAAGCAGGCTGCTAGCTGGTGGGGAGGGTTGTACTGCTTCTGTGACGTTAGGCCAAGTCTTTCTGCCTCCTTTCTCTGCTCGCTCCCCCAAAAGTAAGGCTGATGTTGTTTGCTGTAATTATTGCTCTCTGAGTAACCAGAGAGAGTTACACTTCAGTGTAAGATTTTTGTTTAGCTCTACATGGATGTATAGGGTATGCTGCTCCACTTGAATCACCTTGAACTTGAATTCTGGACCTAGTGACTGTGCAGCTGCTGCTCCTCTTGTTGTCGCTGGATGCTAATAGCTGTCTACACATGAGTTTATGTTGCCTAGCAGACAAGGAGGCGCAGAGGTTGAGTGTGACTGGTTTACTGATGGATGTGTTTTTCTCCATTACCTTTTAATGAGCTTCATTAAACCAAAATCCACCTGTGCCTTCTGAAAAACAATGTGAGAAGTGCTTATTTTGGTCGGGCTCTTTTGGTGTTGTCAGATTTTCTGCTCATTGACTTGAGTTGAGTGGGTTTTGGATCAGCCCCCAACCTATTTCATGCACGTGAGCATTACTTATCATCTATTTGCTGCTCTCCAAGTCCTCACCCTCAGTTTCCATACAGTGTTGGGGTGCTGGCAATGGCTGTAAGGGGCACCTCTGGAAAACTTGCTGTTGCCTTTCAGAAGAGGCAGGGTTTTGCTACCAGTGTCCTTCCACTGCTGTACAGAAAAGCAAGCTGAAGGACTTACGCTAGACAGTGACCATCTGGAAATGGATGTCTTGCAGAAGAGGTTCTAGGTATTGCAAACACCTTGCCGTGGTGCTTTTAGATCTCGTCCTCCCCTGTGGAAGGGTTTGTGTTTACCCAACTTAGGTGCCTAAACTTTAGTGAACAAGATGGGGGAAGCTCTGGATGACTTAAAAACCACTGATGCCTCTCTGTGGACCTCTAGGGAAGCTAAGCACTTACTGCAGGAGGACAGCTAAAGGCACCTAAAATTTAGGCACAAGCTGGGCATCCACACAGGATGGAATACATCCGCTCCATAATCTCTAGGGCACTTTTCACTTTTAGCAGAGACCTCAGAAAGTATATCCAGATGATGAACTCGCTGGCTAGAAATCTGTTGCTACAGTATACGTTTGTCAGCCTTAGGGTTCCTGGAGCCCTGGAGCTCATCTGCATTATGCTAATTTGGAACAAGAAACCAACAGTAACAGTTGGCATATATTCAAAGATTTTCTATTCGTAACTTAGGCTTTTTATAAGTGATGAATTATTACCATGAACACTGGTTTGTTTGAGTATGAGGGGGAATATGGATTCCTGAGTGCTTTGCTAGCAGAGTTCACATCAGTTCTACTTTCAGCAATGTATGTTAATGCAGCAACAAAGGAAACAGCATAAGTACTGTGAGGAGGGAGAAAAGGGAATCTCTGTGATTTAGCCAAACTGGGTATTAATGAATTACCCTACAGTAAGCATTTGCAGCTGCTTTTATGCTAATCGTCACTTAACATACTTCTGTGTGGAGGGGGAGGACGAAGCTTGTACAGATGGTAGAAACGCATCAGTCCGGCCTATCAGAGTAGAAAATCTGGCCATTAATGCTTTATCAGTTCTTACCAAGTTTGTTCTCACTTGACTGAATCATAGAAATTTAAAACATGTGTATAGACTAAGCATAGTTGAATGTCACAGATACAGTACAGATAAGATTTTTGGATAAGCATATGTAAAAGGGAATTATCTGTCAGAACAACTTGTTTTTTTCACACTGACTCTTGGCCGGACTAAGATTTGTTTTCCATTTTCCATGTAACCTGCCAAATGCATTCAGGTACCATTGTGGGAGGCTGGTATTTGCTGAACTGCTAAATCCTCTCTAGCTCTGGCTTCTTCTTATGGGCAATTTTGTGTTGTCCTTTGTTTTTCTTAGTCTGTTAGGAATTGACAAAGAGTACGCTACCCACCTTGCCCCTTTTACAGGACTGCTGTTAGCACACTTTATTTCAGGTGCTAAGCACTGTGTATGTCTTCTGAAATGGGTGTGTATGTGTGTGGGGGTTGTCTGTGTATGAGTGTGTGTATGCATACACATGCCTCTACAAACACACAGCGGAAACCATCAGTCCTCAGATCCTTAGCCACAGAGCTGGGAGTTCTTTGCTAGTTTTGACCTCATCTCACACAATTCCTTTCCTAATCTTTTTAGGTACAACCAGATGAAATGTGGCCAGATTTCTCCCATTTCAAAATAAATTTCAAACAAACTTTTGTAGGATTTCCCCGTTGAATAGTGGGTGGCCAGAGAAGGAGTTGTCTCTTCTGAGTTGGAATTTGGGTGAATCACTCAACCTAACCAGGCCAAGTTCCCTTTCTGGGTAACAGGGATAAATAATATTTATTGTGACAGAGGAGTATAACTTCTGCCATTATGGATTTTTAAATGCTTTGATTTCCTTGTGGCGGAAGGATGAGAGAAATGCAAATGTTATCCATGAGAAAGACAATGTTTGCAGCTGGAGTAAACCCATTGCAAATGACAGGCTCAAGAGCCACTCCAAAGAAGACATGGTGCAATGGGAAATAACAGCTAATTGGGACTCTGAAGATGTGCATTTGGATAACACACTACATAGACCATTAGATTTCTTTCCCACATAGAGTCATTCGCTAGCATTTCCTCACATCAAATCCTTTTTTTCCCAAATTTCCTTTGAGTTTGACATACAGGACTGGTAAGGTCTGTATCTCATTCTGTGTCTTATTCGATGTCTTATTCTGGCACCTTCACAGGAATCTTCACGAATACAGGTCTCAGAGGTAGTCAGATTCCCTCTGCAATGTTAGGAAAAGTGTCTGGGTGTCTGACAGCGACCCTAACTTTTGCCACCAATGAAGAAAATGTTTCTGCACGGGTTCAGCTGTTCTTTGGTTTGGTTGCCATCAGCCAGGCAGTACCAAGTGCAGCTCCAGCCCAGCTGCAAATATGTGCTGATTTTGCTGAGCAGGATGAATGAGGAGATAAGAAGAAGCTGGAGGTACTGTGGTGTGGGAGGGCAGATGGGGGAATTGGAAGTAAAGTGAGGTCAGAGACCCCTGGAGTAAGGAGCAGAGGAAAGTCGTAAGGAGGTAGGACCGATTTCCTAATCCAGATCTGCAGAACAACCTATTTCATTCAAGTGTTGAAAGAAGGAAATACTCAAAATGAAACTATGACCAAAGGTGGCCAAACACTGTGGCCTCTGATGTCATCGCGAAGCCCTCAGCTCAGCTGGTGTGTTTGTCGTGCTTGGAACTCTGTGTTTGTTTGCATAGCCCTCTCTGTTATAGCCCTTTTGTGCTTCCTTCTCTCATTACTGTATTCATTATTTTCTGACAGAACCTCATCCCCTTTGCCTTTTATTATTTCCTTAGTGCTGGTACTCACAGCAATATCAAACCGATGCCAGCAATTAAGTGACACCAGTGCATGTTTCTTCACAACATTGTCTTCCACATGCCGACCCTTCCCCAGCAATGAGCCCCACCATTTTAATAGCCTGTATCTCCCAGCCTTGTCTCTCCGGATGCCTTCTCCCTCAGGCAGTGGGTGACCAGCTACTTTCAAAGCCCTACCTACCAGCTCAGGGCATTTTTCATCTTCAGTCACAGCCCTGTAATTTGCAAACAGGGCTCTGTGCTGGCTGACAGGTCAGGAAGATAGCAAAATAGTTCTTTTGGTTGGGAAGATTTTATGTTGAGAGCAGGATAGGATCATGTATTTTTAATATGCAAGACAACATTTTCAACAGTCAGAGGTGTCAGGGGAGAGGATTAATATTTTGTTTCGCAGAACAACTCAATCTTTCCTTTCAATGCAGCTGCTAAGTTTTTTACCATAACTAAATGTAATTAAAGTACTGCTGATCTGCACCATGGTTTGTAAATTGGAGTCCACTGAAAAGCCCCAACCAGAAGCCACACAAGCACACATCACTCCCCTGCCCACACTGCTAGCCAAAAAGACCCATGGCCATATGGTCTTTGAGACATTATCTGATGTTAGTTTGGCAGGATTTATGTAGCTTATTACTGTGCAATAGCCACAAAATATACCATTGCCTATGAAAGATAAATGATAACAAGTCTTCCCGCAGAATTTTCTGGCAGTCTGGATCTGCCCGTGCAACTAGGTCAGCCCTTTTCTGGCTTTCTAAAAAAGCCACTTTTGCCCTTTCAGTCTTTCTCATCTACGTAATGAAATGGCCATAACAAAATGAATCCTTTTTGTTCTTCCCAGTCCACCAAAAGAGCTGACATTTTGATGGTCACTCTTCAGTGCAGTTCTTCACATCTGGCCATAGGCAAGTACTGCCTGCTGAGGCTCTGCGCTGTCCCAGTCTGCTACTGGTGCCTTACTCTATCAGTCACTTGTTTTTCATAGTCATCGTCATCCCCTCCACCCAATGCAGCCAGAAAATGAGTTGGTACTTACTTGTATTGCTGTGTCCTGTAGATCCCTGTTGTGACTCCTACAGTAATAATAGAAAAAAGGTATGGTGTGTTATTTTTACGGCAATTTTTAGCTGCAATACTTGCTTGAACATTACCTTAACAATACGAACAGCATTGTTAATTGTTCATTCAGTTTCAAAGTCATTTTCAATTACAAGAATAAATCCAATATTTCTGTGAAAATCCATTAATTCTAAGGCTTGTAAACCTATTTCACAACAACTCTTTAATGGTGCAATTCCTTGTATAGCTATTACGACTCTCCTGCTCACTATTCATTTATTGATCAGCCAAAACTCGACTATTATCTTCTACAAGTTTAGATGAGAAGACAGAGGGAAGACCAATATTGTTTCATGGACCATTGGATTCCTGAGGTAGTAGCACAGCTGGTCTTTCCTTTTTACATGTTGATATTGACAGCACCGGAGAATGGAAATACAGACTTTAGTTCTGGGTCCCCAAGATTACCAGGTCAACCTTGTATCACAACCGCAATATCTATGAATACGGTGCAATAAATCAGACCATTTGTTCCTCATGTGCAAATGTCCACATATTTTACTCACAGAATGTGTTTGCATTCATAAAAATATAAAAGAAGCCTATTAATAGAAGGGAAATACAAATATAAACTATAACAAAAAGATATTTAAATTAAGGAAAAAAGAACACTTTGCTATGGATGACAGCAGGGAAGGTGTCCTGTATGTAACTCTGCTTCTGAATAACCCAGACATGCACAGGAATACCACCCCATATACATGCTGCAGTTACAACTGCAGTAAAGGCTGCTTGGAGAGGCCAAGCACCCACAGCAACACACGCAGTTATTTTCGGTGAGGAATCGGGCACTGGACCAGATCCCTGGTCCACAGAGGCTGCATGATGATCCAAATGCACAGCTCATCAAGAAAGGAACTGCAAGTCCCCAGAGAGCTCAAGGATGCTCCAACTCGGCCGAGCTGAGATTTTGCTGCTGAGTCACTCAGAACCATGCCTGAGGGGTTCGGGGCCCCAAGAGTGTCTTGGCACCTCTAAATGGAGGTTGGCTGGACTGCAGGCACTGGGGTCTCAAGGGCTCGGCTAGTCAAATCCCCTCGACCTGCATCATTTGCTCTGGAGTCAAGGCTCTTCAGACTGTATGGCTTTGATCTGTAATTTTTATGCTATAATACACATCTGCAATTCGCTGCCATCCTACGTGCCTGAAATGCGAGACATCAAATTTTTGGGCAAGCCCTAAAAGTTTCTACCTTCAACTGCAGTATGAAAAGATCTGTACCGTATTTCACATGCCGACAATAATTTCTCAATAATTTGAAATTGCCTACTTTTGACAAATTGCCTCAGCTTTTTGTGAATGCTTCTGATGAAAGGATATTAAAGCCTGTTTTTTTCTGGTGAGTGAATATAATCTTAAGAAGTCAGGATCGGCTTGCAGTGGTGATGTAGTGACATGTACACTTGAATTTAAATGCTATTCTAGTAGCCAACCAGGCTGCCAATAAAAGTAGGCTATTAGAGCATGTGCAGTTTCCAGAATACTGAATTTATGTACCTAGAGAAGTTTGGGGGAATACAATCATTTTGATGGAAATACCCTTGGGTTTGTAAAAGTGTTTGAAACTGCTAAACAAGGATCTTGCTCACTCTTTTGCATTTTCATCAACCTCAGAAAGAATGCACCCTCCCTTTTAACTGCCTAGCACAGTATCTTACCTCTGCAATTGGCTCTGCATAGTCTCAAATTTGACATCAGCAAAACATAGGAGCTATAACATTTTCACTTTTCCTTTTAACCGATTCTTTAAAGTAAGTGTCTTGATTCTCAGATTCTTTAAAATAGGTGTCTTGATTCTCAACAAATTATTCTTAATAATAAAGGCTAATACAAAAATCTCATAGCGAAATAGGGAATGCTCCCACTGAGGTAGGAAAAAAGTACAACTTTATGTAACTTAAAAAACAAAGGTGAAGCCTTCACTTCTGGAGATTATTTTCTAATGCAATCGCTCCAGCTTGTTACAATCAACAAGAAAGGAAAAAGTAAATGAATGGAGCACTAAAGAATAACATCACTGTGATAACTTAGCTTCTGCTGAGAATAATCACCCAATAGCTTTGTGACAAGACAGCAGTTCTCCTGGAGTGGATAAATTAATTCTCAAATAACACAATGATGGCTGATCCCATAATATCACCTACACATAACTAGAAATCAAACACCTGATCAAACTTTCACGACATGAAATCACAGTAAAAATGAAGAAAGAGACCAAAGCAGGCAGCAGAATTAACAGCATTTTTTTCCTGCACAAGAGTAGAAAATTAATGCCTGAACATGAAAGCTCATTCGCACAAGCATCAAGTGAGCTCTTATTTACCAAATTTAATTATTCATTTAAAGTTTATTTATTAAGATGTTTTTAATAAAATTACAATCAAATAATGCCTGATCATTTCTATGTAACAAAGTGTGACAGAGAGAGGAGAAAGGAAAGCACACACAGCCTGTCACATCACACACTGATTCAATTATCCTTAAGCTTTGAAAAACAAGAAATAAAGAGACCGTCATTGCCCCTTCCTAGTAAATTCCACAGAGAAAGAAAATTCAAAGTTAAGGATGAAATGTAACTTTATGCCCTCTATTACATAAAGGACAGTTCCCTAAATGTGCTCGCCCAGCAGTGCTGTGCTGGGAAACCTACTGGGCACTGCCGCATGTGTCAAACCTGACCCGGACTTTCCTTCCATTCTTGTGCATTAATGCAGACCTTCCATGTTAATGAGGTCTGATTTCATATACAGGTACAGCATATGCACATACATCCCCCCATCCACAGAGCATATAGTTCTAGAGATGAACACATCCACGTGAGCAGTTTCAAACATGCAATTCTGTTATATTTGTGATATATAAACCTGAGTTATTTAGCTTTTATTACTAGACTGATTTCCAAACCAGTCTAGCTATAGTTGCTGTGGCCTTTGCAACTTTAATAGCCTAATTAATAAATTTCAAGTTTCAAGCTGTCAGATCACTAATTACTCGAGTTGCAGGTTAAAAGCAGTGTGGCATGTATGGGAACTAATGATGCTGACGCTCAGATTTTATAGACAGAAAAGTAAGGATGATTTGCATCCTTGCAACAGGGCAGGAGTCCTACAAGCTTCTCTTTTTCTCCTTCCCAAAATGATGAGTATCTTTACACTTAGGAACCATCTTCTGTTAAAAAGGATTGCAGCCTACTTGCTTCTGTGGCTGGAAGAGACATTGCAAATGAACTGAACTGATCTCTCAGTACTGCTATAAAGACTGGAAATGAATTCACAGTGCCATGCATCGCTTGGAACTAAGAGATGAAGCCAATGCCTTGAATTTAGCCTTTTAGCCTCTTTGCTGGCCTTGGCCACTACTTAACTGACAGGCCCATTTATCTGAATAATGTGTGATCCACCACAATTTGGTGTAGTCCTTAGGTTTTAACAAGTTGGGACAGCTCTGTAGCTTACCTGTGGGAAAGCTTCCTAAGAGTTATGGTGACATCCCCTATGAGATTCAATAAAGATTTTACACCACACTTTGTGAAAAGCAATAGCTAGCTTACAAAAGTTTCAAAAACATGTTTGAAAAATTAGGAAACCATTCTTTGCATTTTGGAGCCTGAAAAGCAGATGCCTTCTACAGTTTGTGACTGTACAGATTCAGAGTAAGCCACAGAAGTAGCTTTTAATTATTTTAAAATACTTTAAAATAGAGGTGGTGTCTAAAATCAACATGATCTATGGCCAGTAATGCACGATTTTTCCAGGACTCTGGTGAGTTTTGTTAGGTACTTCTTCCCCATCTCACACAATTTCTGTGTGAGAAACATCTCACACACTAATGTCTGACCACGCAGACCACCTAGGCCACAATACAGTCGTGATGTTATTATATGTACAAAAATATGCTCATCTATTATTAGATGAAATCTTGTCCATCCTAAGCTTAAACAAAATGGAAATTCTACTTGGTAAGAGAAAAGGAAACCACCTAGAAAAGGCTCTTTAAAAATGAATGGTAGATCTCTGAAACGGCTCTGCAGTTCGAGCTATTAAAATATTTCCCAGAGAGATGGATGAACAGGCAGAGAGAAGATGAGAAAGTCAATATCAACCATTATTCACGTATCTTTGCCCTATGGTCTGTGGTTCTCCTATTCCTGTATTTATCACAATACATTTAGTTGTGAGGAATTGCATTCATGATGGCCACACAGATACGCTGATAGGTGCATTCCTTGCCCATGCACATCTGCACGCGTGCCACGCAAGCACATCGCGTGGTGGTGATTATGGCAGAAGCTGCAGAGCTGCAAGCACCACTTCGTTTTTGTCATCCATATCTGGGCACTTCATCTGCTTGTAAGCTGCTGATCCATCTATCTCCTACTGGACTTACTCTAACGTAACAAGGTTCTAGCCCGCCTACCATCTTCAATCAGCTGTCTGCCTTCAACGAGCAAATAGACAGTGAGTTATTTCCTTCTTTTTCTTTCATAACATGCCAGAGTTGTTTTGGTTTACACCCCTGGTACTTCAAAATCATGACACTCTCATCCATGGAAAAGCAGTTTTAGTGTAGGCAAATCTTGAAGGTTTCTTGGCTTTGTGGTTATAACTGTTCCCCACACTAAATTTTGCAGAATGGACTTAAAAGTTACCAAAGGAGCTTGCTTTAACAGGAGAAAGGCTATAAACAGCATCAATACCATCTTTCAAGCTTGAACACTTCATGAAATATGCTTGTGGCATATAAACACTATATGGTGATACAATGTGAAAATTTTATTGGCTCTTGCATAAGTTAGCTGATTTCATTCCCTCCTGACTTACCAAGTATAAACAATGTGTTTTCCCCAAGCTTGTGCTGATGAGCTTTACCATGCCACACTGCATCCTCCCTGGGACACACATACGATAGTGGAGCTGGTTTCAAGGGACCATCAGCAGGACCAGTGGCCTTGGTGCCTTGAGGGACCAAATAGTTCCCCGGCAAATAATTCTGTGGCCCCTCTGGGCATCATGGCACTGGGCTGCCTGCCTCTCTAGCAAAGTTGCCCCTGAAGCCAGGTTGGTGGCAGGGGATGTACGCCCACTCCTCAGCCCCCGACTGCAGAGGCCAGTGTATTAGTAAAGCCCACCTCAGACCTCAATGGTTTCAACAAAAATCTTGGCTAGCGAAGCCAAATGAAGCAGGAGCAATGGATGCAAGCAGGAGCTTCTTGACTCGCAGCAGCTGTACGTGCCCTGAGGTACCAGTCAGGAGCCTCAGCAGGTGCCTGCAGAAGGCACCACATCTGGACACCTGCAGTTTTGTCTTGCGGTGAGGAACCCATGACCCACACACCAGCATCAGTGCTGCTGCCAGGAGATATGCAAACAAGACCTTGTAGCCCTGCAGAGGCTGTAAGCAGGGAAAAGGCAGGGGATACTGGCACACACATGGAGGAGGCCATCAGCACGGCATCAACCGCAGCCCAGAGACCTGACACACTTAGTTAGGGCTCATGTAGGACAGATTTTGAGGTGCAGGAGGCAAGGTTCTACATGATGTTGCGTGTCTTACCTTGTTTGGGAAGGGAAACTTGCTTTGTTCTGCCTTTCCTGGTGTGTGAATAGCTGACAGTGGCGGAGGCCATGAATGGGTCATCTCCTGAAAAACAATATTGTACAGCAAACTGTGTTTAGAAAGTCAATGGAATAGGAGACAATGATATTATATCAGTAGCACGAGTGCCTGGGTAGTGGAATATTTAAGTTACTGCAGCTTCTAGGAAATGCCCAGTTTACATATAATCTAGACAATACATGAGCTACATTGATTTTTATCACAGACTCTTGAGAGCAGTTCTTAAGCACTGTTTCATTTTCCTGAATAGTTAATGCATCTTAAGTGCAAGAAGTTTGATTTTTCTGGCAAACTGCAACCACATTTTAATCATGCAATGTATTCTGGCTGGTGAGACTAACAGAAGAACTTTTTTTTGTAGTATGGGAACAGAAATTTCAGTTCATGACCAAGTAATGGGGTACACACTATGGACTAATAATGAAATAGATTTCATAGACAAGGTCAGAATGATAAATGCTTAACACTTATGGTTAATTCCTAAAAATGCCTTTATCATTGTAAAGGAGTTGAACAAGTTCCTAACTGCAATGTGTTTGTGCCTTGCAGGACACAGACATGTGGCAAGCCCTAAACAAGGTGTGCTGCGCTCCACCCTTGTCTCCTCCCTGTGTTGTTTTGAAGGAGATTTTTTAATAGCTAAAAAACAGATGTGGCTTGACCTGACTTGTATGCAGTCATCCTTGACACAGCTTCAGGTAGCAGTTAGACACAGGTTCAATACCATTATCATTCAAGCCTGAATGAGTTGGTCTCCAAAGCAAGGCTGCTTTTGGGGAGGTGTAAATTAAACACTTCAGACAAGAAGTTTGTTAAGAGAGAGGCTTCATATTCCTCTCTAGTGCAGGTTGTTAAAGGATGAACATGGCTTTTTGACATGTTCAGCACCAATAGCCATAATATTTGGTACACAGTAACTTCACAGAATTAATATGAGAAATAGCACGGAGCATGACAACCCGAAGAGTTGGCCCATAAGTTTCAAGAGCCGAAGAGGAAATAACATCCTGCCTAAGCAGGGGGCTCGCTGACACTATCAAGAGTTTGCCTGGCAGATGCTTTGCTGGGCTCTGATACCATTAGCTGACTGTGGAATTGTTTCTCAGTGATACTCCAAGGAGTTGTGCTGAGATCCACAATCAGTTCCAAAATAATACTGGAGTCATATTTCCATGACTCATTCCTTTTTTAAAGAGAAAAGAAAATGTTCTTGTTTGAAAAAAGGTGCGGGTGAGTCCCTTGCCCATCCTTCGTTGGTGCTGATGGAAGTGTTTCCTGACCCGGCACAGACTGAGCTGGGGCATTTTTTACACAGAGGAAAGTCTCCGGCTGTTCTGCCAATGAAAGGATCAGCCCTTTCAACATAGTTTATTAGTAATAAATGTCACCTTTAAAGCATTCTTGATAAACAGTTTATTTCCTAATAAAAACTGCATTCTTTTATTTCATTTGAGGCTAAAAAGTTACATGATTTATTATACTTCTGTAATCTACGTGTGTGCCTCTAATCAGAGCATCATCTGGTTTGCAGTTTCAGTATCAGAACTGCTTTGCTTTTCAGTTCTTTGAGGCAGATTGTTCATCTTATGACTTTCTTATCTGATAAGTGCCAGCAATAGCAGTATATAGTAATTTTTAATATACAGTAAGTTCTTTAAATTCAGGCAACAAAAACCACAGGCAGCCAGATTGCTGTTTGCTACAAGCACCTGGCACACGTACTATTGTTTTCAAAAGATTAAGGAATTACATATTGAGAAATATTCCAACAGTAAAGGTTTATGACAATAAATTGACGAAAAGGAGATTTGCAATGTGGACATTTAATCTTAAGCCTGTGATCTAAAAAAGAATTGCTTTCTCACCTGCTTTTCTCTGCTTTTCCCTTACAGGACCGTTTGCTTACTTTCTAGGAAATGGGACATTGTGCATATAGACTAAAGGTGTTTCCACCGGTAAAACCCCATTCACAAACAAACAAAGTGTTTTTCCCTACAAGTTGAGGTGCTGAGCCCAAAAGTGCGCACAGGAATGAACTACGTGCCCCTTTCTTCTGAAGGGCAATGCTTTACGTTATCTCTGTCATTTGAAGAATTGGGGTAGCCAGACTGGCAATGTCTGGTGGCTTTGACCTAAAGTTATCCTACTTGTGAAATACGCTATTCAGTGCTTATGATTTCCATTTGCCCAAGAAGCAGTTCCTCCAGGTTATACGGTGTCTGACCCCCACTGTCACCTTTAGTTCATGAAAACATCTTCTAAGAAGTCTGCTATATGCCATGCAGAAACCAATCTGTTACAGCAGCAAAGCTCTTCCCTCCCACCTTGCCTGCCTGAGTTTGACAATGATGCCTTCAGCCAGGGAAAGGACCAGAGGGCTGATTAAAAATAAGGGTGACATTTTTTTGGACATGTCAAAATCTTTCTTCTTTTCCCCAAGATTATTTCTCATCCACACTTCAATGAAAAATGGCCTTAATGGTGGTTTTTTTCAGCTAGGGTCTCTTCTCCCTTTTTACTTTGACTTGTGGTATATAATAAAGCCTTCTACATAATTTAAATTTGACGTAACCCTTTCTGACACAAAGATTTAGTAAGAACACTGATATTTGCCAGGGTTAATAATTGCCATTATCATGAATATCTGAATGTGAATTTACTAGAATAACATTTTGAGTTGTGATTATATGGTGTATTTATCACTACTCTTTGGAATTCAGACAACTATAAAATGAAATCAAATTAGGAAAAAAAAATCAGAAAACTAACACGAAAAATACCCCAAACTACAGGCTGTCACCACTGAGGAGTGGTAAGATTTAAATGTAGTAAAATATTTTTTGCAAAGAGAAACATTAAACTATGTGCACAGTCTCCTGGCCGCCAAGAACCAAATCTCAAAAATCAGGAGAAAGGATTTAGGTGTCCAGCAAGTGTCAACACTTTGCAAGGTCAAGCAGAAACAAATCCAGAATATGTTCTGGTGTGCTGAATCTTGTGATTTTAGACTCTAACTGAAGATATTTGAGACAGATTAAAAGCACTAGTGGTGACATATGATTATATCAAGATCTTTTTTTAGTACATGGTGTGAAATGTTTGAAAATGTAAGCCCAAACGGCAACTATATAACTAACTAAATAGAAAGGACTCAACTTTTATTGTTAAAATAAACTTTAATGCACAGCTTCTCTTCTCCGCTCAGCTAATGTGCCTGTCTTTGGAGTTTGGGATTGGCAGTATTGGCATAAGGCACCCACCGGACTGAAAACAATGTTTCAAATGGACTGATTAAAATTTAAATGTACTTAAGATCCTCAGCACTTTCAAGTTGGTGTTAGAACATTGATTGACACAAAAGATTTTTGAAATTAGAAAGAGAAAAAAGCAGGGATTTTTTTTTAGCATAAATCAAACAAAAAATAAATTTGAAACACCTGGCACCAGAAAATGTTCCAGCCACTACAAGATAATGGTCTAATTTAAAACCAGTTTAGCTCTTTCTCCAAACTTGATTAAGTTAACCTTAAAGTCCTGAACAATGTTAATTAAAAGAAGCACGGAGAAGCCATTTGGGGACCAGCAGTGGGGAAAACAAAGATTTCTGGATCAAAGAAGGAAGCCCTGACTAGGCTGCTTAAAAATGTATGTGGATAAACACGTGTACCCAACTGCAGGACAGCTTGTCTGAGATGACGACGACCGCCCTCCTCCTCCTGCGGCCAGATGCACAAGACCGAGGGGCAGCTCTGAGACCCCCTCTTTTTTTTTTTTTTTTTAACACGTTTCTTCTTGTGAGGGTTGCAGTGATGTTGTTTCACACTGACATCTTTGTGGTGGTGGTGATGGCACGTCTCATTCACACGCATAACGTAACTCTACAACTCTACAACTCTACTCATCTCCACCTGTAGTAAATCAGTTTTCAGCAGTTATACATAAATGTCCAGTTTTACAAGCTATAAAGGCCCAAGCCTAGTTAATCTTAGTCGATGTGCCAACTTGACTTTTCTTCTTACTGAAGGGAAAAACCTTCAAATAAAGAAATCTATAGTATTGCATATCCTTGCTCCAAACTCAGTTTCCGCAGCAACAATTAAGTAATGAGACATTTCTTGTGGATTAATGACTGCTTGGCAGTGTTTTGTTTGGGGCTTTTAACCCTAGCTTGTAGGTAATTTTTCAGGAAAAGTACTGTGCAGAGGTAAATAATAGTATTCACTCTAGACTTAAGGCAATGCTTTTTATCTAGTGCCATCAATCTCGCTGTGTGGCACATGATACCAGGAATGGTTGAACTGATTCAGAAAAATTATAATTAATAAAAACTAGGGAGACCAGTATCACCTAGATTTAAAGTCTAGCCACACGTATTATCTTGCTGTTCATTCACTGCCAAACCCAGAACTTATCATCGGGCCATTAAGAAAATTGACTGTTTAATCCTGCTCTTTGCTTGTGCTCACCTAGCCAATTTTTGTTTCATAATATTTTTTCTCTCCACAGATGATGATTTAAGAAATGTTTGTAGTGTCTCATAAAGGACCCTGTCAAACACCTTTTGAAAATTGTCTTAGCTGGCTCAACTTCATCCACTGCTCTACTGACATGTCGCAGGAATTATAGGAGGATTGGTGAGACACAATTTTCCTTTGCAAATACTTTGCTGCTTAGCTCACGGGGACCACAGACGCTCTCTCTTTGTAGTTACCTACACTAAAATGAAGATTTTAGGGAAGCATTAGATATATTTATTCAGCTGGAAATCAAGGCAACACAAAGCTAATGCAGAGCTTTCCAAGACCCTTTAGCAAGTGATCACAGGACACAGTTTGAGAACCTCTAATCCAGTTACTCTCCTATCTTCATAAAATAGATTTTTTTTTTTTTAACACAGGAGACTCTCTCCTTAACTGCTGTCAGTTGGCAAAGATCCCTTTCAGTTCAGTGAAGCTACACTGCCACTAGCTGACAACATGGCTATGATTTTAGTGTCAAACATCCAAAGCAAAGAGTCTGACACTGAAACTTTTGGAGACTATGTTGAAGCTGACAGCATTTCACTATAATAAGGTTCCCATGATGTGAAAAGCAAATTTTCTTTTTTTAAAATTGATTCCTCTAGTATCTGTTATTGCTGCAACTTTTCTAACCCAAACCTCAAATATACACCTGTAGAATAGAAAGATAAAGCTGTTTCCTCTTGCTTCTTTACAATGTCACTTATCCAAACAACATCTACTTAAGTCTTTTTCTTCTTCCTCATATGCCCTGTAGTTTCCTTTGAGCACTTTTCCTCTTTGATAATTTTCCTCTTTCCATTTAAGCATCTTTTATTTTGTCATTATCCTTTCGGTAACATGTTATTCAGAACCACCACCACCCAACAAAATATCTTGCCATTTTCCAGCTTCTGTTGTTTCCTGTTTTACTTCCTTTCCATCCACTTATTTGGGCAGGTTTTTATTTATAGTTAATATTTATGTCACGCATGATGCAAAATGCTTTCTAAACTGGAGATAAGTGACAAATGTGTTTTCACCCACCCACTACTGAAGGATGAAATAAGGGAACTACTATGAGCTGCCTGCCATGGAGCTGAAATAGCGGTAAGGACACCATTTACGCCGAGCTGGGTGCCAGTGCAGCACTGAACCTCAGTCAGCAGTTCTTCTGTCTCCCCTACTCCTGCTAAAATGATTTCAAGGAGTCACTTTTTTCATAGCAATCTGCTGCAAAACACATTCTACCACATTTCCCCTTTGGCTCCAGTCCCAAGACCCTTCAAATGCCGTGTTGCTTTCTGTAATATGAACTCCTTTCAATAGGCTTCATCGGTATAACTTCCAAAGATATATGACAATCCAGGGGAGAGGGCGTGTCAAGGAATTTTTTTGTTCTAAGAAAAGAAATAAAGGTAATTGTGTAGCTTGTGACTGCGTTATTTGTGCTGTGCTTGGTTCTTCAGACCTGCATGGATGGGCATCAGCTGAAATGGCTTGATAGAAACAGGACTCTGCGTGTGTGTGTGCGCACGCACGCGCCTGTGGGCTGGGGAGTAGGAAAGAAAAAAAGAGAAATTAGGCCCTTGGAAAGGGAGAAGGTCAGAGATTTTGCAGACTGCAGCACTAAAGAATGTGTTCAGCATTAAATCTCCAGATGTTTGGTATCTACAGAACTAAACCATTCCAAATCATGAACATTTGCAACGTGATCTGTGGATCAATTCACTCTACAGCAAATCACAAATGCCAGTGCAGTAAGTTTCTGTTTGGAATACATTATCTCTGCTTTAGTGGAACCATCTTGCAAATAACCTGCAACATTTAGTCAAGGTTCAGCAATCTAGGACAGATAAATGTAAAAAAAGGCTACAGATGCTTACTTATCAAACTGACTTATTTAGGTCCTTCATTGTATGATTATAATTCTTTAACAAAGAGTTTTGCAAATTTTTATTCATTTTTGGAGGGCTAAATGAGCCTATAAGTCCAGAAGAAGCTATGGATACCCAAGAGAAATGTGGCTTGATTCTGAGACCAAGTGTTAATTAGGGTATAACCCATGCCATGCTCTCTCATATCAGAGTTTAAGACAAAAAGATTTATCTCTAATTATCAGGAAAGGAAGAACGTGTCCTTTTACAGGTAAATCATAGAACAGAATTTAGAGGGTTTCCTTAAAAACTTTTAAATATTCTTCACTGAAATGAAATAAAAAAAGGATAAAATTTTTCCTTTAGTCACAATGATGAATATCTGTTCTTAGCTAAGAAGCTATGTTTTTAGATGAAAGCATTGGGCCATATGATATGACAAACTGTCTGAAAACCAGCCTTGCCTGGGCAAGCTGAGATGATGTGGTTAATCAAGGTACAATCTTTATTAGTGCATTAACCTCCTGCACCCAAGGACTGTGGATTCTAATTCCTGAATTGCCATGCAAGACTGATGCAGCTAGTTTTCTAGTCTCAGTTGGCAGCAAGCTAACAGAAGTGGCTAATGAAGATGAATAGCTGCCTCTTGGGAGCAGGGGGAGGAGAAAGAGGAAAGGAAAAGACCCAGGATACTTCAAGGTCCAGATCTCTGCGTGATTTCAGATAATAATTAAAAAGTCCACATAGTCGACATTTTCAGAGATCGTAACAAGCATGTTAATTCTGCAGTCTGCTAACAAAGCAATGGTAGTGGCCTCAGGATTGCTCTGGAAACATTTCAAGAAGTTAAAACAAAGGCTATTGAAAATAAAGACCAGGACACTGGTCAGGGTCTTACCCTGGTTTTGATGGATGATTGTATTAATATGGACAAAGGAGCAGGCAAAAAAATGCCCAAAGCTAAAAAACAGACAGACACATTTACTAAGGTAAACATCTGCAGTTTGGAGAAGACAAAAATACCATCACGGTAAATATTTAGCAATACTGAAATATCTTTGCCACAAATGCATGTAATGTTCTAATATAAACATCCTTTTATTCCAGAAAAAAATACACTGCTAAATGTAAGGAGGTCATCGAAGCAAGATTTGTGGGGGAAAAAAATCTACTTTTTTTGAAACTAGACAAATCTTTCAAGTTTCTTATTTTGTGGGAGGCTGGAAGCTTTCTGAAAGGTACATTAGTGGTCCTGGTTCACCCCCTGGACAGAAGGTGAAATAGCAGGTCATCAGTTTGGTGTAATTTGTTCTTAGTTCCAGTCTTTCATACTCCTGAAGCCAGTTTAAGAGGACTGGGGGTACCATAAAGACTTACTTGGTTCCTGGGAACACGAGGGCTCATACAAAGAGCTCTTTTGTGCATCCAAAGTGGAGATTCACCAGTGCATACGAACTGATAATTTTAGCTCAGCTTGTTCAGCCAACTGATGGAGTATTTCAAGCTTCATGAACGTATGGGTAACACAGTAGTGCCTCTGTGCTCTGTGCACAAGTTACAGGCGGACATTACATGAAGTAAATACCTTGTGCTCTGGGTTAAGGTTTAAGGCGCTACCAGAACACCTTTCGGCTAATGTGCCTGTGAAGGCTGCCAACCATAACAAGAAGAAAGAAAGCTTCTGTTCTGTGCTGGTACAACAAACTTCTTGGTCAGTGTGAAAAGATGACAGAGAGGGTAAGAAAAGACCATAGAAAGAAAAACGTCAGCATGAAAGTATTAGAAGTTAAATTGCTGTCAAATGTGGCTCTATAAAGCATAGCTCCAAGAGGTTTTGCACTTGTGCTTTCTTAATGATATTAGATGAAATGTGCTCAATTTACAGGTGAAAATTACACCAGGCTGGGACCTTGGACTGTGGAGCTGAGCATCAAGGAAGGGACTCTCCTTCCCTTTTCCCCACCGTAGCACAGAGAGGTTCTGCAAGGCAAAGCAGCCTGTAAATCCTTCCCGGACAGCCTTGCATGGATGTGGCTGACTGCAATTAGCAAATGATTTTGTTTATGATGCTCTGACAAGTTGGGGAATCTGTTCATATACAAGTCATTTATTCTGAATGAGATTAAGAAATCAGTGTAGCACTGCGTGCTTCAGTGTATGTGAATTCAACCATCTGTTCTGAAGGTTGCATCGTGTGCCTCCTAGATCTGAATTGACAGAAAGATGTTAAATCTTGATGGTTCGTATTCTAGGAGTAGCACAGTGGCACAATGTGATGGCTGAAGCTGACAGAGACCAGCTCAGCTAAGAGTACAGAGGTGTACAGAATTGAACACAGACAAACTCATGTCCGCAAATGAAGAATACCATATATAACTGGTAGACTGGGACACTGGACCCAGAAAGGAATTAGAGATCACCAGAGGACAAGCAACTGAAAATAATCTCCCAACATCTCATGCTTTTGCCCAAAGAGCTCGTTCCATCATTGTGCATTTGAAAATGGAGAAGTAAGTAGCACAGTAAAACTGATGAGGCCAATGCTGGAATAGCCTGTTTCTTTGACCACATTTCTTCAAAAATGCTGGAAATTCTGAGAAGGTGAAAAAAGGAACAAAAAAAGATCACAGATATTTACAGAGATCAGCCCTGTTAGACTAAGAGCTACTATGCTTGATTTGCTTAAGCGTCTTCAGAGGGGAAAAAAACCCTCTAACATGACTTTCAGAAAACTTATTGGTAGCCAACTGTCAAGTGTCCCAAGGTAAAACCCCTCTACTCAACACATTCAATACGATTCACAAGACATGACTGAAAAAATCAAGGTTGTTCATGCTTAATAGGAGTCCATGTATACAAAATTTCTGAAGAGATCTCAGTGGAAAATGTTGTCAGTTCACAAGAATAGAAAAAGATTAAAACCACTAACTTCTTGTATCATGAGCCAATGGGTAAAAGGACAAAAAGACAAATTGAGGTTAGGAAAAAAAGAACAACTTCTCATGAGCTGGCGGTTCACTGCTGGAATGCAGTGCTACGGAAATGCCTGTCTTCATCTCTTGAAGTCTTAAGATCAAGAAAGGATGCTTTTCTGAATTATATGCTTCAGCCAAATACAAGATAATGGGCTCAAAACAGGGGAGAGTGGCTGCAGTTATCTGGCTTGTTACACAGGTCAGAACGCTAGTCAGACTGGGTGGTAAAATACACCATTCAGACTCATGCCTAAAATGTACCTAAGTGGGATTCTTGTTCTTTATTTTGGAGATTCTTTTTCAGTCCATCAAAATCCTTAGCATTTATGGCTCTCAGTACAGGCTTTATAAGTCAAGAAAACATGTGAACCATTTGTATTCACATGTGAATGCTAGGTACTGACCACAAAAGCAGTGATTAAGAGAAAGGGATGCTCCATTGTGTTTTAGAAAAGATAGAAACAAAAGTTTCCTCTTTCCTTAGATATCAGTAATCTATCGCCCATAATTGTCCCCTGCTGCTTTTGATTCTATAAGGTCCAGATGCATCACAATTAACCTTGGGGATTTAACTGAGGGGTCAACACGATGAAGGCATCTGTTCAACACTCTCGCTATAGTCAGCAGAAAGACTCCAGCATGGGGCACATCAGCGGACCTAAGATCTGAAGCATCCTCTGGAAATGACTTTCTATATTGTCTAGAGATGGAGTCCAGGTTGCTGTACTCGGTGCTAAAGTGCCTCCAACTGGGGGTGTTGAGTCTGGCCTTGTGCCCCTTGGAGCAAAGCTTTATCTCTTACATGTTTGTATGGCACCTAGCACAGAGATTTTGATCAGTGCTGCGCCTCTGTAGTTGCTACAATCACACATTCAAGTTGAGGGAGAATTCAGAGATGACTTCCTGGCAGTGCTATTATTTTAGCTAGGCTGCCCTGATACTTTTTCTTAGATCATCTCTTAGGGTATGTCTCTATCTCCAAATCTGAGAGCATTACCACATTTCTGTATCTTGGTTGTCTGCATATCAGGATGAAAATCAAGCACTCATAAGGCCCTCTTCCTTATCCTTATGTTTCTTGGAAACATATGTACTCAATATGATCTTTTAATACCTTCACATTAAGAAGACATTGCTGTTCCAGAAAGGTCATCTGTGATCATCTAAAATGTTTTCCTTAAATATATAGACAACCCAGTATTAGGTTTTCCAGTTTTAATGTTGTGGGTAGTGAGAAGGTTAGCCAGCTGGCTATCATCTTTTTCTTCTAAAAAGTCACATTTGGATTCTGTCTCAGCTTGGAAGAGCAGTTGGATGGCAGAGGAGAGCTGAAGTGCTTGCCATCAGGTGCCCAGCCTCGATCCCTGGAGTCGGGACTGGGGTGTGCAGAACAGTACTCCAGCAGGTCCATGTAGGCACAGCCACTACCCAGGGTGGCTCTTTGCCTCCTGTTGTCTTCAGTAATGCACATGCCCTCCTTTCCCTGGTAGGCGTAGAGGAAAGAGGGTCTCCGTGCTACCAACCTCTCACCCTGGGGCCTGGGGAATGAGCCCTGGCCAAAAGTGGGAGCCAGGTGCAAACATCCTCCTCCTCCCTTCAGTGCTCCCCAGGCAAAATTCCCCCGGATTCTCCTGGAAAATCAGCCACCCACACTGGAAAAAATCCAGCGAGGCGGCAAAGCGGGGCTTGGTGCTAGAGCCAGAGGCTGGTGGGCCTGCTCCAAGGCTCTTTGCGATGTAAAAGGCTGGCCAGATCCTGCTGCACTTGGAAAAGTGAGTTAATAGCACTTTATTTTCCCCATGTGTAGTCCAATTCCTATGTGTACATGTAGGTTATAATCTCTGTGGGATGAGCGCTATCTTGTAGCATGTACATGGCACTGTGCATACTTAGGCTATGGTTTTGTTCAGAAGTTGCCAGGAGCAGCAGGTTTTGTTGACTTTTACAGTGGTAAAAATACCAGCACAAGTGGGCAGACATTTGGAGGACAGTCCCTATTATTCGTAGGATAAATTACTGGATAACTTTGGGACTTAATTGGCAGTAAAAAACAAAGCTTGCACAGTGCAATGGTAGAGGTTCTGTACCAAGGACATTTTATCCTCTACCAAGGATAAAACATGTAGTTGAACCTCCTCAAAACTACTATTGCACCTTGAACTGCTGAATTTAGTGATCTGTGAATTGACAGGAACTTTTGTGGACAAGATCATTTGACAGTATTTTAGATGGGTGAAATTATTTTCTTTTCTTTTTGACATCTTCTGGTGTTGATGTTTGAAGGATTTTGTCCAAAATATGTGTCAAAAGCCTATGGGATAGGAAAAGAGAAAAAATATGTACTGGAAGACTCCTCAAAACAGCTGAAGAATTTAGTAGAGAATTCCCAGTGGATGCACTCTCCATCCAAAGTCCCTCAAGCACTTCTGAGATCCCCATCCATGCACGCCATGAACCCTGTCCAATGCAAACTGGATGCAACAAGGCTGGAAGTTTCCTTGTTGAGAGCAGAGGCAAAAAGAAAGCCTGGAAAATGATAAGACCCACATCCTGCTGCTATGTTCCAGTCTTTGCATGGCTTATTGAGGCAAAAGCAGACAATCAGGGCCTTTTGCATCACAGTAAATGGTTTGGTAAGCAGAGCACACTGGGCTCCTGTTATAATAATTTTTATCTGTTTTGCAGAGTCAAAGCAACAAATCAGCAGGTGAAAACAAACTATTTTTTTTACGTTAATCTGCAGGTTGTTTTGGATGTTTAGGAGAGAAGTCCTGTGGCAGGGCCAATCAGAGGGTGAGCGCACGGGGCACTGCCTCTGTTTGCAGAGCTGGCACAATCACAGCCCCTGCACTTCAGAGGCTGCAGGTTCTTACTGCGGCAGCCTCGGAAAAAAGATCCAGACCTGCACCCTGGAAAGACTGGCAAGGGTGGGGAGAGAGCTTGAGGCCAGTCCCTTGTTGCTGTGTAGAAATATGTTCTGGGAGCCCTTGCGAGGGCGTTATGCACAGGCAGGGAGCCTGCCCAGGCTGCTGCTGCTCACCCTCATGTTCTCGGGACCCAGTGCCAGGAGCATGAAATGGCACTTGCCATTTTGCCCCGCTACATGGGGTGGCCTTTGGGAAGCCGTCGGAGGCAGGGAGAGCCCCTTTGTTTGCTCCAGTTGTCCCTAGGCAATCTGGCATTTCTTGTTAAAACTGATTTTAAGTTGTGCTTCACTCTAGCTGCAAATACGCCCATGGAGCAGTGAAGGAGACCATTCTTTAGCTGGGCAATTCACACTTATCTAGTGTTTATATTAAGTGGGTTCTTTAAAGCTATCATTGTCTCAGGCTCTGTCTGCTTTAAGCCCTGAAACAATATTTAGTGCTTATTGTACACACTGGCTTTCATTTGCAAGGTATTCTGCAAACCTGAATTAAGCATCCCAGCACTCTTGTAATCTCTGTAAGTACTGTACTATTATTATGAGGTAAAACACATAAAGCTGGAATTAAGGTTGAAAGAATCTTGAGTCAGAAAATCCCTTAAGAAAATCCCTGTCCCAGCACAAATGGTACCGAGGGTGACAAAGTCATTCTGTGACTCCACTTGGAAAAAATAGTAGAAGGTAAGAAAATATACACTGAAGCCTTAACTCTGCTCCTAAGCATGTGTTCTGGCTTCCTCCATTATACCGTTTATTTCATTAAGAAGCAGAGTAACACTAGTATCTTATTCATTATTGTAGGCATTGTCTGCATAAGAAATTTGCATATATTTTTAAAAAAGCAATGGTTTTAAACCACTTTAACTAAAACCAAATACATTTAGAATTATCTAAATTGGTTAAAACCAAATTAAATGAATGGAAAGAAGAAGAAATAGATCTTTGAAACAGTTCGCAAGAAGACTGGTTATGAAACAATTAAACTTGAACTGATGAAACACCTGTATGTACAGAAAGCCTACAAGGGCTGGCGTACCACGCTGCCTCACCATTTCTAGGTATTCTCCGCCAATGTTGTATCAGGCTCTCAGTACAACAACAGCTTAGTTTTACAGCTGGAATGTTATGAAAAATGATGCTAACAAAAGTTTTTACAACTGTCTAAAACATCCCTCAAGATGTTTGCCAGCAAACAGTAGGTGATTATGAAATTATAGGCTGCATCATGACAGAGGCACGCAAGGAAGCAAGATGGTTAAAATGCTTGTTTATTTTTGAGCTTTAACTACACATGATTTACTTAACCACTTTACAGCAAAATTAACATTCTTTTGCTGTCATTTAAAAAAATGAGGATGTATATATTTTCTTTTTTTTTTAACCTCCTAGAAATCATGTGGAAAAATTAAAGTAATACATAAAGAAAAAGGAAACAGGACATACCATTACCACTTTTTAATTATGTTACCTATTTTTTAGAGAGCAGGCAATCAGGAACAGCTGCCTTAGCATTGGAAATCTAAAATATTAAAAGTCATGAAAGGTTGCTTTGTGGCAGCAAATGTTAATTTCTTTTGATTTCTCTTCATGAGAACCATCAAACTGCAACTCACTGCAATAAGAAGGTCCACATAATGTCTATGTATCAATTAATTCCCACTTAAGCCTTCAATGACTTTCCTACCCAGGGAAGGATTTCACCCCTGTTGATTAAAGGTAGTCCTTTAGGTCAGTTCTTTCTTTACTTTGAAAAAGTTTCTTAGTAAAACAAAGCAGTGGATATATCTTTCAAAACTTTAGTATACGTAGAATCCCATCAGAAGAAAGATCACAACATAGAGATTTTTTCCCTACCAGCAATAAAAGCATAAATAAGGAACACCCTCAAAATGAAATGGAGACAGTTGGAGATTACTACAATGGTAAAAGAGTACTGCAATAATGAACATTTCATGCTTCTTGTGTGAGAAAAATGGGATCCTGGAATTATGCCAGGTGGCTTAAAATAATCTGCATGGGCAAGGCAATTGCATCCAACCAGTGTATGTTGAGAGGAAAAACGATCATCTAGAGGTGACTCAACGAAGGCAACTCTGTGTTCAGAATAGCAGCCATAAAAAATACCAGTGGTACAAACCCGGTCCATCCCCAGGGCAAGTGCTGAATTATGTCAACCAAAGGGAACTCTGGTTACAGCAAGGCAAAGCAGAGTGGCCTGCCAGGGGTTTTGCCAATTGTTCAGCAAATAGAAACACTCATGATACCCGTGCGCAAGACAGCCTGAAGTTTTAAGGCAGAGCATGTTATAAAGTGAGATGAGAAAAGATAAAAACCGTACTTTCAAATGAATCCTTTAATGCCAACTAGCAGTAAAGCTTTTAGTAGAGTCTGTTTGGTTTTATTGATAGGTTCAATGTGTTGAAACCCTATCCATATTTTAGCCCCAGTGCCTAGATTCACATCACCATTGGTTTCTGATGCTTAATCTCATTAGTACAGCTATTTGTATTGATATACCCGATAAGGTTGCTAATACTACCTTAGCTAAGTGTTATTTATTGTATCTGTATATACAACAATATTAACACAGTCAAGCATCAGCATTGGCACTTGAGGGCACCATTAAATTCACCCAGTGTTCAGCGAGAGATTTAATGATGGATTTAATAGTATTAAATAGGAAAAAATGCCCTTGGCCTTTACATTCTCATTTAAAAACATATGAAAGAGTAGTAATTCAGGCAGTTATACTTCCTTCAAAGATCTTCCTTTAAATCATGCTCAGCAATATGAGATCAGCTGTACTTTGGCTGTTATTGTATCTTGACCAAAGACAGCAGCCCCTGGCCTATCAGAATTACCAAACTGTTGGCAAATTCAGCTCAAGTTCCTACGTCAAATATGGGTGAGTTTACTGCTAAAACAATGAAGACAAAGACTGGTGGAAAATTAGCACAATGGAGTGGCCTGTGAGCTATATTACAGAGACTTCTGTTAGCAACAAATGTAAGCAGAGCCGTGAAATAACTGGACGTTAGGTTTTTATGCTGCTTTTTTTTCATGGAATATAAATAGGTTGGGGCTTTTTGTGCAGTAGTGTGCCTGCTGAATTTTCCCATAGCTTTTAGGTGCATTTACCTTGCTTGCTTTCAGTCTCCAGGTGCCTGTTACTGAATGGACCTACCGATGTTCTCTAGCCCATCAAGGAGAGAATTTCACCCAAGAAAGGCATATGAATGGCTTTTTTTGTCTCTGAAGCAATTGCACCCTTTACGTCAAAGGAACTAGGGCTCTGTCCGACACTGGAAACTTTCTTCATACGCTGCCCAGCCAAGTCTGTCCCCTTGCATTCAGTTTGAAACCACCAAGTGAGTGGAATAAAAATGTTGGAAGACAAAGATGCTCTCTACGTGACCCTTACCAGTGATTAGAGGGTCACCTAAGCACCTGTGAGTTCTTCTTAAGCTTGGAAACTGTGGGCCATATGTGCAGGCTCTCAGTGACTTCCATATGTAGAACTGAATTTATATTACTATGAATGAGCAACTGTTCAGTTGTAGGCTTTTTTTTTACATATTTTCAGTGTCTATCATGAAAAAGATTATACCAACACTTATACTAGCAATATGAATACTGACAATTAAAAGATAACAGTAAAACCATCATATTTGAATTTGAAACCAAATTAAAAAAGTTTTTTTCAGCAATTTTGGCATTAAAGAGAATATGGATCAAATCAAAATTATACTTCCACACATATGGGTAATAACACTTAAAACTGGATCCTTAGCAGCAAATCATGCAAAAAAACAACAACAAAAAAAGCCCAAGTGACTGCTTATCAGGGAACATTCACATTTTCCTCTGAAATTTCCCTGCTTGTGAATAGTTCTACTGACACAGCTACTGGGGCATTTTGAACAAACTCACTATATTACATCTCACAAGATAATGCACCTAGTTTAAAGCATGAGTTATGCAACAGAGACAAAGAAAGGGACAGGCCATTCTCATTTCCTCACACATCCAGACACACGGGATTAATTATAGAGCATTATATAAATGTGGATGTGTTTGATTCCACAGTGCTTTCCAAAACAAGGGTAAAATATTGCTGACGTTCAGCCACATCACTGGTGGGAAAAAGCCATATAGGGTACACAGTTCACTGCACAACAGTAAGGGGATAGGGAGTAGGTTAAAGCAAATATTATCCAAGGATGAGAACAAATCCCGTTTCTTATCAGACAAGCCCCCAGGTCTCTGATGTCATTTCAGAACATGGGTCTTCGGCTGTTACAGGTACAGCTAACATCCTCGTACGATGAAACATACGCTTCTCCGTTTATCTATTTCAGAAAAATGAGCTGATACAGAACACTAGATTCCTGTTTGTGCCATTAGAGCCAGGATTCCTGCATCCACTTGCACATTCTCATGATTTTGGAGCATGAGACCTTGGGTGGATCCACAGCTAAGGCTTAGTTTATACATCTGTAAGTGTGGTGCATATGTAATATGCATATTTTGCACAGTTATTTTGGATAATGAGGAAGTAATTTTTAATTAATTTTTTAAAAAAGGATCTTAAGTGGTGAGGTTTGCTGGGAAAGTACCAGTACAGGTACCACAGAGCAGTTCTCTCTTGCAATCGACAATGAGATTTATTTTTTTTTTTATCATCTCTAACAGCAGGCAATCCAGTATTAGGCATTCCTGAAATGGCTTTGTAGCACTTTGCCATCTTTGGATGAGACACTTGTGGTGAGTCTTTCAGATGCTCTAAGTTTTACTTCTGTCTTTGGGTGCTCAGAGACAGCTCCTGTTGAAGTCAGTGGAAGCTGAATGCCCATAAATAGGAAAAAAAAGAAAGTTTACTAGTGGCAGTAAGGATTTAAAAATGCTTGAGTAGGCAAAATCCCTTCCTCAAGCTGGCTGCTAAAATGATACTCTTTTAAAAGACTGAAAAGGTTCATCTAGAATTTGCTCTGTTGGTTAAATAATACTTACACAGGTTTTTGCATGCCGATTATGTATCAATTATTGTATAATTGCATCATTACTTTAATTAGATTAAACTACATAATTGGGACGTCTAATTACAGAATGGGGGGGGGAAAGGTAACTTACCCGACATTAACTGTGGTTCTTGAAGAGGGGCTGTCCACACAGATTTTGCTCCAGGGGCAAGTTTCTGGTGCAGAAGACACTGGTTTCCTCTACAGTGGCCACACCTGAGGCAGCCCCAGGTGCTCCATCCCCACCCAGACCCTTTCAGGAGCACCAGCAGTGAGGTTGTCATGGGGAGGCCATTTACCACTTGGTACCTCACCAGTGAGGTATGCCAGAGCACTGGGCTCCAAGTCAGCAGGGAGGGGAGGTGGGTTGTGGAGTCTGTGGAAAACTGTGAAAAACCACAGTCAGTGCTGAGGAAGCTGCTCTGCTCCTCCAAGTGCTGGTCCACAGAGACCTCATTCTTCATAACGAACAAGCTGCATTTTAAATCCAGATGTGGGAGGAGAAATTTTACCTAAAGAACGATGGGGGACAACTTTAGCAGCACTGGCCTCTGATTTACCAACTGGAACTGAGGACTTGGAGAAGTAAATGGGTAAACAAAGCATTAGGAAGCAGGTCTGAATACCTCGGCAAATGAAGGAGAATGGGCTCTGTCTGGAGGATACTCTTTAGTAACCCATGGGAAATAGGAATACAGTACAAAATTTACCTGGACAAGTCTGCATAGGAATAAATTTGCTGCTAACCATTTCAGATTGGACACCTGAGCAATTTTGGGGGGTCACCCGAATGTGCCAATCCTATACGCATTAAAGACATAGACATCTCACTGTCTTATTTTGTTGTGGGTGAACTGAGATTTTGGGGAAGAAAACATGTAGAAAGCTGAACTGACGGAGTTGGAGATCGATGCGAGATCTGCAGAAGTCTCTAAAACTATCTGCAGGTTGTGACATAATCTAAACGCATTTCCAGTGCTGAACATACATTGTGTCTGGTCTTCATTGAAAGGTCTCAGAAGAATGAATGCTATAGGGTGGTGAAGTAATTATAATTATTTTCCCCAATATACAGGTTTTAAAGATTCACTTCTGTACCTTCAGAATACATAGTAAGAGCCTGTGAAGAACTCCATCCTGAAGCTGGAATGGGCTGGTAAGGTGGGGAGACCCCTGTGGGAGAAATGCCTCATGAGGGGTGAAGCTACAGCTATATAATTTTTGGCAAAGGGACCTGAGATTTGTGACTTCTCCGAATCTTTTGAATTTAGGAAACAACTTCAGATGAGGCTGAACTTTGTCCGTCAAAGGATGAGGCAGGGGGTGGGCAAGCAAACAGGTCCTGGATCTCTCCACCATTCTCTAGGAAAGGCTCCTCTCAGGCTGTTGCAAGCCATGTTGAAATGCCAAGATGAAGGGTCCCTGCCAGCTAGGAACACAAGGTCTCTGCAAATAATTTCACTTGGGATGTGAAACTACATGATAATTGTGAATGGGATGTGTAAATGCCTAGTTATGGTCTAGACTCCTGGTCTGGACCTGCTCAGCAAAGCACCCCAGACACTGAAAGAGCAGTTCCTGCCCCAAAGCTCTGGCAGTCCAAATACATGAAATGAAACTCAAGACGCATGCAGACAGAGGAAGCAATATAAGGAAACAATGACTTAATTTTGACTAGCAAAATAGTCTTAATCTCACTAAGATTATGTAACAGTATTTTGGCAGCCCAGCTGCTACTAGGCATATTTGCTATTTTCATTTATTTTTTCCTAGAAGTATCACAACACATTTAACAAGTGGGCTGATCAAAGGCATCATCCACCTCTGTATCCTAACAAAAAGATGATAAGTAAGTTGGGGCAAGACCAGCAAGGGCCAAGAAATGCCATGTTTGACAATAGAGGAAAATGGATGCCAGCAAAAGAGTCCCATGGTTGAAGCTGCAGATTGGCTCAGTGTTCCTTCTTTTTTTTTTTTTTCCCCCTGGCAACTCGGACTGAAATGAAAGTGGCAAGACCAAAAACATCATGACATGAGCTGGTGAGACCCTGCTGTTGGGCTCCAACAACAAAGCTGATAGATGTATTCTGACTGAGCTGATCAGAGAGCTGCTGGGAAGCAATCCAGTCCATACACTTCTTACATTCAGCTTTGTAGAGGGTTCTGGACTTGGCGCTAAGATGTTTTGAAGAGTGTTGGCCAAAAAACCTCGGACTATCAGGTGTTGGCTGGCACCAGGTGTCAAATTTGGCTCTGGTTTTGGGAGACTAAGATTCACAGAAAGGCAACAGACAGGGCTGGCAGATTCATCACGCTGGAGAAACAAAATTATCCTGATCCTGCCTACTTGAGTTTTCTAAGAATTATGGGCATCCAGAGAGTCAGTGGGGAAGCAGAGAATTTACTGGAGTAAAACATCCAGGTTTTTTTTAATGAGGTGCATAGCAAATAGAAGCTGGTAACATGGCTCTTCCTGGTCATGGAGATTTTTTTCATCCACAAATCCCTGTAGAGCTCTGAAAAGCTGAGTTGACGGGGTAGGGCATTTTACAGACCATGCCAGTGGGTGACAGCCAGAAATATGCATCGTCTTGAAACACGTGTGTCTCCTTGACAATATGGAAAAAAACCCCTTGTTCCCCAGGACCCAGGTGAAGTGTTTCGTGGCTGTAACGGCACAGGGCTAAGGTTGCCTGTCAGCACCTGAACAGTCCTGGAGTGGGGACTGGGTGGTTTGCAGTTTCATGCCTGGCGGTGAGTTTCAGAGGGAGGCTGTCACTTCACCTCCTAAGCTGACCACCTGCAGATGAACATGAGGGGAGATACTGCTGCACATCTGGCCTGCTGACCAGCCAGGATAGCCTTTCCGAAGCAATGAGAGCCAGTGGATCTATAGTCTGTTTGGAAACCAGCGCTGAATTTTTTATAAACCAGTGAAATAATGTACAATTTAGGTATGGGACATCATGTGGCACATGAATTGGAGGCTCATCTTCTGTTTTGTTCTGGGGTATCTTCCATTTTGTTCTGGAGTTGTTGGGTGAGAACTAACAGCTTTTTCGGTGCTCACAGGTGTGCTCTTGTTGTCCCGTGGCACCGTCTTGGTTAATTCTTTAATCTGAATGTGGATTAAGAGAGAATTCCCTGTCTTTTGCATGGAGAAACAACAGGTGATTAACTGAGCCAACTCAGCTACCTATGGCAGAAATTTCCCATGAATGAAACAATCATCCAGTTAAGCTGATTCTGACCAATAACCGAGTTCAGTGGCCATGAGGGGATGCAATCACCTTCGCAAGGGGTTTCTATAAAGACCAAAGGAGCTAACCAGAGATCAACTGGCAAAACTGCTCAAACAAAATACGACTTTATGGTTAAACAGATACTAAAAGAGAGGCTGATTCCCCAAACTCCTTTCTTCTCTGAAATGGAAGGAAGGTTCCTCTGGACACTGGCAACATTTCTTGGACTACAGTGAGTTGCATCCATTTTAACAGTGTCTCCTCAGAGAGATCAGAGATGGGGGGCAAAGGAATTAGACCAAGCTGGTCAGGTTGGATATTCATCACTTGCTATTATCAGGGTCAGCCAGTGGTGCGGAGCAGAGGAATTGCTAGTGGGAAAACAATACTAATGTTTTCACTAATTATGTTGGAGGAACAGAGTTAAAGCTGTTGTATGATCCAGGGGCCCAAATGTTAAAGGCAAATTGTGTGGTTAGAAGCAATGGAAGAGTAGTATGAGGCCACCCTATCCCTTCCCTTGCAAGTTACAGGGAAACAGGTAGGGTGCAAATGGAACCACATGGTTGTTCAGGAATAGCCCAGTGTGTTCCAGGGTTGAAATCTGCGTGTAGGCAGTTGTTCAAGAGTGAACAGGTAACTATCAGTTTTAAAATGCTGTCAAAATTATTTGCAGACACTTTTTAGGAAAGTGCATTGATTGATTGTGAAGTTAAACATTTTGGCCTTTGCAATTTCTTTTCTTTCATTTACAACTTCATCTATTAAAACTTCAGAGAACTAATTAGTCCCATTATAAATTAATTATTTGCACATTTTTCCTTTAAAAAAATAGGCTTTAGAGCATAACGAAGTCTTATATCTATTTTTAACTCTTCTACAGCTTAAAAAATAAAAGAGTGAACTTCTTTCATGTTTCTTTCACTCCTCCCCTCCTCTGGAGCACATGCCTTTAGAAATAACTGCCCTGATACCACATGCCAAATTATATCTTCCAAGGGAGAGGTGAGACGAAATCCCATTGATTTACCGGTTGTTGTTGTGTGGGTGTGTACTGAGGAACAGCATTTTTAAAGGCTTTTAGCGTGCCAGCTTTTATCCAAAACAGCTTAATTAAAACCTGATATTATAACAGTACCATTTGCCCCAAAATGAACAGTAGCTATACCAACCACCACTGCATTAAGCCTGGTTAATGAAAGTAATTACAATATGCTAGTAACAAAGGTATGAGGGATGAGGATAATAAAGAGCCATTTGCTGCACGCGGAGGTCTGCGGAACCCCCCGGTTCCCCCCTTGCCTGGTGCTGGCAGCCCCTCCACGTGCCCTGGCTCCACGTGAGCCTGCGGAGGCATCTGGGGGGGGACACGTGCCAGAGCCACCCCTGCCTCTGGGGAGCACATATGGCCCCGGCAGACAGCTCTCCAACTCAAGGAAGCTCGGGAGGAGTGGTAATGAAGGGAATAAATGCTGGCGCTCGGAAAAAAAAAAATGTTATTTTGTTGTGTGGAAGATATTTGCGAGCGATGCTGCCTGTTATTACCAACTGCGTTTTTCTGAAATAGATTTGCCTTCTCCAGGTGAGAATGAAGTGAGGTGATGAAGTCAGCTTGGTCCCGTAAAGCCCCAAATCTTGCACAGCCTGACCCAAGCCGAGGCAAAACTGCCCCCAGATTTGGAAATGCTAATATAGCAGGAGTTCGCAACAGAACCATGCTGAAGCAGGAGCCATGGATTATTTTGAAGAGAGAAAGAAATGAGTTTTAAAGGGCATTTTTAGATCTCTCCCAGAACACCCTAGGTAGCCCCTGCTTTTTGTTGTTGCTGTTTTTTTAAGCCTAGCTGTCATAGGCCATATCTTAAATACACCACCACTCAAATTACTTCTCTGATTTTGAATCCCAAGTGAAGGGAAACGCATGGCTCCCTGCATGAAAACAAATGGCAATGAAGGGGGAAACTAAAGATTAGTGCTAATGCACATGCTTTAGGTTTCAACCCCAAATTCAGTTAATAAAAAACCTGTTATATTTCTCCAAAACCTAACAGACGAAACCTCAATTAATAGATATCCGAGGAAGCAGGATAAGATCAATAACAGAGCTAATTTTGCAGAATTAAGGAGCAACATGAAGATTTTTAACGAGGAAGCAGACACCTTTGCAATAACTGCACTATGATATGTTGCCTAGCAACAAGATATAAAAATGATGTATAACACCAGTAACTTCTTTCACATATGAAAACAGCACCCTACCAAGACAGCTTCATAATGTACTCTTACAAACTAAAAATCCATAGAGACCATTAAAGCCTCCATCTTCTGTAATATACTCTGTTAAACAATCATGTGTTTTTGTTAATGCAGTAAAACACTGAATTTATTTAATGATTACCCAATGATACATCATCAGCAGCAAGCAGGAATGTTTCTATTTTAAGCCTGCAGAATCCATCCCAAGATATCGCACTTTGATGGAGAACAAATGCAATGAGCCAGACCCATGCAACGCCCGGGATGGCCGGGGAGGGAGACGCACCATGGATGCTTATGGGGGGTGAATTAAAATAACCCACTGTCTGATAAAAAAATAGCATTATTGGAATGCATGGGAATGCTTTTACTGCTTTTAACCACTTTTTTCTGTGGCTTGTAGCTTAACACAATATTGGTCCTGGAGTACCTCCTGCTCCCCAGCTCCTGAATGGGAAAGGCAAAGAGGGTGGCAGGGTGTGCCAAAGAGCGGGTCATTACTGAATAACGTCTGCTATAAGTAGTACTGTAAAGATGGTTCGGCAGGACAGGGGGAAGGAGAGGACCGTCGGAGGGTGAGCTGCCAGGTGCTGGTCGGGCCATCTGCAGCCCGGGCGGCGGGGGAGCAGCTGGCACCGGCAGCCCCAGCCCTGAGCGGGAGCAGAGGTAGCACTCGCCAGCCCAATTACGAAAGATGGTCCGCAGCCAAAATGCAAGCCCTGCAGCCAGAGGGCCGTGCCAAGGCACCAGGTCCTCGTCTCTAGGAGGGCTTGTGGGGGGACAGAGCGAGCGGGGAAGAATGCCACGGGCCCCGGCGAGGCTCCGGCACTTTCCCGCTGAGGCATCACACCCGGCAGAGCGGTGGGAAGAATGGCCTTAGCAGAAAAACACAGCAAGTAAAACCAGTCCAGAATAACTCAAAGTTCAGGGTTGGTAACGTGTTACAAGGCTTGTTGGGAAGTCATCTCAGACATGGCTGACCTAACCAGGGGCTGGCTTATGGAGCAGTTTTGTCCAGGTCAGCGTTACACAGAGAGGAAAAGAAGAGACTTTGCTTATCTGCTGGGAATGGGCACTTGGCTCAGGTTATTACCCTGCACCGGTCCTGAGTACTGACGGTGGCAGATTAGCTGTGAAACAGCCCTGCAACCCCATAGCAGCATGGCTCCTGTGGGAAAAGTCCCCCTCCCACCCACTGGTCCACCCGTCCCTGAGGTCCCTGGAGGTCCCTTCCCTGTCCCTGGAGAGTCTCCCTGCCTCTCCTTTTTGAGAGTTATGTGGTGAATATTTCCAGACTGTGATACCTGCAGATTATCTGAGGTACACGTTATATACGTCTGGAAATGAAGCAGATGAGCACAGCACTTAATCCTTCGCTGATCTCATGCCTTGAATTTTAATCTTCGCTCCGCCACTGACTTGCTTTTATACCTTGAGCAAACCACAACAGCTCTCTGTACCTCAGCCCACCCATCTGTTCAAACGTATCTGGCGATGTGACCCTCTCTGGCTGACCCACATTTTATGGGATGGCTGAGAGTCTGCGTTAACACGTGATTAGATACTAGGACACTTTTGGATTAAAGCAATAACCATGTAGTTGCACAAAATAAGCACAAATCATTCTTGCATTGAACTGTTGAAAGTATTAAATATATATAAAGGATCATATATTCCACAAACACAGCAACGCCAACTGGAATCGAAATCCAGATCACTGGGATTTCAGTGCTGGCAGTGTGGTGAATTATAGGATCCCAGGTTTTGTCAGGAGCAGACTACAGAGACTAAGCAATTGAATCTGGGTCCTGGGTAAGTAGAGAGAGGGTAACACAGACAGAGGGGAGCAGAAATGGGCACAATCCCGTCCAACTGCCACGGTAATTTCTGCTGCAAGCCTTTGAAGGTGAAGTGCTGAGAGAAATAAAAAAGTCCCATTCTTCATGTAGTACTGGGGACCTGCAAAAGTCCAATGTCAGGAGACAAATACGATCAAAGAGAAGCTTGTGCAGTTTTCTTTAATCTAAGGGAAGGCCAACTTTTGAACTCCAACAGAGAATTTCACTGTAAAAGGTATTATTCTAGGCAGTTATGTGGATTAAAGGTAACTGGAAAGATGGAGACATTGGCAAGATATAGAAAAATATATAAATATGTAAATGCATAAAGGGAAGTCAAGTGTGACTCCCTTTCCTAATTGCCTAACATGATTCCCACTAGATGCATAAATTACAGCTCCTATTAACAGCACTATGAATAATAATCAGTTTACTTTCTGGCTTGTATCTAAATATACTTTCTATATGATTTCATCTTTTATTCAGCTGTTTAAAAGCAGAACATCTAATTACAGTTCCTATTAGTCTACATTATTTTTTTTTTTGCCACAGAGCATGTGTGATGACTGATTTTCTAAAAACAGACAGAATTTTTTAGCATATGGAAAAATCATGTTATTATTAATACATTCCCACATGACTCTACATTTCAATTCCCTTAATTATTTAGTCATTGCTGATTATGTCTTTTCACAATTCATTATCCCATTTCCTGCAACGTGGGCATTTTATTCATTAAGTGTCAAAATGAAGGGCCTGACCTCCAGGAAGATAATCAGGAAATAAGTGGCAGATATAAAAGGTCTGGGTTTCCCTTAAGTGCTCACTTATTTCAGTAGCTATGCCATGTTTTTAGTAAGCGGTGACAGAAACGAACTGTTGGTAATTGCAGAAAGGCGCGGGGCTGCCAGTCTGCACGAGCTCTGTTTTCCCCCACACGTGCTGCTCGCATCAGCTGATGGTTTCTGCCGTGCGGTGGCAAGAATGGGGCGGCGTGACGGCAAAGCGGTGTCGCTTACTGTGTAACGGCACACAGTAATGCCGCCGTTCAAATATTTAGCGGCGGAGAGCGCGGAGGGCAGAGAGGCTGGTTGGCGCTCCGCTGCTTGGGTTGACCGCAGGAGCGGGGACTTTGCAGGCTCTCGTCAGCCTCAGGTGGCTCCTGCTCCCCAGGATACCTTCAGACCACACTCAGTTTTGGGAGGGAACACTGCCCGCTCCGTCCTGGTGAAGCCGGACCTCTGGCGAGGCAGAAAAGCCCAAGCAGCAGCCCAGGAGGCTTGACGAAGGGTCATGTTTCTAGCCTAGGGGTTAGACCATGGGGCTGGAGAGGGACAGCTCAGGGTTTCAGGCCAGGTGTTGTGCTTCAGGCTTTCATCTGGATTCATCTTTTAATCTGGATTAAAAATAGGTCTGCACTGCACCCAGATGCAGAAGCACGTGCCTACGGACTTCTGCACGAGCCTAGCCTCAGCCATCGATGGGCATATCAGTGTCTTAAAAACTGAATGCTGATGGAAAGACACCTGCCTGTGTAAGCATCGCTCCCTGGCTTCCCATGTCGCTGCCAAGCCGACCCATTCAAAGCTGACCCCCCCAAAAAGCTGAAGGAGCTCAGCAGACAGGTCTGTCCCTTCTAGATTTTAAAAGCCGACATCATCTGTGAGGAGCAGGGATGTTCCATCAGTGCACCTCTCTTCCAATCTCTGCCATAGATTTTTGTCAAATTCTGTCCCAGCAAAAATACTATCACAGCATAACCAAGTAACAACTCTTCAGCACACACTCACACAGAGTAACAATCAAAATAAGAATTTGAAGATGATTTAATTAGCCCGAATAGCTGCTAATAACGCCCAGTAATTTTGCGTTATTGTTGTGACTGAATGCGTAAAGTTGTGACTGAATGTTTGCAGTGTTTATAATACATGATGAATACATATGTGTATCCCCATATGTGTGCTTGCATATATCTAAAATGCATATATCATCTTTTATTTATGGGGTTTCTATCAGCAAAAATTAATTTGAAAAGCTTTAATAGATGTTACATTAATAGACAGTAGTTTCCTAAATAGCCTCATAGCTAGACAAATACTTTGCCTAATGCCATTTCATTTTCTGCCAGCTGCATGTGATTTGCTTTTGATCTGGCACGCGCTTCGTTATACATTATTAAAGAGCCAATCAGCGTGCCCCTGGAGTTAGCATCCTGCCCCCTGCTTATTTTTTAACAAATTTCCTCTTTTCTTTCATACCACAGTGATTAATCATCGCAGCTAACGGCGCATTGTTTATGATCTGAGTCAGTGACTTCAGACCATCTTAATCTCCTGTTAGGCAGGTTTTAATGTGCTGGGAATTTACTTACAAGCTTTTATTTATAGCACAGTATGCTCTCCATTTCACACAACAACAAAAACAAAACCTGCAAATAGCACTCGATTGCTGCTTTTAATGTTTCTGATGAACTTTTACGGGAGAGAAAAGCACAACCAAACCATGAAACAGAAACTAAAAAGGCAGCATGATAAATGCTTGTTTTTCAAAACTGTCTCGGTTTTTATCCAGTTGTCTAGAGAGAACCTGTTGCCTTCCAATGTCTCTCTGCAGTCAGATCGTTTCTGGTCTGGGTTATTTTGTACCCTCTGGTTGTCTGCAACAGTGCTTTTAGATGACTCGCTTACTAAAGCAGAGTCCTCTGGGGCTTCTGAAGTCCTTATTTGCAGCACCCTTATTTGCAGCATGGTTGGCAGAGAAGCAGCTTTGATTCTTCCGTTAATATTACAAATATTTCCAGCGAACTTTAAGATCTATGCTGAAATGGCTGACCTCTGTTCTATGTTAGAAGAGCAGTTCAAAAGACTCTTTTATTAAGCCAAGTGCCTGATCATTATTGTTTTTTATTGTGCTGTAGTTTTGTCTAATATTAAGGGAAATGATTTGAGGGGAGAGATAAAGCACCAAATGGATTTAGTTATCAAAAACTTTATGATATCTTAGCTTGCTGCAGGAGTAGTCCAAATAGATTTTTTGGGAGGATTTTTATTCTTTTCTAAGCAAAAATTATATACCCATTACAATGATCTCCATCACATGGGCAGTGCCAAGGACTAAAGGCTGGAGATCTAAGTCTGCTTAAACAAATACTGAGCAAGGCAGAGACATGGTGTCTACAGAGCCCAGCCAGGATGACACAGAAATGAGGTTACAGGGTCAGGATCTGCCGTGCCGCTTTCCCAGAGCACCCCCTTTAGGGACACCCTGTGGAATTCTACATTTCTAACGCCTCCAGATTTTCTCTTTTGTTTCCCTTTTGCGTCATAATGAACCAAACCCCAGACTTTTCTACATGGGAGAAATAATAGGCAGTATCTAAACCTTGGCACAGGGGAGGGCACAGCAGCAAAGGACGCACGCACAGTTTAGGAGATTTGTGGTCGATGATACAGAGAGACAACTCTGTGCTGCTCTGAGGAGCAAGGAGACCGAGCTCCTTCTGGTCCTCTGGGATGCAGAAGAGAGAGGTAGGAGACAGGATCCACCTGCTTCCTCCCACTGGTCACTTCGCAAATATTGTGTTTGCTTTTGTCTTTCTTGCATCTATTTTTAACCTCATAATTTTTCACCCTCACTCATCTCTGTCTACATTTGTTCCTTTTCCTAAAGCCATACTGAGCATCCCATTATGGCTCCTGAGCTTGTCTATCTCGTTGCTGCAGTTTGGATATCAATGGCTCGCTTTGATAGACACTTTTTCATGCTCTTGAGCTGTTCTCAAAGGCAGACGATCAGTACAGACTATGCTTATGTTCTCCAATTATCTTTTTCTAAGCATTGCCAACCAAACGGCTGGTGGGCCAATCATAACCTCACAGTACTATTACTTGTTCCTGGCTTTTTTCTTGTTGAAAAGTTTCCTATTTACTATTTCCCAACAACAAACTTTAATCCCTCTTAGCTTTAGTCATAAAAAAATCATTGGCCATTTCAGCAAATCAACTGGGATCCCTCTGTAGTCAGTGAGGAGAGAGGCATCTTCAGAGGACAATTTGTCCCATCCTCTCTCCTGTGGCTACCTAGGGAGATTGAATTCATAATTTACATTAGATACTTATCTTCAAATAACTGCAATGAGGTGAGATAAATTCCATCTCAACTCATTACTTAACATTCACACAGTAGGAAACATCTTATTTTAAATGCTCTCGTTTACCTAGGCTCTGGTAAACCCGTATAATTTAACATATTATGTTTAGAACAAGGAACATGTTAGCGAATTCACTTTTACAAATTTAATAGCAAACTATCAACTTGTGTAGAACCAGCAAGATGAGTAATAAATGTTACAAGAACAGCTTTAGGCATTGCATATTAATAGCTGTGGTAGGACTGACTTGCAGCGCCTTGGTTCTATGATCAGCAACAAGATAATTAGTAAAATTATCCTGCAAATTCATTATCTTGATTCCTTCCACTTGTGCATTTTATTCATTACATATCAAAATGAGGAGCTTTGCCTCCAGACAGATAATCAGAATGTAAGTGTCAGACACAAAAGGTCTGAACTTTCTTTAAATATGCTTTGGTAGATGTGACCTTAAATAGTCTCCGTGATACGGAGGAATTTACAGTCATTATTCCAAACAGAAGAAACCCTGTAATTTTGCAAAGAAATGCAGTTGTGCATTTTATAGGCTTTCTCACACCTTAATTCTATTTTGAGATAATGACTTAAACATCGGATAATTCTGGAACATATGATTTCTTTCTGGCTTAGTCTAAATTCACCTGTAGTGCTGTGCATCGCTCTCCATGCTCCTTGTCCTCCCACTACCCAGATCCAAGAATCAGCTGAGCTCTATTGGGACTCCCTTCGACCCAAGCATCCGGGGGTCTGGGGCTCAAACTAGGCTGCAGGAAAGTTGCATGGACTGATGTACGCAGGTCTGTTGCCCTGCTGTCCAGGTAGGACACAGCCAGACATGTGAGATCAGAAGTACCTCTTGGCCACCACCAGTTTAGATGGAGTCAGATGGACCAACAGTGTTCTCTTAAACAAAGTATTTCATTTTGCAGGTCCTTATAAAATGTTTCACATTTTAGATCTGCCTGGAGGTTCATGCATTCCTCCTTCTCGGAACTAATGCAAAGAGTTGAGCTGTCAATGCTGTGTCTGTTTTGCAAGGGGTGCTCAAACTGGCTGCCTCCGACATTGAACTTGGGGCTAGGTGCCTGCTCCTTCTAGGAGTCAGTGAACGAGAGCAGGCAGCAGCATGAAAGTGATTCACAGCAGGAGCCTGACTTCTTGCACACCAGAAAAATAGTGCAGTGCTTGGCTGGACTGACCCTGCAGCCATCTGGATTCAGAAACAGCAACAGAGCAGTGCAGAGACGAGCGGACGTGAGCTGGAGAGGAATGGCTAGGATGGATGGGTGTATGATCAGCTACATTTTCCCTTTTACCTATGCTGGCTTCGGCATTTAATTCCCCTTATCTTCACCTCACAGAATGCTCCTTTTTCATACACTTTAAGTTGTAGGATTCTTAAAGTGCTTTTATTTTGGGATATGAGCTTTGTAAAAACGTATCTGCCAAGCCAACAATGCTTTAAAATCCTTGCTTTGTATTTTAAAGACACCTAAGTTTTTACATGTAAGACTTGATTCTATCATTGCTGCAGAAAAACTCATGTGTAGGGTGAGACATGGCCTTAAAAATTTAGTAAGAGTGGTATCTTTTGTGGAAAAGTTGAGGGGACAGTGCAATGGTTCCATCATAATTAGGTGCCTCTTGCTGGCCCCTAATCCTGCATGGTTCCTAGGCTATACTTTGCAATGATTACCAATCCGATGGCCAAAGCACAGGCACTTGAACAGGCAGAACAAGATGCATCATGGATCAGCCCATTTCTGCATGTGTTTAGCTTGCTAGTACTCGCATACGCTATTTAGCTGGCATGGCTTTTTCAGTGCCATATGAATTTTGAATTAGCTTCTGCCAAGTGAAGCGTGTGAGAAGGGACATTCTCAAGCTGGATTCGTAGCCTTGTACATCCGCAAAGCTGCTGCAGTCAGAAATGCTGCCAGGGGCTACATGAGAGTACCAAAAGCACAGGCATCCCTGGGCAGGCTGGCTCCTTCCCTGGCATCGGGGGTTCAAGAGATGGGACACCGAAACCAAAGACTCCAGGTCTGTGTCTGTCTCAGCTCAGAACTCCCTCCACCTGCCCATCCAACCTGTGTGGTTTCTGCTGGCAAAGGAGGACAGAGAGAGGGGTAAAAAAGTAGACTCCTGTTGGTTTGTTTTAGTTTTTGTTTTGTAACTGAAATTACAAAAAAAAAGAAGAAAGGAAAAAAAAAAATCCATGAAAGCTTAGATGACAAGGCATGGAAAGGTACATACACCACAGAAACAATAACTGATAGGGAACATCCTTTACAGAAGGGAATGTTTGATGATTTGGGGAATCTGCCTATGTATAATTTATGAACTCCTTATGGCTGTTTTTTACTGTGTAATGCTTTATACTCCGTGTGCTAAGATGACAAGGAAAAGAAGTTAATGTCTGTCCACGAAAAGGTCGATAGCTAAAGATTATCAGCACCTGAATAGATCTTACCCAAGGAAAACAAAAGGTTAAGGGCCATTTTTTTTCCCCTGCCTCTCCACAGGGGTCTAGATGTGGATAGTGGAAAATCCCAGACAAGAGAAAAAAGATATCAGATACTAATCCTGGGTCTTAAAAAAAAGCCTAAGTGACTCCTGTGAGACTCCAAGGGCCCAGAGACAAAGGCAGCTTGTTTAGGAGAAGAGAGCCTGGGGGCAGCTCTCTGAGCAGGGAGACACCAGGGAGGATGAAAGACGCTGCTGCCTGGGAGGGGAGGGAGAGGGAAAACCAGGCTGAGCCTGGAAGACAGGGTGGAAATGTCATCTTCAGATGCAAGGGAGCTGAGGAGTGACAGCAAAAAACGATGGGGAAATTTAGACGAGGCAAAGCGTGCAGATCTTTTATTGCTTTGTCTAGAGATGTACGCTGCTTCTCCAGCTAATGGGGAAAAGCCCCAACCACCTATTTTTTTGGAACGCCTAAAGACCCTGCAGTGGTCCCATAGCCTGGAAAGCGTGATGCATATGGCAAATTTGGGTGGCCTGCTCAGGCTAAGGGAAGCTTGCATGCCCGTCGGCCCTGTGTGGTGGGCTCAAACACAGCAGGCTGAAGACTGTCCATCTGCTTGGGAAAAGTCTGAAGTGCCTGGAAGCATGAAATCGAGCGCATGCCCCTGTTCCCACGAGAAAAATGTCTTCAAGCATCGTCTTTCCTGCACTGTGAGGCTGCTGCAGCTTCCAGCTTCCCCATCTGATGAACAAGAGAGGGAACCAGCTGCCACAGCAGCTACTATATTTAGCAGTCTGTTCTGCTATTGATGCATATATACCTGGTTCCTATTGACTATAATGAGAATTATTCTGACAAACCACAAGGAGAATAGGCCTTTTAGGATTCAGTTCGTGCTAATGAAATGTCTAAGGAAAATTACCCTCTTTTTGTCCATGCTAAATTATTCCAGCTTTTCATTAATACTCATTAAGTTTCTAAGGGTTGGCATTTTTAGCAAAAAAATAGTTTTCACTGACAGAAAAAAGCCACCCAGATAAATGAAGAAAATGTTTACTCAATTTAATAGGCATAATTTTCTCTTTTGGTGCTCAATTCAACATCAGGATCTGAAGTCAACAAAGGTTGGATCAGGGTCTACAATTTTTTTAATTGGGCTCTTCTCATTTGCACTGGAATATGTTGAAAACTCCGGGCTATAATGAACCATTACATATGCATACATGCAATGCTAGGAAAATTAATAATGTCTTGAATTTCCTTGGTATTTATTCAGCATTCATGAGTAAATAACAAATAACTTGATAATATTAATGAAAAAAAGCCTGTGGAAAACCCACACAGCTGGAAAGAAACTTTTTTACTGCGTGAAGCCCACTTTCTCTCCCACCAAGCTATTATCATTACTCTGAATAACTTTTTTTCCCCCCAAGGGTAAAGTGACAGGCTTGCAATTTCTATATAAAATTGCATGGTTTTTAACTGAAGTTTGTATGTAAGCCCTTTTATGTCTGGGTGGCTTTAAGTGTAGTCAATATTATTGTAAAGAATATATATTTTTAATTAAATTAATTCTGTTGGCAAAAATGAAGCTTTGAGAAACTGTCAGAAATGTGATGGTTTATCACCATCTTCATTATAATCTGTACAGTGGTACCGTTTGGAGGTCTGAGTCAGAATCCCGTCATTTAAGGCGGTATCAATAATTTGTACATGAAATAATTGGGTCTTTTCCAAGTACCTCACTTTTGAAGCACACCTGATAGCATTTTACTTCCTAAGCTACTAAATCCAAAATAACTCTGAGTGACACAATGCACCGTACACAGTAAATGGCATTTAGCACTAATCATAAAGGACAGATACTATGACATTTTGGTTGGTGAAAACTTGATCAGTATTCAGTCAGTCTCTCTTAAAATATTCTATTAACAGCACTTTGCGTCCTGCAGACAAATGACTGTGTACGTTCTTGTCTTTCCGTCAAAAACAGTTCTTACCTTTCACATTTTCAAAGAAAAACACAACCCAATATGTCCCAAGGGCAACGGACTACGATGGCAAAAAGATGCCAAAACATGTAGAATAAAAAAGGTTAGGCATTTTCAATCACAATCTTTGCAGTGTGGCTAGTACTATATTCTCCAAGGTCTTTGAGTTTGTGCACAAGGCAGGAGGACGGCCAGCACATTGCATAGAAAAGCTAGACCGCACCTCTCCTAACACACTGACAGGACCACGTACCTGAGCGCTGGCCCACAGCCGTGCGTATCATTAAATCCCTGACACCAGCACGGTTTTGGCCGGGGCCAGCTCTTGCAGAGAAAATCCCTGCGTGCCCAGGGGCCTCTCCCAACAGGCAGCGTGGGTGAAGCCACTCTGCTTTGTGGCTGTAAGAGAGTTTAGCTCTTTGGACACGAGCCATGCTACTCTGATTGGCCTCAGGGTAAGAGAACAGTTATTAGTCCATTTTACTTATTAGTATAGACATTGCAATGGAATATTCTTGAAAGCGATTTAATTTCCTTTTAGCAGACTCCTCTTTTCTCCCACAATTTCCTTAAAGTCTTTCTGCCAAGTGAAGCTAACTGCTAACTCATGTGTTGCTCCTAAATATGATTAAATAAGATTAACAAAGGAATATTTGTCTCAGCTCCCAGATGAGGAAAGCTGCCTCTCGCAGACGTAAACAGAGAGCTCGCACTTCCTGGGTCAGACCAAAATGTGACAGTGGTGGGAGAGTTCCCCCTCATCACCTCCAGTTGTGGAAAACCAGGCACCACAGAGGAATTTCCTAGCTGTAAGAGCCTGTCTGCTGAAAATATTAGCACAGGAGACAGGAAAAGGTACATGGCCGAAGTACACGTGTTAACGTCAGCCACTGAAACCCACAACTCGATCTCCTGCAGGTTTTCAGAGACACATCTTAAGGTGGGGATGGCAGTAGGTCTGTCACCCTGCGGGCTCACAGGGCAAACCAGGGCTGTGTCCTTAGGTGTCGGGGACCGTGGAGCAATGATTGCGCGGCTCTGCAGCCACAGCTGCAAGCCTACAGCCCAGAACACATGCACACTACAAGAAGCCCTCCGTCTCTCCCTCCCCTACTCTACAGCCATCCCTGGAAACATGGCAAAGAAAATGGGAACGTTAACGCGGGTGGAAAATACATCATATAACAGCATCTAGTTGCATTGTCTAATGACTCTGCTTCCTTAATGCCCATTTAATCAAGGAAGAAACCACTGTCACCATAGGGTTTACTGGAGGATGCAGTCATCTCACATCACACCTCCTTTGTGGTCTCACTTTGTTTTGAGTGAACCTTACCAAGGGGGTAGAAAGTAGGCTGTTCTCTAAAAGTGGCAGCTGAAGGCATCAAACACCAGGCTCCCAGCAGTGTGGATACCTGCTATTACCCAGATTTTATTCTTCTTTCATTAGGACTGATAGTACAGATCCCTTCTGGTATTAATATGCATAATTCTGTTGGCCTCAGAGGAGCTGTGGCAGGGATATACAAAACGAGGATCTATCTGGCCCTATGCCATTAATAACAAGGAATCATTTCTCTATATTGGAACAAGATGGTGATTGTGCCTCTTTTCCAGCTTTGTGAAACACTCTAAACACAGAGAAAAATTAGTAAGTATTTTACTGTATTATTTTTGTATAGCAGAGAGGCTGGATAATTCATTCTGGATTCTCTCTTTCTTTGTCAAATAACAGGGTGTATACACTCACTACAAAACAGCAATTTTGAAAATTAATTCCACCACATTAGCACGATAGTGTTTCACCAGCTCTTTTATACTGGCCTGCCTTTTCCTAACACAAAGCCTTCGCACATCGGCTACTTGTGTTCTAAAAAGAATATGGGGCTCTTTCCTCTGTTCCACCCTATTTGATTCAAAACAGATCAGATTTTGCTGTATTTGAAAATGTCAGTGCCACAGCACATGGGTGGCTAATGCCACAGAAAGTGCCTCCATGTCCTGCATTGGGACCTGGAAGACTGAAAGGCAGATTACCTTTGAGTGGCATTTGTTGTAAGTCTTACTCCCACCATAAGAGTTTCTAGCTTGATCTCCTATTTCCACTAAACGATTTATAGCTTTTGCCTTTTTAAAGTGATATTTTTTTCATTGACATCAAGATTTACTAAGTTCAAGGTTTAAATATACAGCATACTTCAAACCTCAAACTCCTTTGAGACACTATTTTCAACAACAGTGACAGCAGCACAAATCCAAGTGTGACAATTCGGGGGGGCTGTTGATGTACAACTAATTAATGGTTGGTTGACAGTATCACTGTTAGTATAGTATTTTAGTGCCATTTACATGGTGCTCTGTACCTCAGACTCTGTATGTTAAGGGCCAGGGAAGCGATGTTTACATGACTGGGTTTAACATGTTGGCTGTGAAGGTTTATTGACCGTTGAAAACCTCAATGTGGGCAATAAAAAGGATGTGCCATGCATGGTGCCCAAACCAGGAGCAGTTTCTGTTCAGACGAGCTGGTAACAAGTAACAGATCACCTGGAAAGAGACTATGATGATCTGAGAAAGCCCAAAAAGGGACAAAAGCCATGAAAATTGTGGAATCTCCCCCCCCCCACCTTTTGGAGAAAGAGGTAATAAAGAGACCCTGGCTGCAGCGGACACACAGAGGAAGTCCAAGGCACCACATACAGATGGTGTATCCTGAAAGCTGCCAAGGTGTGAGGAGTCAAGGGGATGATGGTGTACACAGGTATGCCTCCTCTGTAGTCATTGCAGCTTACGTGGACAAAGCCAAAATATCTTTAGCTAGCTCTGGTACTGTTGCTAATTTTGCTCTAGCAGCACAAGGTACCGTATGGACTGCTAATTCTCACTGAGAAGCTGGAGAAGCTCCAGGCAGAGAGCTTGCTGAAGCTCCACGGTGCTGCCATCCACACCGCTAGCGGTACCCAGGCTGGCTGGAGGAAAGCTGACCTAGGTAAATCTCTGCAGTCAGCAACTGTTGTAGATAAGATATTGCACAAACAAGCTGGATGTCATGGTGTGGTAAGAAGGGCAATGTTAATAGGTGAGTATTGGAGGTTGGATTAGGTAGCTTGAACTATGTCTTAATGTTTCTGGGATTTAGTGCCTTGGGTGAAACGACACATTTTCCAAACACTCTTGGATATGCTTTTTCATTTACTTGAGTAAGAAAGTCAAGAAGAATAATACTGAAGAACTGCAATGAACAGTATACATCAGCCAAAATAATGCTTTAATTGCTCTGAAATTTAGGACACTAAAAGCAAAGCCATGCTGCGAAAGTTCTCCTGAAAGATTGCAATGAAAACAAATGATATTTTATGCATCTGATACATTTTTAATATGATTCTGACACTTTGGAGTACTTCTGTATTCAGTGAGACCGAGCAAGAAAGGTAGTGTCAGCAAACTGGGGCTGCTTCTAAGTCTCCATACCTTCTCTCTCCCCCATCGCCTCTCTTTCACCTGAAGTTGCTGTGTTCCTCCTGAAACTTTTCCAGGAGTTCCCCACCGGGCTCAGTCACAAAAATCAACCTGAATTTCCCCAGGAAGGTGCCGTGCTGAGGGCGGCCTTCTCACCTCCCTCCCGAAGCTGCCCAGCAATTTCCTTCCAGCAGCGAGGCTGCAATAAAACGCTCTGCTAGTGCAGAGGCAGCTATTGCACTAGTGCTGTGCAGCAAAGTGCGTCTCGTTCCACCTGTAGGCTTTTCCCTCTGCTTTGGAAAGCAAGAGGAGTGTTTAGAAATATACTGCTGATTACCATATTTGTGTTCTGTAATTCTTCACATGTCCGACTCCACCAGGAGCTTAACTGCAGCCAGTGGGATCTTAAAGTCATTAACATTTACAAGGCAGCAGTTCACAGTTGTTGAACTAACAACCTACCTCTAAGAAACTGATTTTTCTCCCCTCTAAGTATTGACACGTGCTCCACTGACTGTGATGCTTATTCACAGTGACAGTGTGTTTGGTAGGATTTCATGTTTTCACAGGATTTGTCTTGTGCAGACAGTTTCTAATTTACCTCTGCTCTTGTTTTAATTCAATCAGCTGATGGAGTGCAGCTGATCTCACGGCACATATGGCTGTTCACATTTGAAAAAAACCCTGAATATTTGATGGGTTGATCCTTAATGCTTTCTGCTAAAGAATTAGCAAGCCTGCTAATGAGCCAAGGGATCCCAAGTGGGGAAGGGGAAAAATACAGAATTAGATTCTGTTTTCATTCAGTTTTTTACGTTGCTCAAATAAGAAGTACTGTGCTTTACATCCTCTGATTAGTTTCACAGGGTAGAGAGATTCAAATAAATTACTCATCAAAGCCATCACACTTAAAATGTCTTGTTTTCATAAGTGGATGTCCTGTGGCCATGGGGAGTCACAACCTATTTGCAAGGGCACCTGAGGGTGCTCACCCCCTTGCAGAAGGCTCGTGGCACCAAGCAGAGTTGTCCTTCACTGGGAGGGATGTTTGCAGCTAGAGTCTCAGTCCTTTCACTGCCTCCCCAACTGCTTTTTCTATCTTCCCTGAAATAAATTCATCTGTCCTCCACCCCACACCCCATCCTGACTCCCCACTGCTCCATGCCATTCCAAAGGAGGTGGCTTCTTCCATGTTAACTGGTCGTGCTTGGTTTTCATAGAATCACAGAATGGTTTGGGTTGGAAGGGACCTTTGAAGATCATCTAGTCCAACCTCCCTGCCATGGGCAGGGACATCTTCAAATAGATCAGGTTGCTCAGAGCCCCATCCAACCTGACCTTGAATGCTTCCAGGGATGGGGTACCTACCACTGCTCTGGGCAACCCATTCCAGTGTTTCACCACGCTCATTGTAAAAAATTTCTTCCTTATATCTAGTCTGAATCTACCCTCCTTTAGCTTAAAACCATTACCCCTTGTCCTACCACTACAAGCCCTACTAAAAAGTCTGTCCCCATCTTTCTCATAAGCCCCCTCTAAGTACTGAAAGGCTGCAATAAGGTCTCCCTGCAGCCTTCTCTTCTCCAGGCTGAACAACCCCAACTCTCTCAGCCTGTCCTCATAGGAGAGGTGCTCCATCCCTCTGATCATCTTCGTGGCCCTCCTCTGGATCCGCTCCAACAGCTCCATGTCTTTCCTGTGCTGAGGACCCCAGGGCTGGACGCAGCACTGCAGGTGGGGTCTCACCAGAGTGGAGCAGAGGGGCAGAATCACCTCCCTCCACCTGCTGGCCACGCTGCTTTTGATGCAGCCCAGGATACGGTTGGCTTTCTGGGCTGCGAGCACACATTGCCAGCTCCTGTCCAGCTTTTCATCCACCAGTACCCCCAAGTTTTCCTCTAGCCCTTTCTCTGCATTCCTGTTCCTCTCTTCCATCAGCTTCCCACCATTTCCGCATCCGGCAGCCAAACACTGTTTGCAGGCCAAACAAACTACGTCCATCTCTCCCCAGTTCAACGACACCTCTCATGTCAACACAAAAAAAAGAAGGGAATTCACAAGGAACATCTTCAATAATTAAAAGCTCAACTTCCCTGTGGATTTCCTTTCAACAAAGCCACCGCAACTCTAGGAAATCGCAGCTAAGGCTGTAAGAATAGCCAGATCAATCTCCAACCACTTATCTTACAAACCAAGAACCGCCTGCACCTGACACACTCCCTTTCTCTGTAAATCCATAGCAAATATATTCAGAGTGCATCTGACATTGGTTGCAACAGTTAACTTAGCAGAGAGGCAGGACTCTCGCGGCTCCCACTCTTCCCAGGTACTACAGCAAAATAAATATTTACTCCAAACCCCGTCAGCCACAACAAAATACACAGTTCCACACACTAATAAAATCAAATAGAAATCGGCCAAAATTACTAATCTTGCTTAGCAAGCCTGTGTTTCAGCGAGGAAGTGAACAGATTGGCTTTGCTGGTGTCTCAGGAACTCAGGTAGCAACTGCTCAGGGCATGGTGGAATAAAGGATATTTGTGTAGCCTTAACTCTTATTTTCTGCTTCAAAGTTTTCTACCGTGTCCGCCACCAACAATGAGAAAGCTTACAAGGAATTGCCTTTTACGGCTACTGTCAAGTAATGTGGCTTTTCTCTCTTGATTTGACATTACATCTGTAACTTGGTCTTACTGGAGTTATTTACATCGAAGGCTCTCTTAGAAGTTTCCCTATCCTCAACGTGTGTGCCTGCAGCTGGACAGAGAAGTTACTACACTTTGAATAAGTTGCTATAAATTAGTGCATGGGGTTAGATGAGGTTCAGGATTCCTGCAGTGATTATAAACTCAGCAGGAGTCCTTACAACAGCTCCGATCTCGACAGGGTTACTGTCTTGTTAATCAACCTCCTTCAGGACTGGAAGCGGTTCTGCATCTCAGTTCTTGGGGGCTTTCTTTGGAAGCTGCAGTTTCATGCAGAATGATCTGTCAATTTATGAAGTCTACAGAGCTCTGATACATTTGGTAAAACAACATCAAAAAATGCTAGATGTAAGCCGTAGCACCCTGTGTTGCACCAGGCAGCACAAAGACTACAAATTCTTGTCACAGTTAGTGCAAAATAAGATCTGGTGATTTTAAAGCTATGCCTCAACTGATTTTGCAGCCCAGGGCCAAATGTTAGCTCTGGCCAAGCCCTGAAACCAGAGGGTGAGAAGATCTGTGCACAAACCAGCACTCACCTCCTCTCACGCTGGGGGAAGGAAGCACAGGGGAGCAGATGGAGCAGACTTGGGGCACACTTTCTCCTGCCCTTGGTCTTGACTGGGGAAACACGGACATGCCGTGCAAGTAGCTATCCTTTGGAAGAGCCACAGCCTGACGTGTGCAGAGAGCACACTGTCTAGAAAGAGAGGACGTTTTCTGCTTTGTGTTGTGCAAGAGACAGATAAAATAGGGTGCAATGTTCCTTAAAAAGATACATTTTAAGCATCGTCTTCCTTTTGCTGATGTTCTGTACAGTAGAGTGGCCCTTCCTATTACAAACACATTCCAGTGTGCCAGCAAAGAGCCATCTTTTCTGAGGGGAACACAAGGATTGCAGCTCCTGTGGCTTTTCATTGTCTGTCTCTGGGCACCGATGCAGGAACTGCATCTATTCGGTCTGAAAAGGAGCTAAACTTTGGCTTTACTGTGTGAATAGCACCTCCAATGAAAACATGGAAATGGCATTCCTTATAAATAATGTGTTTCAGAAAACCAGAAAATCTGTGTTAAAACTGAATGGATCTGTTCAGCACAAAAAGAGGGCATGGAGAGGGCTGGAAAAGTCTGGATGCCAGTAATTTACAAAGCGAGTAGCAATGGCACATTATTACTGTTGCTGCTTTCACTAATTATCAGTAACAGCAACCACTGCTGATACGGATTTGTATTGCAACAGTACCTGAGAACTGCTTTTGTACTATACAGCAGTTCCCTGACACAGAAAGTTCACTTTTCTGGACAAAAGAGAGCAGATGGATACATCTGGCCTGACCGGGCACTGCAAGGGACAAGTGGGACAACAATGTTCAAGCACGAGAAACAGTGGTATAGGCCTGACCTCACCACTGTTTTTCCACAGTCCTTGTGAAAAAGGAGTTTCTGAAGAGAGGATCTGAAGGTAGGTATGGCGCTAACTGGGAAACTGCTCAAGGCTGTTCCCAGATCTGATGGGAAGCATGGGAGAAATCAATTGATGTAAAACTTAGCAACAGGGTGACAGAGGCTGGCATCACCAGGTAAGCTAAAGTGGGAGCTAATATGTTAGCATGAACTGGTAGACTTGAGGCCTTAAAATCAGAGACAAATAGCTGTACTTGATGTGATAGAGAAGGAGATGACAGTGGTAAGATGTAAAGACAAATGTCTTTGGGTAAGATGTCAAGCTCGGAAAATGATCTGCGCAGCAGCGTGAATGGAGGTGGGTAACATTGCATTTGTCAAAACCAAGGAAAGGATGTTGCACCAATCAAGGTATGTAATGAGAATTTGGACTGGAGCCTTATACCTTTGTGAATAAAGAGCTTCAGCTAGAAATGCTATAGAGTAACAGTCTGCGAGATTTACGCGTAGTCTCAGACACAGAGACACAAGGGAAATTCAGAATAGAAAGTGATACCCAGGTTGCAGACCTGGAGGATGGACAGATTGGAGAGGTTACCCATGATGACTGAGTATTCATGTGAGGACAAGAGCTAGGGGATGAAAATGGTGGACGCTCTATTCTAGACATGCTAAGCCTCGGAGGATAGCGAGATACTGATGTGAAGTGTGGCTTTTGAGCTGTGGGTTGTTTTACTCAGTTTTTAAGCAAAGTGAAAGAATTTGTGAATAAATCCTCATGAACAAAAGGATCCCCTACCCATCCAAGCATGTCCTGAATGCTTCAGGAAAATATTTCTTGAGGAATGTTCCCAAGGGGAAAAAAAGAGAGAGCAACAGCTGTGTTCACTGGTTTGGAGATGCACCTTACCATCCCTAGTCATTCAGTGCATTTTTCTTCTCAGCTGGTGTCTCTTACATATCCACGTTCCTCTGTGTGGAAGGAACCCTGTCTCATCTACAGTTTTTGGCTAACTGCACAAGCTAAATTGCACAACCTAAGGAGGAAGACTAGATTCTTTGACTGTTCATTTTAAAAGCCTTGCATAAAAAAGGGGCGAATGAGCCTCACATCACATCATATACTTAGTGCATCATGAAAAATGTAAAAAGCTCTCATGAATTATACTATCTGCTACTAATTTGTAACAAAACAGCAGGGACTGAGGCTAAGGCTTGTTGAATATGTGGTTGAGCCCTACAAAAGCCTACTTTGTAAACGTTAGCTAAGTACAAGCTCTGCCAGTGAAGTCATAAGCAATTCATCATCATTACCCTTTGATAAACTCTTTGTCCAGTCTAAGAATTAAAAACTGTATTTAACATATTCAGGGAGAATGGAGAAATGCCTTTAGAAACAACAGGCTTAATGCACTACTAATCTCTAAACCAAATATTTATAGCCCTGTAGTTTATAAACATTCTGAAATATTTGGGTAGTGGCTATCCAAGATGTGGAAGTGCACATAGTAATAGGGAGGTTTTACCATTCCATCCACCTTGTTTGGTGTTTCACTCACTACTGTATCAGATTTATAAGCATTGCAAATTATTGAATTATCAGTTTAAAAAAAGAACTGAAAAAAACACGAGTTAACATATCTGTAAATATTTCATTGTTTATAAATTTGTCTGCCTCAGAAAATAATCAATATCAAAGTTGATTCAAGCAAAGATCTGTCTGGATATGTATTAATTTGCTCCATGAAAATAAACTAGAAATTACTAAGATAAAAGAAATAATAATGAAATACGGAAATAACTACGGATTTTGCACGTTGTCTTTATATAATGGACATAATGGACATAATGACATTACATAATGGATTCTAATTAAATCCAGGTGGAAAATGACCTTCCTAGACCTCTCTTCAAAATTAAGATTTTTGACAGTTGTGATTAATGGAAACATGCACTTTGCATGGTTTGTAAACCTGAAACATCATTGTACATTTCAGTTTATAATTTGCCCCATTATCTGCTTCTGCATGCATGAAGGTCAGCCGTACTGGCACAAAGTAGCAGTGAAATCCGGAGGCTCTAGAACGTTGTTTTCACAGATTTTTCAAGTATTTTTCATGAGGAAATAATTTTGCCTACTTTTTCCTTAGCAAGATGACAATCTAAAAGAGTAATATTTTTAACGGCAGTAATTGCAATATTCTTGTTATTCTCTTGTCTTTTTAGAGTAAACAAAATGGCATTGGAAGAAAATGTTTTTTTAAGGATTCCTACCCGCAGTATTTCTTCAATGCAGCTGTTATCTCCTGTTCCACTGTCCTGTAAACAAAATGAGAAAATAGTTTGTTTGTGTTTTAAAAAGAAATAACAAATAGCAGGTTTGAGGACATGGTTGTCACATGAAATATATTCCAACCTCTATTACAGTTTCAAAATGAGGCCAACTCTTTCCAGCATCTGAAAAGTTGCACTGCTTAAAATTCTCAAATTATTCCCCATCAGCACCACAGGAAGATGTAATATTTGCAGTGTTTACATATGATTGCAACATATTTGTATAAATTCACAGGATTTTGTTTACACCACTTTTGGGTGCGGTTTCTGCTGTTATGGATATACTGCATATGAGTAAGCATAAGCAAAACAGTTATTGCATGTACATAGATCCAATATGTGCATTTATTTATACTAAATAAATAACATCTCTCCCCATCCTTTGTGCAGGAAAGACTCTGCAGTGACATTGCCTATGTGAAGCCTGATGACGTATAGCGTAGAGGCAGCTGTGATGCTGAGGGGAGAGCTGCAGAGACTGTGACGCAGGCTGCAACGCTGAGCGCGGGCTAGGCAGCGCGGCAGACCCGAGAAGGCTACGATTTCCAAAAATACTGACCCTAAACCCACCCGTACGTTGTGGGACTGAGGGCGCAGAGGAATTCAGCTCTCCTGAACGGTACCGCTTCCCCCAGAGCCATTCCGGAGAGGGGAAATCAGAGATTTGGCAGAGAAGCTGTGCCCCTATAGGAACCATCCAGCTGGTGCCTCACCTACATGCTCAGCTTGGTTGTTCATTAGGACCCAAACTTCTTGCCAGCAACGACGAGGCAGCGCGAGACACCAGTCTGCCATACTTATGCCCCCCCTTCCTGCCTGCCCCTGCCCGCAGTCCCCTCGCGCTGCCCAGCACAACTGGGAAGAGCGGGCACACCACGGATGGAGGTACTGGTACTGAGTGCGTGCCCATCTCCTGCAGCTCTCCACAAGATACAGGTGGCTGCTGCATCAGTCAAGTTTTCTGGGGATTTACTTCACCACACTAAATTCCCTGACAGTTCCCCAAAGACAGGTTTTCTTCCTTTTGCAGAACAGAGTAACTCAGGAGGCAGGAGACTGGGGCTTGAGGTCTTCCCATGTGGGAAGGGGGGATGGAAACAAAACCAATATGATTAATTACTCTCCCCAAAGAGCTAGCAGGGAGGTGAGCTTGGTCTTTGCCTCTCATTTTCAAAAAACACCTGGAGGTTCTGAGTTTTCAGGTGCCCACCTGGAGAAATATCAAAGCAATTTGATTTTCCAAAGTGCTGAGCTCTTGTCACCTGGAAATCAGACTTCTCTACCACATCTGCATTTGGGCACCCAAAAAATCACGAGGCACTTTCAAAAGCGGATACCTCTGTGCCTACCAGACTCAAATGATACCGCTAGCCAGTCTGTGCAAGTCCTGTGATATTTTGTATTACAAAACATCAGTTTAAAAAAGAACCAACCTCCTGGAGACTGTCACTGCCGCTCCCCAGCCTGAGCTGAGTCACCGAGGAGGTCTGGATCCTCAGCTGCTCGTAGCCTAACAGCTGTAACCAAGGTCAGATGTACCACAGCCACGCATAGGCAAGGGAACAATTTATGTTTCATAATTTTTTGTGGTTGTTATTTCATGCCAATTCATAGAAAGTCATAAGGGCTTTATTGTCAGCACTCCTGCTAAATCTTTGCTGAATATGGCCCTTGATTGTTAAACAAATGAATCGCATTAACTTTTTGGAGCAGCGCAGTCCGTCAGCTTTACAGTCACCAGGAATTACACCACTGATTTCAATGGAAAGGGAACTAAGCGTGCTATAAAGTCAACCTTTGGAGAATTACTCGTATCTGATGCACTGATGCTGAAGAGAAGCTGCAGTCCCGGGCAGATAGCCCTGTTCTGATCTCAGCCCTGTCCCCGAGGAGCTGCACAATGCCATGTGCGACCTTTCCTGATGCTGGAGCAGGAGTGCAAGTGCAAGAGTTCATGTTGCCAATGAAGTTAACAAGGCAGACAGAAACACCACAACAATCTCTGGATATTTAAGAATTTTAAAATTCATATTAGCTAATTTTTATTTCTCTCTGCTCTCTGGGTTTCCCTCCTTTTTCTCCCTTTCCTTCCCCAAACCCTGGTCCATGTCTTGTTATCCCGTTAACAACAGTGGAGAGTGTAAAGCCCTCATCATGAACATCTCGTTTACAGAGCAATGAATTTACTACCCGATCCCAAGTCTGCTATTCTAGTCCATTGCCATCTTACAGAAGGAGGGATGAGATGACCTACCATCTTATGCTGTATACAATACATTGAACATATGGTAAAATGGTGCTCTTCATTTTTGTGTGAAGACAAAACTATTGAAGGTAAATTTGGCAATAGGCTATTTCAGAGCAGGGTTAGAAACAAGCTTCTGTTACAAAATTAAATATCCCTCCTAGAAGTGTAATGAAATAAGTGCAAATACTCATCAGCAAGAAATTACACTTTCTATTACCACAGAACTAAAACTATAGCTATTCTCCCTAGCACATCATATCTCTGGGCAGGGAATAAAAAAACTTTTCACATCTTTCTCTCAATAGCATCACACTGCCTTTCAAAAGGCAAAAAACCCCTGGAAACACAAAACCAAAGACAAGATACGCAAAACTGAAAACATTTGGAAAATGTTTTTTGGAAAATTTTTTGGAATTTTTTGGAAAATGATTTTATTTGGAAAAAACCTCAATTTCTATATTTTCCTCTTTGTTTTTCATCTTTTGAATGCCAAATTTCATAATTTATTTTTGGTTTGGATACTTTTAAGGATCTTACATTACTGTTGATATCAAACTTTCTAGAATAAGGGTGGGGAAGTTAAGAGACCATGCTCTGCACACAGCAAGCAACTTCAAATTCATATGGCCTGGAGCCATATTATGTTTTCCTTCATGATATCATATAATACAATGCATAGCGTTTTTGTGGGACCTAACGTATGTCTGAAAAGTGTCTGTAAGTGTTGGTATGGCAAAGAGTCCCCATTCATATTCTAAAAGCTTCCTTCTCCTCTACATCTCTACTCATGTTACAGAGGAACCCTCACTGCCGTGAATCTGGCAACCTGAATTTAACTTCATGGCCATATTTTAGTTTGCAAAAAAAAAAAAGGCTGGTAAATGTTCCTTGAAATCTGAATTAAAAGAAGAGATTGCATTACCTGCAGACAAAATATAGCACAGAGCACTCGCGCTATTTGCATCAATGGACTTGCCTGATCCAAACACTATTGCGTCAGTGCTGGCTGTGTGACGCAGCACCTGCGTAAGGTTGATGTCGGAAGTGCCGGCAATCTGCGCAAAGCAGTCCCTCCACTCTCTCGATAGCCTGCACGCCACAGTACACTTGTGCAATTACCGTTTTAATTACTTAAAAAAAAAAAATTAAAACAAAATAAAGGTTTTGAGGCTGCTGTTCCCAACTAAGCCAAGGAGCTGCTACCCTGCATTTATTCTGACACTGATGAACCCAGCTCATTTGCCTCCCTTTGCATTTGCGATCTGTCATAACAAACTCGCCTCACTGAACCTCCAATGAACCATCAGCGAAATACTGGCAAGTCTCGGGGAGCTGTCGGGGGAAGCGGGCTCCAGCCTCTTCCCTCTCTGATGCTGTGCCCATTACCTTTGTTCCTCAGTCAGCACAGCCTGAAGAACGCCTAACATCTGCACACATGTGCGGCTGGCGTACAGTCTGGCAGGAGGATGCGAGGAGCTGCTGCCGAGGATAACGGCAGTGGCTGCTGAAGAAATAGCCGGGAGCATCGCACCGCTGATAACACGAGCAGCTAATTACCATGCAAAGCACAGAGAACTGTAAGAAACAAGGCTGACTAAAGGCTACATCGAATTCTTGAGAAATGGGATGTCATTTCAAAAAAAGCTACATCTGTACAAATTTTATTTCAGAGCATTACTTTATTTTTTCTTCCCTTAGCAACAGCTTTCACATGGAGATATATAAAGAAAGCCCTCTGAAAGGAATTGCCTATCTATCTGTGGTACTTCTCCCCCCTTTCAAATCTTTGTGTTAAGGAAAGAAAGAAAAATCTTCTGCAAGTATCTGTTTCCATTTTAGCCTAAGAGATTTTTATGGTGTGAGCTTTTGCTGCTGTTATTATTTGGACTGTGCTAAGTGTTCTTACAAAGTCTCCAGAAGTTATTGGATTTTGTCTCCGTTATAAATTAGGTGTGATTAAGATCTCCAGAAGGTCGAGGCATGCACTCAGCAGACTTGCTGGCCTCTTCCACTCAGTGGGAGCCAGGCTGGCTCTGTCGGCGTTCGAAGGCCGGTCATCTGCAAACAGCAGCATGGCAGCGGTGGCCACGCGGCCACCCTTTGGTTGCCACCTCTGCCTCCAGGGCAGCTCTCACCCCCACGCTGCACAGGCACTGCACGGCACTGCTTAACACGGGGCTGCAGGCCTACAGTGAAGCTTCAGGCAGTAAATGTTGGCAGGCAATAACCTAAATCCATGATTAAAAAAAATAGGAAAAAAGGGAGAAAAGCCCACATTGATGGACCTTGATATGAAAGCATATTAGAAATGCTTCTTTGCCAGGCAAAGTATGTTAAAGTATGGAAATACACACACATGCATGCACACACGTATACATAACATTTTCTATATAACCCATTTGCTAGAAAGGAACTTCCAGAACTGTAAAATAAACAAGTATGGAGAAGATAAGTACGGGGGATCCAGGAGATGTCAGTAAAAGGAAGCAGCTGTGTGCTTAAAAAAAGAACAATATTCATTTCCCTCAAGAAAGCAGAGCTCACAGTCACCGTTACAAACCCAAGTTTCTCTGGGCTCTCTGCAGTCATTTCCCTGGTAGGGCTGCATTCACGCACACGTGCATCATTCATTGCATCACGCAGATGTTCTTTTCCCAATCCTCATTTTTGTCAGAGTGGCGAGCGTTTCTCACGGGGTAAGGCTGACAGGTGCTTTCCTTATCTTTTTACTTGTCCATACATGCAGCATCTGCCTGTTGGGTTGTGGAGAACCACTGCCCTCAACAAAGTTTCCCTTCGGTCATTTCTCTGAACTGATATTAACACCTTCAAGTTGTGGAGTAAAACAATGAAATTTAATGGGGAGATGTGCCTGAGAGCAGAGAGGTGACTTCTGGGGTTTCTGCAGAAATACAGCCAAGCCACATAAATGAATTTTTTGGGAGCAGTCATTTGCAGATGCCCAGGAAGGGTTTTTAGACATTCAGGGGTTAACTTGCTGTTGATTTCTTTACATGTGCTACATCCTCCAAAAGGCTCTTTATGGGATGGCTGCACTGAACCCGCACTGCTCTGGAGAGACAATGCAGGACTTTGGACCTCAGAAAAGATGGGCTGGTTAAAAAATTAGACCTTGACCTGGTTAAAAACTCACTTTTTGTCCCTCAGGAAATGCCCACTTTTTGGAATGTATTTTCATTCTGAATTGGGGGCCAGGCACCTACCTGTAGATTTTATCCCGCTGGGGATATGCTCCCATTAAAAATGTAATTGTGTGACATCATTGCCTTCGAAATGAAATTTTAAGAAGTGTTCTCCAATTTAGTTGAGAAATGAAGGTTTGATCAAATCAAAACACTTCAACATTAAATTTTAAGACATGTAAATAAAAAGCACATCTACAGAATAAGATACGGCCTAAATCAAGAAGTCATTCAAACAAAATATTGAAATGTTTCACTCTAAGTTCAAATTTAGTAATTTTTGACTTTACGAAAATATTTTCTCCAAACAAGAATGAAAATAGGTTTTGTCAAAATCAACATAGATACAGACATTTTCAGTTCTGATAAAGTGGAACATCCCATAAGAAAAGGACTGAGTAGGAAAAGACTGACCAGCGCAGAACTAAAAAAGGCATTTCTCTCTTTTTTTTTTTTTTTTTTTTAACTAACGAGAATGGCATTTCCATCTTGATGGGTGACGTGAGACCTACCAGCAATGTTTCCATCTACTTTAACAGGGCTGAACTTCAGGGAGCCAAGGCATACTGTAGTCCCCCTCATTTCACTGGTTGGTATTAGTAATGCTTGTGCACTTCACAGCCCTTAAATGGAGAAGCCTCCTCGTCTCCCCCTGAGGAGGCAGGCAAGCAGGGCTGAACTGGGTAGGGTTATGCCAAGGAAAGAGAAATGAAGAGACAGCTCAGGAAGCTTGATTTTATCTTGTTCCTGATATTTGAAAGCTTTACTTTGCACTCGTGCTATTCCTTCCTACTAATTTGGAGTGCCAGTGGCCACGGTCTGTTGATACAGTAGTTTTCTCCTGCGCTTTGCATTGCTGCGAGTAGGAGCCGTTTCGCTTTTACTACGAGGAATTGCTGCCGCTTCCTTAGACACAGAGACGTGCAGGAGGGAGATGGGGATGAACAGCTGAATTCTCCTCGAGCTCTGTGTCAGAAAGTGTTGCACTAATTAAAGTTATTAAATCCATCTAATTTACAGTGACTGTTAATAAACTGTTACCCCTAATAAGCCCATTCTCTTTTGAAATGGAGCCTTCATATTTATTATGGGGATTATTTTTCCTACCATGGGATCTTGCACATTGTTCTTGGTTCAAAAGGGAAGAGGAAAAAGGTTAACAAAGATTTTATTTCAAGCAAAAAAATGAATAAAGAGCAAGTGATGAAAGTCATCTAGCTTTGTTTTAATGAAAATATCTGGCTGTACTAATTGGGGGTCTCACTGCAACTGGAATATCCTGATGCCCCAGTCTTGTACCAGGAACAGCGAGATGTTCTGGCTGATTGAAGGAGATGAATCAAAAATATCGGTAGATAGAGAGAATGCCAAATGATCCAATAGACTTGCCGTGCACACTAGAAAGGAGACGCTAATCAGACAGGAGCACATTTTGCTCTTGATGAGTGAGACTCGCTCAGAACAGCCTGCTCAGCAGCTCCGCACAACCGAGGTAGGACAGCAGCTTTTGGAGAGCAGAGCTTCCAAGAAGGAAGACTGCAGAGGCATTTATAAAGCCACAATCCAGAGTACCACCAGCCTTAGGCTGTGCTGGCCCTATACGCAGACCTGAGGGGCCTGAAAGGATCCTGCCTCTGAGCTTCAGGCTGGCCTCTAGTTGAAGATGGATTTACTGTGGATGTACAAGTAAAGGCATTCACCATATTGGGTTTTTTTTTTTAATAGCAGCGAGACGAGGTTAGAGCACAACTCCTCCAGTGCATGCCCATGGCCTGCCCCAGAGCTTGAAGCACCTCCCATGTAGCGCCTGACCTGAACTAAGTGTGGAAAGCCTGGGGTCAGAAAGTGAGGTGATGCTGAAGGGCTGCCACCTGGACGGCTGCTGGGAGCTTCACCAGAGCTTAGGCACCTACAGCCCAGTTTGGTGGGGATTTAGAAGTGCTGGGTCCAGCCATCTTCAAACTGATGAGATGGTCTGAGTCCAAGTCTCAGTGTCCACACCACAAAAAAATCAAGATAATTAAAGGCCAAGAACCCTTCTGAAACCTCCCCACCCTCTCCACCCCTAAGGGCCATAGAACAATCAATGACTGGAGCTGCACCGGTAACATTTCATCTAATAAAAGATGTTTGAGAGCCTCAGATGAAACCTACTGGCAGATCAGTGGAGCAATTTCACAGGCTTTTACACTATATTCATAAAAATAAAAATCCAAACATGCCAGAATTACACTGTGACCCAGAACAATAAAAAGGATCTGTAATGGAGAACTGCATTGTTCTATTAATAAAATATAAAGGTTTTATTGTTATTGGGAAAGATTGATTGTATCAAATCAATACCATGCCACGGTATATTAATGTTTTTCTTCACTAATGAAAAAATAGGGTCTGATGTGATTATGCTCTCTTGCTACCCATTTGAAAAATATAATGGGATGGTAATAATGAAGATTGCAACTTGCAATTTTACTCCTTGCTACATGCTCGATCCTGGGAGGTGTAAGGGACCTCGGCTTTCAGTGAAGTCAACAGGAGGTGAAGGCAACTGGCATACACCAAAATGCCACCCACAAGCCCCTGAACAGACTCCACAGCCCCTCTTCCCACCCAAAAATTGGAAAAAGCCAGTGGGGACCTCTGGAAATGCCTTCAGCATACTCCATTTTCTGCAGCACTGTATGCATGCTCTGAACATATTAAGTGACTGCTTGCTTGACGCAGCAGGCTATTTGTTGGAAAGTTCCCATTATGGACACCAGAGTCTTTTGGGTTTGCAGCAGGAAAGGCTTTTTAGCGAAGATGCGGGCTTCTCCCCTCAGCCCACGAAGTCCTTCAACAGCCGACCCAAGGACCCTGGCCTCGGAGCGATAGAGATCAGCTTTTCTCCCCATTAGATGCCTGTCCTTCCTGCTGCACAGATGGCCAATTAGTGTCAACTGGAATGTGGTATTTTTAGTGATGTGGACACTTGTCCGCTAGGCCCTGGACTGAGACCAATCGATTGCATTTAATATATTGTCTGTGTTTGTTTGGGGAGAATATATAACATCTGTACAGCAGCAACAGTTGGAAAAACAAGTATTGTGGAACTGTTAATCTTTTTGTGACATTTTAATATGAATTTACCATCAGCTAGTATAATATTCAATAAATTAAATGGATTATTTTGCCAAGAGATCCTTTAAAAATGTTAATTAACAATAAATCAATAAAAACTATTCAACATGAAAATCAATTACATCCCTGTTTACATTATTTAACTCCAAACATTTCTGTTTTGTGTGCTTGTAATTAGCAAGCTATAAAAGATGCCATAAATAGGCGCATAATGAGAGGAACTGTTTATAAATGATAATTGGTATTCATTCCCACTGAGCTAAAGGTTATGTGATTACAAACTATCGTGCAGAAAGGGTTAAACCTCTTACAGATAGAAGGTTTCACAGTACACAACTCTGCAGAAATCTCTCCCACAAAAGGCCCCTGATGGAAGAAAGCCCCTGTCCTCGAGTGTTTGATGGAAAGAGTAACATCTATCAGGCATTCCTTAAAGCCTATTTACATCCATTTAGAAACAGCTCATGGGGAAAAATCTACCCTTTGGGCAGTGGTGGAGAGAGTAAGAAATGGAGCCTGGCACGAGGAATTCAATATTGATAAAACATCATCATCCGAACAATATCTCTACTAAGTCAAAAGGAAAGATATTAACATCGAAATGCTATAAAAGGTCTGGGTGACCATCCTGTTAACAAAGCTGAGGACAGAACAAAGGAAACAAGGGTGGTTTCTGTCATGATGGGTCACAAAGATGTTGCTCTACCCAATACCTCACTCAAAGATTAGGGCCGAAGAGGGTCTGGTGTTCACAGAGGGCTAAAAGAGGATTGCAGGATCTTCATGTGGCAGCTGAGAGCCCAAAACACTGAGCAGCAGCCTGTATCTCCAGAAGGTAACACCGGACTATTTCTCATGATAGAGCTGAAAAAACTGTTTCTTAAGGAGAAACAAGCTCTCATTAATCCCTGTTGCTGAAAACCGCCTTCTCAATTTTAGAAACTGAGACCTGATCCAGACTTAACAGTAAAAACCCCACAATCAGGAGACCAGAGTAACATTTGGCTTTCTACTAAAGCCTTTTGCTAGTCCAAGGATGTCACCAACATCTGACAGTTTTGGCTTTGACAGTGTCTCCTCCCCAGCAAAATAAATCTCATTCTTTCACTATAACTGCTTTCATGAGGGCAACAATCATCAAGAACCCTTGATGGAGCAGGTCTGAAGCATGAGCAGACCAGTGAGCATCTAGCGATAAAGCCAGCAGAGTTAAACAACGTATTTGCAAATCCAGAGAGAAACTACCTTTTCTACCTTGTTGAGGCACAGCTGATGTATATTTCCTTTATCTTCTAGATGGTGACTTAAAAGTGAATTAATTTTGGCCTGAGACACTTACATTGTACTGCTTTCCCTGATTTCCACAGAATAGAACTGTTTCATGGAAAATATGGATCAGGATTGGGAGTTTAAAAAAAAAAGGCAATTATGTGTAAGGAACAGAGCATCATATGCATTGGTTTGAGAACAACTGCTCAGTCTCATTGCTAAGACTGCAAAAACATATTCTGGTCATGGCAATTATGACTTGGACACTTACTTGCCCAAGAGGGATATAATTTGCTACTGGATACCCAAAGCTTTATCAATGAAGATGAACTACTGTATGCATCTGCATCTTTAAATCAATCCCTTGATGCCTCTGGTCAGCTCAGGTGGATTCTCTTAAAATCCACACCGAAGTTGATAAATAGCACAATTCTCCAAGCTGCAGCGAAAATCTCCGCAGATCTTTATTGTGCTCTCAGCATTCCTTAAAGTCAAAAGAAAAATCCAGCCATACTGTGGTCACTGACAGACTGATGGAAACACACTCACTGCAAAGCTACTGAAAATAGTAGTCTCTAAAAGGTTTTGCAGAGTTAATAGGACATGTAAAATTTCAAATAAAACGTCAGTGCTGCAATGCCTTAGGGCTCAGACATGTAAGTTTCTTCCAGTTAAGAATGTACATGACACCATGTATATATCAAGGTATACATATATATATATATGTATGTATACACCATACAAAAATCCTCTGCAAAAGTTTCCTGAAAATGTCCAAACCAACCAAGCAAGTGTCAAATCTTATCAACTGTAGCCTTAATATGGCAATCAATAAATTCAGCAAATCTATCAAGTTGCAGAGCAGACAAATACGTTCCCTATTTTTCCTGTCCTCTCTTTCCCAAATCTCACCAAAAGATTTATTTTCCCGTCAATTCACCACAGGCCCATACTGGTCCTCTTTGGTGGGGGACAGAAAGCCCTTTGGCCAGCTAGGCAGGAACCAGGCACTGCTGTGCTGCCTTGCAGAGGACTTTTCTCCAGAAGTCAGGATACCTCCACATCTGTAAAACCATCTGCCCCAAGGAGGGGCAGCTGCCCAGCACTTGTCCCCGCCTTCCTGTGGGCTCTGTGCCAGCACCCTACTGTTTGGGCAATCACAAGACCAGAAGCAGGAGAATAAAATAATGTTCCAGGTTTGGGGAAGGTTGTAGGTAGCTCCCAAGTAGTCATATGCTACTAGTCAACATTTTTTGATGGAAGCCACACTGGTCCCTCAGGCTTGGAGGACAAAAGGTTGGCTTAAAATGATCTTGGTACTTTCTCGTTTGGCTTTCACTTTTCTCTTCTTTCTCCCTATCCCTAAAAGGGCATTCTTGGGTTATCCCCTTTTAAAGAGGGTATTGCATCTGAAAGTCACAATGCTTTCTGATTTCTTTTTTGCTTATCACTGTTACAAGTAACAGTGAAACACAGAGAGAAAGTAGAAAGATAAATGGGCCTCAGCTTTTCCAGATTTTGTGTCTTTGAAAGAGTTTGCTTGCCCTTCCAGCAGAGTAGACATTTGCCAGTTCCCAGCTGTTTGCATTGAGCTCTCCCACACAGCTAAAGGCTAATGGAGCACCACTTATAAAACCCAGAAATACAAAACTGTACAAACCACAACTATTTGCTGTGTTACTCAGGGGCAGTAACCACTTTTCACTGTCACATTAACAGTTTTCTTTTTAATACAGAAAATGAGCAACAAGTCACTTTACAACAGTGCAGTGTCATGGGGCATGACTGGTGTATGAACTGCAAAGCTCTGGCTGGTGCCTACAGAGAACTGCTCTCCCAACAGCCTTACTGCCAAAAAGTGATTTTAAATTCTGTATGCGCCAGCATTCGTGCACATGCAACACACAATACAGTGGGGGGAAATGAAAGGAAGAAATGGACAGGGACAGTAGAGTTTAATTTTTACTGGGTTGCAGGCCAAAACCAGTACTACGCTGCATGAGAGGCGTTTGTGAATTTTCTCAGAAAGGTTAGGTTGCCCTTAGGTTTGGTTTGGGTTTGATTTCCAAAACTGTCATTGTTTTTATTCAAAAAGGATTGGATTTCTATTTTTATTTTTTTGAACAGATGAGGCGATCCTCCACTTACGAACATGTTATTTTGTCTCTGGAGGAAGAAATGTTCAATGTAGCCCCATTTCATTTTAAACAGAAGCTAAATCAAGAGCAAATCTCTAATACTGCTACAGCTCACAGATATTTCCATCTAGGTCAAGTACAACAAATCCGCATTTTTTAAGCGGCAGAGGCAGGTCTCTGTCCCTGTAAAAACTGGAAGGTCTTGTGGCACCCCAAATTATAACAATATATAGAGAAAACAGGAGTACAGTTGGAAAGCCTTTGAGCTGAGAAGCCACATGCTTCCCTTTTGTTATGTGATCTTGATGAATTTATTTCTGTGGCTTTTATTCATGTTTCAGGACGTTGAATGTTGTTAGTATTTTCCTTTTTTATTGTTCTCTGCTGCCTTTCAGTGTTTCATTTTATCCTTTTGTTCCCCAGTGTAACTGAAGGTAATGGAGTCCTGGGCCTATTACACTCCATCTCTTTGATCTGGCAGTGGATATCAACAAAGAAGTTATTTGTTCTCAACACATTAAACTCTTCTGTGTAGCTTTTTACAAATTCTGTTATGCAACTTTGATACGGCCTGGAATGAGTTGTCAGGTACCAAAAGGCTGGGGAGCACAAAGACCTCTCCAAAAGTCAAGCTATGAATGGTGTCATCTTGCTGTTTGACTTTCAAAGTTGGCTCATATGGGTTTGCTGAATAGGAGTCGTTTGACAGCAGACATCTGAATTTGTATCGCAGACTCTAAGACACCTTTATAAGAACTTTGAATATCTTAGTTGAGTCCTGAGGATCAAAGCTTCCTATGTAATAAACCTATCACAGGTTACTCAGGGAGATTTTCAGCACCGGTAACAATGGCAGCTGATTTGCCTCGCATAACAAGCTACTGATAGAATATAAGGGTTGTGATCAATACTTTAACTAGCGAGATAAAAATCTATCTGAAACTCAGGAATTATATTAAGGTCTCATAATTTACTTTATAAAACATCTCCTCTGATTTTAAGACGCGCGTGCATCAAGCGTTGCTTGAAATACGTTAAATCTTGATTTTTCAAATCAGAATACTACAATAGTAAGTAGAATTGGCAGCAGAAATGAATATAATGCATAAAACACAAAAAGCTCTTGGCTGGCTTTTGTATACAGCATTAGAAACAGAGAAACACACATTGTTTCACAGTGATCTGCATTAAATATATTTGTTATGGGTTTGAAATACTCCAAACTATTTGTTTTGGATGAGAGAGGATGCTCTGCATTTATGATATATGATACCACATTGTCATCAATTGTCATGCTTTGTTTATAGGACTGAATAATTTGTAATCATCAGATTACTATGTTTAGCCTGCACTCTGGTTTTCAGAGAATGCTATTAAACAGATCAAATCCTTGTATCTTTTATTTATTTGTTTGTTTATGAAAGGAACGATGAGTGGCTCATTCCTCTGAGAATTAACTATTTGGTTTGGAGGGTTCAGAGTTTCAGGTGCCAGTTGATCTTGGAGAGAAGGGCAAAGCTGCTCTTGGGCTCTAATTTTTAATTCTGTGCCCATATTGCCATGTAGGGACGCCAGAGAACAATGAAGGAGATGCAAAAGGCTATGCATATTCTAAGGGCTTCCTTCAGCTTTCTGGCTCCCTTTCCCCAGCTGTACTTCCAGCAGCATTTCCTGCATGTTTTATCTGCAGATGTCACTCTAAGCCACCTGCAGCCCAGCTAAATATTGGGGCAGGTAGAGGACGAGGAAGCCCCACCAAAACATGGATGCTCCTGCACCATTTGCAGCAACAGGTACTTTGTGAGGAACAGAATGAAATGTTCTTGGCAAAACCCTCTCTTTTTCATGATCCTTTTGCTGCTGGAGAAATACAGCTATGAAACAAGATGCTCTAGCAAGGGTTGCAGGCAAAGACTTTTAGCTGTTTCTGTACAGGAGAGGGCACAGCCCTGGCAGTCAGGAACTGGCTGGTCGCTGTTGACTCTGCTGTAGGGCTGGTGGAAAAATCCACACTAAAGAGCAGTCCCTGCCTAATTTAAATTTTATATACATTTATACTGTAAACACAACAGGATTTTAAATACCTGCAGATGGGAAATCAGTCGACAGCTATGGGCTGAATGCCTGTAGCACTTAATCCATGGGGACTGTATAGGCACAGCAGCCCATCTGCACAAAGCACCTACGCAGGTCGCAGGCACAGTAGAGGAACAGTTACTGCTCACTCACTGCCCAAGCTACCTTGTTGATGGCACTATATATAAACTCAAGATACAAGGAAACAATGGGATTACTCATTCCTAGAAAATAGTTACAAAACCAAGCCATCGCTTTTGCAAAAGTGTGATATTGGTTCATTCGCCACCCAGAATATCTGTACCTCTAAGCTAAAGAAGAAAAAAACAGCAGGAATGAGACAGAAGCCAAGCTTACATTTCCATCCTTATCTCTCTGTACCCATACTCTCTTGGAGGTCCCTGCTTGCATAGCAGCTGCTGAATTGCTACAGTTTACAGTCTGGCATATTAAAATAAACTAGCACTGATTTTTGCAGTTTGCAGTCATGCAGTTGCTGCTGCTTCATAAACAGCTGATGGATCCCTACAGCAGAGGCAGGAGCTCTTCATCTGTGCCCACTTGTGCGTTGGACCTCTCAGTCTGTACAAGCACTAACCACAGCAGAGACCGCAGTGTGAACATACCCAACGTCACCCGTTATTTGTATCTCATTGCAGTCCAGAGCTTGATCAACGCTACCAACACAAAAGATGTGACTTTCAAAAGTGGCATATCCTGCCTTTTGATCAGATGGAAAGGATTAAATGGAGATGTCTCGACTGAAAATAGTCGGCAATAATCTGCATTTTCCATGCATGCACATTACCATGAAGGCCTGTATAGCACTTTACAAGCACACAATCAGAAACACATATGTAAACAGATGCATATGTAATATAGTACATTTAGATTTGTAGTGGCATTTATAACTTTTGATATGGAATATGGCTACAATTCTATACAGGCAACTCTATATATTTTTAGGAAGGATAACAAAAAGTACGTTTTGTAGTCTAAAGGGTTGGAAGTATTTTAGGTAGGCAGAATGTAATTCCCCAAGAAAACTAGGGTATCAACTGAAAAAAGAAAAGTCCTAACAAACCCTAACCCCCCCCCCCCCTTAAAAACCTAAAATGGGTATTCTGAAAACAAACAGGCCTGTCCACAAGACCCCTGCTTTTCCAAATCAAGCCAGCAGACTTTAAGCTGGTTCCTCAGGCTCAGTCCTTCAGGAGACAGGGCATGGTGCACGCTGGAGCAGTATCCCCAGGGCTTTCACTCACAGCAACTCGGTCTGGCCATGAGGTGCCAACAAGAAAAGGTCTACAAGGACTCAGTAGCAGCTCTCCAAAGAGCAGTCTGCCACTGGTGCCCAGAAATACCTCTAGCACACTTTGGGAGGAAAAGCAACCAAATGTTTCTGCCTGCCCAGTGATTACCTGCATCACAGTCAGGTCACAGTGTTACAAAATGTTCCCTTAATTTTCTCTTACATACGTTTGCCCACAAAATATGAAATAGCAAAAATCTACAGACAATATTGGTGGCTGACTAGCAATTTCTTCAGAAATCAAAAAGGTAACTAAAATTGGGATCTCATGTTCCAGATGATCTGCACTCCCTTGCGCATGAAAAAATCAGTATGAGAATCTGTAGAATTAGATGTAAGAAAATTCCTTTTCCTGCATACCGCTACCTGCTTTACTGTCAGCTGGACTTTTTGCAAGGAGTGGAGGATGGCTTTGGCAAGGGGAAGGAAAACAAGATCAAATATTCCCACCTCGTACCACAACGAACCTGTACACCATCTTGTTTCACATGCTCTCACAAAAAGCTAATTGAACAACTGATGCGTTGCCACAGCAAAGCAAATGAAATCTTTGACTTAAGGTGGTATCACTACTTAAGGTCGGGTATCGCTACTGCTGAGCAGATCTACTCCAGGAAGAGTGGAAGAGGGAACGTAGGTGAAATTACAGTTTGCGCTCAATAAGGGTCTAAACTCTAATGTTTGATACAAAAGCAGTGTCATCTAAGACAAACCATAAAAATACAATTATTGTAATAGTGTATAATTTACCAAAATATTTTGACATTTTTTCAGAGATAGTCTGTTTTCTGGTATTTGCATACCTTTGACTCTAGAGTATAGGCATGTATAAGCACTGAAGATGGCAAGACAGCAAGTAATCATTTACTGATTAAGGAGTGGATGGGCTTGAAGTTTGAAACATTAGCATTCCTATTTCATCCTCATCCTTCCAGAGGAGGAAGGAGGAGACATGAAATAGAAAGTTTTCAACTCGTAGAGATTCCTAATTCATGACATTAATGCCGTAAATTCCTCCTCTTTGCTCTTTTGACTTACTGCTGTCTCCTGGTATGCCCAGGTCAGCCACGCTCAAGTCACATTTACTTTGCTGAGGTGGCAAAGGTTACACAACTCAAATTTTTTTCCATTTCTAAGAGAAATGAATCCAAACTCAGCTAATTTGTATACAGCTGCAGGCAATATAAACATGGCTGGTTAGAATTCTTTATATAGTATAAGCCTTTGTACTCCATACTTCATGGAAGTTAATAAGTAGGTGTCAAACTCTGAATTAAAATTCCCAGAAGAGGACACAGCACAAAGGACAATAAAAATGATTTTTAAATAATCATAGGGATAAATAGCATCCACTTCTGACAAATGTAAGTGCTGGCATAAAATGTTATTAGGCTACAGAGATTTTCTTTTGTTCAGGAAGTATGTTTTATTCTCCAGCAGTGTCATTTATCATCCTAATGAGCCCTCAAAATGTAAATTAAATAGCAAAGACTGATTCATTCAAAAACATCTTTGTGCTGTGTGTTAAACCATTTTTCTACTTTTATCCTTATATATTTGTTCATTCTTTCTTTGCAAAATAACCCCTCAGCCCTTGTATACTTTAATGGCCAAGTTCAAGCAAAGCATATTTTCAGTAAACGCTGTTTATTCATTGGTGCTTTTGGTACAGTAATTTAAAAAAACCCCTCATTTAAAAATGTTGTGCCCGTTAAATTATATTTGATCCGGAAAATCTCAGAAACCTGTGCATGCATGTGGTTTTTGTTTTATTCAGCATCACTTAGTCCAGGGAAACCCTCAATGGAAAAGGATTAGTAGAAATTTCAAGCAGCTCTAATTTACTGAACTGAATACATTAACAACTAAGCAAACACCATATTTTTTGGTAATGGCAGAAAAAAAAAGAACCCAGGGTCATGAGCTAAATTAGTTCAGATTTCTTGTTATCTGTTGATAAGGACATTACACATTCTTACCAGGAATGCAGAAAAGAGGTTTCATACTTGACCTGAATTTATGCATGAGCACACGCACAACAACAAGATCGACAAGGAACAGGGCTTCTCTGGAGCCAATCCAAACAAAAATATAAGACGAATGGAAAAAAACAGCAAAAGCATGTCTGGTTTTGGTATGATTAGTCTTCAGTTATCTCATTCTCTGCCTCTTTCCTTCTCTGTCCCTTTCTCTAATGCTTCTGTAAATCATCTTCAGCTTATTTTGTGTGTATATATGTTTGTGTGTGCAAAATGAAGATGAAAATATTAATAGAAAGAGCAAAGTTTGCCTGATGACAAGAGTGCTGTTATTAAACTGCATATGGAAGATTTAAAAGACACAATATTCAGAATAAATTACCATAAAATCTCAGCATTCAGTGACATTATGCTTTTATGAGGTCAAAATGTTGGAGGGAGACACCAGGGGTGACAATGAAACCATCCAGCTGTGAAAGAGGTAAGTACATGTATGGTGTCTTGCTGCCAGGGATCCAAAAAATGGTCCTAGACCAATACTTCTTTTATTGCAAACCCAGAGAGAGAGGAGTGATGCACTGGTGTAATTGAGTTAGGAGAACCTAAAGACAGGGTTGTTACAACTTTTAGCTAGAATATTTTCAATGACAGCTGACCTTTTGAAGGGTTTATCCTAAAAAAGTTAAAATGGTGATTTATGGAAGTTCAGTGATGGCTCCACACTGCAACTGTTAAAGAGACCACACGTGTAATTAGGTTAAACTCCACTAAGCAGAAAGAAGAAAAAAAAGATCAGGATTATGGTATGAAATATTATCACTTAAGAAAATTAAGCATCGTGAACCCTAGCTGAGAGAACTTAATAAACCGTCTATCATTTATCTTTGAGTGCTGATTCAGAAATCAGACCGGCATTCACAACTGCAGTGATTGATTAAAATAAATGTGTACAGTATAGTAGTTTATAAATGAAGACAGTAATTTACAAATTAAGGACAGACTTTATACCCGCAGAATAAGTTGCTGAAGCTGAAAATATATTTGAAGATACTTCAAATATACTCAATTTGTAGGAAAGAGTTGTATGATGCAAAAGCTCTCTGAGTTTATGCTTTGCTCGACTAGTCTTCAAACACAGAGGAGCTACCAGATGAAAGGCCTGCCTTTCACATGCTTGTGCGTATACAACACACCTAGGTACACTACCTGTATTTTGACTAACTATCCTTTTCATGAACACCGATGTATTTAAGTACCTATTATTGCCTAATTTTTTTACACTACCGTTGAAACACAGATCCGTGGATCCTATATACTGCTGCAAGTGAGAGCCTCTCAAGTCAGTTGTCCAAAATCAAAACACAAAGAAGGAACAGAGGCTGCAGAAAATCTTCCTGTTAGACCTTAGGCCACCCAAGAAGTCAGAAAAGAGAAAGTAAGCAATGGAAACTGTTTATTCTGTCTCCCTTTTTTTCCTCTAACAACCAGAAAACAGCAAGATTATGCATTCCATCATGGTGTTAAAAGAACAGTGTAAATTCACTATTTGAAAGCTCATCCACAATACCACAATTTTAATTGCATACTTAGAAATGAACAGACCAAGGCTTTGCAGTTGGATTTTTTTTGTTTTATCCATTTGCATTTGATTTTTAAAATAGCACAGAAATAGCAACAAAGGCAAAGTTAATGGGACTGATCTGCCCTTGAGTCTTCCTGGCTTTTCTCAGCATCACTGAAGCCTCAATGCATCCTGCAGCGGAGGGAGAGGCTACCTGAAGCTTAGCCGTCGGTGCCGCACAGAATTTGCAGCCTCTGCTCTTCCTTGGCACCTGCAGCCATTTAAAACATACTCCAAAATAACTGCTGTCATCTGGGACTCGGGTATGGTCCTGACCAGTGCACTGTTTTGCTTCCTACCGTACACTTCCAGAAGTGATGTACAATGCAAGAAGCTGGTCGCTAAATCTGAAATGATATTTGCTGTTGCTAGTTCAGGCACCAAGAAAATCACAGTTCACAGCTACGAAACATCCTCCAGCTCCTGGCTACATGCCACACGCGCTAGCTACAATGAGGAAGGGCTGATGATGGCTTGGATTACCCTCGGGTGGCAGTTGCCATCACCACGTCTTGGACCGCTCAGTGGCAAGGTGAAACCTGGAGGCATCACATTTTCCATGATGAGCCAGAGACCATCAGTGGCAATGAAATGCCAGGGCTGAGGAGCCGTCCTCTGGACAGCAGGAGGATGGCATGCTGTAGTTCCATGCTTTCATCAATTGCTCCAAATTAAGGAGGAGGACAAAATCAGGAATGATTTTGTCAGATTAGCCAATGTTTGTTAATGTCCCCTCTCCCAACCTCTGTCAACCCAGGTTCAGCTGCAGTTGCTTCCCCGGTATTTGGGGGGTGGACAATCAATGTCTAACAACGGACTTCTACACAGGGACCCTGTGGAGGAGTTGGCAATCATCGAATCACTCCGGGCTTCAGCAGTGCTCCAAGATCAGCAGTGACAAGCACAGACAGACCTTTTTAAGGAAATGACAGGACGACAGGCGGATGGCATTGGGTTGGCAAGGGGGCCATATCCTTGTAGGATTCATCTCGCTAACAATGATGACAACATTGACAACAATGATGGAAGCGAAAAAGATCAAAACACAAAGGAAGTAGTAGAATTAAGCTCATCTGTGTAAATTGTTCTTGTCTCCCCTGAGCACATGCATCCTGTTCCTCAGCTGGTTTCATTTGCTGCTGCTTGCTGCATGGAAACTGTTTGTGAGTCTGACTCTGGCAGCATTAGCTATGGCTCCTCCATTCACTTGAGGGTTTTCTAAATTGTACAGGCTCAAAAAATGACTAGTACAGAGACAACTGGGAAGAAAAGAGAGGGAATCAGAAGAAAAAACTTTATATAATGCAGTTTAGCAGTTTTTGCTATACTGGAAGTTACAAACCTTCTCCGAATATCCTTGTAGAGCACAAAGGAGTTAGAAGCAAAACCCAGCAAGAATGGGTAAAATGTGAATGCTGAAGAAGAGAAAGATTTTGGGAGTGCTGCAGGATGCAAATGGACATCGGATATATCAGACTCCTTTTTCCTCACTGCTTGTCATCCTGTACTTGAAGTTTTAGAAACAAAATCAGTGCTCACAGGATTAAAAACAGAGGTTCTGCTTCAAATAATGTGCATGTAGTTAATTCAGTGATAAATTATGTCTGGTAATATATTCTTTGAAATAATTTTAACATGTTTTCTGTCTATACATGCCATTTTCACTGTATCTACTCTGTATCTATTGAAGGTTTTTAGGTAAGTCAAGTCAAGTAATTGTATGATCACATATATGCATGGCCATGCTTGTAAGATACTGCAAATATGGATCTAATGGTTCTTAGTTCAGTCAAAAATATATGCTGCATTATTTGAGAAATAGTTCATGACCATATAATGAAACATTAAATTACAATGCATAAATCTAATGAGAAAGAAATTAAGATTGTCATTAAGATTGCCATTGACAAAATTGAGCTACTGCTTCTGAGAGCTTCACTTTCAACTAATTTTGTTCTAACTGCAGAAGTAAGTAAGCAGAAGGCAAGAAGCAGGTTCTGTCCCCAGAACACTTTGCCTTTAGAAAGGACACCGGGGACACCATGCGTAGAGAGGAACAAAACGTACAAAAAAACTGAGTGGACTGGTGACTGGCTCAGATTTGTCAGCCTTTTTAGAGTTTACTTTTAATATGAGTAAGCAAATAAAGGAGACTGCTGCCACATGTCCGGTGGATGCTGTAGGCTAGATGAATTCCTTGGGGATCCTGAATAAGGAAAGAGGGGTGATCTTGGTCATTTCAGCAGAGATGCCCCTTTGCCCGTGGTGGCAGGGAGAAGGGCAGGAGACACGGTGTCCCTGCTGGAGCAGGGCATTCCGACCATCAGGGACAAGGCTGGAGAAGAGGGCAGGAACAGAATTCTCAGTGGCTTTGAAGGGGAAAAGAAGAAATGTAAATTTGACCTGGTAGACAAGAAACAGGATGACCTAGCCAGATGGAAGGTGGTCTTTGTGAGGGAGTTTTGCACGAGCAGAATGAGAAGACCTTGTCATGAGCCTGGAGATGAGACACCCCAAGCCAAGAAACCAGCTGGGCTAGACGTGCTCTGTGAAGGCAGGACCATTTTAAAGCATGGATGAAAGAGAAGCAGTACCTGGACTCGCTCTCAGGTGCACAGGATGAGAGAAAGGGAAGAGTCAGGTCGGTGCTGCAATACCTCCAGCTCAAATACATTGGAAACCTCATTTTTCTCCTGGCTGGCTTCCATTTACTGCCTGACAGATTGCCCAGGTTTTTGCAAACTAGTTACAGGATTTAATAAAAAGCATAGTTTTGCCACAGAGTCATTAGCAGACCGAGCCACTAATATCTCCACCCCTGTTGAGCTACAGGTTATTCATTGAGCAAATCTATTTTCTCCAGACATGACAGTACATGTGGCAGAATCTGGCCCTTTTTAACGTAACACTGATAAAAGCAGAAGCATTTCTAATGTTGGCTGCAACCCAGTCCTACAGTCATGCTCATATGTTCGTGCATTTCATTAAAGGTGATGCATGAAATCACTTAGTGTACTTGACTCCTTTAAATACCTTGACAGAGAGTTAGGTAAATTATGACTTGTTTTCTGTATAACCAAGAGCCATATTTGAATATACACATTCACGTGTATTAAATTCATATGTATGCAGTTAAAAGTAATTGTTTTTACAAATTTAATTATATGACTCTCATACCAAATATTTCTCATGAAAAACAGGCAAGAGAATAAACAAAATGGTATCAAATAGCCTATTGCCTGAAGACTGTGAAAAACAATCTATACAGGGGCTTTTAAAAATACAGGCAGTATTTTTGATAAAATTATGTGTTAGTTCAAGGGCCACTTTCTTCTTCAGTGAACACAGTCAAGTCTTCTGGAATTCATGACCACTCAAAGCCTTTAATGAAAGCTGAGCACATTAGTCAGAATAACCTAATCGCTCTGTCTTTGAAGATAAACTCAGCTTTTCTTGCTCATTCCCACATACACTGAAATGCAGACACTAGGAGTGTCATCATCATGTAAGACACTTGCTATTAAATCTATTCTCGATACAAGGCTGACCTGAGGTATGTTTCAGAAATCTTTTTCTTTGTCTGCTCTAATCCATCAGAATCCTTTCAGCTAAAACTACCGCATTTATACATCAAAACTGTATTTTTTAAGTAAAGCTGTCACTTTTAAGGCATGCATCTTTTCAGGAAAATGTCAGGGATGTTATACTTGGGTGTCCTTCTGCCCAAGAGGCCAACAGAGCCTGAACAATGAAGCAAACAAGACAGCTAATCAATAGCAGTCACAGCACTATTTTTTATCCTCCAACATCTTCATTTTCAACTCGGTACACATCATTACAATAGGAAAACAGGACAGTCAATCTCCATTAGGTTCAAGCACTGCATGAAAGAATTAATTTGGCTGCCATAAAAATGATGATACAACTGCATGCCCTTAAACCTTTAAAATTTATTCTAAATTTACAGAAAATACTTGGATAGGCAGATTGCTTAGATATGAAGGCAGAGGCATATTGACTTGTTTTTTCCTGTTGGCACAATGTATTTCTTACCGTGATGATTTCTCTGAGCATTGGAATCCATCCTGTAAATTTTTTTAAGGCTTTAGTATAAAGCAATTTCACAAGTACCTGTGTAACTAATCAGATTGAAGGTTCACGATGCCGATTTCTCAGAAGTATGTCAGTGGCACTGAGTCTCATTGCTAGCTCTAAAAAATATCCTTTAAATTTGGGATTTTCAAAGGAGCCAAGGGATTTAGTTGTCCATAAGCCATTCAAATACGAGTGATGAGGACCAAAGTCCCTTTGGCTATTTTGACAAATCCATTTCAAGTAACTACTCATTTTCACGTTTAATTTGAGTTCAAAGGAGTCAAAGTTACGATTCTCCCCCTCCTCCACACTGACTGCTTTCAGCATCTGGCACTGAACACTGACCTTATGTCATTCGCACGTGTATGCATATATGCATATGAATACACACGCAAACACATACAGGCAAAATCACTGAATTGGGCCGGCATATGGCCAGAAGCCTTGCTGGCGCTTCAAACACATACACTGGCACTTGCCACAGAGGGAACGGGTAGAAATGAAAAGCATGCAGAGACTTCTAAGTCTCCCTCCCTGTATGTCTGTTAACATCCTTATATCTCCTATATTTAACAGAGGATGCACACGCAACAACTTGGTCCAATACAACCCTTCAGCACCTGACACGCTAAACTGCAGGGGAAACACTGTTCATGCAGCCAGCATCAAAATAATGTTGTGTCTAGGGCTATTTCAAAGTAAAACTGGGTAGTCTTACAGTTACTAATTACGATGTGGTTCTGCTTGGTCAGACAAGCTGATTTTAACTGAAAGTGGAGAAATCCGTTCATTTATAAATAGCCCCATGTTTCAAAACTTCAGCCAATTTTGAACCTATTGGTAAATAGATTTTTTTTGTCTTGGGATAGTAAGCAATCAATACTCAGTCTATAGGCATGAACTCTGAGAAACAGGACTTACGTAGAAGAGAAAACGTGAGGAATGTTCCTGTCAGAAAATTTATTCCAGATCTGCAACGTATGTGGTACTTTCTGGCAGTACTTTATTTAAAAATTTCAAAATATACTTGATTTTCAGCACATTCATAAGTATATGTATAACATTAGAGATACAGAACAGGCAAATAAGAACTTTTCAGTGCTTTGGAGGAGCATCACACCAGGAAAGGCCTCTGGGAAAAAGAGTATTGCAACATTTGGAGAGTAAAGCTCCATCATCTAGCAGCCATTCTGAATGGTTTTTAGTCTATTTTCTCTCTTTTGTCCTCTGGCAAAATTTTTCTCAATATTAGATTCAGCATGAAAATACGTGTAGGTTAGCCTCATGTACGCTGTCCTGTTTATAGCTCCAGGACATTACAATGACTGTCCCAATGTTTTTGAAACTTCTGTAAAGTTATCTGCTCCCAGATCTTTCTTCTGTAAGGCAGTTCTCTTCTAGATATACAGCTTGAAATAGGTTTGTGTTTTTGTTTTGTTTTTAATATTATATATCCCTAATTATGCAAAGAAGTGGTCATGATTAACCTGTGGTTTACATGACATTTATGCAATGACTAACTTTAAAACCATGCATGCATTTTAGTTTTCACCTGGATCAGAACTTTTACTTAAAACTTTTATGTTTTTCATACAAATTCTGAAAATGTATGTTAATTACACTGCCTTTTGAAGGAAAGTGATTTTCTGGTTTACATAGATGTAATGAAGCTATGGAATTCCTTTCCTCTGGAGAAAATTAATCTTTTGGCAGGTCTTAAGAAGGAGGAAATGTACAGTGAGATAATTCTCTCTGGATGATTTAATGATTATCAAGGGATGCAGCTAGAAATGAAAGGCAAAAAACCATAGAAAATGTTTGGGTTTTTTTTAATATTAGATGGGCTTGTTCAACACTTCAGCACCAGGAAACAGGAAAGAGTGAAAAGCCCTTGGAAAGAATTTTATTCACAGAAGACCTATGCTTTACTGAAGACTCATTGCGGTACCTACCAACCGATGGCTAGAGCTTGTGCTGGCTTTTCACACCTTTTGGTCTACATCCTAAATATGTACAGGGCCACTGAGCCTTTTTTTTGCTCTTAATAGGAGTATTGGAGAGAAGTACACTTCCATCAAGGAACCATAAACATGTATCATTAGTTCTTGCTGACGGCAGATTGTGTTTCTGTATGAGCGATGCCAATGGAAGCCAGAACAAACCTGTTTGAGACAAGGATTGAACAAAGTGACAGCTGAAGGCATGACAACCGAGTCAGAGCACTTGCTATCAGTTATTTTTTTGGTGTTTGGTGAAGTTTGGTGAAGAGTGTTCAAGATTCAAATCTAGCTGTGGCTTAAATGACATTAAGGTAGTTCAGAAATGAGCACATTTATCCCAGGTAGAAAAGGAACTGGCAAGAAACAGTAGCTTTTCAAACTTCAAACTATGGCTTGTTCTTTGCCAGTTTCTACAAATTTTTTTCAGGTCTCGAATATTCCGCTACTGGAAAGGTCATTCTTCTTCCAAGATAACTTCCCTAAGAAGCTTCACTGTTTTACATAAACATGCAGAAGCAGGCACTCCCTGTATACGTATTTCAAATTTACATTCCATTTTTTATGCACAGGTGAGTAACAGGGGTGGTGTTCAGTTAAGTGGCCAGGGTACAAAACAGTAGGAAAGCTGATTTATACCATCAGTTTTGCACTTATCTCTTTCATTCCACCTATCCTCTTCATCCTTGTCCATCTGCTCAGAAAGGATAGCAGAGTCACATGAAATCTTCCAGGCCACGTAGTGTCTGTTAGTCTGTCTTTGCCAAATGCTGGGACAACTACTCTACAACTCAGAGCACATGAGAATGGTATGGCCAGGCTGGAATAGACCTCTGATGGCCCGCTCCTGTCCCCCTGTGTCCACCTGGGATGAACCCACACTTCTTGGTGCCTGCTCAACTTCGGCTTTCCAGACCATCTCTGTTCCAAACACTAGACTGGTTTAGGACTCCCTGTGTTCCAAATTTTGATTCAGTGGGCTCCTCTCAGTTTAGCATAACTGAGAAAATAAGTTATTCTCTGCTATACTCTGTCCAAACGCTGTTTTGGTGAGATCCCCCAAACTAGAAACTCCACGTTGCCCTCAGGAACTTCCTTGAATCTTACCTTTCTCATGCAGTTTTTATATGTTCAAAGCTTCCAGGGATAGGAGAGAGAAAAATTTTCTTCCATACATGCGCATAATTTCTGTTAATGCTTGCAGGAGTTAGATCTGTTTATTGGATGAAGTATGTAACCTGTTGTGTACTTTTAAATTTTCTTTCAGGTCACTCATCTCTTCCATCCTTGTATCAAAATAATTAGTAGCACGCAAGACTCAGAAGCATCCTAGCTGTCGCACAAAGTGGATGTCAACAGTACCAGTATAAAAAAAAATTACATGTTATGCTGTTTCAAATGCAGACATAGTATGAAAAGAACACACAGTGGTGTGTTATGCATCATTTAAAATCAGACATACCCTTCCGCCAAGATCCTTGTCACTGACAGTGTTAGATGTGTGGTTTTTCCCCTTTTATTTTTCACAAGGTTTAAACTTAAGGCTTTTTGGTTTTGCTTTTGGGGTTTTTTTTGAACCAAAGGTCACTTACTTAGCTACAGATAAATAAAAATTCAAGCATCCCCAGAAAAATCAATAAAGGTACTAAAAATCTAAGTTGATAATAAATTTTTGTTCCCCCTTCACATAGCTCAGGAATGTCAGTATTTACTGGAACCACTGTAATATCAGATATTTCAGAAGAGTATTGATTTTGCCACTGAAGTGTGACTAAAGGGATAAATAAACTGCTCTTGGGGTCAATCGATCCATTTATCTTTGCTGTTATTTTATAAAAAGTCAAAGCAGCATAAACTTTGATAAATAAATGTTATCATGAAAGAAATACTATCAATACGAAGATTTTGAGAACAATGTGAAAATATCTAGTCTGCCAGCACTGAACTGCAAAATCAGGATTATATTTATGCTGCTTTGAGTACTAAAAATGAGGACAAAATATGTCTTTTTACCAGTGATGCACAATGCAGAGTTTACAATTCTGAATGTGGCTCAGTGAATTAGGATGAGTGTTACCGTATGTAAAGTAGAATGCTCCACAAGATAGGAAAGACTCACATGATGGGAAAAGAAAAGGGAGAAGAGCCTTTATGTTTGTATTTGTAATGAATCTGAATCACAGTTGTACTGATGCATTCTGCTATTTAAAAAATAAAACATTTGGTAGCAGCTGATGTATTCAAGTTGATGAGATAAGTAATGAGAATGCTCTGAAGTGACTTTATGTAGCTTTAATTGTGAGCAGGATAATAGCTACTTCAAGAAGTCACAATGATATTGTAAAGATTACAGTGCAAAAGTCATGCAGAGCCTGCCACAATGTGATTATGATGTGAATTTAAGGTGGTAAGAGAATATTAAGACAAATATGAGGTTTGTGTAAGACATAAGGAAGTGCTGTCATTGTGAGAAACTATGAGTCTACTTTGGAAAGCTATATAAGTAAATCAACAGAAAAAATACAATGACATCAAGATAAAATTACAAAGAAGGTGTATAACCCTTTTTCATATGATACCTAGGTAATAGGTGGGTGTTATCCATCTGAATTAAAGTATTTAGAAACTAGACACCTCAGCTCATGGCTAGTCACTCTCTGCTCTGCTCACAGTCAATAGAAAGAAGCAGTCTCTCTCTGAGAGCAGTTCTTCTTCCAAGGTCTGCACCTCAGAAAGACTGGATGAATCACCCTTTGGAGGTACCTGTTTTGGTCTTTTGACTATAAAAGGAGTCTAGGCTAGACTTGGACATGCAAACTTTAAACATTGCAGGTGAAGGGAAATGAACCATACCCAACATGCCAGGGGTAAGAAAGACGTCCTAAATTCACCAAAGTGAGAGATCAGTAGGTAGTTGTTCAAAAAGCAAAGTTGCCTTTCCTGTAGTCATCAAATTAAAACAAACAAACAAAAAAACAGGGACATGCAGAGGGTTTTAAACTTCAAGCTGTTTGAAATGGTTGCATGAGTTTGAATGAAGACATCATTGACGAGACTGGAACGACTCTTTTCTTGTCTTTTTTCCTTAAACTCTGGGTTAATGACTCCTCAGCAGGCTCCTAAGAAACCCAGGGGAGAGCTGCTGAAGAGACTACCACCCTTTTGCCAATGGGTTGCTCAGAACAATCAAGGTCTTGATTTCCCCTCAAGCAGCATACTAAAACTTGCAAGGCAGTGCCCCGCGCTCCCTGAAGAGCGAGCATTCAGAGAAGCACTCCTTATCTGCAGCTACAGGAGAGAGCCTGGGAGACACGGAGAGGGAGAAACGAGGAGAGGCAACTTTATGAAAACTTCACCACGAACAGCCACAGAAGTCTATAGCGAGAGGCAGAGGTGCTTTCCTTCAAAAGAAAGAGGTGAGATGCAGAGGCTTTTGAAAGTCTGCAGGACTACAAAAGCACAGCTAGCTAAATAAAAGCTGCTGATGGGAAAAAAGGACTGTGTTAGGTGGTTAATAGAAAGAAACTGAAGGGCATGAAGAAAAGGAGAGCTAACAAAAGCTGACAGAACTTAATAAACAAGCAGGTTTTCTTTTGGTTTAGCATGTAAACTTCTATTGAAAGAAATACATTGACACAGTTCAAGATTGTGCTTTTTAATGTCCAGGAAACAAACTCTGATTAGACAGCTCAACTGATATCTGAGAAGTACCACTGTACCCTGGTCTTGGGAGATAGCCCCTATGGCCTCCCTGGGTCCTTCCAGCCCTGCTGTCTAAGGTCAAAATAAGGTAGCCCTTACGTGTCCTACAGCCTTACATAGCCATGCCACAGACAGATCAGGGCAATGAGAGCTACCATCCAAGTTTCTTCGGATGACATCAGGGCTCTATGCATCCACCCAGCTCTTTAGATGACCATCGAGAGCCATGGGCCATACACCATCTGCCTCAGAGACCTAAGAGGAGAAGATCCTGGGCGTTGTTCACAAGGGCACTCTGTATTTTACTTCTGGCTTTGAAAAGTGAGGCTAGAAACCCTAACTTACTGTGTAGGCTTTAACAGTGACAGAGCCTTAATGAAAGCCAATGAAAGCAGCCACTGCTTTTGGCTACCGAGTGACAAACTTCACCCGCGTGCAGGCGACCGCCCCTTGTGGAGCGGAGATGACTACCAGACAACTGTCACATGCAGTTTTCCTGCAGTGACACAGCTACACAGAGGCTCCTGCACATGAACTCAGCCAGAGAACTCAGGAGGGGAAGATGATACTCTACTTTTCAATAACGAGGATCAGCCAGCTTTAGGGTCCATCTCAGGCACTCATCGTGACCCTTCTTGGTGGAACATGCTTCACAAAAACTGTTCACGTGTCTGAATCTGGCCACGTGTATAACTTCAGCTTGCTGAATCAACCAGGCCTGGGTGCTAAAGAAAACCAACCACAGCCAATCTTTACGTATTCATCTTGTTTAGAAACTAACAAAGAGCAACTTAACATCGGTTGGAAACACCTACCAGTACTTTATTTCATTTACAGTCAGAAGAAAGAAAAGGAGACAGAAATATTATGCACAGCATATGTGTGTTTTACTGTCTGTCCTGCCAGTAACAGCTGCCAAGTGGTGATCTATTTGCTTCAGCAAACCATTAATTTTCCAACAGTAACTGGAAGCAAATAGTAGAGCTATAACATTTCCCATGTTCCAGCAACAATATTCATGTATGATATACAAACATTTTTCAGGTATCAGGGTATATATTCAGTATAAATATATATCTGGTATAAATTGATTTCTTTCCTCCAATTTTTTGCTGCCCACTGGTTCATATATGACACAGTGTGTCCTTCCTATGGCCTGGGATGCTGTTTTGGCTCACAAACTGGACAACTATACAACTCTTCCCTTTCTGTAGTGCTGTTCTGTGAAGATCATACGTATGTTTGGGAAAGACAGCAAATCAGCCACCCCTCTGAAAGGAAAAATCAGTCCCACAGTTGCTATATGAGATACGACTTCACCGCTACGCTTTGATATAAACCTGGCTTAACACCAACAGACTGTCAAACGCTTGTTGTTGCAAAGCTTTGAAGAAGCAGCGTGTTTCTGAGCGAAAACATAAAGGACAGGGAAGGCAACTGACTCGAAAGAGTATAGAAATTCTGTTACCGGGGTAGAAAAGAGCCGCCACTGGACAGAGCTCTGCAGACGTGCCCTGGGATGGGGTAGGGGCACAGGCAGGCTCCAGGGAGGTCGCCCACTCCCAGCGATGAGAGGTAAACCTCCCTCCCCAGCAAGGCAGATAGCAAGTCTCTACTGACTCCCACGGAAGAAGGAGCAGGGGCAGTGAAGCTGCCTTGCCTGGGTTGTTTTGACATATGCTATACCCATCAGTTATTTTAAAATCATGTTGTTTGACAAATCTGCTGAATTCATTCACAATTTCTGATTTGCAAGCTGAGTTTCTCTGTTACTTCTAGGAATCGATGCAAATGGTAACATGATGCTTTCTGTTTTGCTCTGTATTTTAAAATCTCTACAGGTTGTGACTCTTCTTACTTATCTGTTCTGTTTGTTGGCAACTGTGTTAAAGACTGCAATAAACAAACTAAATAATTAACTCATCCACTTTCTTACACTTTAAGAGATGTATTATTTAAGAGTCTAGGCATTAAAGTCTCAGTCCTGAAAACATGCCCTTGGGATCAGTTGCTTTGAAGTCATCTGCAAAGTTAGGCAGGTGTACAAATGCTTGAAGGATCAGATCCTAAAAAAAGGTTATCTTTATTGTAATGGTGAGCAATAATCATAATGAATCTGTTTGGTATTCTATCATACTTTAAAATATAGCACCTATTCAACTGCCATCAAAAAAGTAATCATATTTCAGTGGTTTTATTCTTTTCATTTGATAAATGAGTTTGCTTTATGCATTTGCTTTATGCACTGAGAGAATATTAAAGCAGACCTGGTTAACATCATGTTTGGAAGCGTAAGGGAATTGTTCTTTGGGAAGTTTCACTCCTGTCACTGTTAAAGTATTACAAAAAGCAAAATGCACATATGGTTAAGCCAATTTAAATGCACTTCTAATGAACAAATGAATGCACTTAACTGCATCAGTTAAAAAAAAAAAAATCCCCAAATCTTCCCTCTTAGCGTTGCCTGGCCACGTTACCATCATGAACACCATCTATGTTATTGGCTTGATTTCTTATATCCCAAATATCAGAAAATCAATTCTTTGGGAAGCCTGCTGTATGTATTGCTTGACCAAATAATAAAAAGTAGGTCATCAAGGATCTGGCTCTGGTTACCAGCAGAACAGCACAAAGCAGATTTTTGCTCTTGCAAAACCCATGGCAAGCGTCCGAGTTATTTAGGAAGGATGAAATCTGTCCTTAGATTCACTCTACCAGCCACACAGAGGTAGGGTTTATTTTGACTCTTTCTTTCTTTGATATAGCTGGTGCTGTTTTTCTTTTAGTTAGTAGCAACGTAAAGGCTGCTTAACTTTTTCATAACACCTCCAGAAACTGAAGAACTCTTCATTGCTCCTGGCCATTCAGATAAACTCTCCCCTTCCCCTCCAAACAATCATTATATCAGCACAAATTCCAGATAAAACTTAACTGTTACAGATTCAGTTTCCTGGAAAAAACAGCACATTAAGGAAGCAGCAGATGTTACTCCGCTCAATGACAACTAGTGTTAAAATGTGAATATTCAGAGCACTATTTCCTCTTGGTCCCAAGTTGATTCTAGGAATCTGCTAAAGGGTCTTTAAACAGCAAGGAAATTCAGTGCCATGACTTCAACGCACTGTGCTTTGCACGTGAACATTTGGGCAACGGATGCACAACAAACTCTGGCTGACCAAACCACAGTTAAATATTTCAAGGGAAGAATCAGAAGAAAAGAAAAGCAAAACAGCTCCCTCCTCAAACCTAAAACAGTCCCACAGAAGCCGAGCATGTAAAAATGGTTCTGAAATTCATGCTTCTTCTGGAGCCAAGATGTATATAAGAAATATAGCAGGAAATTAATCATCAAAAGTCCATTTTGTTCAGTAAGGGCTGCAGTCACTTAGACCTGCGATTCATCCCTCCCTCCTTGCTAAAGGGGAATTATCTTCCTCCTGCAGGATGTAATTTGCCGGTGGTAAAGACTCACTTACGTTGAAGCATCCACAGTCACAGCATCTTGATTCATGTGAGAGTCACCGGAGAGAAACATGCACTGAGAACGTGTCACTCATCTGGCCTGTTTCAGCTGTCTGCCTTAAGTGAACTGAGACCAACGAGTCCCTGTTTCTCTCCTGTGACAGCGAGGACAGGCTAGACAATTAGCTCAAATGTTGACATGGAAAATACACATCTGATCAGATGAATCCCATCTTTACAAACCATGGTGGAAAAGGGGGAATGAGTTGGTTCTTTGCATGGAAAGATTTGGGCAATAACTTCAAAAAGTTAAGAAAATCAATCCCCAGCACCATGTAGGACAAGCTGGCTTACCGACTTACTGCCATTGCTATTCCAAAACCCACCAAATCTGTATGACATTGCAAGGCACTCACAGATTAAATAAATGCTGTGAATAACTGTTGTTAAAAAAAATTAGCTGTAAATACACAAACAGTATTAAAATACCTGTCTTAAGTGGTTTTTTTAAGACATTGATGGAAAAGGGAAGTTTACTGGGATTATTAAGGACTTAGCTTTGCATGCAGAGGGAAGAGGCTACAGAAGCCTAAGCAGAAGTTCGCTTTGGCCAACAAACGAAAAGCATCTCTATGTAAAACAAGGCCCAAAAGATCTCCTGAGTATCACAGTCTATTTATCTGTCTTTTCTGGAGCATGTGTGCCCAAACTGTTTGCAAGCCGCAAGCTGTCCCCCTCGCCAGCAATGCAGGTTCCTGACCTGGCGTTGGGTCTTTAGGTCCCACTTGTAAACCCACAGCCTCCTAGCTGCATCTGTCTGCAGGTGCCCTTGTGCAACCTAATAACCTGTATTGCTGTGGAGCTGAGAAACTCCGCCTCTCCTCTAGCTGAGGCTGCTCCATGTATTGTGGCTTGTTTAGAAGATGGGCAGAGAAGACAGGAAATGAACTTCCCTGATGAATCTAAGTATCCCAAATCATTTACATCAGTAGAGCAGATACCACTGAAAATATAGCATTTTGCTCAGGCATTTAAACTGTTCAAGTCACACCCAGTTCTCCTCTCCATGAAGAGGAAGAGTGACAGTTTATGAACTCCTCATTAACCAGGCCAGCTGAACACCCTTTCCAACTGGGTGCAAGTCCATCTGAGTTAACTGGATAATAATCATACCTTAACCATGTTTGCTGGCCTCAGATTTTATTCAGTCTGGTATTCCCTTACAAACGTCACACATAACAAACGACAGAGCTTGGAAGTACTGAAGTCTTAAGTAATACCTAGTATCTTAACATAACACTGTAAGTCTGAGATGTTTTGGCTTAATGTGCCTTGCAAATAATATTTAAGAACTTTCAAAATGAATGGCAATTGAGCAGCATCACTAAAATAGTGATGTTATTAATAGAAGTCATACACAAAGACAGTGGATAAGAAGAGGCCAAATTATTTCATTCCACCATCATAAATCTTATGTGCAATTAATTTTTTGCTGTCTTAAGTTGGTCTTTTCCCTACCTTTTTAACAATTTGATAGATTGACCTAATTAACCTGGATTGATTTGTACATTTGAAAATCAGGTTTCCTTCTTATTCTGTCTGACATGTTCTTTCTCCTTCAGCTCCCTAAGGTCTCTGGTCTCTTTCACTGCCACCTCCTCTTCTTTTCTCTTCCCTGCTCTCTTTTGGCTTTCTTATTTCATCTTTCAAATTCCCTCCAAACAGGCTTTCAGGTAGATCTAACCTTTACGTATTGTAAAAATTGCTGAATCAGAAGTTGTCAGGAAATTTTGATTTAGCTTTTCCACATTCTATGGAACAAGCAGAACTACGTACTGACACTGTAGCTGAAATGCCAAAACAATGGTATTTATGCCTCTAGCAGCCATGATTCCCTAATTCAGATAATGCTATACTGTATTTTTATAATACAGTTTGTCTTCAGCAATGACAGTTATACAGTTTTGAATAATAATAGACATTTTTTAAAGACTATACTAATCTCTTATCTTCCCATTTGTTATTTCCTTGTCCTGCCTGTTACTGTAATATAATAGTCATGCATTATGGGCATAAAAGGCTCTATTCCATCATGAGATGTGCACTTCAGATAGATTGTCCCCACCAACTATTGCCAAACAAATTAAACAGCACTAACATGTCCAAGGCCATAAATCTCCTATGCCCCCCTTCAAATACTTCTAAAAATATGACTTTCCTTCTGAACCACATGGGACCAGTAGACCTGGGTGGTATATTGCCCATTGGTGCTTGCCGAAGCAGACCCCACCCAGACCGAGGAGGGCTGAGAGGCTGGGGACAACACTCTGGAACTTCAACACAGATGTCATTTGACATCTTTCCTTCATATAGCACCTATGCCTGAGTAAATATGGTCTGGTGCCCTGAGGCACATTTTATTTCCAAGGGGCCTTGAACAGGACACCTGTACAAGGGACACTTGGGCTCAGATGGTCAACAGTGATCCAAGCAAATGGGACAGACCTGTTGGGAGGGCAGGGCAGAGCTTTCCAAGCTGCACTCCAGGTGACTGCATGGGTCCAGCTGAGATTCTTAGTTTCTGAGAAAGTTTTAAATGTGATCCAAATCCCATGACCTCTACAGAAAGAGTCCCATGGATTTTAATGGGATTTGTGATTTGGCAACTGGAGTTCAGGGGCTTGGTGTAAGCCTCCTATATCACAAGCATTTGCCCATTCCCTGTCAATGCAATTTCAGACATCTGGGTCTTCCATGATATATAATGTACAATGAGACCCAGAAGTGAATCAGCAGCTGGTGAGAAGGACAGTGGGCTCTTCACTAAGAGGAGCAGGTCCTCACCTGCCAGCTGCATGAGCCGTCCTGCCATCAGCCTCAGGCAGGGACACACCACCTCTGGTGCCAGCACCTTCTCCCCTGCCTACCCTGTGCTCTGTAACCTCTGCCCTGCCTACATCTCTCTGAATATGCTCCTTCCTGCCTGACTGAAATGCCTGAATAATTACATCATGGGCTGCATGGCATAATCCTAAGTCTTTGTGGCTGTTTCCAGTCCTTCTTGTTTCTCTACTGTATCACGGCTGATTAATTTTATATTACAAACCAGCCACTTCTGAAAGATCTGTTGAGGTTCAGATTAAATGCAAAATTTCAGCCTCCTTCATGTGCCCTTGATAAAGATAATTTTATAGCCCTGATGTCAGATGTTTTGGGCACTAATTGTGCCTCTGTTTCACTTAGGTAAATGAATTTGCAAGAGTTTGGCTTGGCTTTTCCCCCTGTAAAGTAACAAGTACCGAGTGCCTGGATTTTATTTTCTTTCTTACCTTTATTGGACTATATTAGATACAAACAGACTCATTACTGTGAAGTGCACAAACCAGAAAAAATATTTCTAAGTTTAAATCCAATTATATGATGATTTTCTGAGCATACCATTTAGCCTATTAGCAGCAGGACGAAAAAACATATAAATGCCTAAGTTAACAAAGTGTAATAGACCAAAACAAAGTGCAATAACTGGACAAATTAGAATATACAAATACAGCTGATACAACTAAATGATCCAAGAAGGTCCCCATATTAAAAGCAGAGAGAACCCAAACCATCAACAACCCTCTAAGAGCAGTCTGTCACTTAGACCCAGTCTGTGCAGCCACAGGCACCTCGGTCTCTCTGCTACATGGGAGCCTGGGGTCTTTAGAGGGATCTTTTTGCACCTAAAAGTTACCAGTCCCTGCACACACACTGCATCCTTTTCACCCCTGGATGCTCCAAGATGATTGAAACTGGGCTGCTGTGCTCTGCCCTTCCTCCCACCACCACCACCACACGCATTTCCGTGTCCCCTGCCTTGGGGAAAAGGGACGCCCCCCCAGTTGGGAAAATGCTGGCTTGGTCTATAATGGGATTTAGGTATCACCCAGTGTGGGCACCATTATTGCATTGAAGTGGCTCAGGCATCTTTCCATTCAGGCTCTGGAGATGTGGCACACCCCATAGCCTGAGCCAAAGCCCTGCCATGGGTCCCCAGCCTGGTATTCCCCATCTGCCAATCTTGCCATGAGGAGCCCTCTTGTAACACACCTGCAGGGCTGGTACCACAAAACACATGACCTTCAGGAGTACAGGTGCTCCCTTTTAGCTAGTGCCCGCATGGCGAGGATGCTCTGCTAAGGTCAGGGAACATGGTGCCAGCAGTCTGAAGAGCCACTCTTAAAGAGAAAGAAAACCAGCGGAACGGATTCAGAGCCATCTGCCCTCAGGGAAGGAGCAGTAGCTAGCAGATGCTGCGAGCATCTAGCAGACAGGTAACGTGGACTTGAAAACCTGCCAGACAAAGGAGAGACTGGAAAATGGACTTTCCCTTTTCCAGGTGAGCACTCTCACCATTGAGCTGCTGCTGGGGAGGGAGTGAATAAAGGGGAAAGCCAGTAACAGGGAGCACCTCAGGCAGCTTTGCCTTGGAGAAGGAGCTTGTCAGAGTCCGTAGTGGCTCAAGCGAGTGAATTTGGAGTAGCCAGATGCATCTATTTGCAGCCCAGAGTTCGGGGCACAAGCCTTGGGGAGGAGAACACCCCAAAACCACAGCCCTGTTTGTAGGATTTCCAGCTGGCTAGCTTTGGTTGGACTTTTGGACTCCTCTCCCAGACACATGGGTCTCTCCATGCATTGTGCTATCTAGATGTAATATATTGCTACTAACTTGAAAAGCCACACTATAAAGTAGCAGTTATTAGAAATGTAAAGCGCAATGTATAAAAAAATGCTGTGTTCTCCTTATTACAGAGGAGTAAACTTTGATTAGTGGAAGTGATTAGTCTATAAAATTTAACTTGCCATTTATTAACTTAACAACCTAACAACCTGGCGTTATTAAATATACAGGGTGGGAACCACTGTGACCTGTGAAAAAGTATTTGCCTGCAAAAGTGCAGATCAATAGTTCTACATTTAGCTAAAGTTTTATGTATTATGCCAAATACAGTTCATAAATGTCACTTCATAATTTGCATCAGTACAAATTATTAGGAAGGAGTCACACCCCTGGCTTGCCACACCAAAATACATTATAAGTTGTTTCAGCAGGTCTTCTGATTTATAGCTATGCTTAATGATCCTGTTGAAAATACAATAAATAACCTTTTTCTTCTTAACAGTTTAGAGTCAGGATTTTTTTTCATGTACCATTCAATGAGGCAAAAGTTTATAATAGGCTGAAGTTTTAAACTGTTAGAAACTAAGCTGAATATAGGAATATAAAACCATCAAAATCCATCAAGCAACCAACTTTCTAGATATGTAAGATCGCAGAATGAATCTAAAAATGTGATAGACTGAAAATACAAATTTGATTGATCTCTAAAAAATGAAAAGTCATTTTCTATAAATGCTTTTTAAAAATTATTGCTTGAAACAGTACTTTCTGAAAAAATGCTCATAGTGATATTTTACTATGCATTCAAGTCTCCTATTCTAACTACTTTCCTTAATTATACCGAGGTTACAGACATTTTCAGTCTCATCCAGAACAGTATTCGGGGCAGTAGCATTTGCGAGTTATGTATTGGAGATAGATCTGAACTTCAGACTCCACGTAGCATAGTGAGCACACCTTAACAATTTTAATTGGCCACAATATCACCGAGAGGTCAGCAGTGAAATCTGTATCCCAAAGCTTATGGCTGTCATTTTATAGATTTTGATTTAGGGTTAGCGCTCACACAGCAATGAATGATCAAACTGTGATATTTAAACTACTGGTCTCAAATGCAGGCTCTCTTCCTGAGCAATCGGAGACCGTGACAAAACCTACAGAAGGTCACAGCCTGCTCCTCCGTGCAGACGTTGTCCTCTCCCTACAGCCGGAGGCTGTCATCCTCCCGGTGTTTGCACTGGATATGTGCAAACACAGATCTCTCCTGTCCTCCACCCGCCTGCCGTGGTGAGGACCAGTCGCATCGCGGCCCAAGCCAGGTGTTAGAAAGGGGGAGAGAGGGGCTAACTAGGGAAACCTTCAAAAGGTTACGTTCGTGATGACAAATGGTGTGCAAAGGGTCATAAATGCACTTTCACAGAAACCTGCAGATAGAAGGGATGTTAGCCAGAGCTTCTTGGGATGGCGCATTCCCCATCATTTAACACCCGTAATGGAACAGCGTCCTCGTATTTCTCATGACACTGTTATTCTTCTTAATGGGGATTAACAGCCTTTCGTGTTATTTTCTGCCTAGATTTCTCATGAACTAACATCCCCACATCAGATACTATATTAGCCAATAATAAGAATAAATGACAGGCTGCATAGTTTCTTGCCTGACAGGGGTGCTGCATTATCCCACCACACAAAGAGTACAAAGAAATTTCTGTTTTTTATTTATTGTTTTGGCTATTACATAAAAATATTACAGAAATAAAAACTCTGAAGAACTAGTACAGTGTGATATTGCTCCAGTCATAATGTGCTAGTACACAATCAATTCTTATAAAAGCTTTTCTTTTTCAGAGTAGTTTAGTTGTCCAAAGGGAATAAATAATTTACTGCTTGTTCAATCCAGTACTTCTCTCCTATTATTTTAAAAAATTTATTCTACTTTGCATTTACCACATAAAGTGTTCTTTGTTTACATTTTGACCATTTTAAATCTGTTTCCTCTTTTAAGCACATAGAGGATACTCTTGGTCAAGTGAGCTCACCAACACGATGCTGATGGCTTCAGAAGAGTTCAGGTGTACATTTTATTCTCCTTATTTCTGAAGCCAGTATGGGCTACCTGGATTTATTTTGATGTAAATTTTAATGATTCCCGCATTTTCAAATGAAAACCTTACACAGCTTATACAGACAGACATGTATTCTTAATACACCTAAATATAAGTTGGTGATGTCAGACCTGTTCACAGCTGGCTAGAAACTAGCCCGCAGTTGACATGGTTGTCAAGAAACTCTGCAGAGAAAGGCTGGAGCAGCTTGCCAACACTGGAGGTGACCATGTCTAAAAGAGGACCACAGGGTGTTGGCCAGCAGAGACCCCTGTGCAGCACTGCATCCACACTGCCCACGCTCTACCCACTCGTGGCTGCACAGAGGAGCTTCCCCATTCCCCAGACAGAGCATCCCCAGCACCTTCCATAACCTAAGATTTCTTGGAGAGGAACAACCTTAAATACTCAAGTACCTCCATTTTTAGAGGATAAGATTATGCTCTCGGCATTTGTTAATGCTTCCATCTAGCAGATTTTTTCACATCTTTCACAGATGAAGTATACTCTCAGTAGTTCTCCTAAGAAAAAATAGTGTTTCAGTTGGAGACAGGCCTTAATTTATCATTAAGAAAGAAAAAAAACCCAACTTGTACATGATTTCTACACTGTCTTCCCAAATGTTTGAATCTTTAAAGTATTTGAGGAATAAGCTTAAAAAGGTGAGAATGAAAATGGATCCATGAAATAGCACACCACATGCCTGTATTAGTGGTATCTTCAGCTGAGAAACCCAGAATTTAATTTTTACTTTTAAATTGTCTTTTTCAAACCGGCTTACTGGTGGGGAAGAAGTTGGCATTTACTAGAAAAATGAACAGTGTTTAGAGGGTTAGATTTCCAATTCAACTTTTCAGTTTCAGCTCCTCCCCAAACAGACATGTAACAGTACATCTACAAACTCCTGAGAGATACTGCGTGACTTGTATAGCCTTCCCCTAAAATCTTTTTAATGACAACGTCAAAGTCACTCATTTACTGTCTTTGGTATCACATGGAGATTCTGAACTGCATTCAAATCTCAGGTGTCACTGTTTTAAAATAGCATGGTTACTTGATTATAAAAGGGATCTATGCTAGTGCATCACTTTGAAACAGGCAAAAGATGTCTCAAACTCTCTTCTAAATATGTTATCCATGTTGGCCGTGCTGTTGGTGTGATTCCGTTCTGACTTCTCCTCTGGTGATCCCTGGTGACTCTCATGGTCATGGTAAGTGGTCTCTAGGTACATTCGCAGTATTTTCACTGATGTATTTTTCATCTAAAAGTGTGATGAATTCACAGTGACCTGTAAATGATTTTGAGGGCTGACACTCATCTGTTGACCCTTAAAACTTTGAAATAACTACAGTAAAATATTTAAAGACAGGAATGAAAGATAATCTCTCTCTAAAATACAATTTAATGACTAATGGGTATTAAAAAGCAACATGTGTGGCCATCCTAAAATACAGTGTCATCACTCCAACTCCAGATTAAATGTAGTGAAACCCTACTGCTAGTACTGGAATGAATACAATACTAGATTCAGTTAATGATTTCCCCATTACATTGCAAAATCTTTGCAGTAGTGGTTGAAACTCCTGATCAGTTTTATGGCCTGCCTATGAGACCACAAGTCCAGGTCACACTGCTGATTGAACCTTTGAACTATTGCTTGGTTTGGATCTGGAGGTTAGTGAAAAGCAATAGAAATGGAGGTCTAATATATTTCATTGCCTTAAGAAGCACACTTTTCCTCTCTAAGAATAAAAACCCAGGCTTGGTTTCTGCAGTTTATTGACAGGAACATCATGCTTCGATCATACTTCACAAGGGCTTATGGCTATTCATGGTGCTTCTGCATGGAAATTCAGCAATTGATCTGTGAAGTCCTAGACAGCCTCGGTCACATTCTCAAGACAAGAGATTGAAAATTTTAGGGTAGAAATATTTGACTGCACTGAAAAATTCTATGTTGGCCTTCACAAAATTATTTATAAACTCACTAAATTGTTTCAGGTGAAAAAAAATCAGGTCTACGTTTACATGACCATTGATAGCAATCTGTTTACCATTAGCCCCACTTTTAGCACACAGTATCTATCACATCCAGGTTCAAATTCATTGCTAACTTGATTGATTGCAAGCAGGGACCTAAGCCCAGGTCATCACACTTTTTCTCCCTGATTCACTGCACGTTTAAGTAGGGTGCAAAAATCAAGTATCTCCCACAGAACTAACTGGGTGAGCCTGGCCCCGCTGTGCATGTCGCGTGCTGAGTAGATGCTCATTGGGAAGGAAGGAGAGCTACATTCAGATCCATCCTGGTCCAAGGAACAGCAAGGCTGAACTCCCACTCAGCAATGTGGAGATAGGACATATGCAATTTCTCCTGTTAAAGCTGTTCCACTTTTTTCACTGAATACTTAATGTTCAACAAAAGAGGGAGCAAGTAACTCACTCCCTTGCTTGATGGGGAATTCATTCAGGACACAGGATGCCTGGGCTCTGTTCTCTGTGCCAGGGACCAGTTTGCAATGAGAAAGTAGAGCAGCATAAAAGGAAAGGGTGGAAAACCCTTCTCAGTCCTCTCTGGAGTATCCTACAGGTTTGCAGTCAGAACAGTCTTTCGAAGGCTTTTAGGTGAAAGTACCCATGCCACCTTTTCTGCATCCCATTTTATCAATTTAATTTGACACTGCCTTTGCTTTCAGCACAAGCATGTTCTACAGCAGCATTTTACATTTGGATTGGAGCAGGATGTTTTGTTCCATTAGAAATAATTCCCCTAATTTTTAATTCTGATGAAAAAAATCTTTTCAATCTCAGCTAATTCTTAAACAATTTTTAATATATTTTTATTTGGCTAGAGAACTGAAGCAAAGCACATACAACTTACCCAAGGCCCTGCCCTTTCTTGAAATTTTTCTACTGCTGCTGACTGTGATGATAGTGGAACTGAACCTTCTGAGGTTTAAGCAAAACAGATCCGTTAATGGTTATCTCCTGAATGGATTTCCTTTAATCCACTACAACAATTAGCTAAAAGTAGCCCGGGAGCATTACAACTTGTTTTGGGTGGGTGGAGGGAAGGGACTGAGACACTCCAGAGAGGTCTGCTTGTCACCAGCAGAAGTTAACACCGGCTCCTCTGACAATCAAAAATAATTGTAAGTTGTTATGCATATTTAAAAATGCCTGCAATCATGCTTGTAGCACCCACATGCGCAGGATCCTCTTGTCTCCAGGAAAAACGTGCCTTCCTGGAGGTTGATACCATCACACTATAAACCTCCCTGGATTTGCTATTTATGTGCCCAGCTCTGGGTAGATCCCAGCACTGTCAGCGGTGCTTGACCTCCCCCAGAGAAAGTGGCTGGCAGTGAGACACTTCCAATGCAGGTCTCTGGGCGCTGGACTTGGTTTGCTGCTGCTTTTTTTGCGTGTTTTAGGAACTTCAAAAAATCATCTACCTGACTGTTGTCAAATCCCAAATTCAGCTCTGTGAATTGATGGTATGGGTATGGTAGAAGGAGAACCTTTGTGTTTGGGACTGAACCGAACTTCAAAAAATAAACTGAATAGACTAACACAGAGATGCTAATATTAACTATATCCTCAGGAATACTAAATGCCTTTTCTTAGGTGATGGAAATTTCTTGTTATCACACGATGCCCAAGTGCAAAGGTAGGTGCTTACTCAGCAAACTTCTTATGACAAGACATCCAGTAAGACAAAGCCAGTATTTAATGACAAGAAAATAATTGTGTGGCTTGGTGGTCATGGCATTCATCCAGGTGTGAAGACTTCTGGTATCTGATTTCCCTTCCAATGAGCAGTTAATAAATGAAGTGTGGAAAAGGATCAAAATAAGAGAATGCAACCCCTTTTCTTGCTTTCTCCAAGGTATCCTATGTATATGGATACACACACATATGGATTGAGAATGGATTGAGAGCAGCCCTGTGGAGAAGGACTTGGGAATATTGGAAGATGAAAAATTGGACATGAGCTGGCAACGTGTGCTTGCAGCTCAGAAAACCAACCGTACCCTGGGCTGCATCAAAAGCAGCGTGGCCAGCAGGTGGAGGGAGGTGATTCTGCCCCTCTGCTCTGCTCTGGTGAGACCCCACCTGCAGTGCTGCGTCCAGCCCTGGGGTCCTCGGCACAGGAAAGACATGGAGCTGTTGGAGCGGGTCCAGAGATGGGCCACAAAAATGATTGCAGGGCTGGAACACCTCTCCTATGAGGACAGGCTGAGAGAGTTGGGATTGTTCAGCCTGGAGAAGAGAAGGCTCCAGGGAGACCCTATTGCAGCCTTTCAATGCTTACAGGGGGCTTATAAGAAAGATGAAGAGAGACTTTTTACCAGGGCCTGTAGTGACAGGACAAAGCATAACGGTTTTAAACTGAAACTGAAAGGTTTAGATTAGATATAAGGAAAACATTCCTTACTTTGAGGGGGATGACACACTGGAACAGGTTGCCCAGAGAAGTTGCAGATGCCCCATCCCTGGAAACATTCAAGGTCAGGTTGGATGGGGCTCTGAGCAACCTGATCTATTTGAAGATGTCCCTGCCCATGGCAGGGAGGTTGGACTAGATGATCTTCAAAGGTCCCTTCCAACTCAAACCATTCTGTGATTCTATATCTATTTATACACATATATATGCATACACATACATATATTTACATACACGTATATAAACATATTTATACATCCACATATATGATTTTTGGAGTGACATACAATGCAACTATTTTTAATTAGACCTGGATATAGAACTCTGTCACAATTTTTGCTATCTTGCAATAGAAATGAAATAGCTTTAATAAACTCTGCTCTTTCTGAAGCATCTAAGGAATATCCCAGCACTTCTCCCACAAGTTTCTGTCCTACTAGTGGTGACAGATGTAGTTCCCAAGGATCACGTATAGGCATATGACAATCTCAAAGTCAGTGCCTGATTTCTTTTTAACAGCACCCGTATGGAAAGATTCACCTGGGCCAACCCAAGAGGATGATGGCTCTCTAGGGCTTCCTACGTAACACCACATGGATGCTACTTTATGACCATAACGCTACACTCTTCAGAGAGGTCCCGGCCATCTTTTTTGTCATCAGATGCTGGCTGTAGCCTTACTGGGTAGCCTTTCTGGTGCCCAATGAGCATTTCTGTGCTTCCATTACTGGCTTGCTGTTGCAGCTCTTTAAGTCATCCTGTCACTTTCTCCACTATTATGGCTTCGAGAGTTTATTTGCTGCAGGCAACAGAGAGCTTGCACAGCAGTGTGACATGAAATGTAGCACTAGGCTGCTAGTACCTACTGTTGGTGCACTGCTCTGGTCCAGCAGCTTGGTCTGCGTGTGTTTATCTCTTCAGTTTGCCTTTTCAATATATTTTCTTGGCAATCTTGACAGCTGCTTCTGCTTCGCCGTTAGACGGAGGGAGACGCTGAGAAGGCACGATATGGTTGAAGCCTGCTGATGCTGTACTCTTCTGACATGCAAACTAAGGCCCGTTATCCATAACAGCTATTTCTGCAGCCCTCTCCCAGGCAAACTCAGCCTTATGGCCGTCAGTGATAGAAACTGCTGCTTTTTTATGTAAGGGATCCATTTCCCAGCCACCAACAAAAGCACTCTGCATTCATTAAGGCAGGAGGGGAAAAACGAAGACGAGAGGAGCTGTGGGGTTTTGTTTAACCTCGTTCCTCAGGGACACCGGCCTCCTTACAGCCGCCATCCAGTAGACCAAGTGCTAAGTAGCTCAAAGCAAGATGGCTCCCTTAGGGAACTAATGGAGTTTTTACACAATGAGGCTGCTGACAGCCTGTCTGTATTAATACTGGTTAAAACCAAAACTTGAGACACTCACAGAGCACAGGTTGGCAATTTAGAGGAGTAAGCTGACAGTATTGGAAAATAAAGAGAAAGCAGAGAAAAGAAGAGATGCAGTCTCGAAAACATTGTTTTTGCTGAAAGGCTGCTAAATATCAATAGATTTCGAGGCCCATGACAGAGTGAGAAAATGAACTTCTGAAAAATTACACTTGTTCAAAAACCAGCTCGAGACCATTTCTTGTGTGAGGAGACCTACGTCCCTAACGGAGACCTAATGATTGAGCCATCGCCACCGCTAAAGGAAGAGTCCTTTGTACCCGTCAGCTGACATTAGCCGTAACCCTCATAAATGTCTTCACCAGAGACGGCTTTGCTGTGCGTGTGGGTGTGCACACCCTCCTCTCCAGGCTGCTGGAGGCCGGGGAACTGCTGGGAAGCTGTAGGGTGCCTGCTCGCCTCTCCCTGCCTCGCCAAAGCCCTTCTGCAGCAGGGGAGGAAATCTTCCTCCCTCCCGGCCACAGGCTGAATTAAATTGAGGTGCTCACCCTAAATGGCACTCAAGAATACTCTGCTTTTTGATATTGCAGTCAGCATCTGCTTCAGGGGAAGAGGGCTACATTTTAGAGAAGGCATGGGACACTCTTAGACAAGGTGCATGAGTGAATCATAATTTTCAACAATAGCTCTGCTGGGAATATAGCAGAACCTCTGCTGTGCAACCACTCTGTCTTGTGCAAAAGAGGGAGGAAGCCTCGCCATGTCTCTCCACCAAGATACACCAATAGATGCAATTAGTTTGAGCAAACAGAAGATTTACTCTGGACTTTGGTTTAGTTACCAAGACTAGAAGAGGGATCAGCTTCAACTGGGTTTTTTTACCTGTTGAGCCCCAAAAATGTTAAACTTACATTGAACATAGAAAAGGCAGAGCTTTAAGAAGCTTTTGTTTCAAATAAATGAACAATGCTCTCAGAAATATGAAGTACGGCATTCTGAAGTATGATATTACATTTCAATTCCCCTGTCAGTCAGGGATCTTTCATGATGAAAAGTTTTTTATAAATTTAAGGCAATACTAAGACACTATTTTTCTTTTTTATCAAAAGGAAGGAAATATTTACATTTATTCTCTTTTTACATGGTTACAAGTAAAAACAATATACATAAAGACTGCATGGGCTAAAGGGCTATAATTCTGCCATATCTTTTATTTTGCATGGTGATTTTGTTTTTTTTTCCCCAACTGCTGCAAGTCATTTTATGGATTTTATGTTGCCTAGGTAATATTAAAGTTTTTAAACTCTTCATTTTCTGTTCTGCTTTAACACTGATCTCACTGTAATGGCAATTTTTTGTTTTACCTCTGGGTCATATGTGTCATATGGAATGTGTCATATCATTAGCTTATTCACTCCAATCTCTGTACGCTTGCTAAATATACCTAAGAGAAAGTCACCATGCTGAGAAGATGACAAGATGACAGCACAAATATCCATTCAGTTTTGCTCAGTTTCAGGTACGAGGACACATCTCACAAGGTACAGGTAAAAGGTCACATCTAGTGAGATCCTTCACCTTGTATCGCTTCCATCCTCCCAGCCAGAGGAGATGAGGCTGGTTCACATGAAACTAACGACACAAAGACTTTGCACTGGTCCTGCTCCTCTCCCTGACACATGCTCATATGAAGAATAAACCAACAACAATTTAGTTGAGATTGGAAATGTGTTTCCTTACAACCTTGCTCATAATTCAGAACAAAATGCTCCTTGAAAAAAAATCAGGGTCCCTAAAAAACCTAAATGTCAGTGTGTCTAGGAGAGTGTAATTAAGGGCTTTGGCTTTGTAATGCCGTACTGACAGGCAAGCAAAACGTGTCCTGTGAAGTGTCAGCAGAACAATTTTGACATAGTCAGTGACACGCCCTTCCCTGAAATACTGTGTTTAGTTCTTACTGTCTAACTCTGGGTTGTGTGGGAACTTGTCAGCTCTGAGGTCCCGATGGTTGTGTCTTGACTAGAGACCTGTTAATGCCCAGTTGTGCAACATCCTTTGCTTAGATTTTTTAAGTGCTTATATTTCTAGTGGAAAAGTAGGTATGTAGGCAGAAAGGAAGCCACAATATTCTCCAGAAACCCCTCTGATAACTGGGAGATCAGGACTGTGAAGTGCCCTGAGGAACACAACTGCCCTACAGTTAGGACAGAGACTAAATGAGGATAGAGTGAAAATAGGAGTTGAAATAGCTGGTAAAAATTATAAGAGGCATGGGTGGACTTCCAGATGAACACAGATGGAAAAGATTTGAATGGCTTAGCTGAGGGAAGAATGGGTCACAGATTACTGCAGCAAAAGTCAGTTGGATGCTGCCATTTGCCTTTTCTTGCAATACCAATATAAGGGAACAGCTGATGGCACTGAAGACGACAGATTTAACTTTTTTTAGGTGAAACATAATTAAACTGTGGCATTTGCTGTCACAAAGTAATGAGAAAAGCCTGGAACGTAGCAGGATTAAAGAGGGACCAGACCTCTACATGGGTAACGAGAACACATTCCGTTACCTTAGTTGGCAAACAGAGTTTTCTTGATGAGAAGCGTAAAGCCTCATATTTTTCAGTGTATAAAGCAACTAGAAACCTCGAGACTGTGGAGGCAGTGCTCCCCTCAGGCAGATTATTTTGTACCTCAGTGCCTTGCCTTGAGGCCAGAGGCAGGATGCTGGAGCAGAGGGACAGCTGGTCTTGCCCAGAATGGCAATTCCTACATTTCAGTGTTTATATGTAAAAAGTAAGAGCTCAGTTAACCAAACAAATTTGAGTGAGATCAGTTGCTAAAGAAAATCCAATCATAGAGAGAAAGTATTATGTGTATGCAGTAACTTCTTGTATGGAAAGAAAATAAATAAAACCAGTTAAAGTAAATACAGCCCAGTAAAACTGAATAATGTCCAAAGTGCTCAGATATAATTCTCACAAATGAAGGTGTCTTTCTGTTCCAGCAGCCTGTGCCGAGGCACACAGAGTATAATATTTTCTCCCACAGTAACAAGCAATTGTCACAAGACCATGAGGCATTTTTCTGTTCTTCCTAAAATTCTTAAAGCAGTAGGTCCGGACTGGGGAAAAACACTCTAAGCCACAGAAGACTGCTTCCCCAGCCGGCGCAGATTGCTGCAGAGCCTTTGACGTCAACGGAGCCATACCGATTTATACCAGCTGAGGATATTTCTGCTCAGTGAAAACCTTCAGTAAGATGGTGTGTCTCCCAACTGATTTTATTAATTCTTATAATTATGTTTATTCTCAAGCCTGATGCTAGCGCTTGAATGTGAGAAGGAATCACTGAAATTTAATTTTGCAGCTCTGAAAAACCATTTGTTCACATTCTATGAGTTGTGAAATAGGTTTTACTCTGCTCCCTAATCAGTTCAAACAAACCTGGAAAAGAGCAGAACCATGTTTGTTGTTATATATATTTGCTGGTTTACTTTGCTTCTTCTTTTTAATTTATAAATAAAAAAATAGCTTTATTTCCTACCTGCTTTAAAGGCAAATTTGCGAGTCACTCATACAGGATAAAAGCTCAGTCCTTTGGCGATTCTACGTTTTCTTTATCATTATGAATATTTATTATTTGCTCTTTTTTACTAATGAATAGATTTAAATTAACTTAAATTTGTGGATCATTTTTACTGTCCAATTTTTCATCTTGAGACTACAGAGGTCATGGCCACAGGAATCTGCAACGCGCTGCTGTACATGTCTGAGTAAAATGACATAATCTAAACAATTAAATCTTGGAAAAGAACCTGGAACAAGGTGGTGAAATGATATAACTCCTCCTTGCTTTAACTAGTGAAAGGCAACCTTTCCAAGTTGAATTTCCACCATATTCCCTCAGAGTTCCCTTCTGATCACTCTCCCATGTAACACTGGATGAGTAAAGTAAAACGGCTTTGTACAAAGAATATTGAAAATACAGGTCTGTATCTTCTGACAGCAATCTGCGACTCCTATTTCTCAGTTCTCGCTTTGACTAAGTGTAGCCTTAGCTTTGAACAAATTACACTGCAGATTTGTAAAACCTGAGATAAATGGCTGTATACAGATGAAGGCAAGCAGTACCAAAATTAAAAAGAAATGCATTACAGTGGTTTGAATGCATAGTGCGACACCACCAACAATTTAGTTCCACAAACCAGATTTAAATAGAGCAATCAATGACAAAACCAAAACCAGGCAGTGAAAGACCCAAGCCAAGCCCAAGACCTCCCGCACTCTGAACAAGAAGTCTGGGGTTTGCAAGAACCCTACGGCCGTTGTCTGCCCAAATAGATCAGGGTGGGAGAGCAACTCTTCGGCTGTTTGCTTGTGTTTCAGAATTGATAATGGTCAGATTGACTGACATCCTTCCTGGAGTTTGAAAAGTCAACAGAATACTTTTTTTCCTCCTTCCTCAAAGAAGAGATTGTGGAAAGGAAGTGCTTGAGCAATTACTTTCCCAAGGAGTGTACTGTGGCCTTCAATCAGCTGCCAGCTGCTCCGGGGTGACTCACTTCATGTCATTAGAGCTATTTCTTTTCACAGTGATGCAACTCAAGTTCTCCATGTTGCTGTAGTTTTAATTCACAAGAGCCTTGCAGCCACCCGTGACACACAAGGTGGCAAGTGTACTCCCCGTGAGGAAGCTCTGGAAGTGAGGGACTGCCTCATCCCTAAACAGTCCTGCTTGTTAGGATTTCAATGCAGTTACACCATGCAAAAACATACAGAAACATGGATAAAACATGGGAATCCCCCCTATAGAAGGTTCTGCATACTGGTCCTCTGAATGCTGCATGATATATGTGTCAGCTAGCTGGAAGACTGAAACATTTGGTCCCTCAAGCCCAGATGTGAGCCAGGAGCACTGATGGATGCTCTTGGCTTTGCTGAGCCAGTCAAGAGGCAGTATGGTATCCACTGGCACTGTGTGCTTCATACGGACCACCAGGGTGGAAGGCAAAGCTCCTCCAGTGTCTCTGTGTCCATTGGTCTCAGCAACAAAAGAGAGGCCAGGAAGAGATTTTGTCTTCTCTCCCTGCCTGGGGCTGCTGGGGAGAGTCAATACCGTGGTAGAGCCCGCAGAGCCCTGTGCTCTGGTATCAGGGGAGGGACAAGGATGAGAAGGAGGAGAAGGACGTTCTTGTCCTCTCCATAGCTGCAAATACTCTTCTCTAGCCTCAGTGGGCAGTGAGAGATCTCGCTCCCTGTCACAAGCAGCCTTGGATGAAGACTGCATAGGAAGGGTTGGAGGAAGGCAAGGAAAGGAGCGAGGGAAGAAAGTCAGAAAGAGAGGCCCAGTGCTGAGGCTCTTCACTCACTGCAAAGGTGGGGAAGGAGATGTGAGAGCGGGGGGAGAGGGGACATCTGTGGGGCTTCCTGAAGTCACCTCAATGGAGCAGATGATCATGGACATCTGTGTTTGCAAAATCAAGGCCCCAGTGTCCAGTGCCTAACACACTGCTGCTTGTCCTGTTGAGCATGTCTCTTTTATTTGGGCAGTTAAGTGGAGAATAAAGCTGTTTTAGAAAAGATACCACACATTTGCAGGCAGGAGCAATTATCCAAACCATGTCAGAAGTTGGTCTAGACTCAGTCACAGATGATCAAGGACAACGCGCTACTTCACAAGTTCAAAAGCTTTGATTAATATTTGCAGCTACTATGCAGCTACAATGCAATACAAGTCTAGCCTTAGGGCTTTTTGTGTTTCTTTAAAGCATTAGCCATTAATAGGCTAAGTTTACCACTGGGATACAGAGTACTGGCCCAGCAATGCAGCTCGAATGTATTTATTTTCCAATCTATGGTTTTCAAGTACAATGTGTCATTTCTACAAGGCTTTAATGAGAGCCAGGAGGTGTACATTATAAACAACAAATCTCTATTTCTAATGGAGCTTGGTTCAGATCAGAGAGTAATTTATTAGCTTTCCTCAGCTTTTACTTGTATTTTTCTACAGAGATCAGAAATTTAGATTTAGACCTAAAATTCAGAGGATAGCATCAAGAGCCTTGTTTCCAAAGTCAAGATTTTTTTAATCTTAAATTTACAAAGGTTCCGTCCTGCTTAAGGTCAATCATTCTGAGGAACAGTGAGTATCTGCCAGCCGCTCTGGACTGCCTCATTAAAATGAAAGCATTTAACTTCTAAAAGCAAAAACAAAAAAACAACCATTTTTGAGAGCATACATATTTAGTGAAAAAGCAGAAGGAAAGACATTTGTCTAAATAAGTAACTCTTAGCAAGATGTTTATTACTACAGTTATTGTTAGTAATAACAGAAATTACAAGAACAATACTATTTGTCGCTAGCCAGTGGAACAGGCACTGCCCTTTCCAGCAGAAGACAAAGACAGTGTCCACCTATCTGTAACCTGTAAGTTGGATGTAAAGTATGACCGATTCTAAGATCCAAGAAGCTTCATGAGTTAAGTCCAGCATGCTGGGTCCCAACACAGTCAGCTGGCAAACATCCAGAAAAGCTGTCTATTAGGGTTATGATAAATGGCCTAACATGATCACTGGATCATTCAGAGATTAGCTCTTGTGCTGAATGGTACAGGACCAAAAGGCAGGAGGAAAACCAGAATAAAGACGACAGAACCTAGAAAGAACTGTTTACTATTTGAGCAATTCACAAAGCAGATGTTTCCTGGAGGGGAAATGGAAGAAAGCTTGCCACAGATAACAAAAATTATTATTTCTGACATATCGAAGCACTATAAAAGAAGTTCCCACTGGAATCAATTTTTTAATAAAACACTTAGAATAACATCAAAATTTGAATATTAGAAATATAATGCCACAATGTGCTCTGAATATTAATTAAAGCTGTGTTAAAAACCCCACACAACCTCCTTTCTTACCATCTAACTGAACTGAATAAGAAAGAAAAATATTAAAACAAATAGAATACTAACAAATAGCACATGTTGGTTGTGATAGAAATATTAATGTACTATTTACCAGTGTCATTTATTTTATCCTTGCCCAATCCATTTGTTTGTGGTTATTATGTTAGTAAGGCTAGACTTTAAGACTTTAATACGGAAAAAATAATTGAAAAGTAAAGAGGAGAGGGTCATTTTGAGCTTAGGGCTCTTTCTACAACATCTCCTTGAGACAAGAGTCTATTTCTGCTTATTCATGGCTCTCTTCTGTCACATAGACCTGTTTGTTCTCGCTGGAAAATCTGAGGACAGTAAAAGCAGAGTGACTCAAGTTTACATGATCAGATGAATTTTTTCTTCCTCTAATGGAAAAGACAGACATTAACTCATCCCTCTCTTTACATAGATTTATTATGTTCAATAATTGTCTGTTATTATTACTGTACATTGTAATCTATTTCTAATGAATCCCTCTTGGTTATGGCAAATCAAGTCTTGCATAATAAATTCTAATCTGTTAGTCATTATCTTTGTTAATATTTTACAGTCTACATTTATTACTAAGATTAAGAAATAGTTTGTACAGTGCTTGGTATTTTCACTATTTTTAAGTGCTATCTCTTCTAATTAGTGATCTCTTTGAATTTGCCTTTGCCTTCTTGGATTAGTACCAACCACACTGGAAATATCCATGTTTTCAGTCTTTTTTTAAAGTCTTCTGCTGGGAAACACAAGTTACAAAATTCCCATGTATTTTTTAGAATGGGTGTTTCTTCGTGTGCCGTATCAGCTCATCTGATTGATGCTGCTTGGGTTCAAGCCTGCAAGCAGATGCATGGGACTGGAGCTGACAGGAGCAAAAGTGGCTGCACACAATCACATCTGGGCATTCTCCAGCGATTTCTCTTTCTCAGTTCTAGAAGACAGAGATTTCTTTGGGGGAAGTAGTAAATCTGCTCAAGCTGTAAAGCTGCTTCCCATCTATTAGTTAGAAGGTTTTTGGAGTGCACTCTCCAGTCTCCTATTTGTAATACCTTTTACAGTTACAAATGTCTTGGCATAGAGATAATAACTGGGGAGCTATTATCGGGTCTTGTAATCTCATTACAAAACAGCCATCGCTGGCTTGATGCGAGTTAGCCACGGAAGAATCCACACTCTGCGTTAAAACACTGAGGGATACAGTGCTCAGCCCCCATTTAATTAGATGCATGGTAAGAGTTTGTTTAATGTCATGCCCGTGAGCATTACTGCAGTGATGTGAGGGAAGGGGCCATTTCAGTTGGCTGAATAATTCCTGAACAGTATTATGGGCCTGAAGAACCCCCTCGAGTACTTCATTGCACATCCTTATGTGGTGGTGAACACCTCTGAGCAGGCTGCCACCAGGGTTGCTTTTGGTAGAAGCGACCAGCAGTGCCTTTGCCAAATCTGTTTGTACCTTCTGCAGCCTTTGTTGGGGCAAAGGGTTAAGGGTGGATGAGCGATGCTCGCTTTTAGTCCCCCTACAAATGCTTATTGGCATTTGGCAATTAGATTTGGCAATTAGAGCCGGTTGGTAAACTTTTGATGATAAGCAATGGAAAATGCTGATTTGTTCAAGCTTTTAATGGGAACATATTGGGTTCTATGAAGTGTTTTTGGAAGGGTTCCTTAGGGCACAATGGACTTGTGGTAAAAAATTGTAAGCCTTTGCAGTAGATGAATAATTAGGTACTCACCCAAGGCCCCACTCTGCTTTATTGGGGCAGAATCTAAACTTTCATCTATTGGGCAAATATCTGGTCTGATCTGATAATGTGTACTAGCGAAAGCATTCTGCCTGGAGGGAGGCAAGGATCTCTCCATCACAGAAATCTTCAAAAAGTCTCAAAGTGAACCTGTACCATCATCCTGCCGCAGTATCTGTAGGACAGCAGGACTGCTCTCTATCCGCCTCTAGGAGCACTTCAATGAGTCCTGTAGTCCAACCATAATTTCTCTTGGATGTCTTTCTGAGATGTGATCTGTTTTTCAGAGCCCTACCTTTTTGTGGCATTTGTCAATGCTTTTTATACCGTTGGAAATAATTTTTGATTTATCTTTTCCTAATCTCTCAGAAGAGACTCTTTTCTTCAGTTGCCATTGCTGTATCTAATACACTGTGTAGAGCAGCTTTCCTTTCAGCAGTTCTAAACTGTTCTTTAATATGTGGTCAGCATATAACCGTTTCTATTATTCCCAGTGTGTTCTTCATAACCAATGCCCAATGAGCATTATTAAACCAGTGTGAGAAGGATTATATTTAATAGCTAACTCCTCAGAAGCGTCTTCCCTGCTGGAGCGTGCAGTCTCTGTCCAAGTTTACACACTGCATTGCAAATGTTCACAGCAAAGTGGACGGAAGCAGAAATGGGCAGCAGGCAGAGACAGATAGGAAACACCGGCTGTCCTTCAGCGTGCAGGATATCCATCCTCCAAATCTGACATGTCAACACTGGTTTACCATGGTTATATCAACGAAGAGGAATTAATGAGTGAGACAACTCAGGCCCCTTCCCCGTTTCACTGGTGACTCTGATCCTTGATTTATTTGCAGAATTCCCTGTGGTGAACTTAATCATCACTGAAGGGAACAGAAAACACCTGGCAGTGGAATGATAGCCTCAAGAAGTCATGCACAGCTGCCTTTTGCTGCACTGTGGTATGGGCAAATATGCTAGAAAGGTTCGCTTTGAAAGCAGCACACAGCAAACCTCGCACTGTAGCCATTTAAGCAGTAGTTGCTCCAGCTGAAGGAGTTTTCTTTTCTATGAACGTACAACACCCAGGTTATGAAGCTCCAGGACTGATTAAGGCCTTTGGATACTTCTGTAACATAAATGTTTACTTGGAACAAAACTAGTCACAGCTGCTCCACTGATGGAAAAAGATCAACCATGGAAACTAGGAAAAACCAAACAAGAAAGAGAACAGATAGTAATGTGTGCATAGCCAACAGATTTTCCATAACTGTGGAGCTTTCTCTGGGACTTGAGAATCATCCATAAGGTCACAAGTCTCCTGAACTTGCTGGGAAATTATGCTTGGTCACCACAATGAAATGGTGGTGTCTCCTTTTAAGAACAAAAAAATCCAATAAATGATTTCACAGTTATTATCAGTTCTGTGGTGCTATCCTCATTTTCACAGGAAAATTGACAAACATATGAAGGGCATGAGATTTAAGGAAAATTCAGAAATTAAAAAGGTATGCATTTTTGAAAGAACAAATTAAATACAATTTTCATATTCAGGAAGGAAGGGAGAGATCACAGAGAGACAAAACTCTGCGGAGAAAGGGAGAGAAGAGGACAGAAGTACCATCCCCAGACAGAAAAAGTGAAACAAAATATAAAATGCTAGAGCTGTATAGCTTCTGAGACAGGGTATACACCTGGTGGAGAGTGAGAGCTGGGAGAGAGACTTCAGAGGAAGACAGAGGTTTCCTACTCCCTTTGAAGTGGGGAAGAAAGAGAAAAGGAAAGGGAGAGGCCATTGAAAGATAAGAGAAAAAGAAAGAAAAGTGAAGGAAGAGAGATCAGAAATAAAGAGGAGTAAAAGTTGCAAAATTCCTTCCCAGGGAAAAGAGAAATGAAAGAGGAAGGAGGCAGAAAGCCAAGCAAGAGGAGAAAGTGAAAATAAAGGAATAAGAGGGAAAAAGTCACTCGTACATGTGGCTACTGAAAGCCCCTGAAAATACAGTTCTGCAGTCATCAGAAATATCTACCAGGAGACATCAAGTATGTGTCTGTACAGGAGAAAATTGGGAGATCTGCTTGCAGTTGTGAGATGAGCATGAGGGATATCATTGATAGCCATGGGAAAGGAGACAGCACATGTGTTTCTATAGTCTTCCGAGATGAGTTTCATATTTCCTCCTCTGTGAGAATAATGCACTCACTGGTTGCATATATGGACCCATGAAGAGTATGCAGATGTGTGCACACATGCACACACAAAGTATAGCATTTAGAAATGCTTGGAGTGATTCCAGGGTAGTTGAACAAAATGAGGCTAATAAAATATAATTAAACATTAATTACTGTAACTATCAAAAATAATTGACTTGTACAAAGCACAGCACTCCTATTAAAAAGGGACCTAAGGGTAATAAAAAACATATACTATTCTGTAATGCAGACATAATAATTGCTATGAAGCAATTAAATTTATAGACAACTGTTAAAATTCTTTTGTGACTATTTAAAAGTGTGAGCACTGGACAGATTTCGTCCAAAATTGTCTACTATAAGGCAGCCTTGGTATTAATAAGGAGTAAACATTACCATTCAAAAATAAAACCAAAGGTGCACTGCTGCTTGAAGTAAATTTGAAGTAAAACTGGCTGGAGCTGTCATAGAAATGCTGCTGCGTGTGTCCCAACAAGTCATCCTTCTTCCGCCTGCTTTTCTTTCTAAAAAATCTTTTGAGCATGAGAGAGCTAGAGTTGGCAGATGAAAGCAGGAGAGTTGAGATCTTCAGCTGGTGTGAAGCTACACTGCTTCACTCACTTTCTCATGCTTTGCTGATTTTTAACAGTGAAGGAAAGAACTAGCCTCGATGCAGGCAGAACTGGGGGAGAGACACAGACTGGTTGAACCAAGGTCACAGTAAGTGAAAGAGAGCCCAAGTAGAGAAGAGTATTTCATCAGCAACTGGGGCCAAAGTGGAGCTGTAGACTGAAACGGTTCGTGCCAAGGACCCCCCTACTTGCATTTCAGGGTGTTTGACTTCAGACTAGCGCTTAGTCTGCTCCTACTGATTGAGTGCCCATTAGTGTCTGGGGTGCATTAGGTGTGTTTCTGGAGTGAATTTTTGGTTTACTTTCATCTGAAAGGAATCAAGTTTGCACACTCTAACACTGTTTTGTGAGGCAGACCACAGTCTGGTAAGTGGGGATGACCAAGAGATTGACTTCAGATGCAACTCCTGATCCAAAACAGGGCACTAACGTAGATGCACCTGAAAAACAGCTTTATGCTTTTTTATTTTAACTTTTACTTTTAAGGTGCAGGATAAGTATCTCATTCCCTTGTGAAGAGCTTGTTCTCTTAGCTTGCCTTCAAGAAAAATAAAAGTTGAGTGTTTACACGGAATGCAGTCCTCTTGAGTTAGGGGCAGTGCTAACAGTAGGGTACAATCAGAAGGGGCAGCGATAACGATGAAGATTGCGTGAGTCTGTTTTGCAAAGAAAGCTGACAACAACACACCGCAGACAGCACTTCTGTGTGTTCTCACTCTGGGAGTCCTTATTCACTCCCTCTGCATCACCTTCTCTCCTCCTTTGCTATGGCTGCAGCCAAAATGTACTAGTTATTTGGCTGTTCATCTCTCATCTTTCTCATTTAATCTCGTATATTCTATTTACTTGGAAAAGTCTTTGTTCTAGTCCACATAGACTAAAAGAGATGGAATGGAAACAAACAAAATGTAGAGCACAGAAGTTCATTTTCCTGAGCCTGTCCTTAATCAGGGAAATGAGAAGTGTTGAAAATTTTAGAAAGAGGAAAAATAATACATTTCATATACTTCTTAGGCTCTACTCCTTCTCTACTGCTAGTGCGTTGCCAACAGCTTGATAAGTTAGTGACTTCAGTCATTTTAAGAAAACGTTGGCATTGTTACATAAAACGACTACTAAAAAGGAGTCAAATTTTTAAGACAGATGTAATATATCATTGTGAGTTGGTGGAGATGCCATGACATGAAACATATTTGGCATATGGTGTCTTCACTTGTTCTACAAGAGAAATATTAAATGTAGCAAGGTAAAGTCAGCTGAAATTGTGAAGGAATGACGCTGCCATATGAGAAATTGTCATTACTATGAGACATTATCATTGCTATGTTCAATTTACTACGATCCACCAATCAAACTTACATCTACCAAGCAGCTCTGCTTTTAGGACATCCATTCATTCATTCAAAGAAAAACGTGCCAGCCCAAGAACCAACTGAAGGGGCTAAAAGTATCCTGGTTTTGGTTGTGTCCCTTGGACTCAGTGCTAAATCATATCATATCATATCATATCATATCATTGCATTGCATTGCATTGCATTGCACTGCATTGCATTGCATTAGAATGACAAGAAACTGAAGAAAGGTCTTTTTTATTTCAGCTATTCTCCCCAAATTTTCCATGTCATACTATGCTTTCTGGGAATGCAGCAAGTTGGGCTGCTCCTATGCTATAAATATTTCTCTTACATAACCAATTAATCAGCAAAAAGTCAAAGAAAGCAACTATTTTCAGTATAATATTGCTAGTCATGCTTCTAGAGTGTTATTTTTTGCTTTTAAATAAAAGGCCTTCTTCATTCTGCAGTTCTTTCCCATCAGTGTGTGGGGCTGTGCCAATTCAAGCAACATTTCTGTATAAAAAACACTGATTAATGACCCAAAATTCCAGGCAAGCTTTATTGTCTCAGTGTTGCTACTCGAACTGCTTGCAAAGTTTCTGCAAAAAGATTTAAGCTATTCATATATAACGCCCAAAGTATTTTTCAGGCTTTGGCTCTTTCAGCCCAAAAAGAATGAACCAATCAAAGAATTTTGAAGAAAAATTATATTGTTAGGCAAAAACTTGTTTTTTCATTGAAAAAATGTTTTAAATACAAATTTTTACTGGCTTTCCTTCCTACTGGATATGGACTTGGCTTTTTAAATGTCTTCTGCCAACTAACCAGAGACAAGAACAATTACAAACTGGCCTATGGAGCCAGTCCTCAATTACTTCAATCTGGAATGACACAGTTTTAATTCAAATTGAAGCCTTAATTCTTAATTTTTAAAACAATTTTTAACATTACAAATACAAACTGTATCCCCAAATCCTGTATTAAAAGCAAATCAAGGTCGTGAATTATGAGTTCAAAAGCTTCAGGAATTAAAGTACCTTTTTTGTTGACGGAGGAAAGACAGAGTGGTAAAGCAAAATGAGTCTGAAAAATCTGAAACCCAAATGAAAAATTTAATGTCATATGGCTTAAGTTCACGTAGTTCACCTAGTTTCAAAGCAGAACACTCCTCTTGAATATATTACACTTCTACCTTAATAAAGATCTGGTGGCAGCTGCAATCCCTGGGGCAGTTAGTGCTGGATTTGGTTGACCACTAGTGGGGTCTGGTGCCATCTGAGGACCCTGAGGTCCCCTCAGCTTCTGACTCTCGTTCCAGATGAGCCTAGGTACCACAGATCCTGTGTCATATCTGCCCACCCCTTGAGGACACCTCGCTGTCTTACATTTCAAATGACTTCAGGGACACCAACATGGGAGCACATTTCACCCCCACTGGATGTGAACAGGTGGATGTTCATAGCATGGAGTTGTGGATGGAGAGAAGAGCTAAGCTCTGGATGACACAACAGGCCTGCTCTGGTCTCCAGAGTATGGGGCACTGACTCCAGGATCTTTTGGTTGCACACCAAAAATATAAGGGTGCTTCATGCCTCTGAGGGATGGACACTAATGGGAGGGATGAGAGCTCTTTCTACCCTACAAAGGTGCACCAGGGTTAGAGGACAGAATACAACATCTCCTCATATCCACATGTATTAAAACACCATAAAATAAGATTTTTTTTTTTTTTTCAAAATCGGTTTCGTTTCTCCTCTAGGATACAGATATTTTTTGAGCAAAGGTCTGTTTCTACAGAATGTTGTGGTTGGGAAGGTATTGCAGCCTTTCTTCATTCAATAAATGAGTCTCAGATTAAATGTGCACCTGTATCATTCCTGAGTGTTTATCTACGCCATGACTTTCATTTTTATTAAACATTATCATACACAATGAAATGAATAGAATTTTCCTGTATTTATTTACGTGTAAGACTGGATTTAGATATGGGAAATCAAGTACACTGGGGAAAAAAGAGCAATGGGTGATGATGGTGACAAAAAGGGCAAAATAATTGTTTGCAGCCACAGAGCAGTATTTGAAAAGCGGGGCCTCACCAAAGATAGCTTGCAGTTTTAAAAGGATCAAATGGCTCCCGTTAGGTTAAGGGTAACTTTCATACAAAGCAAGATGTGAGTGGCAACAGATTGTGCTGTCTGTCTGCCAAGATTTATTGAAGATAAAGGCAGCAAGCGAAATCATTTTCAGGGGAAATCCACCTCAGGATCTGGGAAGTTCTTGCTGTGTCTGATGTGTTTGCTACATCAGAGGCGCAAGAGATGAGCCGGTCTTTGAAGAAGAGAGCAGTCTGTACAATACCGAGGAAGGCGAGCAGCGGGACGCTACGATAGCCCTGTCAAAACCAGAATTTTCCTGCTAATACAAATCCCATCTGGCAGGCTGGGCATGTATGCTCCCTCATCCTGTCGCAACCAACCAAGGATGCAGCTCAAAGACTATCAGGCAATATGCAATTTTGTAATTAGTTTTATGGGAAAACCCAACAATCAGAAATTCTCTGTCTTCTCGGTAGCAGTTGTTATTCTTTTCCCAGAGAAACTGGAGACAAATATCACTTTCAGCTATGTTAAATTCTTAAAAGAAGAAGTGAGGAAACTCCACAGAGTGCAATGAAAATGTTTTAAAAATGCAAATAAGGAGTGACATACAACAGAGAAGAAGGGGAAGGCTTTTTCCCAGGGAACATCAACTTCATTATCGAACGTAATCCCAATACATTTATAATAAACCCATTTCCTTGAACAATTCGTCTTCTTTTTGAATGACCCCTTAAAAATAGCTATAGATCACAGTAGTCCTATATTAACAGTTGACTTCTCTATGTGATTAACGTAATCGTATTATTGAAATATGTTAAAAATGTATACACTTTCCTCAAAAACGGGGCTGTAATAAAAATCTGGTAATGTGAGAAAAGCCTTGCATATCTGTCTTAATCTCACCAAACTTAAACCTGCTGAAACCAAGTCCCTCTCTTCAAAACACACACAGTGAACAAGGGAGTTTTTTAATTCCATGATTAACAAGAAAATTATTTCTTCAAAGCTAATTTATATGACATTGCCGCTTTAGTAAAACTGAACTGAGCCAAGATGACTGCATGTTAAATTCCGCCACTGTGGTAAAAGTGATGTCAAAAAATAAGAAAAAATACCATCATCATGTTCATTTAATGGATAAAACATGAAGTGAGCAGCAGAGGAGATAAGCACCCTGGAGGCTGTTTGGTTTGTCACAACGTGCACATGCAGTAATCCCTGACAGTCCTTCTTGGTAAAGAGGGTTTTTTTTTCCCCTTGCTTTCTGCTAATGCAGAGCAAAGCTGTGGTGATTGCTGCTTACTAATGCATTAGACTTTTAACAGTGTAAACATGAAGGCAGTAATTCAGAGAACACTAAACTTGAAAGACATAGGAGACATGTAAAGTTAATTTGATTTACAGCATAATCAGGAACAGAGTTCTTTTGCTTTTCCTTCCAATCCAAACCTGAGCCCAGAGAAATCCAATTTCTGCCTCCCCACAAATCCAAGCAGCTTCCACTCTCTTCTCTTATGTGGATGTAAGAAGAGCCAAATTCGACCCAGACCTCTATGTTCTTTGGGGGAATCAGTAATTTTGCTTTGCAACTTGTCTACGTTACACTGACATTATCGTTGTCTTCTTTTGTTTACTTCAAGAGCACTTCCAATACACCAGGCACTTCCCAAACAAAAAGCAGATGCTACCTGGATTTGAGTCTCTTAAAGACTGAACGCAGGAAGACAAATAAGAGACGAGGTAGCAGGTAACACAATATAAGCACGCACTTGAAAAAAACAAATAATCATCTCACTCGTGCTACGGCCACAATCAGTCAGCTCCTTTCCTCATGTCAGATGACGCCGTTACAATGAACAGCTCTGATTCTGCTTCTCTTACGACTGTTGGCCAGTTTCAAGCTTGATAGCTCAGGCCCCCCCCTCCTTTGCTACAAGAGGTGGTCTCCATTCCCCACCCCGAGCATTCCTCGGTGGGGTGGGAAGGGCACAGTTACTGCAGGTGATTTCTACACTGCAGAGGGTTGCGTGTGGCTTCCACAGAGGTGCAGGGCCTGATGGGGTGGGATGGGATGTGGAGGTTGATTAGAGAGAGAAATGTTTGAGTTGTGGAATGGAGACAACCTCTTGTAGCAAAGAAGGAGGGGGCCTGAGCCATCCAGCTTGAATCTAGCTGACTGCCATGAGGCCGAGCACGCAGAGCTGCAAGCCAGGGCCAAGCCTGAAGCATCTGAAGATCTCAAGTCTGAACATGAAGCCGATGTCAAGGGACAACTGAAGCTCCTGAAATACAAAAATCACTGCCTTTCCCAGCTTCTGTAGAGCATGTACACTATAGGAATAAATTCCCTAGCATTTCCTCTTTCCCCCTTCACCAACTTAACATGCCTTTGCCCCAAGTAAATAATCCACCTGCATGAATTTAAGCTTCTGTGAGGCAGATAGCACAGGCATACTGAGTATGCTCAAACATGTCCTCTCAGATATTGCTGACATGGTTTACAGGGTCAGCTTCCAAAACTTCTATAGGCAACACTTTGTGATCACTGCCGGGACAAAAGCTCACTCATCTCCTTAATGCATCTGATGCAGGGGGTATGCATAAATAGAATAAAGAAAAGAAAAATGTACATCTGCACATGTGCCTGCTAACGATTAGACAGGTATCAAAAGAAAACAGGGCTAAGCCTGGAGGATTTTACCACAGTCAGATGCATACAATACGGCATAGACCTCTACAAGAGAAAAACACCAGACAGTGAATACGCTAAAATAGAAGGCTGCAAAATGGAAAACACAGATAGCTTTGGGTAATTCAGAAGCATCACCATGGAGGACAATGACTGCTCCAAGGGGACTGTGAGGAGGACAGCGCTGGCACCACCGCCCCAGAGAAACAAGAAACCTACGTGGAGAGACAAGGGACTCTCCTGAGATGCAAAAATGAAACTGTTCTGCATGCATGCTCTCCGTCCTGCTCTATGCAACAGAGATGTGGACCTTTGAGAAAGCTGCCAGGCAAGGACTCCCAGCCTCTGAAATGAATTGTTTACGGGCAGTCGAGGAGATGGCATGAGACAGGAGATAATCATGGGGAGGATCTGTGTGAAGGAGAGTCCCTGGCACGGTAATCAGGAGGAAGCACGAGCTGTTGGGCATGCTTGCCAGATGAATGACATGGACTTGCAAAAGAAGACCATGTCCTTTGGCCAGAAAGGTTTGGTCTGTTAAGTGGTGAGACAACATGGCAGAACATTTAGGCAGTGCTTTTAAGATGCCACGTGCCAAAGCTGGAGCCAGAGCCTTGCTAAATGAAATGCAGGAGCTCAGTGCAATGCTCATTAAGCTGTGACGGTGTTATCAACCTCCCTGCCTCTCTGAGCCACCTACAAAACATTTCACCGACCTGCCAGGCACGGACCACCCACTTCAGGAAGCTGTTGGGAGAGTGGCCAGCCGATGGTGGCAATGCCCCCAGGCAGATAGGACTGGTGTGACTGAGCCCTCTGTCCTCTACCTGGCTGTGGTGGGGTAACTCCTTTTGGGATACCCCGACACCCCCCTTGCCTGCACTGCCTTCGGGGGCCATGGGATGTACCCCAGCCTGGGAGCCACGTGAAAACTCCTCCGGAGCTGATGCAGCTCAGGGGCCACGATCAACCAACTGTGGGGTGACAGAAAGAAGGAACGGGTGTCCAAAACCCGAAAGCAGGTATACCCTTCACCTGTACCAATTCAGCTACAGAGAAACTGTACGCAGTCCCTTATACTGGCCAGCCCAGGGTTTGCTCTGGCAGGCGATGGTGCCGCAGGGGGTGGGCAGCGGCAAAGTAAGACCACCTCTCCTGCAGAAGGTGGGCAGCCTGGGGACGTGCCAGCCCCACCAGCTCGTTGCAAGAGGTGTTAGCAGACAACTCTGGCAAAGGCTCAAGCTGCACTTTCTCAGCACAGCTCCCAGGTGTGTGCAGCCATTGCAAGCACACACACACACACACGCACACAATTGCGTGATTTCAGTGCAATAAGCATTTTCCAGCCTGAAGAGAAATGGGATCTCCTGCACTGCCATACATGTGGCATTTCATTCATCAGTTTTTTCCAAACGGAAGACTTGTCATATAAACAAAATGAGTGTGTGTGTGTCATCTTACTGCTTCTGGATGCCCTGCGAGAGAAACACAGCAGAAGGCACACTATTTATCAAAGTCCTGATGGGGAGGAAGGTATTTGTGTTGCATCCCCTAAATATCCTCTGTTTCTGCCACTTTCTCTGCTCTTTGTGACAGCAAACATCGCTTGACAGAGACCAGAACATGCTCGCTGTTTTCCCATCTCCAATCTAGCCTTTTTCTTAAAAAAAAAAAAAAAAAAAAAAAAAAAGAGTGAGATTTTCAAGAGCACTCTCACTGAATTCAACCTCCCTCTGCTCACATTTGAGTCAGTGGGAATTGCGGCCAGTGCTGAACCTTTTAAAATTCTTACAATGTATTTACATTATTCTTTTACAGTTTTATTTTAAATAATAACTGTGTATAACATACACTGTATATATTAAAAGCACACTTGCACCTTTCCTGGCACTGAACTTTACAGATAAAGATCCTCCAAAACGCTTGCCTTTGTAAGACGAGTAAATGTCTGATACGTGGGATTTGTCTCCATTTCGTGAAGAAAGGAAGTGAAGGAAAGGAACTGGACAGAAACCACACCGTACTGTGGAAAAGGTGATCAGGAAAAGAAACAGACAGTCTGAAGAGTATTGATGAATCTTTGGCTCATCTATAAAATGCAACGTTTTTGGAAAACACTACTTGAACTAATACGCATTAGAACTTGCAGCGAAATTATCTCTTTCGACCACAGGTATCTGACACAGACGTTAAGTATGTTTCAGATGACATTAGTTCACTTAAGAGGAAGCTGTTAGAAGTACATCCACATTTGGTACTAACTATGGAGCCAGTTTTATACATAGCAGCTGGAACAAGGCAACTTGAATTAATAATGTACATTTCGAGCTTCAGCTACAGCTCAGGGGCTATCTGAAGAGGGACCATGTTTTCAGAGTGCTACAGTCTCACAATAGTACATTACTTCTGAAGAACGCTGTGAACCTTAGACATACATCCCCCAGGCGGGGGTCCCCAAGCTTGCTTGAAGCTGGCCTGGTTTCGCACTAGGCTATGTGGTTCCTCGAAAGCTCACCAGGATGGGGAACGATGCTGCTGGGCAGATGAGCCAGGACCAATTGCTACTGGGCCTTCAGATGAGCCAGGGACTTTGCAAGCTGCCTGTATCCCAGTTGGAGGAGCCAGGATATGCCAAGAGAATATCTATGTTAAGGGGTTTTAAAAAACCTGTTCTGAATAGGAGCGCAACAAATTTTTGAAATGTCAAAACTTACCACAAACTGGAAACTCATGGTTCCACCTAGTCCTGTCTTCAACCAGGTACACAGAGTCTGACTTGGGGGAGGGATTTCTGTTGTGCTCTTGAGGAGTGACTTGAGATTTCCAGACCTTCTTCTGCCAGTGGAATCAAGATATCACTCCTTAAAAGGCCAAGCTAATCACATCAATTGCAATGAACAGAACAAGTGCTGCCACATAAGAAGTCAATAAGCCACCTGCAATTGCTTTGTAGCAACATATCGGTACACCTGCACCATTATTCAGAAGTGGTAATGACTGTCATACCTGGCCTTAATATCGTTACCAAAATACACTCTTACCTATGCTGTGAAAAAATCACATCAACTCTATGTCTGTCCAGAAAATGACCCAAAGAAAGATGTACAGTTTGCAACCCCCTCAAGTTTCTTGACATACCTTATACATTTTTTGAATGCTCTGAAGTTCCTTTGACCTTCAGATGCTGTATATTGATTGCTCAGTGAAGTTAAACCTGCTCCTCTCAGCGTCCTCCACCCGTGCTCATCCCTGGCAGAACTTCTATCATCTCTTGTCATCAGCTACACGAGCAACTCTTGGAAGTAAGCCCTCTCTCTGTTTTGCAGCTTATCTCTACATTAGTATTAACTGAATGCAAACATAGATAAAGGAGGAATTTTTATAGATGCCCTATTAACAGAAGCTACTTATTCATTGAGTGCAAGCTTTCTTAAAACAAGCTCTGAAAGGATCATTTCCCCCATCTCACTCTGCTGAAGTGCTGCTAATACTGCTAATTCAGACTAGATGATTTTCCCCTTGTGTGCTGGTTTTGGTTGGGATAGAGTTAATTTTCTTCATAGTAGCTAATATGGGGCTATGTTCTGGATTTGTGCTGGAAACAGTGTTGATAACACAGGGATGTTTTCATTATTGCTGAGCAGTGCAGAAAAGTCAAGGCCTTTTCTGCTTCTCACCCCACCCCACCAGCGAGTAGGCTGGGGGTGCACAAGAAGTTGGGAGGGGACATGGCTGGGACAGCTGACCCCAACTGGCCAAAAGGCTATTCCATGCCATATGGCGTCATGCTCAGCATATAAAGCTGGGGGAAGAAGAAGGAAGGGGGGACATTCAGAGTGGTGGCGTTTGTCTTCCCAAGTGACCATTACATGTGATGGAGCCCTGCTTTCCTGGAGATGGCTGAACACCTGCCTGCCCATGGGAAGCAGTGAATGAATTCCTTGTTTTGCTTTGCTTGCGTGCACGGCTTTTGTTTTCCTTATTAAACTGTCTTTATCTCAACCCATGAGTTTTATCATTTTTACTCTTCTGATTCTCTCCCCCGTCCCACTGGGGGGGAGTGAGCAAGCGGCTGGGTGGGGCTGAGCTGCCGGCTGGGGTTAAACCACAGCACCTTGCTTGAATCCAGCACAAGTCTCATGTACTTCTGCAGGGGATTAAACAGGTTTAAAATGATGTTTAAAAGGCCTTCTCACAACTCTGCTCAGGGAAGGGTGAATTTTATCCACTACTTTTTTTTTGGTCCTTGTTTATGTGTATATTCATGGGTTTGGATCTTGTCAAGGTTGCTAAATAGCCTTTGCCAATTTTGTAGCATTCAACATTTTTGGAAAACATTACCTGGGGTAATATATATTGCAAAAACAGTCTCTCAATCTTTTTCTCTCTGTCTTAGTTTAAATGCAGTTTTGATTGAAGCTGGTCTTATGTGTTTTTAATAAACATTTTGTTTTCTCCTTTGGAATTTTTTTTCTCTTTTCTTTGAAACTAGATGCTTCTTTTGTTTTCTATTTATGAAACCTTTTACAGAAAATGATTACTTCATGTATGGGTCTTTGGTGGCACATAAAGCTTCTGCAGATATTATTTTAATTAGGTTGCTTGGTTCCATTTCATTTTTAAATGGCTGTTGCAGGGACCTTGTGTTGTGATCTGCTGAATGGGAGGGAATGTCTGCTGAGGATTCTTCCCTTCTAGAAGTAGTGTCTTAATGAGACATTTTCTTAATAAGGGCCTTGCACCATGTCCTGTAATCAGAACACGAGAGACACCCAAACCAGCAGAAATATTCATTAATTCCAGAAGCCACCATTTCTGCATTGCATTTAAATATTATTCCAAAAGGAATTTAACCTTAGCAGTGATTTGGGGCGAAAGGATGTTTATGTATTACAGTGAGAGATACAGTTAGTCAAATTTATTGTGTCGTATACCGATTGGGTTTCCTATCTATAAGGCTAGTCTTTTGTTAGAAACCCAAGCCTGTTAGATATAGGGCTGCAATGCCTTGGAGTAAAGAAGCAATTTAGTACAGGACTTTAAAATTGTTACCTAATTATTCTTCAGTTTGCCCTAACCAACACTGAGAAATTAATTGGTGCCTGACTTTATACAATAGATTGAAATAATTCTAATTTAACAGCTTTGAACTCATTATTAAGTCTTTCCAAGCAGAGAAATAAGTGTGTTATTCAACACTTCTGACAGAGTGGTGCAATATGATCACACCATCTCCATCCAAGTTCTCTGGGATGAGAAGCCTAAAACATTAATTAAAACAAAACCCAGTCATATACCTCATCATACTACTGTAGCTAGAAGATAAAATCCTCCAGGGAGATCTAGAGACTGATCTACAAACTATTAACACAAGTTCTCTTTTCTATGTTTACCAACTAATTGTATTAACAACCCTTATGGAATTAAAAGCAAGCAAAGAATAGTCAACTCAGAAAGGTACACCTCTTTTTTTGGATCTACATGTCATTATTTGCAAAGCAAGAAGAGCGTGATAACAGAAATATGTTATACTAGTGTTATAATCAGCATTGGATTAGGTTACTGTATACAAATACTATATTTTTTAATAAGTGCTAGCGTACATACAATAGGTAAAGTAAAAATTCCATTAATTTTCCCCAATATGTCAGGAATGGGAGAAGAAAATTAAATTTTTATCACCAGATTTCTAAGTGTCATCTACTTGCATCTAATCCAAAATAGTCACTATAATAATTCCTTGCTTTTGTAAGCTCACAGCTTTTCAAAATATTTACCATTTGGGCTAATATGGTTCACATTTGGCCTTATCTGATAAGTTGCTTCAGTTAAATCCCTTAAGCCATCTCTAAGCCATGAACAAAAGTGAGCAAATATAGTTTACTACTGTTTTCTGAACAGGGAGAAAGCCCTTGAAACACTGGTAAACATGGTGAGCATTTTTATCGGTGACAGTAAGTGCTCCTGACTTGAGGAAACTACAGTCAAAGTAGTTTAGAACAGCACACTGAGGAACAAAGTACAGTATTTCCCAAAGTCTATGGATATCCACATACAAATATTGTCTGTCAAATGCACCCAGTAAAAAAAGAAGCTTACTTACGTATAGGGGTAGGTATGTGCAAACCCACCAGTAAAACACATCACTCAGATCTACAGGAGAGGTGAGCAAGTCAATCAGCTGCAGAGCAAAAACTTATTTTCTGCAAAACAAGTACTACCTGTCAGTCTCTCTTACGCTTCTCTGCAGCCATCAAGGTTCATTTGAACAATCTGATTTGTGCACGAGGCATTATAGATCAAATTTGCCAGTGGTACAGAGTATCCTTTATTTATTCTTTACAGAATAAAATAACTACTGAAATGACCTAGAAGTTCCCCTTCTCTCACTCAAAGAAAATGAATTTCTTGGGAATAATGGGCCTGATTCTCATTATCACTAAACCATGCCTCTCCTCCTTCATCCTGACAGTGAATCTCTTTACAGTGAATGTAATGGAATTTAAATTGCAATTTCTACACTAATTTTAGGGCTCCTTTATAATGCCAAAGCAAGATAAAGGGGCCTTACCATAAATAAGAATAAGGCCATATATAGTTCATATTGATCCACCTACTTCCCACCTTTTGTTTTTTTCAGGGCATTGTGCTTAGGAAAATTATTTCATGTCTGAGCCAGGACTTTCAAAATTAGACCCTCAAAGTATGCGGGGTCTGGTGGTTTTTGGTTTCGAGCCTGGGCACCCATCGGCCCCCTGAGCTCCTCCCCACTCCAGCTGTGGCACTCCTTGGACCACGCTTCTTCAGTGCAGAAATGAAAGTCTCAGGTTGTGCTAGAACCACAGAAACTGCCTCCAGCTTATGAGTAACTAAAGCAGCAGCAAGAGCTGCCAAATTAACGCAAAAAGCAGGAATCCCCCAAACGTGAGCCCTCTCAGTGTTTCCTGCTCTTCGCAAAAACCTCTGAGAGTTTAATTTCACATCTGCAGTGGTCACTGGGCGCAATGAGGAGTCAACAGAAGAACATCAGGTCAGTGCCTATAGATGAGTGTTTAGTTTCCCAGTTTTGGAAAAACTGGGCCTGGCCTTCAAATGTTAATATTGTGCAGCAGCAAGTGCTGCCAGTATCGATGTCGGTCCACCGCTCTGCATGCGCTTTCCTACAGCCTCATGGAAAACTAAATAGAAACCCCATGAGTGAAGCCACCTTTCTCCAGCTTTTCCAGTGCTGCTACAGGAGCTGGTACTGAACTAGCACCAGAGCACCGACACGGTCAGTAACGCTTTCCCTGCATCTGCAGCCCGACGGCCAGCGAGGGTGGAAATAAGCATCTGAGTGGGAATGTGGCCAGTCAGCAATGTAGTAGTTGGCTTTTGGTTTGTTTGTTTGTTTCATTTGCCCCTGCTACTTTGTCCTGTTCTCCTTCTTCCCTTCCATCACCCTCTTAACAATACATAAAGTGCACTGATGGATGCAATTTGTGTGGCCAAAATGCTAGGACTTGATTTACTAAGTTTATTCCAGAGGACTCTGCCAACTGAAATATAAGTTGTTTTTTTAAATGACGATTAAACATTGCTTTTTCCCCTAGAGCTTAACATAGGACTTACTGAAGTGTGACCAGAGGCATACACTTCTCTCGTGCAGCTTGCATCCCTCTTGTCTTCAACAGTTATAGCTTTAGGTCTCCTCTGCCTGATGTGGTATTTAGGACTACTGGCCCCAAGAAGCAACGCTCCACCTTGGTAGTAGAAGGCAGCCACTCAGATTCAGATGGAGGACTCCGAACAGGACCACTTCTGCAGCCCTTATCTCCGTATTAAAGAAAATGGCAATTACTGTCTGCTCCATGTAATGCAAATACTGTCCTGATGCTCCTGGAAAGGTGCCAGCGGGTTCCCTCGGGGCAAAGTTGGGGCCTTTTGTATTAGCTTGTTCAGTACACAAAACAGCTATATTCTGGGTTTAGTGCAATGCTTTCCCAGAAAATGCTCAAGAAATTAATCACTTTCCAACTTCTCTGTTAATTATTTATTTTCATTGTCACTTTTTCTTCAGGAAAAAATGGATGCGTTAAAGAAGGGAATGTTTCATCAAATACATACAATGCAAAATTCAAACACAGAGACTTATGACTATGGGAGAACATAGATGGGAAATAGTCATGTAAGAGTTTAACAATGATATGGAGTTTAATTCTGCAAGATACCCTAGGTTTCTGATGGGAATACTTCACAAATGAAAAACACTTTTCAATTTAAATTAAATTAAATTTCCAATTAAGTCACAGAGAGCTGTACTCCAGCAGGAAAACCTACTAAAAATCACACATTTCTTGGCCATGAATTAAACATTTAGTATAGTTCAGTCTACAGTGACCCAAGATAGGAAGGACAAAAAATACCTTCTGGGTCCCCCCCCCGCTTCTATTTTAAACTGTATGTTTTATAATAAAATGTTTCTGACAACAGTTTAAGCAAGACTTTCTTCATTATACAGAGTTATAGCTGTAAAGTTTACTTCAGAAAACAAATCTGATAGTCAAGCTACTTGTGTCATAGAGTTTGATACGTTCATAAATATTTAAGATATTTTATGCAATATGCCCATCAAGTGACAGGCCAAAATAGCTCCTAAGACTTTGTCATGAATTAAAAATGTGAAAATAATGGATTTTCTGGGTTGGTAGCTGAAGTGAAAATTGTGAGGAAAACCGTTCTCATTTGAGCTGAACATTTTTGGTTTGTTGTTTCTTCAAAAAGGAAAGAAGGAACAATAAATAAATTATACTACATCAATTGAAACAATTTATTTGATTTGAAACCAAGTGTTCTGATTTTATGATAATTTTATCCCTTGAAAAAGTAAGAAATGAAGGAAAAGTTTGAAATGAGGGAATTCTTTCACATTAAAAATTTGAAACGTTTGACTTTGAAATTTTGGAACTAACTATTTCAACATTTTTCTTTTTTTATTTTCTCCAGTTAAAGCAGTTAGTTCTGTTTGTCTCTACACCAACTGCTTTGGAGAATCTACCATTCAGAAAAAGAGAATTAACGTAGCTCTATCAAAAATAGGCCAAACTTTTTTAAAAAAACCTTGAAGCTCATGAGAAATTTACCTTTGCCTTCAGTGGAGCCAGGACTTCTCCTCTTGTCTTTATCTACACAATAAAGATAATGCACTTTTTCTAGAAAGGACTGAGAGCAAACCTGATATTCTGAATTTTTAAGCTACATCGATGTAGATTTTATGCATTACGCGCTTTTCTATGATCTGTTACTTTTTGAACTGTAGCTCCAGGAGTCATGTAGTTGTGCAAATCATCTGGGAGGAAAAAACTGATGTTGTCCAAGGAAAAAAGTCTCTACAAACATCTTGCAGTGGCAGTGGAGCTTACAAGATAACCAACGTCGTAAGAACGGACACATCCCGCATGGAGCGGGATGCTGGAGGTGAGTCCCAGGGCATTTCTGTGTGCACCTCCATCAGGGACGCAGGGCTGTCTCCCGTATCCTGTTGGATAAATGTGTCGTATTTGCGGGAAGGTGGGGTGGTGGGGTGGAGAAGCAGGAGTGCAGCAAATGTCCCACTTTTTCATCACTAGCCCCAAGGGACCGTTGCCAAGCTGCTACTCCGATCAGCAGGGACTGGGCATGCTTTCCTCTCCAAATCCTCCTGACAGAACACATTTCTTAACCATTTGGGTTTTGGGGTGTTGAATACAGGGCATCTTTTTGCCTTATCTTGGCTGACAGCTAGTAAGTTACCAAACAGCAGGAGGTGACATCTATAATGCATCTTTAAATATTTTCTCTGCCTAAATGGGAAGAACATATCTCCCCTATTTTCACGCCAAGTCATCTAGGGGGATAAAAGATTTCACTGTCTAAAGTGCTTTACATCCCCATGCATTGATCCAAATGCAGTATCAGACCTTTGTTTTCATATGGAATATATTTGAAAACATTTGCCAACACAAAAGTAAATGCTTTTTTATGTAATACAGAAAAGGCATAAAAAGTTAGAACAGACGGCGTCCCCGTGAAGATGCCTTTTAAGAAAATTTCGTCACTTTGAAGTGTGATTACTTGAAGTATTATTATAGTGTGATTTCACAGTGTAATTAGTATCATATGCACCTCTTCTATTAAAGTACCCCCTGTAACATATGCTGAAGTCATAAGTCATAATTCACTGTATCCCATTTTCAATTTACTGTGTCAGCAAATTTCAGTGACATAATGCTACAGAGCAACATTTCTGTATATTTATTACTGTAATCACGATAATAAAGTGTGAAGACACCTTGCTAAGACCTATGACCTCTTGTAAATGGTGCTTTTTTGAGGGAAAAAACCCCACTAAGTGAATAATATGCAATTCACAGCTACAGGCTCAGTGACTACTGTTCAAAACTACAGTAATTATTTAGGTATGCAACATGCTTGGCACAGCAATAGAAAACAGACACAGAAAGCAAGGGAGACAAACTGTAGACATCTACTTGTAAGCTAACTACTTTAGGTTCCCTTGCTGGTCGATGAAGCGGGTTACATGCTTTTAAGAATTTATCTTATTCTAAATGGACGTTTGGGAAGGTCAGATTAATTGCACCTAAAAATAGCCTATTTATTTCAACTGAGTGCAACGGGAGCCTTGAGTCACTAGCTTACACAACCATGTCTGTATTAGAAACATCTAATGCTAGGTCCACCCAGAAGAAAAGAAATTATCAAAACAAAAAGTGAAAGAAGACCCATTTTAAACGTAACTTCAGTGGGAAATCCAGACCTTCCTCACTTCTCTGGTAACTTCATTATGACTCTTGCTGCCCTCCCAACTCTTCTTCTCATGAAAACAAGCACATGACATGGAAACATGCATGTGACATAGACAAGAAGTTCAAAAAATCCTTTTTATATTCCAGTAGCAATAGCACCTGGGCTTCCTGACAGGAGATGAAGTACCTGTCTGAAGGAAGTCTTGCTTAAAGGAAAATACAGGGGACCAGAGAGATTCATAGCTGCGTTCTAACACTTGGGCTAATGGGAACAATATATGCAGCCCAGAAGAGTAAAATCGGCCATGCACAAGCATCTTGGAAAGCTCAGAAAAACAAAGTAAATTGTAAGACATGTCATTTATTCCAGTGATGATGTCCTGCAGTCACCCACCATGAAGGTGGCTGCACTGGCAGCAGACAGGCAGTGGTACCCCAAGGCAAGCCCTGCCGTGGTATGCTTTACCCGTCACTGGATAAAACACTATGTCTTCCTGCCTATCTACTGCATGTTTATTCTATTCCAGTTCCTCACCAGAATCCACTGTATAATCCTCTTTCTCTTTTTTTTTTTCTTTTTAAGTCAGCAACTACTTGTGGACATGATTTCCTGACAACTATCCCATCCTACCCATGCCCGTACATCAATTCCCAGTGTGCCCATCCCCATGATATTTAAGCATATTCTTCTACTGAGAAACAATCCATCAGTCAACTCATTTTATATTTACAGATTTACTACTTCAGATAGCTCAACTTTGAGATATCCTCCGCGTAAAAGTAAGGTAAAGTTTATCTGCAGCCTCTCGTTTTCTCATGTTCTTGCATTTCTTTTAGTTAAATGCAAGATTTAAAGGTCAAAAGAGAAAGAGGAAAAGTTGAACTGCAGAAAATAAAGGGAGAATCCTTCTCTTAAGTGAAGAGTTATACAATCCACTGAACTCTTTCTGTTTGTGGAAGCAAAAGCAAATTGCTGCTCTCAATAAAGAATGCCAAATTTTGCATAGCCTTTCAAGGCCTCACTATATTCTGGGGCCAAGTCTGCATTAGTTTCAGTGATGCAGGATAAGGCATCAGAAAGCTAACCGAAAAAGGAGCAGGGCTAAAATCTGTTTAAATTTAGTGTTGCCTAGATCAAAAAAACCAAGGCATAAAATATTGGTGTGGAAACAATCCAGTGTGAAACAGACTATTAGTCTGTGATTGTAGGGAGACCATAAATGTTTCATTCAGTAGGCTCTTAGCACAGAAGTTTTAGTATCAATAACTTATGTCTTCTTTTTATTCTGTTTTCATTTGCACTGCAATTTTTGGCCAATTTTTCATTATGCTATGAAGCGTTCTTGGTCGTTTTCTGTGTTGATTTGCAACAGCATTGCCTCATTAACACATTACTGTAAGAGATCGCATATTCAGAAAGGAGGTTTTTTATCATCCTTTTATAATCTTCCCACTCTTTCTCTTTCTTCCTATTATCAAAATATTGAGGAAACAGAGTATTAAACTCTCTGGCATTTACAAACTTCACTAATCTACTGGGCTCATATATGGAAACGAAATAATTGAGGAAGGAAAAATAAGCTTCCAAAGTGTTTATCAATACATTATATTAATGCCATCTGTCCCACAGCTATGATGTCAGACGTTTTTTTCCTTCTTCATTAAGGCATAGTTCGTTTACATGAACTGCTGCTTAAGATACTTGCTGGAACACTTAACAGCTCCCTCATTTGTTTGGTAGTTTTATAGGCCTCTTGTGCTGGAGCAGAGGTACAACAGCTTGCAATGCAGGAAAAGAAAAGATAAAACTACCCCGCTGTGCAGATTTAGTCAATTTTCACTGGCTCTCGCATAGAAAACAAATTGCAACCCCTCACAAAGAGTTCTCTCTCTGCACTGGCAGCCCTGACAAATGCAGACAAAAATGAGTAAATCAGGCAACTTCACATCAGGAAGAAAAAAATGGCTACTGCTCCAACAGCTGCTATCATAATTAAGAACAGATTTCATCACTAAACTCTTGCTGGTTGTGTCTGCAGCAAAACAAATACACAGATGTGGCACATTTGCATACTGAAAAATGTGCACCATGTAACTGAAACAAATTTGCATTTTCAGCTCTTAAATATTCACTTTTTAATATGAAACAATGGGGGTAGTTTGCATGCTAATCCTCTGTCTTTGCTCATCAAACTCATTCAGTCAGTATATGAAATATAATGCAACACCAATACCTCGTAAGTCCACATTTCAGTTGTGCAATCCAACACCAAAATTTGTTAGCATGTCCAATAAAATACAATTTCGAATCACCTCCTGAACTGTCCTCTAGCACTTCTATTTGTAAATGACATGTTTATAAAAGAAGATAAAAAAGGGGAAAATGTGAGAGCAGCTTCTTTTAATCATGACATGCACTAAATTTATTGCTCCTTCATTTATGCACACGTTTTAAAAGGTCACCTAGCATCATCTAGTAGAGAAGAAATGCAACCCTTTTAAAGTAAAAAGGGTATAGCATCACGCCCTGTGAAAGTAGGGTGGGATTATTAATGCAACAGTGACTGAACCCTCACAAGTGCAACATGTCCATCAGAAGTTGCATGTAATATCTTGAGAGCCTCTCTTATAACACAAAAAGACCCTCCAGCTTCTCTCCTCCTCACTCCAAAGATATATCTTTCTGAGCTATGGCTATTTCATAGCTAAATAACCTAGCTGGTTTTATGCAAACTCTCATAACAGTATTCTGGAATTGTTTCTTATCTGTAAATCTGTGATAATTAAAGAAAGACAATGTGATTGTCAAGGTCCATAGACTGTTTAAAGAGCAAATCTGCAGATCTGCTCATAATTTGAAGAACAGTTTCACCTTAGATGTATTTTAAGCCATTCAGTCATGCCACTATGCTTTCCCTAGTGAATACATTTGTTCAATTTAAATGCCTCTGCAGAATTAATTTGTTTATTTTAAGCATTGTGCAGAACTAGATGATTAAGTTTGAACACAGTTATTTTTCAGACAGATGCACGTCTGATCAAAGAAGCCTGAATACAGCTCTTACTGTAGGTACTCAAACCTCCACGTTCTCCGTCCTCCTCTTCTGGTACTCATTTCAGAAGCTGATACACTGTGTATTGCAGACAGCAGGATTTAAAATCTGCACGTTTCAGTGATATGCACCTTTACATGGAGGGGTTGGGACTTGTAAAGTGTTCCTGTAGATATTTGCGTGCACATCTTTGGATGCTTACAAAAGAAGGTTATTGCTTGAGAACCGGTTTCTAGACAGTGGACACCTTTATAAGGCAAATAATTAATGCCACTGCATCATCAGTGCTATTTCACAGAAGTATGTAACTATCTGCAAATGGTAAATGTCAAGATTTTAACAGCAAACTAGTGTGCAAAGAATTCAAATGGAATCTCCATTAATAATGAGGGGGCTACACAGCCAGGAAAGCAGAGTGGTGCTGATGATACGTATGCTTTTTTTCCATGTACCATTGGTTTGTGTTTTGCAGTAAGGGTCTCCAAGATAATCCAAGATACCGCCTTTAACCTTCCAGCTGCCTCTACCACTCTCACCCAGTGTGGCAACACTGACAGACAATTTGTGCAGCCTCAAGGATAGCAGCTGACTACTTTCTGTTGCTGTTCTCTGGAAATACAGAGCTGGCCATGCCCTCCAGAGGCAGTGGGAGATAACCCACCAGAAGGTAACAGTACCAAAAACAGAGCCCAGGTCTCCTGAATCTAACCAGTGCTGCAACTCCGTGTCCTCTTGCACAGGACTACGCTGATCCTGCACCACCCAATCCTTTTCTTTCTTGTTTTACTTGTCTGTTCAGCAAGGGACGTGAGAGGTGTCACACTGCCCAGGTCATGTTATGTTTGAAGACATCTACAATTGCCAGTACTGGTGTGCAGGGTACTAGATCTTACACTGCCATAATCTGTCACTTAAAATAAGTGGGCATCAGACTTGATGCATAGGTGCACAAGTGGGTGATTCTGTATCTGTAACTTTGCATACAGAGAAAAAGGAGGCCAAATTAGGACTTCTGCAGTCAAGGCTGAATCTGTTCCGCAAGCAAAATTCTTCGGCATTTTAGAATGAGCCCTGCATTTGAACCATGAAATACCTTTGCAATGAAACTTGTTGGCCTGATGTCTTGAAAAACACAGTTTTCCAGATCTGTGCATACCTTTATTATTTGTTCTTTCATAACAATATTTTCATCTTGAAGAATGGCTCTTAAAAGCTGGTTCTCAAAAGGAAAAGGGCACAGAAAACTTTAGATATGGTGAAGGGCCTTTCCCATCTTAATGACAATCAACACATAACAATAAACAAGTAACTCCAGGATTTTGGGGAGTAAACAATATCCACAGGACCTGCCATATGAATCAACTATGTTTTTGCGTATCTCATGGCTGTAAGATGTGCAGTGCAAGTGACATAGGAGAAACAGCAAGAAGCCTATTTTTGTGCACATCTGGATTCTGTTTTGGTTATCAAGTCCTCATTCCTGTTTGTTTGGCAGATGTTGTGTGTACATTTTTAAGATGAGTTTGCAGAGGTTTCCAAGGGAACTCAGGGTCATGGTTTCTTTTTTTTTTCATCTAGCCTGTGGTCCACTTTATCATAAAGGTAATATCAGTCAACTGTTCAAGCCTTTTGCAGTTGTTCCTTTCCTTTATTGTTTTTTTTTTGGGGCAGTAAAAAAAAGATAAGGAAGTAGCAAACAATCAGAAAGTGTAGCAAAGGCTATATAATTGGGGAATTTGCTTTCCTTTATGCATTTAAAATTATTAATTTCTTAGCAACCAGTAAACTAATCTCTGCAAAGCTATCTCCCCACAGCACTTAAGTACAGTATTTTCCATTATATTAGAGCAAACAGGACTCAGGAAAAATTGGTGGGCTGGTTTTAAAATCAGAAATCAGATAACTAAGCTCAGCTCCAGGACACTTGTATGAGTATTCCGTGGTGCATGCTGCATAAACAGCAGTCAGGGAATCGTTTTGCTTTTGAAGGACACAAGCTTTGGGAGTTGGGATATGTACAGTCTAGATATATCATTCCAACGCTGTTTGCATGAAAGTCAATGAAAGCTGAGTTCAAATGTAGTTTTACTCAACTTACTTATAAACTACAATCCTCATGTTCTTAAAAATATTAATATCTCTAAACTGTTCATCAGTGCCAAGTTTGTTTTGTCTGTATGCAAAGAATTAAAGACCCGGGTGGAGGTATGGGCCAGTCAAATCTGGATATTTTTGTCAAGCCTCATAATTTATATGCATGTTGAAATCTGAAACAAATCCTTGATTGCAAGTTATTGGGTCGGAGGTAGCCTTCAGTCACCAGGTATTGTTGTTATAATGGAAAAATAGTAGCATTAGTTTAATGTATTGTAATAGCACAGGGTAATGATCCTTAGCTCAGTAGTACTGAAACACCTTGACAACAGCAGTTGAAGTCAATGGGAGCATTGCAAGTGCATATAAAAGTGCAGTCTGCAGACCATTAGGCATAATTTCATCAGATCTTTATTGGAATAAAAACTGCACTTAAGCTTCTGTTGTTGTGTTGGCAATTTAGAAATGCTGTATCTGTGTACATGAATTTCACAAAGGACCTCTGTTAAACTAGAGATTAAACTACTGTTAGGGTGCATGGACACTGGGAACTTATTTGGGTGACTTCTTTGCATGTAATAAGAGACCAGCAAGTAAAGTGGTAAATCTCCAGTGTTGGTGACATGAGGCCAATTTATACCTGTAGAGGCCTTGGTCCATGGTATGTACAAATGCAACATACATACATTTTGATCTAGTCTGGATACTGTCTTCGAACTCAGCACTGCCACGCTGACAGAGCAGAGAGATTTTTACAAATCTGCCTCCCCTTGAACAATTCCACAGGTCTACTTATTAGGGGAGAAATGAGGTCTACACGCAAACAGCACCCTCGCAAACCATGCCTCTAAGGGTACGCTACGTGCTTACCCACGTACTCTATGTTTCTGCACAAGGTTTAAAAACAGATACAGCTCTGCTAAGAAAAGTCCCAGAGTCTCCGAGCTCGTCACATAATAGTTCACCTCTCCCTCGACTGTGTAGGGAGCGCTGCAGCTGGCTTGCTAGCAGAAGAGGTGGCAGACACCCCTGGGAATTCCCAGCTGGGCACTGGGACGCATCCCGGCGTGTCTCCGGGGGCAGGCGGTGGCTGCCGCCAGACTTCCCTGCTCAGCCTGCCTCGCCGCAGAAACCAGCGTACATGGTTGTGGGCTGATGTAGCCCCTGACCCAGCTCTCGGCCTCCAAAACAAACACAAGCTCTGAAGCTTCTCATCCCTTTCCTGGTGTTTTATTGGAAATGCTTGTTTTACTGGAAATAAAACAAGTCAGAGAAAAACTTTTAAGTAATTTACCATTTTTCTGAAGCCTAAGGGGAAATAATGGTTGCTAATTTACTAGCTGACTTCTGTGACAGGCAGCAAAGTGAACACCGTCCTAAAAAGTCTTAACAAAAAAAATACAAAGAAAAAATTCTTAGCAAAATGCTTACATTACCAAAAGCCAAGGCGGCAAAGGAAATTCCTCTAGCAAATAGCCTCATGCCAATGTCAAAAGTCGTGACAAGCCAGGAATAAAAGAAAATGAGGACAAAGTAAAAAGAAAAGGCTTAGCTTTGTGTGGTCTCTGGAGGATGGAGAAGATAATTGTCAACATCTTTATCATCTGGACACAGCTATTTCAACTATGCAAAAAAGAGAGGGCCCAGTGACCCCAGACTGAAATTAGCACAAGGCCATTATGCATGTCCCCATTACTCAGTGGAACTACTTTCCATTTTTATCTTTCAGTAACACACTTGGGATTTTTAACACCTTGTGCCTTGAATCTCAGCCAAACGATGCCAGCAGCCCGGAGCCACCGCAGCCCGCGTGGCAATGGCACCTGTAGCACTGCCAGCCTCTGCCGACTCGCTGTAGGAAGCGAGCTGCCTTCAGTGAGCAATTACAATTTCCAAGTTTGACATTAGCCCTGGAACAATTACATGCTTTGTGCAACGGGTAAATTTTATTTCGGGAACAAAAAAGAAGAAAAAACACACCGCCCCTCTTCCCAGCTGATATTGCCAAAGTCAAAACCATTCCACCAGGAAAGCGTTGTCCAAGCTCCTGAGCAGGCTGCAGAGTGCTACTGCCATTCTCTTGTCCCGTATATGAGGAGGAAACCAACAAAATGCTATCACAGGGCTGCCAGCTCCATGCCCAGAAAGTCAAAAGTAGGCTTGATTACATAACGAGGCATCAGTTTGTTCTCACATCCACAATATGTCATACCAGTGGGGGAAAAATGGCAAGTAGCGTGAGCTCCACATCATTTGCTTTAGCGCAGCTTACTCAACACAAATGCCTTCATTTATTTCCTCCCCCTGTAAGGCCTCTGGCTCACACTGGTGGTTCCCCTCCCATCTTATTCTGCACAGCTGCTCTATTCCTTTCCACCCATCTCACACATGTGCCCGAGCCATCCAGCCAGATTCCTTCAACGTCCTGCCCTTCTCTGGGACAGAAGTGTCCTTTCAGCTTCAAAGAGTGTCCGCTATCATTAAAGGAAATGCAGAGAGTCCTATCTTCTGCCCCTTTGGAGCCCTTTTGTTGGTTACCTTCTCCAGCAAGCAGAGTACCAGATGAACATCTCCGGTACCAGCCGGGCTGCGCTTTCAGCTTCACCTTCTCCATCCTCTCCTCCTTGTCTCACTCTTCCTCCCAGGTGTGCTCTTTGGTCACCCTATTAAGACTTCCTCCTCCTGAACACCATCGATGCTTTTCCATTTGGGTACTTCTCTCAGCGTTGTCCCTATCTCCTTTCTCCAGGTGCGATAAGTTAATTTAGTTTCCAGGTTCCCGTTAACCTTTCCTGTGCCTTTCCAGGGCTGATAGGCTCTATCACAGGGTACCTCTTGCTGTGTGCTTGTACAGCACCTTGCATAATGAATCCTGACCTCAAGCTTTTCAAAAACATTATCAGGAATTTAAGCTTCTTGTCAAACCCAACAGAAAACCACCCCGCTGTGCGTTCGCTGAAGAATATGTGGGAAAGGAAGAATACGCAGAGCTGACCTGTCCTCACGGCTCTTGGCACCATCCTGCAGTTTCCCTCTGTCCTGCGCATTTAACCCTCAGTTGCAGTCATGCACGTCAAAAGCCTACCTGAATCAAGACAGTCTAATTTTTAATCTGAGCATATCACGGTTTAATCAATAATTTTTCGTGTGTGCCTACTACTTGTTACTTAATCTGTGAAATACAGTTCGGGGGAAAAAAAAAATCCAGCCTATAAAACCTGTTGGTGTAAAGATAAGCACTTTATTTAATATCCAATTAAATGTGGTCACCGGAGAAATCACAGCTTATGCAACTTTATCAGAAAAAGATTAATCTATTTCAGGCTTAACCCAAAATGTCATAAAAGAACTCATGAATTTAGATAGGAATCCACTTATTATCCAAAGACATTTTCCTATTGAGTAAGAACAGCCTAAATTGCTGCCTATATTTATTCTTGGTTCAATCAAATTTCTGTACTCAGTAGCTGTCATTGATTTTTAGGACAATTATCAAACAAAAATGATGAACAAACTGAAGGAACATTATAGAGTCTTTTTCAACTCCACAGTAATCATTAGAAAATGCACAGCCTGCTCATTGATAATGGTTTAACGGCTCACAGGGTGACATCATCACATTTAAAAGATAGTCACACCCGGAAGGCAGAAGATTTTTTTTTTTAATAGCATTACAATTTGCCATTTTAAAGTTAATTGTATTTTGCTTGGTGTTTCAAACTACACAGGCTGAACTGAAGTTACTTTGTTCATATTATGTGATCATGCCCAAACCCATGATTTTAAAATAAGGAGGCAAACAGTTGAATTTATTTATTTAAATTAAGCAGACTTTCTTGCCTGTCTAGAAAATGATACTCTTCAGTTCATTAGCTGAATTTCCCACAGGGCCTGCAAAGGCGCTTTTCATTTCTATACTGTTTGATTTGCCTAGTTGATTTATTAAAATAAAAGTATACTATATTAAAATTATTGAATAATAACTGTTTGGTTCCATCTTTCCACATTAATTATTATATTTAGTAGGACGCGCATTTCACAGATAGTACAGAAAACTTGTTTTAAAAAAAAAGTGCATAGGTGTATCTGTAGAAGCAGCAGAGCAGCTGCTAGCTGCTGGGCGCAGCACTTTTGATTTCTGTCTTCTGCGTCAACCTAAGGCAAAGGGTTCAAGTGCAATGGCTAAAAATCAGTATTAAGCAGTGACGTTTAATGGCCTACTTAAAATGAGTTCAGTGATCCAGCCCCGTTCCACCGAGTGCAAAAATACCTATCTAGAGTCAGTGCATAAAAGGTATCATTTTAAAAAGCTACAAGAGTATAACTCACACCTGATTACAGCACATTTGCTGAACTGTATCTCCCCCTCTATGCTGTAAATTATTTTGCAGTGCTCTACAAATATGGAGCTCATTTGCAACGTTTGGCACGGATGTCAGTTTAGTACAAATTTTGCAACGATTTGGAGGATCATTTACGTGGACGGCACCTTCCTGTCACTGAATGAGAAACCTAAGCTTCAAAGAAGAGGTAGTGGGTGTCCGTTAGTAGACCAGCCCATGCTCGGAATACACAAAAACCCAGTCTAAGGAAAACGGCAGCTTTCCTTTGAGTCAAGCTCATAGACAAGAAGATGGGAGCAGGAAATGCGATCCAGTCCGTTTCAAGAGAAACAAATGAGGTCTGCAGTTGGGTCTATTTTCGGACAGACGCGAACCCAGCCTGGGCACCGCACCCAGGCAGCGAAGAGCCGAGCAGGTGGGAGTTGCTCCTACGCCGGGCACTGACAAAGCTGCTGACCCTGCTGGCCCCCGACGCCAGCCGCGGCTCCCGGAGGTGGCAGACCCCTGTCCCAGCCCCTGCCTGGCTGTGGCACTGGCCTGCAGGGAGCTGCCAGCCCTCCGTGCCTGAGCTCCCCGAGCTACAAAGGCTTCGCTCAGCAGAGCTCTGCCGTGAAGTGGCAGCAGCGGGATTCGCTCCTGCGTGAACCTTCAAAGATTTGTGGCAGGTACTTTTTAGCTGAACTTCCTCTGTGTCAGCTCTTCATCTCGTGCTCTTTATACAGCAGCAATTAGCATATCTGAGAAATCCCCATTCGGCGTGTTTTATGGCCTCTTCTCTGTGTATTGAGATAGTTCGGTAAGTTATGTGCAGGGACATGCCATAATTCCTAATGTACAACTGTCAGGAAATCACTCACATAGATTTATTCACTGAAGAGTTGGTGAGGAAACTGATTCTGAACAGAGAGCTAGAAACTTTAATTACAAGAGAGGAAAAATGACTCAAGCACCTCAGACTGGTCAAGAAGCTCCTTTGAAGCTCTAAAGATATGTCTTGAAGTGAATAGATTAACGCAGCACAGCATTTCTGAATTCAAATGCCACCTTCTGCCACCGATTGTTATTCTGTATTACTATTGCTGACTTTCTTCAAAGTAATAATGATGTCAAAAAACAACCACAAGTATTACATCTCTGTTTCTGGAACAAAATAAAGGAAGATTGAAGAAAAAAGACCGTCTTCCCTCAAGCAATATCTTCTTGACCAAAGGAAGTTCATACAACGTAGACAAGAAATATTCATCCCTGTCAAAACCTGATCTTGCTACCACTGAATGCAATGGCAAAACTCCTATTAACTTCTAGTGGAGCATGTGCAGCGAATAACTCAGATGGAAGTGGTAAACCATAAGTGACTTAATCACTCAGGAACTGTCTCTGCCTCAAGTGACCTAAATGATAGGAAGAAATACAGTGAGAAACATTAATTCAGAGTTTAGCAAGAAGCCTTTACTTATGCTTCTGTGTTAACTTCCATTTCCAGTGCAAAGTTACGGAGGAGTTTCATGCGCCACTCTGCTACATGGCAAGCTGTAGCACAAACATCAGAACGCGGAACTGGGGGTTCAGTCTCTTCAGTTTTGCCCTCTGCTTTGACACCGATTCACCCTGGCTTGTGCTTGCTCTGGGCCTGTGGCCAGCCGTGACCGTGCCCAGCCTTGGTCTGTGGACGGGATAAGGTGCACGGTCCAGGTGCGCCATCCTGTCCTCTACCCCAGCCTCCCGCATCATTTTCCAGCAGGACCCTCAGCCCAGACCACCGGCAAATGGGGCCAAGGGGAGCACACCTGGTCTGCGGTGCAGCTGCTGGCGGCAGCGTTGAGAACGGCGTCCCCATCCGCCTGCACCTCGGCTAACTCCTCTGTAACCAGATTTAATATATTCTTTTCAGAGTTGTCATTAATGCTTACGAAGAGCTTTGAAACTCCTGAATGGAAGAGATTACAGCAGTAAAAGACAAAGCGTTTTTGGTTTATTGATGAGCATGTAACTGGGTATTATCAGAAGCTATAAACCCTCCGAGTGGGGGGAAAAAAAGAAGACCTGCTGTGTTTCAGAAGACGTCAGCTCTGTGTAAAGGCTGTTCACAGACATTCGGCACATCCTATGTGAGTGTGAAGTTTCACCTCTTCCACCTCCCAGAGAAGCTACGTCTACACCCAAGCCCAGCTTTGTGCATATTGCCATACCACTTATGGGGGGAGATGGGTAATGCATTTTCCTCCCGAGACAGTGATATCACATCTGTGAAGAAGGTGATGGCCACTATCTAAGTTTTTTTCCTCATGGGAGAGGACAAGCTTCTTTAGAAATAACCACAATCATGCAGTTTGATTCTTTGTCAGGGCTGTCCTCTGGACATAGGTCCATTTCTATCGGGGAGCAGGAACTGCACGGGAAGGAAGGGTGCTCCCAAAGGCTTCCTCATGGGAACAAATACACTGCAGCAAAACCCTAAAGTTTTGGGGCCTGCTCAGCCATCTCTAAGCTACTGAAAGATCTTGCATGCAGACTTTATCATAAATTACTGGTGCTGCTTATGGTATTTTTCAAACTGTCCATCTCACATTGCACTTGGTCCTCCCATGAGGACAAAAATTTAGACCGTGATTAACCCCTCCTTTTCGGTGGGTTTCTCAAAGCATACTTTCATTCGTTTCTCTTTAGGCTCCCACATAATTATTTTCTCAGACTCTTCCACTCTTACAGGGCCCAGCTCATTCTTATGTCCTCTCTATCTATGTATAACTCTTCCTGCATGCTAAACACTTACGATTTGGTGCAAGACAGACATTCATTTTCTGCTTACAGCATTTTTCAGACTGTCCCTCTCACATTGCACGTGGTCCTCCATCCCATGCCTTTTTTCTACAGAGCATACTTCCACTCTGGACTGCTACTTCCATGAAATCAGAAATTAACCAGCTAATATGTTTTATTGTATCAGATGTCTCTGATAATATGTTTTCTTGTATCAGATGTCCCTGAGATTGTAATTAAAATCAGAAAAGACCTCTTAGAAAATAATGCATGACTGCCAAATCACGGCCATTCTATACACTTTGTATTAATATTGGTTTTGACGATGTTTGTAATCAGTAATCTCACAGCTGTCTTCCCCTTTTCTACTTCAGGTCCAGAGGTTGTAGCAGTCACATAAAGCTGTACCTGCCTCTGCATCTGGATGCAGTTGTACAACTAGCTTTAAATAAATACAAAATTTGATTAATAGATTACGCTGCTGGTATTTGAATACTAATAATCTCTAGCATGTGCAAGAAAAAACCCCATCATCTTCAACATCTCATTTCAAAATAGTTACAAAGCAGAGAGAGTGTTTTAAATCCCCTCTCTCCTTAAACATGTGTTAGTGATAAGAGTTAACAAGAAATACTCTTGGTTTTCCTCTCTTCCTAGCTACACAAGCTTCCCTTACAGCCATTTGCAGTAAATGCAGAGGAATATGAATAGCAATTTTTGGTTCTGAGAGAAAATGTTGGATCTCAATATTCCTGACCCTGTGGCTCACTGGCCTGAATGCTTTTTGTGTATTTATCTTCTGAACAAAAAGTGGTGTAAAGCCACCTCATACCGAGCCTCCATCGCTCAGAGAAACATGCTGGTGGGGAGGGAAGAGAGTGGGGCATATATGAGGGAATTTGGGAAAGGAAATGCTTATCCTAAACCCTGTAAGAAGCAACCTCAGCCTTTCTGGCATGCTGGGTTTAACTCATGAAGTAAAAAAGGTACCATATTTCAGAACATGCGATTGTTATATATAAAATACAATTAAGAGATTTGGAACTACATGAATATGTAATGTACACATTTCTTTCCAGATGCATTCTTCTCCAGACAGGCCGGTGCCTGCTTTAATTTGGAAGCTATCCATTTTCATACAAAGTTAACCAAGAGTGACAGGAAATCAGACACCTATGTTATTTATCTTTTCTGAACTTAAAAAAAAAAAAAAGCCTTCTGTTAATTACTTTTCTAGGAAGCTATTTTGTGATACCACAGGGATAGATCTTCCATATTCAGAAGTGCTACGGAAATGACAACTTTACGACGTGCAGGGTGAATAAAGTATGTTACATGCAGATATTTAAGGGTATATTTGTCTTCATTTACTGTAAGTGAATATGTGACCAACAATAAAGAATTTAACTGCTTCTGGCCTGGCTGGATGCATTTACAACAATTACTGGAGGTCTGACCTCTTTAACCTTATACATCAAGTGGCACATATACATTATTTATTTAGCTGGAATTAACAGTGATCTGTGAAGCTCGCTGTATTTTCCTTTGGTTCTCTCGCTCATCAGTCATAACTGACCCCCGTGAGCGTGTTCAGTGGTGACAGTTTCATGTCACTCTGATTCATGAAAGACTGGGAAAACTACAGAACAAAGCAGTAAAATATTTTTCATGGATATTTAAAAAAAAAATCAAAAAAAATCCTAAACCACCTTTACATGATCCCATGTCGACTGCTGTGAAGACAAAGAGTAGACAGAAATGCTCTACTCTGCTGTAATTATTGGAAAGGAGAATGTGAGTTGGCATTAATAACTGCTCTGCAGGAGCAACGAGGGCTTGGACTCCACACCTGACTGCACACCGACACAACGCTCCAGTGTTGTGCAATGCAAGGTCTGAGAAGCAGAGTGCGTCTAAGTATTTCACTGGTAATCTGAAATCCACAGCAAGCCCACCCTCGCTCTCCGTCCGTACCCTAACCCTTTCTAAGCGCTCCTTTGTTTAAGGAGCCACGTAGCAGATGGGGAGGAGATGCTCAGCCGAAACTTCGCGCTGAGGACAGCTTCTTGTGCTTGCAGGAGCACCGTGCCGCAGCGCACAGCTCCTGCAGCCACATCCAGGAAAGGACCGCTTTCTCCAAGTGCCGAATACCCTTACACGCCTGGGAGCAATCCATGTTAATGGGGCCAAAGGTGGAAAAGTGATAGCAATGCCATGTATCTTCTGAGGCGCATTTCACAAACGAGGTCTATTAGACTACTTTGTTTCTGGTAGGGAGGATTTTTATTACATCCAGTTATCATCATCATAAGCACTACAATGGATTCAAAAAAATCAGACAAAATGTGCAATTAAAAACTGTTTTTTGTAGTTCTAGAAATCTTATTTCCTTCATCAGTAACTTTAGTGCTTACCAAAAGGAACTAAAGAAGCAATTATACAGGGTTGTGGACATTTTTATGCATGCACTTTTGTATCAACTCCAGAGCTGATTCATAAACCAAACCATCCACTTTGGGGGGCGGGGGGGGGGAACCCAAGAGGAATACACTTTTCTCAGAATGAATCATATTCTTACAACCATTGAGCTCTCCTTATCCCAAAAGTGGTTACTTTTCCAACTTTTGAAAAGATGGAAAGACCAGTTTTATCAAAGGGAGGATCTGACTTATGAGAGACCCCAACGATCTGCTCAAAATATTTTTTCAATAATTGGAAAAAAACAACCTCAGGGAAAACTTGCAAAAAGGCAGGTGCATACATTAAGGAATTCCCTTGACAATCATAAGTGTACATCCAGTTTCAAGAGATTTTTCTCTGATGATAGTCATCCGACCAGTGAAAAACAATGAGGAACAACAAGTGATTCGCCATAGCAACAAACGCATAGCACATACCATATGGTAAGCAGTCCATACAGAAAACTTTAGGCTCTATGTAAATAAATTCTTTATTTTCAAAAACCTATAGATAAGTTTAGCTAGTGCTTTCCCAGAAAAAGATTTTGATACTTAATTCAAAAGGGAAAAGAAACTTAGTTTCACTGAGGGTAGAAACAGTAAAACTAGGGAGCTCTAAAAGGCAAGTAAAGGTGTCTAAACAGTGTTTTCCTTCTACAAGAGCTGCCATGCAAGGATAACCGGAGAGATTAGGCCCACTGTGTTCCATGAAACTGCCCGCACACACAGTCACTGTGTGCCTGGGCGACTGCAGAACGCGAGAAAGGCAGAGGCTTGTGCCACAATTTGAAAACTATACCAAAAATCCATCTTTGCGCATTGTGGTCTCTGCTGTGTTTGTTAAGAGCGTTTCAAACACCACTCTGCCTATTTAATACACTCTTTCTTTGCAGTCCTAGCTTGTTGAACTCTCCTACATAAGAACAGGCAGTAATACACAGCCCTCCCACAGACACACTTGAAGGTCCTGAATAACCCATGACTAGCAGGGATCTTTGCACCACACTGCTCTTGTTGTCCAGTTCTTCCTGTTTAACGTGGGAAAACATCCTTTATTTGTGGGGAAGGTCAGTGGTACCATTACAGGGATGAATTGAGCTGTGTCTTCTTGTAAATGCAGCTTGCTAACTCGTTCCCATGAACATCTGGGAAAGAAAACATCTACAACTGGCTCATACTTACAGTACTTACAATACTTGAGTGCTGTGATTGCTAACTGGCTTCTCAAGCACTGCAATTCTTCAATAAAGTTGATAAATGGTAGAGGAGTATCAACACACTTAATTCTGCGCTTATGTCTCCAGCCTCTTTGGGCACGTCCTAGAACAGTGCCGGAAGAAGTCTGGACCTTTTTGCTAATGCATTCAATCTCTCCCTCCCTTTTTATCTAAAAGCATCTTCAACTGCTCTTCTGTTCTCATTTCTGCCTTTCTGGGACAGAACTGAACACCCTGGGAAGCAGAGAAGAAAAACCTGGATTCACCGCTTAGTCCTACAACAGTTCAACAGGCTCCGTCGCAGCGAGGGGAAGGTGGCGTCGTGCCTCTGAGGAAAAGCACTTACTCAGATCTCCTCTAAACCCTTTCTCTTCCTTGTGAGACACTGTCTCCCCTCTACTTTCCTGCAGATCCAGATATGAAGCATTTCCAGGGGAAGTACGCACTGACCATGACCATCTTCCCAATTTAGTCTACGCTGGAGCTTCTGTTGTCAAATGAGATGTAGCTGCACTTGTTTTTTCACACATGAACTTCCACCTTCAATGTTAAACTGGAATGGAACTACTTATTATACGTACTATGCACCAAAGCTCTCCTTAAAAGAGTCTGGGTTTGAACAAATTAGTCTGGGTTTGAACAAATTACTGACATTAAGTCCACATTTGGGAGGGTTTTTTCAGAGGGAGGGAAGAAGGGGAGGAAAGAGTTGTGGGGGTTTTTTGCTTTCTGTGAATATATGGGGATAGAACTGATAGGCAAAAAAGACTGCAGATTTAAAACACTTGCTAGCGAGTGTGCCAGATGCTGATAGCTATATATAGCCACTCGAATGAGAATGGCTGCAGACAGTATCTTATCCAGGCAAACAGGAATTTGCCTGAGAAAGATCAGGGCAAAAATGAAAAAAAAAAAAAAATCAACATTTAATCTATTGTGCATTATTTCTGCTACAGAAGTTGTGTAAGTACTCCGTGAAGTGGAATAAGAACCTGTCCTCATGATGACCTTATCTACATTTCACATAAACGTGTTCCCAAATTTAACAAAACCAAATCTATCCTTTTTACCATTAGACTGCTAGTCATTCTTGAATACAACCTCGATTTCCTTGCTCCATAACCCTTAGAGAAGTAAACAAAGGACAATAGATAAGGCTTCTTCAATGTAATAAAAAAGCAGCATGTAGCCTATAAGATGAAATTCAAAAACAGAACTCAGGTATAAAGAACATGATTTGCCATCTTAGGTTTTTCTTATTGTCTCACTCAACAAAATTTTAGAAAAGAGAGGCACTTGATTTTCCTGCCTCTTTTCCTCTATACCCTGGTATCAAATTTCTCTTCCCTTCTATCCAATACAGTGGGTTTTTACCTACAGCAATATAATTTCTAAGTAGTTCAAAATGTGAAATAGCAGTACTTGAGATGACGAGCTATCATTTCTGCAGAGCAGTATAATAATTTTGGAAGGACCTGGAGGTTGGGGATGGATTCTAATTAACACTGATGAACGTGGCTCCTAAAGATTAAATTCCCAAATGAGTAACTGCTACCTTTCTACACACGGGTCTATACAAGTTAGTCTCATTAAAACAATTAGAAAAAAGTTATAAGCTTCAGTCTGTGTCAAGATATTGAAGGCTTTCCAAAACTGATTAAAAATATTAAATGGGGTATTGAACGACATTAAAAATCAACCTTTTTCATGTATTGAAAAGTAATGGTCTATAATTTCTATTCAAGTGATTTTATTCCCAGTGAATAATAATTGTACTGCAGCCAACTTTGTGCCCTGTTTCTCTGAAAACCTCAAGGGATGTACAGAAGAGGATTTTGTATCCTGCTGAAGACACACATACTTTGCGTGACATTGCTTCTTATTCTTCAGTTCTTACAGGGAAGCTTAACTTTGTTTCATTATGTGTTTATTTTTCCACTGATGATTCCTTCAAACTGGTAAACACAAATGAAAGTGCATAGGTATTAGATACACGGATAGACTCTGGAAAGTACTATAAGCTAAATGCAAGTGCATGGAAACAGAGGACTCAGCTTGAATGCATTAGTGAGTGGACTTGCAAATCAGGAGATTTTTAACAGTATATTCTTGTTTCCTGGTTTTCTCTGTGGAACTTGAAGTTGCCTATAGTCACGTGACGTTCAAAATAAAACCGAAATGTCACACAGAAGTGCTCATCACTTCATGTGCCCAACTCTGCAGGAGTTGGGGAAACGGTAATTTCTCACCATTCACTTCTCTACGTGGTCAGGCTAGGCAGCTTCTCCCCTGCCCCCTGCCCCCCAATTTTTCCTCTTTTGAGTCTCATGTTTTATCTCACACCTACACACTGCACTCACATCTTGCTTCCCTGTTTGCATCTCTTTCCCTTACAGCCTCCTGCAGTTCAGTTTTCAGTTCAGTTAAACAGCTGTAGAATTTGTCTAGGCTAATTTGAAAAGTATAGGCTTTGGACCATGGTATCACTATGAACATATTTTAAGAGCTGAAGTAGCAAAAAAATGTGTAATGACAAAATTAGGCCTGCAGACAGAAAGTGAAGGCTATAAAAGTGGTCCAGAGGGTGGTGATCAGTGGCACAAAGTCTTGCTGGAGGCCAGTCACTAGTGGTGTACCCCCACAGCCAATACTGGGGCCAATACTGTTTAACATCTTCATTCATGACCTGGATGTTGGGGCAGAGTTTTGAAGGTGATACCCCTCAGCAAGTTTGAAGATGATACAAAACTGGGAGGAGTGGCTGATACACCAGAAGGTCGTGCTGCCATCCAGAGGGACCTCGACAGGCTGGAGAGAAATGGGCTGACAGGAACCTCAAGAAATTCAACAAGGGGAAATGTAAACTCCTGAATGGGGGGAGGAATAACCCCAGCACCAGTACAGGCTGGGGGCTGACTGGCTTGGAAATGAGCTCTTCAGGGAAGGACCTGGGGGTCCCGGTGGACAACAAGCCAGCAACACCTCACGGTGCTGCCTACAGTAACCCCGGGAGCACACTAACTGCCCTACCTAGCCCATCTCAGCCTCACACCTTTTATTTTAGCAGACATAAAGCTTCATTCCACCACCTGCACTCCAGATACCCTATCCCCAAGCTCTCTGCCCCTCTCCTGCTTCCCATATTCTCCTGGCTGCTCTTAGGCAGCTTTCTGCCACTCTCACTTCTGTTTCCATATAGCTTCCTGCACACTGTTGTAGCCTACTTGTCAGCCTGCTTTCCCTCATGATCATCCTATATGGCATCTCTGCTCTTCCCATGGCTACTAGGGATACAGGGACTTTCCTGGCCATCACCTTTAGCCTCACCCTGAACAAGAAAGGCCTCATTTTGCCTGTAAAAGTTCACAGGACCATGACAGATTTTGTGCTGAGAGCAGCTTAAAACTTCTGTCCCTAACAGGGGACAGTGAACATTTGATGCAAAGGAGAAGCTTTATGAGTTTGAAAGCAGAAATTTAAAAAATGCATGGAAATTCTTACAAAACTGTACTAGGAGACGTATGATACAAATAACAAGAATGGAAAAACATTTTGAAATAAAAAGAAGTATGACTGAAAATTAAAGGGAGGGTAGATTAGGCAACACTGACTGAAAAAACTTTCAGTCTTGGTCAATATTTCTCCCTGTAGCAATACCAGTGGGTTACCAATTTCATCTTCTGCCATTTGGGATGGAAAATGTTAGAACAAAGGAAATGTCAGGATAAAGGAAAAAAAGCTGGGCACTTTTATCAGCAGAACTCTCAGACCTCCAAATATGAGATCTAAACGTTGTCTTTCATTAGCTCCAGTTTCAAACCCCAACACCTATCGTACCTACTATTTTTCTTCCAAGTAATTTGTCCATCATTTTTTATAATCACTTAGCTCTTTTTTAACCTACCAGACAATGTTTTTTGTCCACCTCCTTCAATTTCAGCTAAATGTTTATATTATGTTATTAAATACTGTTTCATTAATACTGCATCCCATAAAATCTGTGAGAAGTTGGTGAACACTTTAGTAGCTACCCTGCAGTCCACTCTCTCCTACCATAGCCTACATTGTCATCAGTATATAAGCAAGTTAGTTTAAAGCAATCTCAAAATATGTCTATATGTCTAGAAGCTGCAGTATAAATTTACCCTTATGCATCGGCATAGATTACATACAACAAACGAAAGCTTTCTTTCCTGAGGTAGGCGAATTTGGAATGCAAATGCTAAAGCCTGAATTTCAGACAAACAAATGATTGCCTATCAAAACGCCTTTCCAAACTAGTCCTTCGAGTATTGCATACATGTAAAGGGGGAAAATTTGAAATATCCAGACAATTGCCACAGGCATCTTTAATTCTAACAATACTTCCCACTTGCAGATAGAAGCACAAGTCTGAAAGAGGTAATAATAGCTAAATGGATATTAGTATCTGCCATTACCTGATCTATCTGCACAATTACAGCAGTTTGTGAATGCTAAATTTGCTTATCAAATCTGGCTTAAGAGCCTAAAACAACCCCTTTTCAGGAACAACATATCACCTACGTGTTGTTTGGAACTGATGGAACTTTAACTTAGAGAAAAACCACATGGGTATAATGCCTAAAAGAGCTGAGAGAAGTAATTGCTTCCAGAGAGATTTCTTTCCCAAATCGAACCAAAGGGGGAATACAACAGTCAACTCCATTTCTGAAAAACAGGCATTAAGAGGCCAGAGAACTCCACCAAAAATTAGATTTTTCCTCTCCTTTAAGAATGCCAGAAACAAAAATGTTAAGACTAAAAACATCTCAAGACACACCACAGCTGTCAAATAAGAGTAAACAATCCCTGTCTCTGCTCTGAGAAAGTCATAGTGATTCAGCCAGAGTCGTTTAGTCCTCTAAATACTATAAATTGTTTAAGTCATGGGAGCTCTACCAATTTGCACAAGAGGATGATGTTAGCATCTTTGTATTGGCATATAGGCCTCTGAATACACCCTAGGAAAAAAAAAAATCACCCTTTATTCTGCCAAAACCAACCATTTCCTCCCCATCCAAAAAGATCAAACAGAAAATCACAAACTGCATAAATGATAAAGCAAGGTGTCCTACTGGCATAAACAGAATGTGAAATAAGTTAACATAAAATAAGTACAAGCAGAAATCTTTCATATCTACTCCTGATAGCAGAAATGTTGTCTAGAAGCTCTTTCGGACATGTTCTCATAGTTGTAGCATGGCTGGGTTTCTACAGATGGTGATTCTTTAGGAAGCAAACCTCAGTCTTCTCAGAAATTGGTTTGAAACAGAAACAGATACTATGAACTAAAAGGAGAGTCTCATTGCTGTATTCTCATCTATTCCACAAATTTCATATTGTTTAAGTAATTTATTTAGATTGTCAAACTACTTTGACATCATTGAGGATGGCAGAACTCCTTCTGATCACAAGCACTTCATTTAATCATTGCCAAAGAGAAAGAAGTCAATGAAATATGAACGGTTAGAAGTAATACACCTGCCTAACAACAACAACAAAAAATTAAAAATATCCAGACTTTATATGTGGATATTCAGGAAAAAAAAGTCAGTGAAATAATATATACTACTAGAAAATGTGCCATTGTAGGAAGTGTTATGGTCCTGAAGACAGTGAGCATTTCACTGTTGAGATATCTTTACATTACTGTGAGGCTGCTATTTGCAATATACTATGTCAATGTTAAAAAAAAAATTCAACATGCAAACTAATATGTTAAAAATGTGTAGAGACAGATGCAATCTGCAGCTCTAAGGCATCATCTATCCATCCAAGGGATTATGTCATAAAAAGCATAAAAACACTTACCTCTTCTTGCTTAGGAATGCTGAACTTGGCTATCTTTGACTTGGTCCTGGCCGAATCGGGCTTGTTAGAAGGCACTCCCCTATACGACTTGGTCGTCTCTGCTGGTAACTTCAGCTTTGGAGACTCATCAGGAGCCTGGTCTTGACCGTCCATTGGCCTTACATAAGCTGTTGGTTTCTGCTGAACCAGACTGGGCTTCGAAGCAAGAGAGGGTGGGAAGTTTTGGACACAGTGCCCGCCACCATGCTTTGCTGGCCTCTCTTGCGCTTGAGCTCCTCCTTCCGAGCTACAACTGAGCTTTGCCGGCTGCTGCACTCTATTGACGTTGTCTCCTAGCGTGGCCCTCAGTGAGCTTTGCTGGGCAGTATTGGAAGAAGAGGAGGAGGAGGTTGGACTCGATGCATAGCGTTTTAGTTTCTCCAGACTGGATTTTTGGTTCGTCAGTTTGAAGTCACCCTTGTGTGACTCCAGCGACCGGTGCCCGTGCTTGCTTGCTCTCTGCTGGCCATCCGAAGTGGCATTTTGCCCAGCCTTCTGCCAACCCATCGTGGCACTTTTGCTCTGCTGGGCAGATAGGGCTGCTGGTGTGGAAGAAGTAGTGCTGGAAATGGGAGGAGGAGGCGACGGTCTTGAGTCTGCAATAAGATGTTCATCGGGCTTGGGGAGAGACGTCTGAGGAACCCCAGGTTTTGGAACCCCAACAAGGTGGCTCTGGTTTGATCGGTCAGTTAACAAGTCTTTCATTTCATCATAGTTGCCCAGCGTATTCTGGATGCGATTTGAGAGCTCATCCCCCTTGTTAGTCTGCAAAACAAAAATCGAGTGTTCTGCAACAGGCAACATAAGAAAAACAAAATTCCCTGCATGCTTCTGCTGAAATCCTTACTGAAGTAGCACTGCCTTATTCAGCAGCGGTGTTGAGGGATGAAATCGAAAATCCTTATTGTCTCTGAAGACACTTATCAACATCTTAAATCTACCCTGAACTGGAAAAGCTATAAAGGGCCTTAGAGTATATAAAAAAAGAAATCTATCACTGGTATCATGCTGTAGTTAAAGTATATTACCTGGAAACTAGAAAATTTATTATTGCAACTACACAGAATGGTTTGGATTAAATCTGACCATGATAAAACTTTTCCTATAGCCCAGTGCAAGCTCTCCTTGAGCCATGAATGAAAACACTGCATCCCCAGTTTCCTTCTCTGCCTGCCTAAGTTTTCACATGGCATCTGGGAAGCCACACAACATCCAGTGTAAGCACTGAATGAACCCACCAGTCTAAGCCAACCAAATACTCTGAGGTGACCTGAAGACAGCTCGTGGGACAACGGGAAAACTACAGATGATTATGTGCCGCCTTTGAAAATACAGACAGGATGCTCACTCTAGGGCACTCTCCTCTTTCAAAAAAAAGGGTGAACAGAACCCCCCAAATTCTTCACATTTGCTCAGTGCTTGCTGTGTGCAGCAGGGGGAGCACAGCCATCCTCCCTCCCCTTTAAGATTAATCATTGTTTTTAAAATCATCCATTTACTTCCTGACTGAAAAGGCAGAAGCTCCACAAAGAAATAAAACAAGCAAATAAAACATACTGGAAAAGATTGAAAACTCTTGCTTTAAAAAGCCACTGTAAGCAAAAGGGTGTATCATTAGCATTTATGCAGCAGAGATTTTTCTGAACCCTGCCAAGATTCAGGTGTGTGATGTTCTTTGCTTTACGTTTTCAGAGGAAGACAGTAATGAGGCAGTGGTGTTCTCCTTTCTCTCTTCCAGCCATGGGATCTGGATGGGAAAACTCCCATTGGCTTCAGAAGGCCAAGCTTTCATCTCAAGACTCTCTGTTTTAGAGGAAAACAGAAAGAAGGGAGTAAAGGGAGTGGAGAAGACCCCTTTACAGTTATATAGAAAATACAAAAGATGTAGCAGCAACATCAGTTACTCTGGAAAATTGGGGGTATTTCTCTTTTTAAGCCTTCAAATAAAATTAAGTCACTCAAACAAAAAATGTAAGGGAAACTCCCCTAGTTCAGAATCTTTTTTCTAGGGTTTCCTATTAAAAAACCTGAATCCAAGCAAAAATGCCCGGTAAATGAGTGCAGTGATTGCCATATGCTACCTTTCAGAGGACTACAGTGGAAGCATTCCTAAGTCAGACAGTAGAAGCAGTCCTGTCTTGCTTGAAACTTGTCCCCTCAAATTTCAAGGACACTACCTTGTAACTACATAAAATACATTACAGCTAGCTTTCTGATATGCATTCATTACAATGCTAACAGAGCTGAATATATATCAATAAAATATATTGAAGGCAAGTGGGAAGGGAAAAACTGAAAAGTGTTGCATGCGAAACATTGCTTTGCAAACTTGGAATAAAATGGCTCAACCACTACAGCCTGATCTTCTCTCTGCATATGCAGCTATTGTCACAAGGACGATAACCTGCTATGAAAAGAAATACAAAGCATTAATTCACAGGTGGCAAGTGGCTTAAACAAAGGGTGTTCCTTCGCTTCACAGGAATCATATCGATGTCCTAAAGAAGAGGAAACTATTAACAAGGCTTCAAAAGTGGGAAGCATCACATACATCTGAAAAAAAAGAAGGTTGGAGATACACTCATGTGTCTCCTGGGGTCAATTAAATGGTTTCTACACTTGGGCATCGTCTTCACCAGAAGAATTACTTTCCGGAAGGCACAGAAAATTTTCCTTTTACCCAGTGGATCTCTTCTATGCTTCCAGTGGATCCACCACCTCGTGTAAATACCTTGTAGAGAGATGTGTTTCCAGCTTCCCTTTAGGGAGGGAGATCTTCCCTTGGACCTGCACCCAGCCTGATTCAGCCAGCCTGTGTGTGTGAGGTTTCCTTCCCTGCCAGGAGCGTGGTGACAAGGACCACCAAATGGAACAGGGCTCCTGACACCCACAAGTCTCCTACAGCACAGACAGCTTGTGGGGCAGCTCTCCACCCAGCTGCCTCTAGGTCCATGAATGTGAGAGAATTTATGTGCAAGTTTTGCCCCTGGAAAGTCCAACTTCCCTAACAGAAGGTCCATTCTTTCTGATGCCTGCTATTTGGATGGGAAGTAAATAAAAGCCTAATTTCCAATTATCTATAGACTATCACTAGCCCAGAGAAGTCAGCAGATTGTCTTCTATATGGATGTGATGTGAAGGTCACACAGAGGCACCTCGTATTGAAGGATCCCAGATAGCCACAAGAATAATTGCAGCAAACCAATCTAATGCCTGTACCACAGCACATGCTGGCAACTGGTCGGTGTTGTTTATTCCTTCTGGATACACCGGGGAGAACCTGAGGTGAGAAGATTTTGTGTTGAGCTGATCTCATCCAGAAGAGTTCACCTACATCCTTTTGGGAACAAGATGAGATCTGAGGTAACTTGTTATGAGCTTTAGATGTAACAGTTTGTCCTACTATTTGCTGTGAAATATTGCTGGCCTTATTAATCATTCACATAGAGAAAACTTGATCACAAAATGAGTAAGTAGGAAAAGCATTCTGTGCAAACATTTCTAACTTACAGTGCTCTGATACTCTTCTGCAATGCAAGATGTATCCATGCATTTGAAGACTGCAAGATTCGACACTTCTAAAAATAAACCTGATGGTTGCATGGAAGGTCATCAGAATTTTTTTCTTCATTAAAAATACTGATATGGTTAATGAGGCAAGGTATTCTGTCCAGGAAATATCTGGAATGAAACTCCCACTTTTTACCCCCTGTAAAAGACATTTTAAGTAAAAGATACTGGATTTCCTGTAATCCTTCATAAAGGGTTGCTATGGATACTTTGAACAGGATAAGGGGCAACCCAAAGAGTCAGGATTTTTCAGAAAATCTGATGTTACAGGAGTAGTGATACATGTCAAGGTGAGAGAGGACATAAGATTTAAGAGATTTCCAGTTTGCCTTTGATTTTCAGATATGGCCTTCTGAATGGCAAATCCTTTGGCTTTAGCTCACATTTCTCAAGCTGTGCAGAGGAATACTGAATTTAATCAGAGCTTGCAGTGAGTATCTCCTGTAACTTCATTCCCCTCTGGAAACACCTAAAACTTGAACATGATCTTTAAAGACAGTAAGAGTGGGTTTCAGCTTTGCTTTCACAGAAAGGTTTCCTCTTTTGCAGTCAGCCTCTCTCCACGGTAAGATCAAAAAGTCCAAGCCACAGCTCTACACCCCCACACTGAAGGTCCACAAATGCTTGGATGAGTTCAGACAGAGCAATGGTCCATTGCCAGTGTACACATGACATTCGGAGTACGCCACTGCTGAAGTTTTGATGTCCAATACTGTCAGAATGACCGGCCATCCCAAGCGGCTGTGACTGTCACACCAACAGAGCTGTGGGTGAGTTATACTGCTGTCCTGGGATTTGCCTTTCTCCATGTTTCCTTGACAAAGGCAGCTGTAGGATGTATTTCTGCAGCACCTTCTTTACACGCTTGTCCAAAATAGGGACATAGTGTTTAAAGAGAAGAAGCATGGATGGAGCCATTATTCTGACTTCCCCATAGGATACCCACTCAGTATCCTCTCTGCTTCTAGAGACAACAGTGATTTTTCATCCACTCCTATTAAAGTTGATGGAATTATACTGTGGTTGCATAGAGGTGCCTTCAGACATCATAACTCAGAAACTACTGGTGTGTCCATGATACATGAAGTCTGTGCCATGACAGTCAGTACATTGGCACATAGGTAATAACAAAAGTGCGCAAAATATTCCAACTATACCACTTTTATAAGTGATTTGAGCAGTATTACCAACTTTAGGTACCACAGACAAAATGGTATCAGGGACCCAGCAAAAAGACAGGCCCTTTTTGTGAGGGGTCTATTTGATTTCATCTAGCAGATGGAAAATCATTAAGTCCCCATTGCAGCAGAGCCCTCACTAAATGCCAAGACACAGCTGACTTAAGTGTTTCAGGCTTTTTTCCACGGATTAGCCCTTGCTTGGTCTCACAGTAGACTTTTTCAAGTAGAGCCTTGAGGACTTCAAGACATTTCCCATGGTTTCTAAACGCCTTTGTAATGAATCTGAAATTTGGGCAGCTGGAGGTCAGCTTCAAGGCAGACAGAGCTGCCTTCTGTCAAGGGACATGGTTTGAAAGTGGTAGATCTTTCTTTTTTATTAGGGACTAGAAACGAACAACAACCTGGAAGAACAGCAAGCTAAAAGCTGACCCTGGAGCACGGGCAGAAACACAGAAGCATGGAAGTCAGGTGCAGAGGCCTAGTGCCAGGTCCCAAACAGGACTCCTGGGAAGAGGCACTAAAGCACCCAAAGCATCAAGGACAAGCGATGCAGCATGGAGGGAAAGGTTTCACCACATGGTGGTTGTAACAGTAACCTGGACATTACTGGAAGGGCACAGCAGATGATGCACGATGATGCTTTGATGCACGCAGGCAAAGTCACTGGGTTAGCTGGGAGAGAGGAGCAGCCCCTGTGGGATACCCCTCTCTGGTCCTGTTCACAAGAGCTTGGTTTTCAGGCTTCTGCAAAGTGCAGAACATCCTGGTTGACCCTTCTAACAGGGAGTGGGGAGAGACGGTTGAGCCTCATCACAGCACTGTTACCACCAGGAATAAAGCAGGGAGTTGAGACTCATAAGTTACTTCTGCCTTTGCTGAGGGCAAAACATGTCTAGCAGACAAATTTTGTTGGTAATGCTTATAGGAAAAAAAAAACAACGCAAACACCAAGATATTTCATTGCATTAACCTTGGCCAGAGCACAATGTTTACTGTATTGCTTGACCTCCACACACAATTCTAACACAATTGTTTTCTTCTAAGCCTTGCAAAAACAGGGCACCGTCACCTTCACCTCCTAGTTTTAATTCCACCTCAAATATTGTTAGGATATTTCTAGTTTATTTCGTTCTCATGTGCTGCTGAACATTATAAGAAGCTTATATATATGTATTTTTATATATTTTTTTTATATATATATATTTTTATATATTTATATATATAAAAATATAAAATCCAATTCTCAGTGAACCGTAAATGTTCTCTGCAAATTTTGTGAGGCTAGCACTTGTTGGGAGGGTGCCGAAACCTGGACAATGCCTTCTGCAGGCTGTGTTTTTGTACTGTGGAATAAATAAATAAATAAATAAATAGCCACCCAGCTGGGAAGCATCTACCTTGTACGGTTCACTGAAGAGGGAGTAACTTGTGTTAAACACGCCATCCTCCTGCTGGGCCTCCTGATTTCTCCTTTCCCATTCTTTCCTTCGCAGCACGTTTCTATCTGGCTCGTAGACACTGCAGGAAAAAGAGGAATAGCTTTTTAAGAGTTAAAAGTTAGCAGGCAACATATAAACCAGTGTGAATTTAAAAGTGAAGAACTCTGGTTTGCAGACAGATGGCAAAAATAAGCAAGAACATGAATCAGATGAATGCCAGTCCAAGCAGGCTGGGGAGGCTCAGGTCTCTGGGAATGCTGTTGCTTTCTTCACACAGAGAATAGATAATTAAATTCTTACAGAAGAATAAAAAAGAAATCACAGGGCAGGATCTAGTCTGTGCAGAACTTCTCTGCTTGAAATGTGACAAAGGAAATATCTAAGCAACTTTGACAAAGACTGAAAGTACTCTTAAGGCAGATGGTAATTACAGCTATGAGTAAATAGAAATTATGAACATATTTCCACTTATGACATATCCTCTGAGTGTTGTATGAGAATGCTCCTTTTTTCACATGGATGTGTTTCTGTAGTGATTCTTTCATTAACTAGCTCCCTAAAGAGCTGTTAAAACTACATGCTGTAGTGGTTTCCACAGTTAGGCTGCTTCTTCTGATCTCTGTTAATCAGCCAAGTCGTGAAACTACTACTGAAACAATTCCTCTTTCTGATGGATTTGACACTCTCACAACTTCAGAGCATGAATAAATGAATACTGGCATGATAGTATATGTATGGCTGGTAGAGTGTGGCTGGAGAGACAGTAAAATCACTGCATTACACAACAGTATTAATTTTTAGAAATGAACTAGTCTGGTTACAATATAGACATCCAGAATAAAAATGATTTTTTTTTTCCCCAGAATTCTAGTTTAATGCATGACAACATAAACCAGAGAATCCTTTCCCTGAATTTCCACAGAACAACACAGGTTTGCACATGTCAGTCTGTTACGTTTTATTCTCCTCACAAAGGAAACCAATGTGTCTAATAAGGTTTACGTGTTATTTCAGGACAATGTGACGAGTATGCTGATTGCCTATTTTACTTAGCTCAGCTAATGCCTTTCTTCTGGCACTGTAAATCTGTAAAGCAGAAATATATATTAATGTCATGTAAGTGCACCATGTGTTAATAAGAAAAAGGTTGTCTTGCTAACCAGCTTCCCAGTTAACAAAACATATGTTGCATCGGCTACCCACGTGATGCTACCTAGTATGCCTCAGGCAAGGCAGTCAAAAGGCCAACAGCTATCTGATTCTAATTCAAGACTTGAGAGAGCTTAAAATACATAGGGCATGTTAGATGCTATTAGTATTTAAAAACAATGCCTTAGCAGTCATCAAACGAACACAAAATCTTATGTTTACTTGTTAATGCTGCTAACTCAAACTGGACTACGGAGTACCCTTCTGATGGGTCTGAGGGCATCTGAGGGCAGATGCCAAACACCGAGTAGGGCTCTCAAACATGGGGGTTTAGCGTGAAACACGCGGTTTCAGTACAGCAGGTTGGAGGCAGCTTCCAACCACTAGTTTGTTTATTCCACTTACAGGTGGTTGAGGTTTTTTGGGTTTTATCCCGTATTTTTCATGAGCAATTTATGTTATGCATGCCAACACCCTCTCTTTGAAAAGCAGTGTAATGAGGAGGCAATCATAGGGGTGGAGTTTTGGGCATGGAAAATGCCTTCCTCTAAGGAAGAAGGGGATAGCCAGGATCCCTGTGAGCGGAGATCATCTGCTGCACATGCTGCCAAGGCCAGAGGCAGAGCGGTTGTCATTTACTGCTACCTGAGCAATGGTCCTCAGTTACTACATCATGCTCTCTGAGCATACTCCCATCAGGAACAAAAACCTCTGTGTCTGAAGTAGACTTTCTGCCACCCTCAATAGTCTTTGTTGGGTTGGGTTTTCCTGGGATCTGCAACTTTGTCCTCAGCAATGTTTCCCCATCCACAACCTCTTGACTCTTTGAGATGCTCTGCATTTGGACTGCAGCCTGCAGTCACATAGAGATGGGCAGCTCCCCTGAGATTAATTATAATACTGATCTCTACCCGGTTTCTAGGAAGTAAACAAGTGCAACGTTCTTCACTAGGCCTCATTCATACAAATTTAAAGACGCACTGGTGTGATACTCCTAAAGTGGAAGGACATTTTTATCCCTTTATTTGATGGAGACATACAAGTCATCAGACCTCTGAACCCCCTTTCCAAATGAGAAGTTCACTGTTGGCAATGCAATGCACAACCTACAATAATTCAGAATCATTACGCAAATGGCAAAACCGTGTGACAATGTCTAACAAGCCATCTATAAGCAGTAAGTTAGGAGCTACAAGTTGAGAGTTGTATTCTTTTGGTAATGTGAGGCTTCCCTTATTTGCATGAACATTGCAACAATCACATTTCCTTGAACGTATGTCACCAAATGTATTTATTTATTTTGGTTTGAGGAGAATACTGCCAACTGCTATAATTGTCTTTATTGCAAACACTTCAGTTAATGGAAAATGATTATTTTCAATAGTTTTCTTCCTTCTTTCTTTTTTTTAAATTTGTAATTTAAAACAATCCCAAATGTAGATGCACCTTTTTAATAATTTACAATGCATGTCCTTTCCACAGCTAAGCCATGAAGAACAAGTTCATGAAAATCTCAAGATTTTTTCCTCACTGGGGCATGTGTGCGTATGTGGGTGATGTACATGTATATATGTGTTACATGCACGCTCACACATCAGTTTATTGATGAAGAGTTTTGCTAGTATGGGCCAAAATGTTGAAACAGATTTGCAAGACTGGGAAACGAAAGAACATGTAACCATTCACCTCTCAAAAGTCAGTGTCATTTATATTTGTTTCGTACAGGTCAAACTCCAAAAGGATGAATTTAAATAGTTTTTAAATGCTATATTGTTATTTTTAAAATGCTGCATCTGTTTCAAATTCACGCTTAAAGGACATGAACTGAAGCATGAGTAACAAGTCAAACACTTGCTAAAGTTATATATGAATAAATGTTGTATTATAAAAATGACACTATCATCTCAAATTTAGCACACTGCTTTAAAACCACACTTTGATTTACCTCAGCCCTAAGATCTGCCAAGAGACGTAGTGGACTTACCAATGAGTTATGTCTAAATACCAGTGTCTCAGGCTCAAAGCACTTTCAGCACACCATCACCACCACATGGTCACAGCAGCCCTACCTTCTCTGCTTCTTCTAGGATACTTTGAATAATTTCACTCCCAGCTATTTTGCAGATGAGAATTCCAATGGATCAGAGTAGGTATGTTTAATCGATTTCGATCTGTTGTGATAACTTTTGGAAGATTACCTTGATGGCTACCCACTCTTTGGCCGTGTGCTAGGTGAGCATGTCTCCCCATGAGAGCAGCCTGAAGAGGAGAGCCCAGGTGCGCTGGTGCCTGATGGGAGGGCGGCGGCAGCACCAGCCTCCCCACAGTACTGACAGAAATGCTCATAGCTTTCTTCACGCTACTCCTGATAGCAGAAGGAACCGCTTCCTTTAGTCCTTAATTAGAAACAGACAGAGACAGCTCAGGGGACAGCCTAGGAGCAGAGCAATAACCTTCCCTGAAAAACCTGGGACTGGATTTAATCTCCTACAAAGTCCAAAGAGTTATGTAGTCTCAGGCTAGGCTGAAAGCAATCATATAAAAAGCCTAAAGTTTTAAGTGTTGAAGAGTCTCCTTTTCTTTCTTTCCTTTTTTTTAAAAAAATACACTATTTCTGACTCAATTTACCTCCCTCAGACATCACTACTTGGAACAACTCAAATAAAAAGGTCTACTCTCCATGATGAACTGGGTGGAGACAATGCACCAATATATTTTCCTCTCCTTCAGTTTTAGGGAACGGCCAAGTTTTAAATTCAGAGGAAGATATCCTTTTCCACAAACTAAAGCACTGCACCTTCACTGAGGAATTCCACACCTTCGCAGACGTACGGTGTGCATTAACGACCCTGCTTGACCTTTTCAGAAACCACAAAATTGCTGCATCACCAAGGGGACATTCAGGAAGGATACCGTTATTTTGCTACGAGATCACCATCCTCATAACAGCTGGCATCTTTGAGGCTGTAAAAGACACGGGGAGGTAAATTGAGGGCAAGATCGCTGGTGCTCCCCTTGCCCCACATCAGTTTATTTTCTGGCAAAGGAAGGGGGCAGTGACTCAGGCTGCCCCACCGGCGCGACAGAGGAAGGCGTTACCACACGTATACACACACCTGGTGACAATTACTGAACTCGTTATAGTTTACAGTAACCTGCAATCTCGCCTTTGCCTTTCCAGACCTTCCAATATCATTTTCCAGTCCAAAGATTTAGTTCATTATTCTCTGTGTTGTGTGTTTGCAACACCCCCTCACACACACACCTTCCTTCTACCTCCCCACGCACATACATATTGTGATACAGGATTAGCAGGAGTACCTTGTTTATTTGTAGTTAATGTTTTTGACCCAGGAGGCTGATCCCCTTCACCCCAGCAGCTATGCGTGGCACTTCGAACAAAACTTTCAGATCCTGAAGTCTGGACATATTAATAACAAAAGCAGAGCTGACGCCTCACGCTAACATGCGATGATTTCTTAAATTGGCAAAAACAAAGTTCCCGCGAGCTCCTGGCAGGCCTTTGCTAGGGAAGACCTAGGTACCGTTTGCAAGGGCTGAGCTTCTTTCCCAGATTTTGTCGACTTCCCCATTTGTGCCCAAACTGACCCTTCTTCTTCCATAATCAGCTTAAGAGGCTCAATACAAAACGCCGACAGACCGCAACACCCGCTCCCAGCATCATGGAAATGAAGCCATTCCCAAGCTGCCAGGTGGAGTCCCTGAATATCCCCTGGGAGCGCACAGAGCCGACCGTGTTCCAAACAAACAAACAAAAAACCCCCCCAAAACACAACCCATGCCATAAGTGACTAAAAGATACATGCGTTTCAAGAACAAAATTAGACCCGTGAACAAGTTTTCTGTGAGGACACATATATCTTTGAAATTAAATTTTAGCACATGGTCATTTCTGAATTATGAACAAAGTTGGAACTGCTTCAAAACCATGAAAACCAGGCAATATTTCAAGAAAATAAATTTTTAAATGGTTTACTGATTATTCTCAACATTTCCCCACAAATTGTAATCTGTCACACAAGTCAATACACTGAATTTCAGGCTGAAGTGAGGACATTTTCTTAAATATTTAATAGTCTAATTCTCCCCTGAATTACCACATTTATGCCAAAGTAGCTAAACAGAGTAACTCCAGGGAAAAACTTATACAACACAATAAAACAACAGTGGAACCCTGATGCAGGACAGTGATTATGAAATCGAATTCAGAATGGAAATTGGGTTCTGAATTTAAATGTGCCGTCATTCCTGTATCTCTGCAATATTTGAAAACACAAAAGGACTAACCAGCCTGAGACCCTGTAAAGGCAATAGCCCCAAACATTTTTAGGAAACAGTCTTAATTCTGACAATTTAATTACAACAATTCAGGTTATTTTGCTTGCTGAATTGCTGTGCTTAACATGGAAGTGCTATCATTTAATGCCTGTTTTCTGTCTCACTGTTCACGTCCATGGTTTTCGCTGGCCAATTTCTTGGTACAAGTTTCATTTTCAGCTAAGTATAAACAATGCCTGTTTGGGAACTAGTTGCTAGTGGGTTATGGGGAGCTCTTAGATAGGGCAACCTTACATTTTGGAGCATTAAATGTTTTCCCTAACGACATTTGAACTATCGGTTCGCTTATAACAAAGGGGCTGCCTTTGATGAACAAGTGGGATAATGAATAAAATACCTTCCTAGGTTGCAACTGACTTTTTTAGACTTTTTATCTAGCTTAAACAGCAGAAGTTAATTTGAGGATTTTTACAGTATTTTTTCCCATTTACAAACAGGAATGCCGTGGGGTAAAGCAATTACTCTGATTTACTGTTTTCACTTTGATTGAACATAAAGATGTAGCAGGGTCTCAAAAAAGCAGTAACTTAACAAACTGTGCTCCTATCCACAGACAGATAAAGTACCTACTTTGCTATTTCAAAGAGTTTACCTCCAGGCAGCAGCACAGAGCAAACATCAATCAATGACATGTGTCTAAGATGAGATTGATGTTTACTCTCACAGCTTTTCATCTTACATCCAATAAATTATTTTTCCTTCACCAAAATGCCTGGTTAAATTTCATTTTTCACTTTGCAGTATCAGTTTTAAAACTTTAGCTTCCAGCAATTTTAAAGCTAGGATTCATTGACGCTTCAGCTTTTACAGCCTGTTTATGATTTGTATTAACCATGAAACACTTCCATCCAAACATGAATATGATCAGGGGGAGCTGAGCTGGGCCGGCTGCTTGCGCGGTGGCAGGTGTGGGCTGGAAGGTGCAAGATTGCTTTAATTATCTGCCTGGAAATTCCGAGTCCAAAACGGGGAGCTGTATTTTCAGGGGCAGATATATCGCATCCACCAAACGGATGCATATCATATCTGCAAAATCAGCATCTGAGCATTCAAGGCAGGTCTTCTGAAGGCTCACGCTGGGCAACTGGAAGGAAACCAAGGAAAGACTAATGGTGGGTGCAGTTGTTATCTTACAGGCACTCACATCTGACATTCACAAAATGCGAGTGCTTTGCATGCAACCTGACTGAATTTTAAATATGTATTGAAATATTGAGAAAACCTAGCGTTGCAATTGAGACTGGGATCTAGGTTGTTGAGTCAGAGCAGTAAACATCACAACAGAGGAACATTAAAAAAAATCCAATTTAGTTCAACATCTGCTTGTACAAGAGCACCTCTTCCAGCTCCGCTACAGACAAAACATGCACATTTTCTTCCCTCGGTGAAGTTTTGCCCAATGAGAGAAATTGAGACATAATTCCATTTTTTTTTTTCAGTTTCAGGGAAAATAACTTCATCACATTGTAAAAATCTACCAGTCCATACCTATAGTATACATAGGTATACAAAAATTCACCATTCAGGATTAATGGGTAATTCTATATTCTGTTTTCTTTTTGCTATGAAGTGCTGGTGCTCTCTTTTTATAACCCTAAAACTGCTAGCAAAAATACCTAAGATGGATGAAGATCTAATAATGCCACTGAGCCAAGCCAGAAACAGAACATTACTATTACTTTTAATTTTGTACTGCTCTAACAATATATTGTTTGAAAGTATATTCATAAGCTACAAATTCACCACTATTAATAATCTTACACCTGGAATGGGTGTTTCTTTTTCTCCACAAACCAAAACGATATTTAAGACCTCCAGAAATTAAATGGAGATCTTAGCTGTCAAGAAACAGATACTGTAGATGAGACAGGGAAAAGTATTCCTTTTGTATCCTCATACATATTTTCCAAGAGGAGAGAAAAAAACCACCAAGACTGAAGAGCACAAACCAGACAAAGCACAGTGAAGCCCTTTCATTTGATTTTGCTAATGTTACTTTTATGTTGTAATTCAAAAATACAACAGCTGAGGGGATCAATAAGGAATCTTTTTTTCTGCCTAACCTAACACTGCTGAATTCCCTGGGCTGCTACACACAGCCTTACCTAACTTGGTGATGGCTGTATCTGATCCAGTTTCTTCTTACTTTGCTTCCCTGCCAGAGATGTCAGACACAACGCCCCACTTGTCTGTTCTTTTCCACAATGATTTCTGCTTTCCATGGCATCCTTATGCACGGGAAACTGTTCCAGTTATCATCTGCCAAGCTTGTGTGGTTTTTTTCCTTGAAACTTCTTCTTTAGGCTCCTTACAGTCATAATTAGTCAAAAACGATAGGGCTTTTTTTGATCAGCCGTCCGGCTCATCTCTGTAGAGGATGTGCACACATAGGCAAATTATTCATATAGTCTTGGTGCATTATCCTGAAGAGTTTACAGACTGAATGTTGCAATAAACTGAATTTACTCCTATCATTTCATGATTTCTAGGGATGTTCTGAACATTTTAAATATAATGAAAAAAATCTGGCCTTTTAAAAATCTATTTGACATTTTGCAGCAAGTGTTTAATACTTTATTCAAAATGTTTGTTGAGCTTCTTATTGATGTGTTTGCTGAAAACTGGATTTCAGTCAATAAAGATCTTCAGTGCTAGTTTCGGTAGTAAAAAAATGAAAACAAGTATCCTGAAAATTGTGAAAAATGATGTTTTGCCTCTATGATCTTTTTCTTGAAAAAAGGTCTTTTTCAGAAAAAAACACCTCCTTGCTCCCATTTTTCTCTAGCAACTTATATAGCCTATTCTTTCCATGGGGCTCTGAACAGTGATCCATCTACCCACAGCTAATTGCAGGACTGAGAAGTACACCGAGGTATACTTCACATAACACACAAAAATGGAAAGCTCTGTAACTGGTAGAAAAATGTTATCAAGCAATTCAGCCTGGTGCAACTTGACTTAAAGCAGCAAAAGCAAAGACTGTAATGAATCATTAAGGCCAGATCTAAGAGCACTTTGCCACTACAGAAATAACAGCAGTGTCTATTAGAAAACATTCCTGGCACAGCAGCAAAAGAAGCAAAACTTTACAGACTTCCATGGATGACAAAGATGAGTAGTTTTAATTTAAGCTGTTAAATGCTCTTGGTGCTGCTAAGAACCCCTATGAAACAGGAGGGAAAGACACACAGAGATTCAGTACCTAAATGTAAAGGCTGAGAAAACTCTTGCCTGTATTTATATTCTGTGCACTTGATTTTAGCTCAACATTCAAAAATATCTGATGTCCAAAGGGCACCAAAATACAGCACTGAAGTACAGGACACAGGATTGCAGCCTCATGGAGTATTGTACCTTCACAGAAAGCCAAAGTACAGTATTTCATTATGAATGTGTCAGCTGTTAGTAACCGTCAAATCTATGACTCATGAAAATGTCTATACATGTTTTATTAACAAAGCAACATTTCCAATTTGCTCTTACTATAATGGATAATGACTGAAGGTTCATCAGGGTTAATCAAGAAAATGATGTAAATTTTATATTGTATTATGTTTCACTTGGCTTAAAATGGAACTTGGGCGACAATCTTTTTTATGTGTTTAATCATGATTTATAGCATTATGGAAACCACACAACAGCCCCAATGTGAAAAAAAATTATGAACAAGTCAGTGCATAAGTCATCAGATTCGCAGAAAATCACTTATTGCGATCTTTAGTGGACAGTCACTGAGTTTAGTTTCTGTAGAAATAGAATCGATATGTTTTGAGATGCCTTGCTTTAATTTATCTTTCTTTCATATTTTATAGATAGATGGAGACCTTATTATAGCATTTTCTATATTACAGAGGAACCATTGCTACATACAGGTAAGGCTGAACTGAGTTTTAAACAGATGTATGTTAGCATGTCTACATGACAAACATAAATGTGGATTATGTTAATAACTGCACATGCAGATAAAGCAACAACCAAAGCAGTTAAACCCTATGCCAACTGTACAGATACAAAAAAAATCAGCCACTGTAAATGCCCAAATAATAAAGTCACTAAAATCTATGCTTTTGCTTATATGAACACCTGAAATGTAGCTCACTATACGAAGAAATTGTGATTGTTTTTAGCAATAGTTTGTTTGTATCAGAGCCTGTAAGCATAAAATCTTATTATGGGGAATGATGACCTTCCATCTTCATTCTGCTCAATCTGAACAATAGAAAGTGGAATGATAGATATATATTTACATATAAATATATATATATAAAAACCTAAACCTAAATCTAAATCTATCTATCTACCTAGTGCCTACATAGACAGCTTGCTTTCACAGAACAAAAAGGACCACTGTAAGAAGTCTGGGTTCAAGAACCTAAGAAATTTGTGGTTTATATATAACTTTAAGCTACAAAGAGTGAAAAAATGCTTACATAGAGGATGTTTCACTCTCCTTTCACAAGAAAGTAGTACTAGCCAAACATATTGCATTGTACCATACAGGTAGCTAGCTTCTCTAAAAGACATTGTATGCATTTAAATGCCAGCAAAATGCAAATTTCTTCCCAGTTCTTCCTTCTGAAAATGGAAAATGTAAACTAGACCTGAGGTTTACGCTTGACCAATTAACATTATCACCACATATCCTTGGGACATGCACGAGAAAAGTGCACAACACACAGAAACCATATGACTTTTAGTTTTTTTTTCATTATATCCTGCATGCCCTGTGAGGCTCTGTCATATTTTGACATGTAGCCCCAAGAGATATGCAATTAAAATTAGGAAGAGAAGTTAGCCAAAGCCAGCATACCCATGCTTAAAAGAGCAATTTATGTTCATACATGAATAAAAATGCATACAAGTTAAAATGTTGAAAAAGTTAAAACTTTTATGCCCTGTGACTGATGTAATTCATGTAAGCTTCTTACACGTGCTAGTCCCAATTCATTCTGCCTACAAAGACGACTATATCATAACTCATGCTGCCCACCTTCAGAGCTGCGCAGAGCAGCACCCATGCGCTCTCTTCCTTAAGTGACATGCAATGGGAAGGGAGCTATTTTACCTTTCATTATAGAAAAAAAAAACATTTGAAGCAAACTTATCTTTTTTTTTGTTTCTGCCTCTCTTGACACTCTGCTTCTGCTTAAGAAGAGTGGCAGTGACATGACCATGCCACAAATCCAAAAAACCCCGTAACATGTCAGGAATACAAAACCCTAAACATAATAAAGTGCAAAATAAGCTCCTGTATTTTAACACCCTGAAACAGCATGATTGTTCGAGTCCCTCACTTTCAGGTAGGTTAAAATTTCTTTAAATATTTCTGAGGATAATGACATAAAAATGACAAAAGATTACCCAGAAGCTTTAATGGTTGCAATAGACGCAGAAGCCATTCCAGAGATGCCCGTGCAGGGATGCGGCCAGAGAGGCAGGTGCTGCCTGTTGGAGGGGATCAGCCCGGTTCCAGTCCAAAGCGGGGAAGCGAGTGACCTGATGAAGCCAGATACATTGCTCCCTCACTCGCTAACAGCTGCCTTGCCCTGACTACTTTTGCTCAGCAAATTTTAGCTTTAGCAACAACAACAAAAGCTTATAAGAGAGAAATGTTTTATTTTTACTGTATACTTTATTTGAAGTCTGAGTTCATAAATGCATATTCGTGTCACAGTAAATTATAAGGATATCATTTACCCGTATAGTGTAACGTGTAAAATTATTCAGTGTTTCATTTTGAAAGTGGTAAGAGGTATCTAAATTCTATATATTGTTGTAAAAGCATGAGGAGGGATCTAAATTGTATGCATTATTCTAAAAGCACGAGTTTGAGAGATGTCTACAACGTTTCTATTTGAATCTTCCGTAGCAAAATTCCCCTTTTATTATGCTAAGAAGCTTAGAAAACTCTGGCTCATTTTTCCTGCAAATTGTTTAAATGTTTCAAAATACTGGACTTCAGTTTGACCTTCTCTCATTCCAGTGTTCAAGAACATCAAATTTGTGTGTCCTTCCAGAAAGCCCACTGAAGCTGGTTTCATGGGAACAACTTAGGAGGACTAAAATCCTTCTCTGACAGGTTGTGCATAAAAAAAATGCCAGAATTTCATTTTCTCCTGTTTCACTAGGGTAATAGAATATAACCAAAAGGAGTTAAAACACAGATTTTAAAAAAGGGGGGGGAGGGAGGGGGAAGAGGGAGGTGGGGGACAAGCCTGAAGGAAATTCCCCTGATTTTCCAGTTCAGAAAAGCCAACAAAATGGTGATGCTTAAGACAGGAGACCTTCTGAAATGGAAAAAAAATCCATACAGGAGGAACCCATCCTGCATCTTTGTATTGGCAGATTATCAACCTATGATCCCACAGTCCTCTGGGGATGGGACAGGATTGGAATGGATGGGATTTTTAAGACAAGGCAAGCTCTGCTCTGACCACTATTCATGAAGTTCACTGAAACTCATGTTCACATTGCTAAAAATCCAGCACTCATAAGAATGCTAATCATGCAGTTTGGATTTAGCTGCTCACATGCTCTCAGGCTCTCTAGTCTTAAAAGTGATGGCAATCAAAACCCCCGCAGTAGATACCCAAATTCTTGTTAAGAAGTAACATTTGAACCTCTTGGAAGGTGTTTAACATTTTAAAGGCACAGGATGACTCTGGTAGATCTAATAGCACATTTTTTTCCCACAGAAAGCCAGCACATCTCTGCACGTTGGAGAGGTGGTGTTGCTGGAGTGGGCTGTAACGCAAGTGAACGGTGGAGTTACTCCATCAGTGTTACTTGCTGGCAGAAACCTGAAATAGCACTGAACAGAAAGGTGAAAGAGCTGCTTGCTGTCCCCTCCCAGCCCTGCTGCATGGGCCCACTATGGGGAAAAAATGACATGGATGAGGGTGGGAGAGAGCACAAAACTAGACCACTGAGGGTGAACTTGATTTTTATTTGAATCCAAACAAAGCACGGTATAATTCACACTTGGTAACTGGAATATCCCCGTGCAAAAAATAAACAGAAGCTGCTATTAGCAAGAGAATATTTTGTTGCTAGCATGCCGTGTTAAGCAGAAAACTGCTACTACATTTAGCCTTCCTTAAAACTTTCCTAAGCAGGAATCCTGATACAGCTTCTCAGTAACATAGGAAACAGCAGAGAATTATTTCCTTCTAGGTAATGGAAAGCAAAAGACTTATGTAAAGATATTCCATTTGGCTTAATACAAGTAAAAGAAAATAAGATCAGTGAATTTGTTCAATTTTAAATTTGGGACTGTTTCTTGGAAAACTGTGAAATAATCATAATACCCATGTTCCATTTTGCTGTGAACCAAAATAGTATCTTAGTAACTCAATGACAAAGGTTTTCAAAGATTTCTGAGTTTTTAGGTAATCCTAAAGAATATTTTGCTGTTCCTGATATGGGAATACCTAGCCTACCTAATTTGATACTAATGCCATACCATGGGAAAGGAAAAGAAAACTTTATTAGAATCTCAGGAAAGAAACCATGAAAGGGATAATGCTCTAAATTAAAAGGAATTGACTAGTTGTGTAGACGTAAGTATCAAGCTGAAGATAATATTATTTAAACTTATCCATTTCACATTAATCTGTTGTCTAACAATTTAAAAGCCTAGGTTTACCATCGTATGACATATCTCATTCTATATACACAAAACAGAAAAAACATACTGCTCTGTGTATCTCGCCAGGGCCAAATTAAACAAAACAGATATTCCAGAACTTCATCTCCCTTAATGAATCTCCTTTGCCCAAATGCTTGCCAAAATGTATAACCCTCAAACATTAGCTGATTCTTGGAAAGCACTTTATAGAGTTAACAGCCTCCTGCTTCCAATGTGGGAACCATTGTATTGTATAGCCTATTTGATGTCCGTTGTCACGAAAGCTTGCAAGGAGGAGCAATCTCTCTGCGACGTAGCTTCAAAGCCACGCAGAACTTACAGCTAAAATACAACAGCCATGTAAAAACTAGATCGGTCTTTGGGAGGAGGTATAAGGCAGTAGGGTCCCTGAACCTGATATGACCCAGAAAGTATCGTGCAGCAGAAGAACCAGCTGAATGATTCATGGTCCCGTTTGGGTCTCATTTTAGCAACCCAAGCACACAAAACGTCTATCCTCCAGGTCTTCCTTCCACTCTCCTCCTGTTGCCCATGTATTTTTGATAACAAAATTCATCCCAAACTGACCTGTAGTTGGGCACTGAGAAAATGCACACACTGGCCTGGGGACCTCTGCTGCAGGAAAGAGGTGCTGTAGCCCAGAAGAGACGAGACATATGGATAAAGGAGTGAGGTATGAAAAAGGACAAATTGGGTTTGTCTGGTTTAGAAAAGAGAGGACTGGGAGACACTTGATAATGATCTTCCCACCTATAAAAACTTGTTGCAGAGCAGACAATGATGAATTGTGTTCTCTTTCTGCTAGGTCATGCGACTTACTTTGCAGCAGAGGAGATCTAGATATGATTTTACAAATGCTATCTAACTTAAAAAGGAAGGGCTGGAAGAGGATGGCTATCTACTCCACAGCCTCCTTCATGGCTTCTTTATTTCAGAACAGGTTGGTCAGTCCTCCCCCCAACCCTGTCCCCACCAGCAGACAGTTATTGTTAAGCTTGTCCCTTCTCAGCCAGGTTTAATACACAAAATAAACAAGAATAGGAAATCTTCATCCATTGAACAACACAACTCCCTGCCCTCCTTCCGGATGAGCAACAGTGCCTCCTTACATTACTGTATGGGATGCCGCTCCTCCATAAGTACTTGCCTGTTAGCACTTACCAAAGTAGGACTAGTTCTCCCCAACAATGAAGACACTTTTCTGGGAAGAACATACATCAAACACAGATTACTTCTGGGCTAGGGATCTATGGAAGTCCCTGTGCAGCTGCTCCACAATCTTGAGGGACTCATATGTGCTATCAAGGTTAGATTCTTACCTGTCAGGCTGGCCTAGGTGTGCATCTCCTGCCTTAGAGCCGAGGGATGGAATAAGGGCTCTATGCAGCCCAGTATTTGGAACAAATTTTTTGGTTGTGATCTTTTTAATATATGGGCTAAAGGACAAAGAAATTTTCCTTTCTTCCGTCACTGAATTCAGAAACTGATTTGTAAGATGTGAGAGCAGGAACACCTTTTCCACCATCTCCAAATGAATCATGCTTACCTGCTAGAGAGACACCCAGGGCATGCAAAGGGAGACATGCAAAAAACAAACAGAGCTTTACTAAAATATCTTGCATTGGCGATCGAGAACTTAAAACAATCTCTGACACTAAAAATTCCAGAAGGGGTGCTACTCAGGGCAGCTTATATTTGCTATTAGAAATTTACTTCTGACCCCTCAAACTCTGTGGTGCACAAAAGATCTGAATCCTCTTTTACAACAGGAAAGGCAAGGGGCTAACAAGATGATTTTGTGACCAAATGTCACAACTGCTCCCTCAGTCACCAAGCTCGAACTCCTAACTTCTTCAGGTGATGTGAATGGCATAACTCTACTCATGTCAAGGGTGCTATTTTAATTTATTCCACATAAGAATGGAGTAAGATCTAAATTATGTCCAGCTGTAGATATATAAAGCCAAACAATAAGCATCAGCCATTCAGAGCCAACTCAGGAAGATTCCCATCATTGTGGACTTTGGGGACCCCCAGGATATGTGGCTGAAAACCACGGCTGGCAAGAAGCTAACTGCCTCAAAAGCTGAGTCCTGGAGCTTAACTTCACTGTAGACTGTACACTAAAAGGACTACTTTTTCACTTTCTCTCAGGATTTGCACCTATGAGGCGAATACAGTCTAACAATTTCACGTTTGGAATAGGAAGTCGTGATATCTGCATTCTCCTAGCATGTGTTGCAATTTATAACACATCAGAAGACACTGTACAAAAAATAAATTAAACAATTCTGATTTCCTTTTGATAGGCAAGCTGAAAAAAATTACAACTCGCCCTGCCCCGCACCAGAAAACTTTTCTTACTCTTACAAGTTTAGAAAAAAATCAAGAAAGAGGAAAACAAGTTGTCTGTATGGTGCAGATATACTATACTCTCTTTTGGCATCTGATGAGACATTTTTTATAATGTGAAAATTATGGCAAGTTTTGTCACAAATTAAGGTAAACCTTTTTTGGTTTTTTGGTACGGGTTTGGATATTTTTGCTTACCTGTTCATGACATTCTATTAGGTGCCATCGTAAAAAGAAAATACTGTTGGCAATATTTATTTGTAGAGACAAACATCAATGCTAAGCACTTAGCAGTACATTATGGTTTTCTGAGGATGCATTTGGGGGAATCAAAGTATTTTATTGCACAATAGATATCATTCTGTTTGTACTTGCATTCCTCCAAACTTAAACCATTCACAATGTTTTATTTCTGAGCATACATAACCAAGAACACTGACTGGGGTGATATTGTTAAGTATTCAAACAATTCCTGCACATCACTTACTTACTTACAAAAAGAATGCCTTTGGGTAAATATCTTTGCTTTCTCTTTTTCTTTGCCTTTCCTTTGTCGGTGCCCTTATATGACATGTTCTTGGAAAAACGAACCACATTTGCTTCATTTACTGTTTAACAAAAATAAAGCATGAAAAATGTTATAAGCTATAAATAAAATCATCTAGTATTTGTATTGCACTAATTTGTCAGGGGTTGAATAAATTTTAATTATACAGCTTTTTAAAAATCAGACTTTTTAATGTCATTTTTAATTTAGAATGTTATACTGTAAATGTTTTCCATTGTGTTAATTTACACCTGTTATTACAGCCTCCATTATTAGGTTTACACTGGAACAGCTACTTTGTGCCACTGAAATTTGCTTAAAACAGCAGAAACAATTACTAATTAGAAGGGCATGTTTACTTTAATTATATTTATTTCCTAGTCTAGTTTTATATGTAGCGCACTATGAAAGTGTATGATTCAATTAGCCAAACCCATTTATCTTAGGCAATTCCTCAAATGAGCACTGCTTAGAAAGACAGCAAATTCTTTCAGCACTACCTTGCCTCATAAATTTCATAGGTGACAATAATAAATACATATGGTGACTGGATATCACTTTCTATGTGACCTCACTGCTTTCTCCCATTTTTGCTAATGCTTATTCAGTAACTGCAGATTACCAGGATGACATTTTATTTAAACAATGAGCCCAACTGTTTTAATCAAATATTTTAAACCAGCAACATGGATAACCATCTTCAGCATTCATAAACTCAGAATCAATACAAGATAAGCATTCAGCTCATTCAGTTAGCCGCACAATGTGAAACTACTACTGATACTCATCCACCGATATCTAGAGCTAGTCTTATGTATTACACAGCACTTTGTAAATTTGCAAACCAAGTGCAATTTAAACTTCTTGAGAACAAAAAGTTAATGTCTTTATCCTTTACAAATATGACTCGAGTAGTTTTTCCAGTGAAAGTTGTATTATCTATCCACTCTCACAGATTAAAAAGAAGGAGAGCCATAAAAATTCTTTACAAATGACTTCGCTGAAGCTCATTCCTTGTATTAGGTTTTAAACTTGACGTGAGGATTAAAAAAAAAAACAGAAGAGTTATGTTTCTAATTGATAGTTGCTGCTCCTAATCTATGTAAATGATACTGGCAGGTAGTATGACATACTGTTGCTTTCAAATAACATGATTTCAGTACTTATAACAAAATTCAGTACTCTGAAAAGTAACATTGAAAATAAAATTGGACAAGCCAGGGGGAAGCCCCAATGAGTTCTACATCGCAAGGCGCTCCGCCTCATTCAGCCATCCAGGTTAATGCATTTATACTATTTCACTGTCACTGCATGGGCATAGCAGTTGTATGACATTCAACGAGTGCCACTGATGCTGTCAAAGTGGCTACGACAGGGCTACAGCTTCCCAAACAGGGGCAACCATTGCCTGTGGAACGATGTGCAACAGCTCTGCATATCAGCAATGCTACCTATAATGATCAAATACATGAATTTAGATCATTGCACTTTGGACTGCTTGGGCCACATTTTATACCGTCCACCACAAAGGGAATTCATTCCCAGTTAAATTTCTCTTTAACATAATAGAGCGTAACAGGAATGATGAAAATCTAAACTTCTAATAAGAATTAAGCCAGTATCTTGTGGCCAAAGATCACAGACCTACCTTCTCCTAGTCCACTGCAACGCAGCAAAGAAAACAGTGTATAAATAGAAAACCTGATGTAATTCAGAAAAAACTGCTATTAAAAAGTCAGCATTTTAAAAAAGCTAACAGAGACATATCTCAGCTGAGGCAATTATTTTGTAGGTTAAGAGGAGAGAAATACTGCTGCAATTGAAGATTTGTCTTCACAGGGGCTCTCAGGAAAGTCAAGGCAAATCAGCTGAGGGAATGAAGTCAGTTCCCAGTCAGATGAACATATATTATGGCAGCTTATCCTTCCTCCAAGAGGAAAAGGGATGAACTGTACTGATGTAAGATCACTCGAGAGCAGACCAAGCATGTTCATCTAGGGGTTTAACACGCTCTAAGGTTTGCAGACTGACCTCACGCATTGAGTGCCTCCCCTGCTCTGACGTTGCCTTTATCCACGCCGCGTGGTCGCTGATAACGAAGGCTGACTTAATGGACACCATCTCCAACCTTTCACTCACGGCACCTTCTCTTTTATTTACATGTGGGGCACGGGGAAGGGGAGGTTATAGAAGTGCACTGGCAATTTCTAATAGCTAACTATCTTTAATAATGAAGTGTAAGATAACAAATCAAGTCTGAGTCATAACTAATTAAAAGAAATGGGAATTGAAAATGAATGTAATTAGTCAAAATTTCTGAGCAGTGCCTTTATAATAAAGTCAATAATTAAAATGGATAAATCAGTGTTTTGTAACATAATCAAGCCCATACACAAGCAACTTCTGGCCTTTCTTCAAGTGACTTGGTTTTGAATATCTCTGCTTTCAGAAAACTTGGATTACTATAAATGTTGTTTTTTTTTTTTTTCCAAAGAAGAAACTGATGAGATGGACTTAGTTACCTTTGCTGGGACATTGTCAGGAAAAGTTGACCACAGCGTCTTGTTACTGCCTCTGTAATTAGGCTACTCTCTTTGCAAAAGCAGAGAAGAGGCATGATCAATTAAAACTGAAATAATGCTGGTTGCATTATTTTGTTAAAGTCAGAAATACATGTACTTGTAGGGTACATACAGTTGTAATGAATCTGAGTTCTTAAGTTCTAGGATATATACATACAAAGCAGGTATGTACCTTTTAAAAGGGGGCCTGTAGGTGTTAAATTAAGCAGACTTCAGAAGAATCTTAGTTTATAAGAGAAATATATCGATTCACTCTAATATTTTCCCTCTGATATACACCTTCTTGTAACAGTAGGCTGGCTCTTTCTAGACTTGTTCAATACGGATCCCCCAAAAGGGGTTTTCTTATGTGCAATAATTGACTAAGAGCAATGATACTGCTTTTGTGACCAAATATTCACACTGGTCTAATTTTTTTTGCTCCAACACAACATATTTTGACACAAAAAAACATAGAAAAGCCTGGTATGTTTCTCAATGTTTGCAATGCTGGCCCAGATCAGAGCTTTTTGATTACTTTTAGCCAACATCCACCAGGTAATTTTACTCAGGCTCCCTTAGTGGGAAGCAGCGCATCAGCCCCAGCTCTGCCCAGCCAGCCAGGCACTCTGCCTTGTTGCTGCAGCTGGGAACCAGCTGGGTATGGAGCACTGCATTTACACTCTTCTCCTCCTCCTCCTCCTCCTCCTCTTGCCCCTAAAAAAAAAAAGATTAAGATGCGACTGCCTTTTCCAAAAGAAGAAGGGGATGATCCAAAGGTATTGCATCCAGTGGAGACCCACCACCACAAACAGCCAGATAATACATGACACGGTCATATGTTCTTTATTACTCTTAGTAGAAAGTAATAATATTTTAACCCAGCATCCCAGACACAGAGCGCGAAGGGGAAATGCACTCATCTTCAATTCGGGGCTGCCGGATAAGCGACAACTCCATTAAGCCATGCCTGTGATCTGACACTATCTGAAAGGCAAGGCTGCTGCCCAGGGAGCCTGCCTGGTGCTTGCTCCTGCTGCTGTTGTGCAAAAGGCTTCAATTAGTACTGAGCTCAGCATGGGAATATTTCTCCCTGGGCGGGAAAGGAAATATCACAGACTTAAAGCCCTTCTCTCTCCAAGACTGGGGTGAAACTGTGCCATACTGGATTCACCTCCCACAGACCCACTTGGGTAAAGGGTGCGCATCACGGAGCAGCACAGTAGCACAAACTAAAACAAAGACACTGATTTCTTGAACGTTTGCAATGCACAGGGACTACACCAACTTGGTGCTATCAGCAGCAGTCCACAGCACGTGTGTTTGCACAAACATGCTCCTCCACAGGCCTACTAGCTACCTCGAGGCAATGCCGCTCCACACACACACACAGACACAAACACACATACGCAGCTGCGCGTTATGCACAACGGGGAAAAAAAATACAGAAAACTGGGACTTACAAGAGACTGAAAGATATACTCAGAGTCCACAGAGATCCTGAAAGCCAAAAGAAATGGCAAGAAAAAAAAGGGGGGGGGGGGGAATATCTGAAAAGTGGCTGTATTCAAATATTCCCTACACAAACAATTTTTTTACTAAAACTATTACATTATCTTCCAAAGAGCTAACACTTCAAAAACATAGACTACTGTAATGATAAAGAAGCTACTGAAACACAACATTCAGGCTACCCTAGTCCAGTGGAGTTAAGATTACCTTTATTCCTGATTCACTCAGGAAAAAAAAAAAAGAAAACAGATTCTTGCATGCAGTTGGAGGCCACTTTAAAATAGATATTTGTGCCCATCTTAAAAACATTAACAAACCTCTTTTTACCGTAGGATTCTGGCTAGCATGGAAAACCGGGCAAGCACCATAGACTCAAATGATTAATAATGCATGAATTCCTCCAAATCAAAGGTAAAGCAAGCAAAAATGACAAGCAGAAGGAGAAAGCATCTTAAAAAAATTACCAGAGACCTAGTTTTGGATCTAAAGGCAACACCAAGCCTGCCAACTTCTCAAAGATGCTGCCAAGAAGCCAGATGCCATAACTGGAAGGATATTATCCAGAGGTTTACATCTGAGTCTCATGAGTGCCTTTGAAAAAGGACAAAAAAATGGATGCTGGCAAGAGCGCAACTGTTTAATTTCTATCCCCACCCTAAATATTTATTTAAAAGTTAAATTGAAACCATTGCAAAAATTAAAGACAGGATGTGTAAATACAATGTTAAGTATTTACAATGACCCACAAGGGCGAGCTAGCCCTACCAAAGTACTGGAAAACTCTCTGGCACATGAATTAAAGACCCGAGGTCATCCCAAACTCCCTGTTTGAGCTGGGCTTCAGAGAGCACACAGAGTCCCCAAGGAAGGACTTGTGATGACTGAGTTTACAGAAGTGATGCCTGCCCCTGCAGCCGGGGTGGGTACAGGAGGACTCTACACAGCTCCTCTCCCACCAAGTACAGGAGGCACATGGCTCATCCCCATCACACGATGGGTTACACCTGACGCATTGTGGGCCCTACATGTGCCCCAGTGCAAGAAAGCTCAGCCCGTTATAGGAGCTAGCACACGGCTGCCACGCAAGAACGATGCCTTCGTTTTGGCTATGCGGGAGGCATGTTTGATCCTATCATGGAAATGCTGACCACCCTTCAGACAGAAGCCAGCTGTAGACCATCAAAACAGTTCATATGGTCTACAACTTTCTCCATTCTCATACTTGAAGAAGTCAATGCAATGAGGTAGGTAAACAGCCTGCAAGTAACAAGCTGCAAAAAAAAGGAGCTGAAGAGCCTCTAATCAGCAGACAGACCAAAGGTTGACTACCTCTGCTCTGCAGCAACGTCCTGCAAAGTGTAAGGTAGCACTGACAAACTGGATCCAGCCCATCTCATAAGAAAGAAAGTGAGCATAATATTTGGATTTTTAGAGTGAGTGAAAGAACATCTACAGAGGTCTCTATTGAACCTGCAAGCCCAAACTCTGATTTTACTTCATGTAGCCCCCATTGCGTGAACACATAAGCACACACATTTAAAATACTTGAATAATTCCATTTAAATCACTGGAACTCCTCCTGTGCATCAAGTTAAACACTTGCACAGGGTCCTCTTAAGTCACAGTCCTGCACTGTTTATGCAGAAAAAAATTTGTAACCAGATTGATTTGTATATCCTGCCATCGCTTGGCACTGAGCATTTGTATCCCTTGACGTTAACTGGCATCTGTCAAGCGCTCTCCTATAAAAAAGTTATTCAGTTGCACACGTTTGTAATATGCAACTGCATATATTACTTGGGTAAAGGGAAGGCAGTTATTTTGATTTCTGCCATAAAATACAGCATAAGTGTAAACTATGAACTGCAGAACACAAAAAAATGTAATGACTTTTTCAAATACTGGCCAAGTAAGCAGTATTTTACAAGACAAGAAACAAATGTTCAGGTCAAAACTGCAAATGGAAGTGACCAAGCCTGCACTGGACTTGAGGGAGCACAAGATCCCCCCCCTCCCCAAGACTGTGACAGGTTAACATCTCATCTTATTAAACACACCTGCTCTGTCTCTCCTTCTGGACTTTCTATGTGTTCATTAGGATTCGTTAGGGCTTTTGGGGTTTATTTTTTAAGAAAACACCAGGTAGCATGCAAAAAAATAAATGAAATACTGAATTAACCTAAATCCCTCTTTTAGCTAGTTCAAGTCTTGTTTATAATGTGCATGCAGCACTTTGCATTTACCATGAGGCTCCTCAATTAGTTCATAGACAAGTTAACCTTCTATCTCCCAGCAAATATAATTCATCCTCATTTTATACAACACAGCATTCTGCTGGCTATTATCCATCATTTACAAGTGTTATTTGTCTATAAAAATGACACTAAAAAGTTGAAAAATGATTCTGCTCTGCCTGCTTCTGGATGTGTTTTAACAAATGGTACCAATGCAAAAGGCTCTAAGTCATGTAAGAAGCAATTAGTCAAAGAAGCCATAAATATTTTTTAAAAAGGATATAAATGATTGCTTGCCAGATAGTAAAAGCTCTAAAGGTTGCTACATAATAAAAGACTGAACCTACACATACATATCTGAGTAACTTTACCCTTGTGTGCAATCCCATTAGGATGAAGAAGGTTACTCAAGCAAGTAACATTAGCCAGGTGAGTAAGTGTTTGTCCTAAAATGGTTAAAATAGTATTCTTTATTATTTATCGTTAATGAAGTTAATCAAATTCAGCGCTACTTACTCATGCATGCATTAAATAGAAACCTGAACATGACATGCATATTTATGGAACAGAGATTGAAAGATCATTATCTGTAGGGAAGAAAATCCAGCAAAGAAAAGGATGCGTAAAATGTGTCTGTTATCTTATTAGAACATAAACTGTTTTGCTTAAAACATAAATATTTATTTTAATTAATTCAATTAACCTAAATAATAGCTTCCACACATGACAACTATAGCTAATGTATGAATTTCGTGATTTCTGATGAAGATGTAGGCCACAGCCATAGCTACTATCAACCAACTGGTCTAATTCCATGGAAGTCAATGGAGCTCCACCCATTTATACCGGTGTGCATCTGGCCCGTAGCTCCCCACTAACTGCATCTCTCACATTGAACTGAAATAGAATATACTGCATGCCACCAGAAACCCAAAAGAACAAAAAATAAATTGTTCTATTTACTTTTCAGTTAACAAATAAGGTGACCATTCCTCTCTTTCATCTTAAAATTCTGAAATTGCAACTAAGGGGGTTTTTTTTAGTTTTAAATTTAGATACTTGTATACAGGTTTAGAGGCCAGACAGATGGGTTTGGCAATCCCAGAGAGAGAAAGAAGGATGAAAAACTTTAAAAGTGCAACTATTAAAAATTCATGCCACTGGCATTCTGTACCTTCAGTGAAGTTCTTGCTCTATATATGGAATGAAACCTATAGTTAAGCACATGACTCTACTAGCTATCAGTTTTGAAAGAGTTCATTATAATGTGAGGGGGAAAAGACTCTCTAGGTTGCTAAATATACAGCAAAATATATTGAGAAAATAGGGAAAGAAGACATATTTCTGCATGTTCCTTGGCCTTTAAAAAATCATAGATCAATTTTGTGTTAAAAACTTATTGTTCAAACACCTGAAGAAAAAACAGTGCATGACCTTCAATCATATTTTCAAGTTCTAAGGTGATTTTATTAACTCCTTTTTATTGCCCAGTTTAAATATTCTAATTGGCACACAGCACACTTGCAGTCACTAGATACCCATTAGACTTTAATGGGTTTGAAATGGTCTACAGTATTCTGGGGCTGGCAGACCTACCGCAGTCCCATTTACAATGACGCAAGGTAAGTGGGGCATAAAAACACAATGGTTAATACCACTGCAAGAATAATAATTAAAAAAATAAGCTTCCTCCAGTTCCTCCAGCATGTATCCTTACAGATGGTTTTGCACAGGCAAGGGTCAGTGTCCACAAGCGCAGATGACCAAAATGAGGTCTACGAGAGTGTGTAGGTAGCAGGATAGGAGAGGTCTGCAGAGCAACACAGCTGCTGCCCAGTGTGTGTGCTGGGGCTTGCTTCCACTCCATGAGCTGTATGCCCACCATGACTGCTTCCTACATGGAGCACTTCCCCAATGCATGCTGTAGCTGTCCTCTCTGCGGTAAGCGTGAGCCTTTGCGCACACCCACCGCTGAAATAACCTGCTCTCCCTCTGCTCTGAGTCACGGCACGCATGCAGGAAAAAAAGGGAAAGCCATGCACTCTCCACAAGAAGGGTTTTTCTCCGCCTTCCACATCCCCCCCCAGTCACAGATACAGAGCATTTCTGTGCCTGATACAAGAAACAATTATATATTTATGCCCAATATGTTGCAAACCTTGTTCAGGAAGGTGGTTCTTCTCCATAAAAACTGTCCTTGCAATGCCACCAAGGCCATTTGGATCCCATTTGGGGATCCAAGTTCTGGCCATTTCAGGAGAGCAAGGAGTTCATGACTGTGAGAAGCGGGAAAGGAAGACTGAGGTAGTCTGAAATGCGTACTCAAGGAAAAAGTGAGGGCTGGGCAGCCGTGTCTCTGTGAATGAGAAAGCCCTTCCCACTGACACACTGTAGCTGTGTAAATGCCAGCCTGAAAAGAAAAAAACCAACCCCGAGTTCCACATGATATTTTTTAATTTAATTCATTTCCATGTGAGAGGTTTAAAACATCCCATGTTTTATGATACTTAGGAAATATTAATAAAAGCCTACAGAAATCCAGAGATCTTTCTGCTATTACATAAATAATTCCCCTGCCTCCACTCCCGGGGAAGTGCAAAGGCCGCATGAAGATTCATCCCCTCTTTCCCTCTCCCCCTCCCCAGCTTTTCAGGGCACTTCAATGTGCAGGAATAATCATGTTCTTCAGCAGATTCCTTTACTGAATCAAAATAACTGATTCCACACATTTAATCGCCGAATCCTCCTTTTATCCTCTAATTACAAAGCGGTGCCTGTTGAAATTAAAGCGGCGTGGTTGTAAATATTTTCAGGCACAACAGAAGAAGCAAAGCCAGCTGAACAACTTGGTAAGAAGGGAGGGAAAAATATCCTGGACCTTCTGTATTCTTTAGTTACTAGTGACGAGACCATTTTTATTTGGGTGGTTTTATACAATAAATTTTGAAGAGTAGTTGCTTAAGTACATCTAAAGGTTAAACCTTCAAGCAGCTAATCTGTATGTAAGAACAAGTAACTGTCAAATACTTAACCTTTTACAGATTAAAACTGTCTGCCTAACAGATGTGAAATCATCATTGTTGTAATTGTTATAAGTAGATATCTGAGCATTTTCTGGAGACAGATCATTTTTTTTTTGAGCAGTAATTTTATGCCCCAGGTCACTTGCGTGTTCATGGCTGTGATAAAACCACTGCTTTCCATGAGAAGTTATATGCCAGGACTTTATGACTGCTGTGCTGGTTTCCAGCACCAAAGTTATTGGTTGTAATGGGCAGTTTTAAATTATTATAAAATGAACTTGTAGGGTGACTGGAAACATTTTATTGTTCAGTTGCTGTAAGTGGTTGTATAAGGGAATTTTCACAATAGTATGGCCAGGGCATAGGAGGAGAAAATGCCTCGATTTCTGATAAGCTGTAAATGTTACTACAAAATATTGCTCTTTGACAATGTTTGATAGAAATACACTCAGTTATTAGAATATGTCTAAAATGCCATTACATTATCAGTTGTAAGCATTAAGGATATAAGAGAAAAACGTTTCTACTATGGTAAGTGAGCATGGAAACGGTATTTTTTCCCATATGCTACATACATATAGCAGGGTAAACTAGCTTGAAACCCTTCAGATACCACTAAGCAGATACACGTTCCTACATGGGTCTACATTTAGGCCAGCATCCTGCAACTAGACCAGGCATTTTCCTCTTCAATCACAGTGAAATGTAATCATTAGACTATCCAGCAGCCAAGTCAGCTTATAAATCCAGTATGTTATATTCAGACATGCGGGGTTTGCGGGTATAGATTTGATCTTGGCCCTCGTCATGCTGCTGAATATGCACTGGGAAAGTGGACCTGTCTCGGACTGAGGTCCAGGCTTCACCCTCCTTTCCCCTTCAACTTTTTGTAGTTTTATATCATTTTAGCTGTAAATACCAGAGGTCAGGATTCTTCTGGTGCGAGATGCTGCACTGGGTCCAGCGCAGGCACAGGGACTGCCCTTCACAGGCTGCAGCTACCTCCCCCACCGCCTTTCCTGAAAGACCTCATTTACTCCAGCAGGAAATTTCCTGCAAGCATGTGTTTTGGGCTCCACGCCAGATACTCAACCTGCACCTTTTTTCCATCGACCAAGTAAAGACGGTTTTGAAACAAGAAAGATTTTTTAAAAAAATTTATTTTTAACCCAGGTCTGTTGCACAGGTTGATACGTATTGCACGATCAGCAGGGCTTCCTAGGGAAGCAACGCATCAGATCATGGTGTCTCCCCATCATCTACTGCCTCTTCCCCAGCTGTTACTTTGAACCTGCTAATCAATTTCAACCAAATCCGACAGAGGTTTCAAAAAAGTCCTACTGCAAATCAGCAGCTGTTTACACAGCCCTAATAACTCGATCTTTTATCCACACCAGCTCATGGCAGCCAGCCGTCCATCAGCACGTGAGCACCATTCAGTTCAGGCACAGCTCTGAAACTGCCCCAGCCACTGGTGTTTTCTCCCCAGGCCAATGAAGAGAAGCACGAGGGAGATGCAAACACTGGCAAAGAGTTTATGCAGTGGGGCTGCTGGGTTACAAGACATGAAACTACAGTCTAGTTTTGGTAATCCCACTGCTCAGGGAAGCTTTTTTCCCCTACCTAGATGACTGATATTAAATAAATAAATAAATAAAAATAATAATAGTAATAAAACTGAGTTCTAACAATTGTCAGTTAGACCCTATAGGTATTCAAAGCCCAATCACTAAGGACGGAACAATGAGGTTTTGAAGAGCAACAAAAATGCCAACAACAAGCGCACACTCTCTTGCAGAGTACTCTGCAAATGACCCCTCGCACCTCGACTCGTCTGAAAGGGAGATGCAAAAGTTGGTGCATCGCCACCACCCGTATGAGAGGTCATTTCCAGGACACAATGAAGCAATATGCACTGACCTGCACTCTGCAGCGATGCAGTTTCCGTACAAGTTTATTTGTGAGCTGAACTTGAGCAGAGAATGCCAGCTGTGCCATATTGTAAAGTGGATTTGTCATGTGGATTTATCCATACTTTGTCCATTAAGTCACCCTTGGGAACGAGCACTAGTTAGAACTCTCTGATAGATGTGAAGGGTTTTTATACAGACGGGGAAAAAAAAAGGAATGCAGCGATTCCAAGAGACTGGAGGAAAAAAAGAGAGGTATTATTAGCATATCGAAAGGCATCTGAAATATAAATTATTTGAAAGCACATCACTTTATATACCCTGTTAATTACATGGTTAATATTATGGAATCTGACAACTCCCCGTAGACACCAGGACTATTGATGAGTTCCATTTCATGTTAGAAATTTCTCTCTTCTTGTGCAGGATTACCTCTTTAACCTCTTTCAGTCCAATAAATTCACATTAAAATGTGACCAGGAGTGACAACCTTGGGAGAGGACTAACCTCTCCCTCTATCATGTCATTTTAGCCTCAGTCTCAAATTGGTACAGCACTCCCATAGCTATTAGCTCAGCTCTTCTCCTGCCTCCTGAGTAGATGAAGCAGTATGTCTAATTAATTTACAATCCTTAAGTACAAAGGTAGCTATCAGCAAAACTACATTAAAATCAACCTACCAATAAGGTAATTGTAAAACCATAATTTTCTGGGATGTTTTCACTAAATACCATCTTAGCTTTGTAGCTGAATGTTTTCCAAAGTCTAGCCTTAGAGCTATGTGAAAGTCAAATATTTCATACATTACAATATATCTCGCTCCACAGGAAAAAAAAATGACAGATACTCTTTAATACAATGAAATGCAATTTAAAGCCAAGTCAATAAGATACTAACCTCTTATCCTCAAATGAGGGCTACGTTATACATCATGGGTTAGAAGTTAAAAATGAAGAGAATGGTTCCTGCCACTCATAATTCAAAGACTGTTGTCAAAAGCTTTCTGTTCATAGAAATGCTATTGGTTTTATTCAGCTGGCAAAAACTGTGCAGTATTCTAAGTAGCTCAGACAGATAGCTTTTTTAGCTATACAGTTCAGAGCCAAATTTTCCTGAACAGCATAAGGACTTGATTTTGCTAATGTATACATGTTGCACTGTACCCAGTTCCAGAAATAACCGGCGTCCGCGAATGCAGGCTGTGGTCTAGGGAGGATACATGCTAACAGCCAGATTCCTTATTTTGCTTTGTACTCAGAGAGACCAGACACAACCAGCAAAAAAACATTGCTGCACTAAGAAGCCCTCTGACAGCACAAAGCTCCAGGAGGAAGCTCTGCTGCTGCCCAGCTCCCTACCTGCTTCTCACTGATGAGAAAATACTGAATATCGGGGGTGGGAGGCGAGGGGCACACTGCAGCACAGCAGCAACGGGCGAGATTCTCCACTGAGCTCCAGCCACCCTCGTGAAACTCTCATTTTTGCCGGGGCCAAATAGCTGAGGGACGACTAACCTTCTGCAGGCAGCCATCCTCTCCTCCCCCTCTTGAGCCTGAGGAGAATAGAGATGAGGTGTAACATCTGAAGCCCCCTTCACTCCCCCATTTTCTCTGGCTGTCAGACGAGTGATGCTTGCCAGCATCCTAAAGGGCGTGGGGAGCCTTTTTTCTTTCTCCTTCCCCTGAATAAACCCCCTTCTGTAATCAGGCCATTCCTGCATGGTCAGGGGCAGCAGGAGAGGAGGTGAGCAAATTTGCTGTGAGGAGCTGTCAGCATCTCCCTTAAGGAGGGCAGGTTGCCAGCCTCTCCGAGGCAGTTGTGTGGTGGCCTGGCCTTAAGCAACCTTCATTTCCCGCTATCATATTCCCACTCTGTCACACGCAGGGAATCCTGTACACCGCATCCTCCTTTTCCCCTATGGCCGCATCTGATCGGTGCAGCGTAGTCCTAGCCTTGGTCCTAGCCCTTTGTGGTCGATGGAGCTTATGTAAAAGACTGACAGAGGGAGCAGAAAGCTGGACCAGCCAGAGACTTCGCTGCGACAGCCCAGAGGTGGTTGCAGAGCAACAGAAGAAGCCTTAGGTGTGAAATCTCATACTGTCTGCTCAGTGTTGTTTGGTGTTAGTGGCCCTGAGGAACGAGCGACTGCAGCAGGAACAGATAGAGATGTTCTTGCCGACAGGAACAGAACAGAACGCTTATTTGTCCCCATCTTCTTTCTGGAAGGAAATAATCTGCTATTGCTAACATGGAAATCTGTGCATCATGCTCATGTCTGCACCAGGTTGAGGAGCAGGACAGAAGTTGCCAATTACAGATAAAGGCTATCTTCAAAATTTGGATAGAAGCCAGTAATTTTGACTGCTCTACCATATAGTGGTACTTCTCATTCTTACAAGAAATGCCTGTAATTTGGTACAGGCATTACATTAGCTATATTTTAAATCTATATAAGCAAATCCAGTTAAATAACTGCACATATGTATGTAATTTTCCACATACCAATGCCAGCACCCTGCAGACTGTCCAGCAGGCTACTCAGTTTACATCCTCATGTACTTTGCTTGCTCACATATAGGCAAGCCCATAGTTACTGATATTCTTTTAGAAATCTGACCTGCTGTCTACTGGGAATTATTGTATGTCTCACCAGAAAATACTGAATAGAGGATAGTTCCTGCATGAGAGCATGAGGACACGCATGCCTTTACCCTTATGCGCTGCACATGCCTCTTCCCCAGGCACATACCTGGCAGGTGCAATCCAGACCTTCATCTGTCACTCAGACACCAGTAATGGGCTCTTCAGAAATACTCTAAATAGATTAGATGAGAATTATCTTCTGTCTTTTTAGACCGTCTTGGCATTAACAACAAAACTGGATATATTTTCCACGCAAACATGCTTTCTCTGAAAAACTAAAAGATAGGACAAATGTTCCTGTCTCCTCTGAAATAATGTTTACCAGTCCTCGCTAGCGAGAAGCAGCTGGCTTCAGTTAATCTGGTGGGATAACATTAAACTTAATAAATGTAATGACATTAAGATCTAAACCTTCTTCTAAAAGACTCGGGTACAGGGATGAGCTGCACAGCTGGGTGCAGAGTTAGGCACCCAGCTCCTGAAATGGATCTCACAGTGCTGTGTTGCGTGCCAAAGCTCCCCGTACTGAGGATGGGGAGAAGCCAGCACCCAACAACCATCTTCTCAATACCCAGAGGTTATGCTGGGAGCCAAACCCTATGGCTGCCAAAGGAAAATGTCAAAGAGAACTTATGGGTTTTGCTGTGATTAGACTCCACCATGAAAGCAGGACTCACAGCCTAAGTCCCATCCATGTGTCCTCTTGGGCATTTAGGTCAGACAGCAGGGCACACCTTTGAAAAGAAAACCAAAGGACACAGCCCAGCATACTGTTTCGATAACATCCTAGTGGTTAAAACACCAGCATAAGAAAATGGGAAGCCCAGATCCAAGTATATCCCCAGCATGGGGTTCACATCCATAGATTCAGTCTCAAGGAACATGCACTACTCATTAGGCCAAAGGCTTTTCTGGGTGACAAGCCCTTCACCATTCTTCCTGGAGCTTGACCTCAGTATGGATCTGGGAATGGAGGGATCATGGGACTAGGAGGAAAGTGGCTGAAACATTCCGCTGGAAAAGGGGGAGTCCTGAGTTTCAGCCCTCACCTCCCTGGCTGCCGTCATCCCAAGCTGTATAATGTGTGACGTGCAAGGAGTACAGACAGCGTGTGGCCACAGCATATCTTGGACTTCTCAGGCCCTTATGTACTGGGCTAACGAATCTGCTCATCCCCAAGTTGCCTCTAGGCACGTGCACTAGCAAAGCCGGAGATAATGTCTAAGTGTGCTTCTGCCAGAAAACAAGGGCATCTTGGGTGCCTAGTTGGGTTGTGTGGGGTTTCTGGATTGTGGGTTTTGCTATGTTAATTCTGCCTAAACTGTGCACATAAACCACTATGTTGCACCTTGCTTAAGAGCTGTAAAGACTGAAGTAAGTATCTGCTTTGGTGGCACACAACCAGCTAAATTAATCTCCTGGCATAAACTTGCACTGCTTGGTTCAACGAACAAAATCAAAACCCAGTCTCCAAATAACTCAGAGGAATTTCTGGCTGATGTGGCAATCGTTAGGCATATTAAACGACAGTTACAATGAAAGTGATTTTTAGTGGTTCAGATAGATAGGCAGCTAGTATGCTAGTACCGCATTCAGCTTCCAAGCTAGGTATGTCTCCAGCCTGCTAACAAGCATCCTTTGTGGATTACTTGCTGTACTTTGACCTTCCAGAGCTGCTTGCTTTTTCTTGACGTTGGAGACCTAAGGTTCTTCTGTGCTCCCTTAGTCTGTACTCCCCATAAGCAATAAAACTATGTCTCTTGCCTTAACTGACTGACTTTCTCAGCAATCACACACCACAGATTACAGACTTCAGGTTTAGATGCATCACTGTATGAAGTACTGTACAATGAGCAGTCTACTGACTTTCTGTCGTGCTTAGAAAATACAGTCTCACGGATAAGTCTGGTTCCACCTCTCTCTTTTTAAGCCTGTCAGGTGCCTGTACCCACAAAAAAAGGTTCATCTGGCCCACATCCTCCGGGAAGCTTTGGGCATGTGTACACAGCACAGCAGGGCAGAGATCCCCAAGCTAACCAAGGCCAAAGCAGGGCTCCACGTATAGCACCATGCAGCCCTACAGGCTTCAGTCAGGGAGAAGCGTAGCTGTACTCACATGATGCTGAGCCCAAAATAGTTAGTCTTGCCTCCTGAAAAAAACATGGGACAAAGCTGATGAACACAGATGTTGTTCCCTATGAACACAGCTGAACTGCTTACAGACCTACTGACGAGACGTTCAGTGCAACTGGTGCCAAACATCACATAGCGTCACTTGAGGTAAATACAACCCCAGTGTTAATAATAATAATATCATTTGTTTTTATCATCACCCAGTGTATTTTTGTAATGTCTTTCAATGCATCTGGCCCATATCAACTGTATGGTAATTGAGTGTTGTCAGTAAAATTATGTAAAATTAATTTTGACACCCTTTCACTGAAGTGTCTGTTCTGTTCTGTGTCCTTGGAATGAATGTTTTGATACCAGTGATTTTCTTCAGAGAAAATAGCTCCCCAAGCTTCTGTTGCTGCCCCTCTAACTGCAATACTGCCGAATGTGTTATATCCAGGCTCCACCTCATCCTCTGATGTCTGCTTAACAAGTCCACAGTTATTTTCAAAGATTCTTTTCTATGTCTTGCCATTATTAAGAGAAGGTCAGTTTCTGTTCACCCGAGTAAAAATATGACTGATGCTAATTTTCTGGTGTTAAAACCATGTACCACACACTAAGGAAAGCATCAGGTGTACTCTTTACCTATCAGGAAAAGACTGATATCACATGTACTAAAGACTTGACCCGAACATGTCCCATATTTGGTTGCATTACTTTTGCTTGATTGCTGAGAGTTGAATCTTTGCAAGTAGATCACATTCATGAATGTGTCACGCTTCAGTATGTCATTGTGCCAGAGACTCATTAAAGATCTACTCAAAGCTTCCTTCCTAATTCATATTTCTTCTATGCGTTGCTTTGATTTGAGAAATCTCTTTTGCAAAAGGAAAGCTGTCCATTGTTTGGACTCTAAAAGGAAATGTAGGTGTTTAATTGGTGGATGTGGTTTTCATTATACTTTCCATCTCCACCACAAACCCTCTTCATAAATTGTGACAAGTCTGTTGGCAGCCTGCTGTATAAGACTGGAGGTAGCTGACTTGATAAGCATGTCGCCCAGCCGAAGAAAAACATGAATTCCCTCCAACATTGCTCAGAATTGCTAATTAGCTTAAAGGCAGTGTCCTGAATTGGCACAGAAAACCACTGTGAGAAAGTCCTAGGGAGATGCGTGACTATAACTCGATAGGGTCTAGTAATATCTCAAACACCTTCTGGTTTATTGAAATCATGCTGGCATCTTTGCTCTGAATATACTCCTTATTTAAACACAAGTGCAGTGATTTACAATCCAGTAAAGTCCCCAGCTTCATTTCTATGCAGCCCATATCACGATGGTAAAGAAGGCTCATTTGCCAGAGAAAGTAAGAGGGAAATGTTTTCATTTTTATAAAACCAGTCACCCAGTCTTACAGGGCTGAAGTCCTTTTTCTCTCAAACGAATGCAGAGGTGGGGGTAAAGGAAGCACTGATCTGGTCAATGTTGCGATTCTCTGCTGCCTTTTCTCAATGGGGCTTGTTCCTGCTCCCACTCAGACCAAAAAAACCCCAAACCCTTGGCCTGTACTTAGCGTTTCCAATAGCCAAGTGGCAAGGAAGCATTTCCAGTAGGCAATTTGCATGTGGCCACCCTGTTTTCCACCACATGGAGATACTTTGTGCCAAGCCAGCTGGCCTACAGGGCAGAGAGCAACCCTTGGCCCATTTTAGTATCTCCACTGTGGCTTGAAGTTCACCACTTTTGAACATCCTCAGATGTGAGAAGAGAATACGCAATCACAGCATGGGACTATCAGGCTCCGATCTCTCCCCAGCTGAGACACCCTGACCTCCATCACCCTCAGGAAGGTCCTCGTGCATTCACAGCTCTTAAACTAAAGCTCTCCTACAAAAGTAAATGTTTTGGTGCAAACTGTGACGGTACTCAGGATGCCGATGCCCTGAAGTGATACGACCATTCACCTGACACACACAAAACCTTCATGCAAAGAAATTGGAGAATGGATTTAAACTTGTAAGGATTTGAGGTATAACTTGCAAAAAACACCTGATTTGACAGAAAGAGCATCTTTACAAGTGCAGTGTTGTTTATATTTTCAGGGTGGTATCCTGGCTTGAATGAGTATGGGCAGAGTGAAAAATAATGTTCAAGCTTTAGTCTCCCATACATCCCACTCCCTCTGGACATGCTCTGGAAATGCTGACACGAAAAGAAGAAGTCAGCAGTTCTGCCAGGACTCCCAGGCAAGCCAGTCACGGTGGAAGCCTGACATCCAGAAGACCTGGAAAACGGCCAGTTTGTGCACAGCATGTCCATCCTCTATGCCTGCATTCAGGTGCATCAGATTTATTATGCATGTGCAGATCACCTGATTTATTGCCATGGTTTATTACCAGGTGCAGCAAGGCCAGCAGCATGTTCAGAGCATGTTGGATTTACTGCACGTACACGGGACATCTGTGAGCACACACAATCACCTTCTCTCCCGAGACTTCCTAGGAGGAAATATGGGAACCATACTCAAACTTCTGGATTCACTTTGGTTTTGTACTTGTCTGCAGGCAGAGACAGACTTCTGGGATAAAGTAAACGCAGCTACTTTAGCATACTCTTAGCGTATTGTGAGAAAACTTGTTTGTACTTTTCAATCCTCGAGAGGGAACTGTGAGCGGATAAGGGTGAACTAGAAGCATTTCAATAGAGCTAGCCTGTTTCTCTACCACACAGCAGATACATTAGCACCTAATGAGTTACGATGACTTCAGCTTTAACAGATGACTTTTCTTCCGCCAACCAAATTACAGTATAAGCACCACTGAAATTTTATTAGCTGGTTTTGCATGTGAATATGAGTTGAGGAAAGGAAAACACTTGAGTTACGTATTTGTTCAAAAAATCAGAACTCCATTTTCTTTAAGGCTTTCAATGAGAGGTACGTTTCTAAGTCATTTCTGAAAGTGGGAATTAGGGTATATTTGACTGGCATCCAGGTGTGGGCTCCAAGACTCGTTCTGGTCCAAAGCAGCTGTGCTGGAGTAGCACTCCATAGTATATGGAGTAATAGGTATATTTAATTAGTTCCCATTGGTGCCACACATATTCTGATGAGGTGCTGGAGTGTCTTGAAGAATACCCCATAGTTATCAGCGTTTCAGTACACTGAGCCCTGCGGAGTCTCTCTCCTCGCTCATTGTGGAAGGGCTCTCAGGCAAGAGAGAGGTTACCTGCATCTCCAGGCAGGGCCCCAGGGCGTGCTCCTACACCCCCGAGACACTTCTTCAGGTACCAGTCCTCCTGATCCTACCCAGAGCAGGGGGCTTGCTTCATTCACCCAGCCCATGGCTTTCTGCCCCCAGAACAAGGTCTTGTGCCTCCACTGCCCAAGCACCTGGCTTCCCTGCTGTTCCTGCAGCTGAACCTGTTACTTTCAACCTGACTCTGCAGCAGTTGTTTTAGGTAATTCTGCAGGTTCCAGTACCATGTGCATGGAGGTGTCATTTCTTTCTGTCAGGTCGTGGAGATCGCTCAAGTGCACCCACTGCCTTTGGTTTCTTATGACCTCAGGCTCCAACCCTCCCACGAACCCAACCCTGGCACTGCGGTACACCGTCCTACACCAGGGAACCTGCAGAACTTTAACACGTTGGGATTATGGTAGCTCTAAACTTACAATGCATTACTGGCTGAGACTTAGCTTACCCATCTACTGAGATCTTTGTGCAAGGGCATTTTTCTGCTGCTACACATACCTCAGTTTGCACAACTGGACTTCACAGATGAGAGCTAGCTCCAGCTGAGATGCCGCAGCAAACAGCATTTCCCAGGCGGGATGCTTTGACTAAGAGCCCCTTTTCTTTACAGCTCTTCGCTGGTTCCCACTTTCCTCACCATGAAGCCCTTTGTGGCCTATCCCCATCATTACAAAAAGTCATTACCAAAAGTTATTACAAAAAAGCTGACCCTAGTCTTCTCTTGACCCATTAGGGCAATTCACTCTCCAAGTTTCCAGCTAACACCTCCGGGGTATCCCTGTGCTGTCACTCATGCTTGGGAGGAGTCCTCATAAACATGCACAAAATCACTTCATTGTTCTTTTTGAGGTTATTGAAAAGAAAGTTCTGGTTTTTCCCATCATGCTCACACTCGTGCATTTGGCAGCACTCAGGCTGGTGGTTTGCTGTGACCACTATTTATTTGGATGATTAAAATACTCTGTCTTTTCTTTCTGACCAGTTTTGCCTACATCCACCATTTTCTTGTGTCTTTCCCTTTGTCTGCAAAGTTTTTGGTCCCACGACTGCCTCTTTGTCCCATGTCTGAACAGCACCTAGTGCAGCAAATCTGGGTCCCTACCTACAGATGCGAAGTCCAATGGTAATGCACCTGAATAAAAACAGCAACAGGCAGAAGGGTAAAATAACATAGCTGCCACCCTCTCCTGGAGTCAGTGCAGAGCACTAGCCACTCCAGTCCATCAATGAAATATGGTTACGGTGGGAACATGAGGAGTTTCACTATTGTTTCTATTGGGGTAAAGAGTTAGGAAGTATCCTCTTCTGGGAAACTGTCATTGTAGTTTAATTTCAAATCATCCATGCTCCAGAGTTAACTGCAACTTTCATTATTTGACTATTTTCCTTCCTCTTTTTAACCCATATGATAATTTATTCCTTTTTTTTTTTAGCTATAGGTTACTTTGCTGTGTGCAAGTGCGTCACAGAACTCATTTTTCTAGTTACTTTGAGAAACCTGACATCTTGCAGCTGTTACACATCTTGTTTCAATTACATCTCTAGATAAAAAGAATTCTTAAAGCCTGAAGGCTGCAGATGGCTTCCTGGTGAGGGGTTAACTCCAGCTTTGTATTAAAGCCTTTTGGGGGTCCCTTTTCTTGGGCTGTTCTCTTCAGTCTCCTTCTCTTACACCCTTTTAATTCTGCTGTCTCACTTACTATAACCCCCATTCCTCTCTGGTCACAGGAGGGGAACTGGAGCACCCATGTCCATCCCTGCCTCCTTCCCAAAGGTGCCTGGGGGGAAGCGAAGTATCCGTCGCTTGAACCTTATCTCCACATATCAGGCGGGCTGCTTACGGCAGGGCACAGCTGAACGAGCACAAATCAGTGGAGTGACAACTCGGACCACCACTAATCCCTAATAAATTCTGGACTGTCCCACGACTTGGGAAGCTCTTGACAACTGGTGATGCTCTCAGCATCTGGCAAACCACTTGTGTCTAATTGGGTACCCTGAGATATTTACACTGTGCTTAATGGTTACAGAAGAGATTGATCACCCCATTCTTGGTATCTATCCAAAAAGGGTATATAAAATCCTTTGATCTTGCTAAGGCAGCAAAACATGTCTAACCATCAGTTATGTAAAGGTGGTTGTTATTAATTTGAATACTGCACAGAGAGGAAAGAACAGAAGTACCATATAATGAGATATATTAAGACTACAAAAGAATTAAGTGAAGCCGTTATGTTATGAATCATGATTTTATTGTTTAGCAGTCAGCTCTTGATGTAATTCAGATAATAATGAATGGGCTAATTCCTTCCACCTTTATTCAGGCAAAACTTCCATTGACTTCAAAAAGAAAGTTGTCCAAGTCAGGACTAGAGACTGCTGCATCTATCCCATTATTTGCAAATGCTTTTCTGAATATAAAGTGTTCCTTTATAATGGGCTATCACCAATAACAATAAAATTTACATAATATAAACCTCTTACATAAGTGTCATTCGTGTTCAGAAAAGGCTTTTTATTCTTATTGCAAACTGCCACGTTAAAAGTTCTTCTGCAAACCCTAATATTTATTAAAGTATAGGAACATACAGAATTTCTCAGTGTAGCACTTTGATCATCTCTCCTTCTGCTCAATATTTTTATTTCATTCTACCATAATTTTTTTCTCAAGAGAATGTGTTATTTATTGATTATTAGCAAAGAGATGATTCATCATTGCAAATATTTCTCTTTATCATAGAAAACAGAATGCCAAAAATGGGAAAATGTGCTAAGCCTTGTTATATTTTAACAGATGCCAGGAGTATTTGAGGAAACAAATGAATAAATAGTCCTGCATCACTGTTTCTCTCACTCTATAGTTCTATTTATAAGTTAATGCCCTATATAACATGTCAAATTGGTACTTTTAAGTAATTATTAAAGCAATTGCTCAAAACTTGAAAAATGTGCTTAAGCGTAATACTTTCTGTTTTAATCAAGGCAGGACTCTTCAAGTCTTTGACAAAACCAGAATTTTTTCTCTGATTATAAAGTATGCACTTCCATCTGGAACTTATTTTGATATTGTGAATCTTAATGCCTCAGAAAAGCACACAGAACAATGGATGGGCACTACTTGATTGTTTTAAATTGAAATTAATTAATTATGAAACAGCTGCAATAGTCTAAATTACTTATTTCCCCTTTCGGTGAAAAATGAATTTACAGGCATTTGCAAAGCATACAAAAATAAAGAGAGAGACAAGAAAGTCTGTAAGAAGGGAAGTCATGTAGAATTGTCTATGATCTGTATTTCAAGAAAGTAAATAATTAATAGCTCCAAGGAAGCATATTAGAGATTGCTCTTTCTATTATACAGTCACATTGAGCAGTAAAATAATGCTTTAAATCTCAATAACAAATACAGTACAGAACTCAGTAGAGTTTACCTTTCCAGATAATCATTTTTTCAGCTGAAAACAGCAATTTCTTCACATTACAACCAGACTGTGACTTGAAAGAAGCTTCTCAGTCATTTAGTCAAGACAGATGAGCAATGAGTGTTAGAAAAGCTACCAAGGCATCAAAAGATCTACAGTCAAGGCCATTAAAGAATAGCTAATCTGCTCTAGTTCTAATTCTCCACTAATGGGTTTCCTTAAATGTGCTTTACATCAGCTGTAATTAGTTCAAGATATTGCTACTTATATACTTCTAAGAACAACAAAAAAAAAGGTTGCATTTCTACCACATCGTACGTAATCATGTTCGCACAGCCGTGCACCCAAGCCAGTAAGTTCTTGTGCAATGCAAAGCCTTGAAGAGCATCATCAAGAGATACTTTACTTGGATCCACAAAAGCCAGTGCAGGTCCCGAAGCAACAGCATTTATCTACGCTTTCCTTTATTGGGGTTATCTCAATGCCATTTTACCTCAGATGTTGCAGAATCGACTGTGCTAAATGACTGGGATACGTTAAGCCACATATACTGGAAATATGTACATTCTTCCTACCAATGCTATGGTTTTGGAATGGATTTTCATCGCCAGTGGCAGTGACAAAAAAACTCAAACCCAAAACCCTTGCCACATTTATGATAGAGCATGACTGGGTTTTGAAGGTATTCACTGCTTCTTAGAAAAAGGTTCATTTATCTGAGAGAGCAGCAGTCTGACTCAATGGCCTAGGAGAAATGTACGGTCCTGTGGCCCTTTTGGACCCATCTACAGAGCGAAAGGGGTAGAGATCCACAAGCTAACTGCAAGCACGCTGGTATACCCAAGCACACAAGGCAACCTGGGGATACTAATTCAGATCAGTTGGGATCACGGTGGTTTTCTTGCAGGGAGCCTGAGCAAATGGACTAGCACACAATCACCTTTTGTACTAAGAAATTCCTGACAATCTTCAGGCCTAACCACAAACAAAGCACATTGTAACATTAATTTACTCTTTAAACTGGTGACATTTAGTTAACTCAAGGTCATCATCCTGCAGAAAATGTTACACTCTCCTTGCCAAACACAAATGAAGAAATGCACACTTAGCTTTTATTGTTACTTTGTCCTTTAAAAACAGTTGATTACACGACAGGTTCCCTCCCTGACTACTTCAGAAACAAAAAATGTAAAAAAGTGTCTTCTATTGGATGCATATCAATATAATTCTCTCCTCCAGAGTATCTCTGTCAACAAACTCTGTTCATTTTTTCTGGACTGAGGTTCAACCATCTACTGCACGTTCTGTTCTAAGACAAAGGAGCACAAAAACATTAAAATCACGTCATTCCCTCCTAAAATCGACAGAGCTGAGAGATGAACCCTTCCTGGTCAATCGAAAGCAGTCAATGACAGAAAGAATCAACTTTCTCTTGGTGCATCGCTAGGAGGTAGACACCACTTAGCAACATCAGAACAAAAGCTAAACCCCCACAGAGAAGGTTTAGGATATCTGCCAACACTCGCACATCAGAATAGGCTCCCCAAAACCTTCACAGTGACCAAAGCAAAGAAGGCAAGGATAGAAACAGGGAGATGGATGGGAGGAGAGACCACTGCTGGGACGGCTTCTGAATCTGAACCCTGCAAATGCATACTTCACCAATGTTTTTTCCTCCTGATCCTGTCTGTCGTATTTGCGTTTTTCATACCACCATAGATCATCATAATACCCTGGCACCTAGACTGCACCATCATGGCAATGCATGGACTAGGAAGGCCACCAGTTTCTCCCTAACAGATTTCAAAAGTGATACATACAATAAGATGTGATCACAGCTCAAAGCAATCAAAACATACTCAGTGTAAGAAGATACCACCTTCATCCTTTATTTGTCCACTCCTGCCATTCAGTCAAACCAGGCTGAGCCACAAAGGACTCTTTCTTTGGTCTGAAACATGTGAAAACAACCACACGGAAAGACTGGGTTACATTAAGATGTTGTGCGGCTTTGTCAGATACAACCCTCTTGTTTTTAGTTTTAAGTACTTACAGTTGTGGATCATCTTTATTGAGAAACAAAACATAGCAACAAAAAGCTTCTTAGCAAAGATTTCTGGTCCCTTCTGCATAATTTTAAGTGTTTCCTGACTGCTGAGACCACCACTGCTGCATTGGAACTAATTTATTTTTTAAAAAATACATAAAGGATCTCTGAGGATAAGTTTAAATTGCATTCCTACTGTCATATTTCCCAAGATACACCCGTATCCAGGTCCTTGGTACATGCATGCAGGTTAAAATCTTCCTAAGAGGATAAAACACAGTCAACTTAAGTTATTAATACGTACTTTTTGTTTGCTTAAGTTATTGGGAAAGCTGAGATACCAAGCTGTAAGAGAGGAACACAAGTAGCTATATTATGCATTTTTACCTTTGAAAAGACATAGAAAACATTTAGCACAGAATATTAATAATTGCCACCATGTTCATTTAACCGTTGCTACAGTTCATTCACTCTTTCTCCTAAATATAAATTCATAGTTACCCACAAATTATTCAGAAATTATATAGATTATTACCTGGGTATTAAACTACAAGCGTCTGGTCTTGCTCTCCTAGGCCCTTAGCCAGCACCAGTAAGCGTAATCAGGTGTCTTCTTAACATTGATTTTAAGAGACAGAAGACCAGTGAGTGGCCCCCCCGGTAGTGATGCGAACACGGTGGGTTTGGCCAGAGCAGGGACCAGCGGGCTCCCCAGGAGCGGCCAGCCAGCGGATCCAGCCCCCAGCAGCGGCACTGGAACGGTAATTCCCCAGCAGGGCAGGGTTTACAAAGAGATAGTTTTGTTCAAAACCAAGGAAGCTTGGTTACAGCTTTCCCTTTGCCTACTTTCAGTTGTTCATGAAGAACTTGTGGTTTTCCACTGGAATTAGCCCTACAGCTAACCAGCCCATATACAAAGAAATTTTACCTGGGTTTCCTAGAAAATACTGGTTTTTTGAAATCTCATTTTGTGAGAATGTCACTTCAAAGTTACAACTTGATCAGTCTGTTAGATGAGACACCATCTCACACAGAATTTAACCTCCCTGGTTTCTAGCTGTACATAATATCAGCTTTTCTTCATTTCTATTGATTTTACCTTATTAGTCCTACTGTTAATAAAGTTATAATCAGAGTTTAAGATATCTCTGAACATATGCTGCAAATAATTGCTGGAACTCTTTTTATCCATATTTTCATGTTTCCTAGTCATAAATATGACGCAAATGGATTAATTTGTTATATGAGGTTAAAAATATTGCAATTAAACAGTTGCTTTCTCTAATGAGAGCATTGTGGCGTTGAGTATGATGTTATTCCTAATATACGGGTGACAAGATGTTCCCACAGCCAGTATTTCTTCTGTGGGTTTTTTGGTTTTTTTTTTTGCTTAATGGCCCATATTTCTCTTCCACGAGTTTTAAGAAACCTGGTATTTTCCTTGAAATATTCACATAGAATCGGAAATGCCACATGTACCTCATGCCCTCTTCCACATCCTTCTCCAATAACCTAGTAAAGTTTCTGCCTCAACTTCTGATGGAACACATACCCAAAGGAACACAAATCTACAAGTCTGAGTGTAAGGAGGAAAGCCCAAAGGGCTGTTCTCCTCCTGCATCACACCATTGGGTGTGGGTGCTCAAACAGACCTGGGGAGGGGGGAGAGGGAAATGGAAGCACATTCACTGTCCTACTGATGTATCAAAATTTAATTTATCAGACAAAAACAAAGCAGAAGGTTAAAAAAATACTTACTCTTTAGAACAGTGACTGGGTACTGCAAATCAGAGATGATGGGCTAGATCTTCATCTGCTATAAACTGGCAAAGCCTCTGGAGTCAGCAGAGACTTAAACCAAATGAGGAGGATGTGGTACATTACATCCAGCAAATGAGCACTCACATGGCACGACAGACGTACTTTTAAAATATTATTATTTAGCTGATGTTTCTGAAGTATTATGACCATGAAAAGCTTGCTCTTCTTATTATTTTCAATGATTAGCACATACAATTTGTTCAGTGCTGTAAGAAAAAAAACCCCTCAAACAATAAAAGTAATTCCTGACCCAAAGGGCTTCCAGCCTAAAAAACAGCCATCAGGAAGAGAGAACACGCTGTGAAAGCGGGAGAAGGGAGCAGTCCATAGTTATTAGTCGTGTTATTCTTTGCTCACAACTTACAATCATCACAGAAAGAGCAAATTTTTAGATGGGATCTCAATGAGGGGAAGGTGGTAACTGTGAGTTGACACTGGGTGGAAGGCAGAGTGGGAAACACCACAAAGATAGAAATAAGAATGAGACAAATAGGATTTCAAGCATTACTGGCAGAAAGAGGCCAAGAGCTGAAAGGAAAGAAATAAGGGACAAAGTCCAAGACACAGGCTGGAGTAGAGTTGTAAAGGAGATGGGAGATAAAAGAAGACACTAACTTAATTTTTTGTGAGAGGGAGGTATTATTGCTGTGTATTGTCTGTAAAAAGGGTAAGCTGGTCCAGCCTCTAACCCTACTGAGAGAATGGTTGGAGTGACCCCTCTCCCCCCAGAGTAGCTGCTAACTGTTATCTGAAAATAAATATCTTGATATTCTACTTTGACTGAAGCATTTGCAGAATTAGCTTTCTAAAATTGTCTCCAGTAAACACTGCGCAACACGAGAAAAAAACCTTGACTCACACAAATATAAAATGTAGTGACTAAAAGCTAGACAACCTGGGATCAAGAAGTTACAAAAGGTTCATTTATAAGACTTCTGGATGTCTGGCCACTTTTTGTTAATAGCAACTTCCAAACAACACTCTCATTTACTTCAAATGGAGCAGGAACAGACCCAAAGATAGCAAATGAACTAGTAATTCAATATGTGGTCTGTAAAACACACTGGGCCACCTTACACTGTGGCATTTGATATTGATCTCAACTTGGAAGCTATACAGCTATACATTTTTTACATGGCTATCCAACCCCTACAAAACTGATGCTAACTCAAAATATCCAGAAGTATCAGGTAAATACCAAATAAACCAATTACATACTTGGCTTCTTTTACCTAAACAAACACTGGTTTGTTTGTGGCTAACAAACACATTACATTCAAAATTATTTTCTTGTTTGGTACAACACAGTAAGTGCTTTAATAAATCTGCTAATTGTTTTTAACGAACAGGGAAAAAACTCGGCCTGTGCACGTATCGTGCACAAGCATGTGAGGAGAGTCTTTACTAAGTGGTCTTCACCAGGACTACCACTGTGCCTAAACCTCAGCACTGAGTTAAGGACCTGGCTGAACGTTGCTCTAGATTTGTTAAATAAGGCAAATAACAACACAAATGCCTGTAATGCAGAACCAGTCCCAGCACTCCAATTACGTCCTTTGGTCTGCTCATTTGCTCTTTTCTGTCATGTGTAGTATGTCTTCTGCTGTACAAGAGGCATATAAACCACCTCGAACTGCAATTTGCCATTTGTTTTTGTCTGGTGTAAACAAATACAAAGCTATAAGGCACTGGAGAATCCACATCCTTGAGTCTGGACAAGTAAAACTACACATATAGCATACAAATGAACGCATGGAGAAAGAAAAACAGGAGATGGGGTTGTGCTTCAAAGTCGTTAGTGCCGTGTGTTTGGAATAACTGTCAGTGGTAACGACGCCTTGAGTTAAGTTGGGCTGATCATCCCAAAATGTTCCAGAAAAAGCTTACCGAATGGGTGCGAGTTTTGTTTATGCCACAGATTGGTATGTTTTCTTAAAATTTCTATTTGAGCTTGTACTCAGCTTTCACTATTTGAATTATAGTAGTTTTCTGGGAAGCAGAAGTGTTATTGGCATCATTACAGCCTGGAAAAACTACTGTTTAGTAGAAAACAGCTTACAATATTATCCCATTGCAGTTTACTAGTTAAATACTGTCTTATAGCCATGACACGATATATTATTACATTTTCTATGCTACAGCAAAGTAAAAGACATAGCACATATTAATTGGAAAGCAAATTCATTAATAGTATAAAAGTAACAATCAATAAGAATTGATTAGCATGCTGCTGTTGATCTGGAAACCCCTTTTGATTTTCCAAGAACATACCAAATTAAAAAAAAGCACTTTAGAACAGCACGTTAATATTTAATTACTGCACTTTTAAGCAAAACGTTCACCAAATACTGCAAAAAGTGGATTCTCAGCCATAAATTAAGTGCGCAAATTGCCATTATGACTACATTCAAAAGAATAAAGGACAACATTCATTCTCGCTGCAGAGAAAATTAAGTCTCTTAAGTGTTGCTCTTTGCCATGAAGTACTTCCTATCTATGTGGTATATTTTATTTCCCTTTTTGGCAACGACTGCACTCCTTTGAAGGCATCCTGAGAAGCCTTCAGAGCTTAAAACTAATGTACCAGCTTTGTTTTGGTCAGTTTAGCACAGTACCCAAATCAGGTTTCTTGAGAATGCCCATAACCTGCCCATCGGCGAGCAGGCAGGACGGGGGTAGGGCAGCGCGACACTCGCACCCTGCCTGCGATGGGAGACCGACCCAGGGCCCTTTGCCACAGCCGCTGGAGCACCGAGACACCGCTGGCCTTCACGACGGACTTTGGAAGCTTTCACTAAGTGAAAGTAAGTTTTTATCTAATACTGCTCGTATGACTTTTTAAAACGACTATTCCGAACCATTTGCCAAAACAGCTGCTTCATGATAAACTCCCAGCCCGTGATCTCAGATAGTCCAAGCCAAAGCCAGTCAGCGAAACCCAGTGCCCCAAAAGGATACAAACATGCAATAGCAAACACCTGCAAACCCCCTGCTCCCCCGATGAGCTCTGCTTAAAGTAGGTGTGAGCCCCTCACTAGGCACTGCTCTGGATGTTTGTGGGTTCAACCCCTACGCAGGGGTGAGAGTTTAGCAACGAATGCAGGCCTGCCACTATGCAATGGCTTTTAATGGATTATCTGAAGCCCTTCCGTTAAACCTACCTTCTAAACTGCAACAACTATAGAGGAAAACAAATAACAAGATCTACAAAACCACAGGTTCGCTTGTAACGCAAATACAGACATTTTTAAGCAGGTAATTTAGCTGGAAAATGGTTGATGTCTTTTTTGACCCGTACAGGACCTTTATGGTGACCACGGTCATTTGAAAGTGGCTTCACAGTAGTCGAAAAGCGTGCTAAAAAGGTTATGAAAAGGAGCAATTGCCAGACACAGCCTAAAGCCCTAGCTTTCCGGAGTTACATTGTTAGCTTTTCAAATTCAATATTAACTCCAATAGCCAGCTTGCAGAACAGACTAATGAGCAGCACGCTTTTGCTGGAAAAAGAAAATTCCCCCAAAGTTTGTCTTCACTCAAGGCGAAAGAGAAGAGGATTCAAATGTGTGAAAGCACTATTTCTCCCGTTCTTGTTTACTAGAAAAAACATGTAATTTGATTGTAAAACCGTGCGTATGGACTGAAAACTTAAAATCAGGCCAGAGATAAATGTTATGGTTTGGATATAAACTGAATATTGGTATTTATAATTGAAACGAGGACATAACCTTAACTCGTGTCACCGGCAGAACCACTGTAATTAAAAACTTTTACGGGGTAGTAACTAATTTTGTCTTATATGTGCTCCTTAAAGTTCCCATAGCAATATAAAAGTTTTATTAGGCTGGATGTTATCAACGTATGCATTTATAAGCCCCCGCATTATGCAGCGCAAGCTGTCCTCATCATCCCGAGGTCTTTTGTAAGGAGCGGCTCCCTAACGGGACTCGCTGGCCCGGCAATTCTGTTACACCTGCCACCGAAGAGAGAAGCCGGCGCTGCCGAACGCGCACCCTACTGACAGCACACACAGATCCGCTACCAAAACGTTAAGAAACCCGCAGACCGGTAACCGACTGCCGGCAGAAGTAATCCCCGCTCCCCGCACTACCCACCGAGCCGGCCGGAGGCAAGCTGCCGTCGCTGCCCCGGCCGACGGCACGCCGGCTGGGCGCAGCCCGCCCGACGGGGAGCGCACCCCGCTGGGGAAGGCAGACGCCGCCTGCCCACGGGCGGGGGCGGCGGGGCCCCGCGGCAGCCCACCCGCGCCCCGCCGGCATCGCGTCCCACCGCGGGCTCCCACCGCGGTGTCGCCCCGGGGGTCCCGGCGCTGCCCGGGGGCCCCTCCCCGCACACCGGGCGGCCCCGGCGGCGACCGCCACGGAGCGCGTCCCCCCCCCCCCCGCGGACCCCAGCCCGCCCCGCCGGGGGCCCGCCGCCGCGGGGCCGAGCCGGGCCGGGCCGCGCCGGGCCGGCGGCGGGGAGCGGCGTGCCTCCCGCGGCAAACTCCGGGACTTGGCCGAGGCAGCGGCTCGGGGAGGGTGGTGCGGGGGGGGGGGCAGCGCTTCCCACCTCCAGCCGCTAATGACATTTCTAGAAATTGTTTCCCCTCCTCCCTGGCAGCTCCGCACCCGCCGCCGGGGCGGGCAGGGACGGGGGTGCGCAGGGGGAGGTCAAGGGCATGCAGTGGGGGCGGGGGGAAGGGGCAGGAGAGAGCAGCCGAGAGGGGCGTCGGGGGAGGGGGCGATGAAGGCGGCCCGGGGGGAGTTGCGGGGCGAAGGGGGTGTGAAAGGGGCGTGCAGGAGGGATGGGGGATGAGCTACGGGAGTGCAGCCCGGGGTGCCAGTGGCGGGTGAGCACAGGGGATTCTTGGGGGGGGTGGGGGAGGGTGCAAGAGACCCCGCAGCCAAACACTACATTCACCTCCCGGACCCACCCTGGCAGCCAGGGGAGGGGGGCACCCTCCCCTCTGCCCCTCCCGGGCCAGCAACGTTGGGAGAGCAAGTGGCAGGGGAGACACCTCCCGGGGTACTGCGCCCTCTCTTGCTAACGCACCCGCCGCCCCAGTTATTGCACCCCCGAGCCACTGCACCCCCCTTATCGCACACCCACTATTACTGTACCCCCGATTTATTGCACCCCGACAGGTAAGTGCACACACACCCCCCCAATTACTGCACATCCCCCAGTTCTTGCACCCCCTCCAGTTATTGCACACCCCCCGTTACAGCACCCCCCGCAGATCCTGCCCCCCTCCCGGCTGCTGCTCCCCGCGCCCGGGGGGAGGCAGAGGCACCACTCACCACAGAGAGTCCAGGTCCCACTCCTGAAGGAGAGCTAAGTCGAAGCTGTCCATGGTGAGCGATGTCAGCGCCGCCGCGCTGCAACCACACGGCGTCCGGGGCGCATCTTAACTGCACCGCGGGCAGGGCGAGGGCGCGGAGCACCACACGCGCGGGCGGGGACGGACCCCCGCCACCACCTTCTCCGCGCTTCCCCCTCACAAAAAGCAAACCCCCAAAACGCCGTGCCACCGCTCGTTTGCGAGCGGCGCGGCTGGGCTGGGCTGGGCTCGGCTGGGCTCGGCTCGGCCGCCGCCGCCGCGCTCCGCTCCCGCCCCGCTCCCCCGCGCCTCCTCCCTCCCCGCTGCGCGCCGGGAGCGCGGCCGAGGCGGCGCCCGCCCCGCGCACGCTGCGCCCGCGCCCGCGCCCGCGCCCGCGCAGCGCCCGCCCGGCGCGGAGGGGCGGGCCCAGCCCGCCGCACGGGGGGAGTTGGTGGGAACTTGCACCCTGAGAGGCTTGCGCGGCCGAAGTTGGGTTTGGGGGTTCCCCCACCCCCCCTTCCTCCTCCTCCTCCTCCTCCTACTCCACGCGTGCTTCCTGCCCCTCGGCCCCGGGCCGGCTGGCTGCCCTCGGGTGGGCCTCGGCACGCCGGCCGGCCAGCAGCTCCCGCGTCGTGAACGGAGGCGACACCGGGGAGAAACTGGGACGGGTTTATTGCGGGACAGGCCGTGGCCCCAGTCGCCCAGCTCTGGCAGCCGGCAGCCCGGGGTGCCGGCGTGGGCCCAACTCTGCCCGCGGGGCCGGCAGCCTCTCAGCAGGGCAGGCGCGGGTCGGGGCTGGGGTCGAGGCGTCTTTGCACCGATCCCTCCTCAGGGGTGTAATACGCTGCAACAGTGCACATCACAGCTCCTGCAGGCTCCATCTACGGACAGGTCTACCTAGATCTGCGCCGCAGATTAAAGGTCCCTGGATTGCATGAAGCCTTTAAAAATGAGTGATCTCTGGTTAAAAAGTACCGGTCGTCAGAGCTTGCCACCCAGAGAGAGTAAGACGCCTCGCACTGTCCAGCCTGCGTGAAGCACTGGCTGTGATATCTGGCTGGCCAGCGGAGGCAGGCTCTCCTGATTTGTAGTTGCTGAATCACATTAAGGGAGGTTAACACACAGTAAATACTTTCCAGAATATCGGGCTTTTCAGCTAAGCAGTAGCTGCCAGAGAAGTGCCATGTCATCGCAGACGGGGAGAAGAAATGTGCAAAATCCGTGGTGAAAAGAGGGGGCTATTCATGCCACAGTGCCAATGCAAATATCCACAGGGCGATCCCACACTGGGAGATCCCTGCTCTTGGAGACCAACCCAACCCAGCCTGCGGCTGACTAGTGGCACCCCGAGGTGCCCGGAGCCCTGGCAGCCCAGAGCAGGGCACAGGCGCAAGTATTTACGCAGGCTTCTGGACTGGTTTTGTGACTGTATCTTACTCGTTCCTGAGTTAGCCCGATTTAATGCAGGGTTGGTAACCCTGCACAAGCTGCAGCCTCAGCTTTGGCTGCAGCGTAGGCACGCTCCAAGGGAAAGGTTTGGAAACCCGTACGTTTGTACGCAGCTTTCGGCAAGTCATCTGAAAATCCTGAGCCACTCCAGAGCTGCTTCTGTTCCCTTGCACAGCCAAGGTGGTGCTGCCTCCTACTGCCAGAAGTCCCCCGACCCTGTGGATGTGGTGGATCTTCAGCCTGGAGGGACCCACGGGAGCCGGCTCCTGCCCGGTCTGTCTCCTCACCTTCCCCAGCGGGATGGAGAAGGACGCGTCCCAGGTCAGGAAGGCTTGCGGCACCCCCTGTCTAACCAGAGCAAATGAAGATGACAATGGAAAAAATCAGGCCAGTTCAGATGCCAGGCTTGGTCCAGTATTAATGGACACATAAAACCACCTGAAAACAGCCTTTGCTGTCAGCTGAGGTAAAGCTCAGCGTGGCTGAAGGTTGAGCCTGCAAAGCAGGTAACATTCTCAACAAATGCATCACTTCTGTATGAAGGAGTGAAGGGCAGCGTATTTTTTACACTGACCTTTTTAAGCCACGGCCTGTGCTGCCTCACTCTTCTTATTTTAAGGGGAGATTTTGCAGCCCACATTGCAGTGTGGCCCTGATTCTTTCCCTGAGTCCCAGCTTACACAGTGATTTGCAGAAGTGCTTAAATCACCCTCGAAATGGTATGTACGGCAGGGGAGGCTTAGGCTGTCTTTATGGACTAAATCACTAGAGGTAGACCCCCTTTGCATCAGTGCTGGGGCTGACTGTAGGTCATTCTGTAAAGCACAAGGTGGACTGCAATGCTCACAAGTGGCAGCTCACAAATGCGTGGAAACTTGGAAGTGAAATTCTGTAGGCTAAATTCATCATCCAAACCGAGATCAATAGAAAAAGTAAAGAAACAGCATGAACAGCACTGAGTGAATTAAATTTCAAACAGTAATACATAATGATAGCAACAGAGGCGGTATGTTTTATGTTTTTAATATGTTTTAACACACGAGATTTTTTTTTTTTTTTTACATTTCTTGCATGTATATTATTATTGTGGTGTTCTTTTCTTTCCCATCATGGCCATGATTCACTTCTCATGCGGAGCAGAGAACATCAAGACTAATTGCATTGAAATTAATGTCAATTGAAAATCTCAACTGTTTTGGTTAGCTGCCAAGTGCTGGAAGCTTCCCCTTTTCTCCTCTGGCCTTGATGGCATTTTTGAAACTCCTTGTATGTGAGACCTCACCTACAGGTTACCCTTCCACCCCTGATTTTACTTCCTCTGTGATGTGCCCGGCCAGGAAGGCATGTGGCTTTGCTGCGTTCCTCTGCTAACTCCTCGGCGTAACACCGTGGTCGGTCCCTGTCAGTCCCTGTGGCCAGAGCATCCTCTGCGCTCCACAGTCTCACTCACTCAAATCCTTTCCGCTTGCCAAACAGTAACCTCACCTGCTGCTTTCTAACTTTAAAATGTCCCATCTATCACCAAGCATGGTGTGATTGTAACCATAACATACAGCAAATTAACGCAGGCTGTTCGAAAGGAGTTCAGGCCCATGCCTGAAGGAACACCTTCCATGCTGCCTGTTGCAACCCATGGCTTCCCCACAGCCGCCGGTTCCCCCTGTCATCCCTTGCTGGGTGAGTTGTCAACATATTTTCAGCTCCTCTAGGGAGTGAAGCCTACCTCTTTAGGAAACCATGGCGTTATATAAATAAAAATATGCCATGTGCTATCTAATCCTGCTCATTGTACATATATTTTTAATGATTCATGTAGACATTACTTGCCCCCTCATTGTGCTCTTTCCTCTGTTAACAACTCTTCATTAACAATAAGCAAGCAACTGTGCCCAGTCAAGCAGACTTTCTAAGAAGACCTGAAGGCCTAGGAACAATATGTAATTCAAATCCATTACATAAAGAATGCATGTAGCAAGAAAGCTGAATATCATCTTAAATGTTGACATTTCCCACTTCTCAGACTCTCTTGTCTTGAGTGTGGCATAGCAACTGCCTGAGGAAGAGTGAAGATAATTTTAACGCAACATAAAATAAGGGGGAGGTGAGAAATACTACATTCTTAGTCAACATCCTCTACGAAAAATATCACCATAGTATCTCTTTGGTATAACCTACCTTTAAAACGTTCACCCAGCGAGAAATGAATTCCTAGCGAATTCGTAAGACCTTAGCTGAATGCTTTCAAAGAACAGGAGAGGAGTTCTGGAGGTGACCAGTGTAGGAAATTCCTTAGCATTAATACAGGGTGTCTCAAGAATGTGATTTTCTACGTCTTACCCCACTTTTGACACACCAACGCAGAGGTGGTGGGACACGGTCAGACCTTTCTTTTGCCTGTGGATTTCAGCAGTTGTGGGGGCAGCCCCACAGCTGTGTATACACAGCATGGTCCAGGATTAGACTCTGCGTCGCACCTTGTGATTTGGAGGACAAAGTAGAGGCTGTTACATCTCATCACTTCTCACCAGTAAATCCATGCCTGCTCTAGTCTGAACAGCCTAACCCATCAGCAATTCCTTTGGAGGGCAGATTGCTACATTGCTCAAGGGGAGGGCTGCCAAGCACAGTCACACTTGTTTCGGTGTGCGATGCACTTCCAGCACTCATTGCAAGGCAGTCCTCCCAGGGCAACTCCAGCAGCAGCTCTGAGTGCTTGTATAGGCTGGGACAGGACATACACGGTTCCTCAGTGGGTGTTTACATAAAGCCCAGACACAAATCTCTTCCAAAGGGTGAAAAGGCCAAGAAGCATTATTTAGTCTTCCTTCAGCAACTTGTCACCATACTGAGTAGTACCTACTTCAGCTGGACACTGGCTCCACAGGGCCAAGGGATCCTAAATTAGAGTGGGTGTTGCAGAAGCAGTCCCTCAATGCTTTAGGATGTGTTTTGTTTGTCCAGGGGACTCTAAAGTAGTCTATTGAATATACTTTATAATAGGTTTGCTATTTAGATTTAAATACAGTGTTCCACTTTAATTAGATGCTTATAGGCTTAAGTGTAAAGGAGTTTTAAATGCAGTTCTTTTCATAACCTCACAGAGTTTACAGCAAGGCAAACCCACTGGATTATCTAGTCTAGCCACCTGTATATCACAGCCTATTCAGTTTCACTGTTTTTCCTGTATTCAGCTCAGTAAGTTGCAGTTTGAGCAGTTGAACAGCCCATAGTTTAGTACTCTTAACATAATAAAATGTACATTCATAAATAATTTTACCCCCTGAATAGCTTTACTTTCCCCCTGTATCTATAGGTCTTCAACCTGGTAATGTCTCATTAAGTAACTGCTAAGTTTCAGTGCAGTGGCCGTTGTTGCTTCAGCAGAGAGCGAAATGAGCTCTGAATTGCGTTTCCCTATTCATTTAAACTTGCAATCTGCTTTGAAATTCCTTAGGATGAAAGTTGTGTTTATGCTTGATCACTAACGTATGCCTGACCTTAACTCTGACTCAGCACGTATAAGTGCTCCTCAATTCCATGCTCTTATATACCCCTTTATTGCATTATTATACGCTATATTCGTTAGGTGGTTCTTCTCTAGTCACTACAGAAGACGCCAAAAATATTGTGAATGATTTCTCTCCTGCAAATATCATCACAGTCTATTTATACACTGTCGCTTTTGAGATTTGATAAGACCAGAGCGTAATATGGCATGGATACAGATGCTGTCAAAGTTAAGTTAACACAACATATTTCATCGCTCTCCCACTTAACATGCGTGATACACAAATGGTTGCAAGCTATCGCTCTTTTAAAGAAGCAAAATATATGGATTTAATTTTTAATGATTTAGCTTGATAATTAATCCAAATTATTAGTTAACAATAGCTAAAACAGAGAACTATAATGGATTCTCTGGATAATGAAAATATTTATTATTTTAATAAGTTGCATGGCTGGAAGTCTAAGTCAAGTGTTAGTCTACTGGCCACATATTGCTCTTGATTCACACATAGGACCCCCATGGAGGTAGGTGGATGGCTGTGTCCCTGAACGAAGAAATATAAATCGCTGCTTCCAAGTATTGATGACAACATCTATCATGTCAGCTGCAGAATTGATCCATCTTGAATTATGAGCCAGGGCTGAAGGAATTATGCCAATTAGAGAGACACAGATTTTTTTTTTTCCTCTCGTTTTTCTCTTCCTATAATTTTTGCCCCACACAAAAGGCTTTGAGACCTATTTAGATTATGAAAGTGCTTTTGTTGCCTGAGACCCAAAGAAAGATTTAAAAAGAAAATGTAATTGCTGAACAGAAGTGCTATGAGGGCCATTTCAGGCTCAGGGGAGGGGAAGGTCAAGTTTTTAACCTGGAAACAAAAGGATTGAACCCAACACTGTGAGTGGGCTTTCCCTGGGGTCCGGGTCGAACAAAGCCCTTTTGCTGGATGGTGGCTTTCTCGGCGATGGGGAGGGCACGACCCGCGGCGCTGGCAATGAGCGCGGCAGGTACACGCCATCCTCCAGAGCGAGAGCCCGGCGAGCAGTCTGCAGGTCGGGGTCAGGCACGGGGGGCGTAGGGGGGAGCGAAGAGGGTGTCCCCAGTGACACCTCCCCATTGCCCATGCCTGCCGGTCACCCCCTGACAGATGTCAGGGGCCACCTCACAAAGTGGTCAAGGGAGCAGCGGACAGAGACCCGAGCTGGCCCACGATGCCCCTTGGACCCAAAAGAGAAAGGTTTTTAACCTCTCCTTCATCTTTCCTCCAAAGATTTCTGAATTTGTGAGCGGTGTCAGATTCAGTTAAGCGATTACTCCATATTTCCTTTTATCTTATGTTCCTGCCTTGTAAACGGCTTTAATAAATGCCATAATTATAATTCTCAGTGACTGCGCCGGTTTTAAGGTTGCATCCTTTCAGAGCACCTCTTGGAGCAGCAGCTCCCCGAAGAAAACCTCCGCGTGACCGAGATTGCTGCCTGGCTGCCTTTGCCGAGCAGGCAGAGGCAAGCCGGAGACAAAGGCAGTGGTGCACAGCACAGTCCCTGCCTGCCTCACGCCGTGCCATAGGCACGGCGTGGAGGCAGGCAGGGACTGTGCTGTGCACATTCCCCATCATGAGCCGCTGCCTGCACCACACAGGCAAGCCCTGTGCAAAGCCAGCACTGAGACATCTGGGGAGGATTACTATTAGAGAGAGAGAGAGAGAGAGAGAGATATGTTTTGGGATAATTACATTTACAAAAACAAGGAGGAGAGGCAGGTGGTCCTTGCTAAACAACCACAGGGGCTTGTGCGTACTTCCCGGGGGTCTCCGGAACTGCTGTGAGCTGGGGTTAGGTACCAGCAGCCAGGACCTGCCATGCGGCACGGAGTGGGGACAGGGGTATGGCCAACAACACATTCCCGTGCTGGCCCGTTGTTGCCCGTTGTGGTCCCCGGGTCATCTCCTCTGGCATCTGAAAGGGGCCGTCCCCCATTTGCTGTCCCAGACAGGTCATCCAAACTGGGCATGGAGGTTGCAACCACCACCTGGCTCGAATACAAGTCCCCAGTAGCTACTCTTCTCCAAACCAAAGAGGAGGTGCTTAGCTTGGGAGGCAGGTCCTTTGCCTCCCATGCCTCACCCCGCTCTTTGGCAAGGGTTGTTAGAGTCAAGGAAATAGTTCAGCAGCATCATTTGGTAGGAAAGTGGGTGTGGATCTGGACTTCCCAGGGGGGTTACTCCTAGAAAGGGGCATCTAATGGTGAGGAACAAGAGATGACGGTGGTAATGATCTGCCTGGGTGATAAGGCGACTATTCAGAAATAGCAGGAACTTAAAAAAAAACAAAACAGTTTCGGATGGGATCTTTTCATCGATTGGCAACGCCTCAGGAGGTGACAAAGGACTTGCCATGCGTGCAAGTCAGCCAGCCCATCACTGCCCTGTCAAAATGTTTCCTCTGCCTTCCTCTAGCAGCTGCGGGTGCTGGTCGGTCCCTGGGCTTGCGGGATTGCTGTGTGGGTCCGGAGCAGCCCATCCGACCTTCCCTCGCTATTTTGATACCCGATGAACTCCATGATCAGCAAAGCCTCAGTAAACATCTCTCAGCTGAAGCCCTGGTTTCTGGGCTACTGGGAGCATTATCCAGGGGAATGTTTTGTTTCATGAGGGAAAGAGAGGGCCTTTTGGAAAGGCAGTAAGGTGTTTAAAGCAATATTTCTGGACGTCTTAGTGGGTTTTTTATGTACAAAAGATTGTGTATCCAACTTAAAGGGCACAGACCTTAGAGAAATTCAAAGGATCTTTTGAAAAGAGGTTAAATATATTTAAAATTTATGAGTGTGCACCCATGCAAATTGGAAAAGGAAATTAAACTATATCTGCAGAAAAGGAAAAATAAATCTACTTACATATGATGTAATTTAGAAAGTCAACTGTACCTTTGAATGATGTCTGGACGAAAGGATAAGGTAATGCTGAGGAAGGCTTAATATCTGGGCTTAAAAAGCCACATGGGGCCATAGGGAAAAAAGGTTTGCAATATACTTGTATACTTATTATGAAGAGTTTCCAGTCGAATTAAAACTATACCTAACTGGCTTTCGGCTAAGAGAGAAAGATACACAAACAGAGAGAGCAAGTACAGTTTTTTCAACCTCATCAGTGTTTTCTGTACAACTAGATCCATGCTCCACGTAACTAATTTGAAAACCTACACACCAACGTTGTTTCCTAAGTCTGTTTAGTCTTTGTGGCTATTTCCTATGCTGTGCAAAATAAACTTCTAGTCCATATAACTGGGCTGAGAACAAGGGGAAAAAATGATGGGAGGGAGATGTAAAGCAGAAGGAAACCATTTGTGTGGGTATTTCAGGGAGACGTAAGGCACTGACCAATTTAAAGAAAGCAACAAGAGTAATTCACAATATTTTCCTTTAAACTAAAGGTGGAATTTGTCTGTCTTCCAAGCCCGGTGTGGCACAGGGCGTTACAATCTGTGCGCCACGTTCCGAGAGCCGGTGATCTCAGCTCAGTTCCTCGTGAGGAGGTGCTCGCCGAGCAGTGCTGAACAATTGGGTCCCTGGGTAATAATTTTATTGGAGAGGCCAAGAAGGGAATGGCCGCGGAATTAATATTGCTGTGCTGTGCTGTTCCGATTCTGAGGGCGAGAGAGGACTTCGCTTTATAATGCTGACACCACAAATCCCTTAATGAGCACTAAATTCACTTAACAAAATTCTAAGTCCCTCAGATTTCTGATGTAGCTTAGCATGTCAGCTTTACATTAGAGTTTTCTGTGTTTTGCTGGTCTATGCCATCAACCTGAGCATCCATAAAGCCAGTATTCCTTTTTATTCACTCTACCTGTTTATTCCTTAGTATATTTACCCTTTTATTAAGAGCTTCCACTTGGTTAAGACTTGTTCAAGTATAAGCCCAACAGGAAGCGTTTTCCTTTATACTGTAATAACTCTATATTGTTGCCTAGAGGGTGACAGAAAGTAACGTAAGATTCATAAAAATATAACTGTCTGAACCAAGTAGATAGAATTATGGTAAGCATTAACCAAAGCGTATTTCTCTGTCCTATAGGGTGAAATCAGAACATCTTAATGTTTTCTTTCTTGGGTCACATAATTCTGCAGAAGAACACCAAGAGAAATGCCAGACTGCTTCTGCTTGATTGTTACATTCTGTACCAGCCTTTCGAACAGGTTTGCAAATAAAATTACTTTATTTCATTATGTGTCATTTTACATTTTGCCCATGCATCACCCCACCGAGACCATTTGGTTTAAGACACTTTTTTTTTAAGCTATAAGCAACTGGAATTTTAAACTCATTTAAACTGTAATTCAGGATGCTTCTAGTAGCCCCTTTTCAAGTTTAACCATTAAATGGGTACATCCTTAGAAAAATAAAAATGCATGTCTTATCCTCATTCATTTTTTATCCAAGTAATATTAAAAAAAAACAAACCTTCAAAAGGCACACTGCTGGGGAAATTTTAACCCTATTGGAACCGGCATGGTGGTTTCTGAACACAACTTGTTTTGTTTTGTTTTCTTTAAGTTGGATGAGGGAAGAGTAGACTTGCTAACTTTCCCTTCTGAGCCAAGGTGGGGGAAATAGCCTGTGCACCTCTCACTCTCCTACAGCAAGGAGGTGGCCGAGATCCATCCTCCAGAACACTGCACTCCTTGCTCCCAAAAGAGGGGGTCAGCATTTTGGATCTGAAATCCCGTAAAGCCGTATATTCTGTGTCAGCAGCAAGAGCAGCTCCATTAGCATCAGCAACAAGCTTTTCAATAATGTCCTACCACACTTCAGAAGAGCTACCCACGTACAGCAGCTGTCTCCAGTGAAGAAGAAGCAAAATTATAGTAGTAGCAGGATAAATGCCACAGGCAAAGTCATGAAGGTGATATTTGTTAGCAGTTGCAGGTTGAGAAAGAAACCTTACATCTGAGAGGCTGAAAGAATAAAGGATGAGATGGTCTATTATAGTATTTTCATTATTTCATTTCAATATTTAGTTAAATTAGCAAGCCTTAAATAAGATGGAACCAGCTATAGTTGTGTTGAGTAGACACGATGGAGTTGAAAACTCTGGGCCATTTTTTGCATCTCTAGACTTGAGGATTGTGATGTTTTCTTTGTTCTGGTTGCCTGGTAATAAGTTAATATTTTTATTTCTATATTTACTTTAATTCTTAAAAAGCCAAGAGGTAGAGATATGTTGACAGACTGGAAAAGGAAGCTATTATTAATTAAAATTATTTTAAGTCTAAGATTAAAATAGTGCTCCTGCATATAAATTTGCTTCAATGAGCTGGACCCACTGTAATATTAAATCACTGCATAAATTAGGAAATGTAGCAGACATACTGGCTGGGGACTAGATGGTGCCACCATTTTTGATGGTGCCACCATTTTCGATGGTGCAGATTCTGTTTTCCCTATATCCTTCCTATGTGCACATGCAGCTTAGATGCCACTAGGTAATTGTCCATCTCTAGTACAAATGAATTTTTTTCTCTTAAAAGAGGCTAGTCCAAAGTCTATGAAAATCAGTGAAAATTTCCCAACCAGCTTGAGTGCAAGTTGGACTGGGCCCAGAAAGAAACAGAGTACGGAAATTTGGGAGGCAGCAGTTCTCTGTTGTTTGCTGATAGAGCTGGAAGGGAAATCTTGCAAAATATCATGCAGCCTGCTGTTCATTATGTCTAATATATGTATTCACCACCAGCGAGCCTCTGAACAAATCTGAAAAATCAAGCAAGGAGGAAAAAAAGCTACAGTGTAAGACAGCAAGATGTTCCTGAAGTTTTGATGTCACTTCTCTGTAATAACAGTGAATGGTGGCAATCTTGTATTCCTAAGTGTTCAAATTAAATTGTAATACTGACCACCGTCAATCCGGCATATTCAAAACCACGTGCTTCCATCTGCTCGATGACCTGGAGTAGGCAGGACCACGGCAATCTCTGTAACGACGAGCAGAGCCCCTGCATGTGGTACGACAGCCAAGGAGGGAGGTTTCCACTGGGGTCTTTACATGTCCCACTGCAGTCACAGCCCAAAACACACATTTGCCTCCAAAGCCAGAGTGGAGGGCTGTGCCGGGCCCATGCTGTGCTGAGATGGGGGTCAGCAGAGGGACCGTTACGGCTAATCTTGGGGCCAGGGTGTGCTGATTTACAACAAAGTTTACCATGACTTACATCAGCTGCACATGATCCCCAAGAGACCACCCAGCACTTCAGAAGAAGTGGTCTATTACTTCCCCATCCTGTGCTCTTCTTGCCTATAATAAAACACTGTCTGCACTGAGATGAGGTGCCTGTTCCTCTCCCCTCTCCTCCATAAATGAACATTGCACTCTGATGCTGAGCTTGTCCATGGAAGGGGAAATTGGGGGCAGGGGGGAATATGAGTAGGTCCTGGATCCTGGGTCTTACTCCTGCACACCCAGCAGTTCAGATACAGAAATCTGGAGGCAACGTGCAGTCTGCCAGACCCTGCAGAGTCAGGCTGCAGAGACCTGAGGCTCGCAGGGCTGCTGCAGCGTCAGCTTCTTAAAGAGCAAATGGAGAAGAGAAAGCTATCCTTGCTCCTGGCGTGACATCCCCTCTGACTAACTTCTTCAGAATAAGGGATCTGCATTCCCACATGGTCTGCAAGACAACATGTAAAATAAGCTGGAAAAATTCCTAACGAGAAGGCAGAGCAGCAGAAAGCACTGACAAATGTACTGTAGCAGAGTGGTCGGCAAGGGCTTCGCCTGATGTTGCAGGACTGCCTTTTTCTCCAGCACCACATGCAGATGCCCAGGCAAGATTAAAAAAACAGGCAAAACCACCACTTCCTGACAATGCTGATGCATGAAGCAGTTTATTGAGTAGCGCAGGGACTGACTCTTACTTCATACAGGAGCACATGTGAAGTAGTTCGACTGAGTTCAGTTGAGTTACACCAGAATATTCCTGCACAGACAAGAGCTGATGAAGACCTCACAGAAATGCATATAGACGTTACAGATGCATAGATCTAGTTTTATACATAACCATTATATTAATTTTCTGACCGGAGGAGCAGCCTGTTCTACCCTGGGTCTTTCCGTCCCAGCCACCCGCAGAGCAAGCACAGTGTGCCGTCCCATGACGGAGAGGTGTCAGATGGCAGCACAATTCCTCACGTTCGTGACCAGAAAGTCATGACGCAGAGTGGGCACCAAAGACTTTGCTGCTCCCCTCCTTCCTTTCTGTGGAGGAGAGCTGGGACAAGAGACTTGATGGGATCCCTAACAGCCTCTCCGGGACTGGCTATCATGTTGTAAGCAGGGATGTATATCCCCCAAACCGTTTATTTGCGTGACTGCAGAGGAAGAAGAGGATTTGCCCCAAATGCCTTCTTATTTATGTTCTCTCCTAACTGTTATTATGCCTAATTTGTCATCCTTAGAGGATGCCTCTTATCATGTGCAAATTCTTTTTAAATTATTATACTGACACAGAAATAATAGTTGCCTGATTTACATTGTAATCTTCGGTAAGAGGGATATTTGTATTTTTGAAAGTGTTATGATTTTAGTTGCTTCTCAGTGGGGTTTTTTTGGCTTATGATGTTGTATTGCAATGTACAGAAGGGAAGGGGAGTTCAAGCATTCATTAGAGACACCTCACGACAAGATCCCAAATCCTAGTCCCTGCCTAGGACACCGCCGTCATCAGTACAGACAGCAAAACATTAAAAAGCTCTTAAGTAAATAATGACTGCGATGATGATATAGTGGGAAAAGGAGTAAATTTTCAATTCACTAGGGTTAATAGTGATAGGCTCTATTTTCTAAACAAAGATTACTACCTATTCTCTGGAGCACACATACACTTAATACACAACCGCAACATTAAAGCTGAGATAAGGAGACAGATAAAACTCACAGCAGGAAGCTCCATACAATGCAGCATGCACAGACGAGCTCCCACCGTACTGTTTAAACCCCGTGCTTTGGCACTACAGCGTTTAAGCCAAGAAAGCGAATCAGCCCACCTCCACTGCATAAGCCGACCTCAGCCCACTTCATGCTGCAGAGCTCCGTCTCTGAGGAAGTTATCACCTCTCCTGGAACAAACCCAGCTAATGGCTGCTCAGAAAAGCACGCATTTTTTTTTAGCTCTCGCAGTCATTGACACGTAGCAGTTTTTATCTCATGGCGGCATTTAAAATGTGTCTTTTCTGGGTGAGGTTGCCTGTGTGAATTTGGAAAGGAAGGCATCATGCCCTGCCCCGTGCTGTGCGCTGCCGAGGTCAATATTTGGAGTGAGGACCCGTATTTTGCCTTATGATGTTCAATGCCACTCTCTGCGCTGGGCCCTTGTGTCACCTTAGTGAAGAAGAAAATGACTTGGGGAAGTGCAACTCCTTTAGAAACAACTTATTTTTTCCATGGGATCAGCTCTTTTGCCTGGCAGTAAATACGTCCTCTCCCTACAAAAGACAACAACAATACTGAAGAGCAAGGGCCAAAATTGAGCCAAAGAGTAATTTAAGATCAAATGAAAGGGCAAATGGTTAAGTCTCATTAATAGTCTTCCCACTAACCACTGACCCTGCTGTGCTGCTCCTCCTGCACGTGAGAACAGTATGGGATACCAAGGACAGGAATCCCGTCGCTATTTCTCCAACAGGAGATGCGTTAAATGCAAAAGAGGCAGCAGTTTCATTTTCACTACGAATAAAAGCTCTTTTTATCTTTTGTATAGTTATTTAATGTCCCTCCTTTATAGGCCAGCCTTCAGAATCATGGCACAAATTATTTTACTGGCTATCTGACTGTCATTCTCTTTCACACAGTCTGTGGTTCGCTAGTTGATGATAGCTTAAGCAGAATTTAATTGGTAACATATTGTCAGTTGAATTAGAGGCCATATGATACAGATTTATACCTTGGTAATTTTTGCATAAAGAACAATCTGTCAACAAATCACAGCAAGAAAAACAGCCATAAATCAGTTTGTCAGGTTTATTAGTAATTGCAGAAGTTTTGTTGTCTTGTTTGACTAGAGCCTCTCTTTCCCAGCTGCCAGAAAATGTTTCTTTAGATGCAGGTAACTTTGTAGGTATGCAGATTTTATGCTTCCCATGCACAGGGAGGTACATAAACATACACAGGGATGTAAGCAATTGCAGAGCACTGGAGATGATGACCTAGGCAGCTCCTCCAGCCCTGTCTTCCTAAATAGATCAAACCACAGCACCACACGTAGATGCGCTATAGAGTCACATCCGCATACATTTAACCGTATAAGCTGAGGCTACATTCAGAGGAGGACGTTGCCTCTGTATTTCTCTATGCCTCTGTATTTCTGCTGGCTGATTTTGCATCAGTATGCTTTTCCTGATAGATTCACTTTCTTTTCTCTGAAGATTCATAATAAAACTTTCCTGGCTTGAAGCTGGGACATTGACACAGTCCTTTTCTTTTTTTTCGGCAGTCATGCAGTTCTGAAGCCATTTTTCCAGCTCTGACAATATTCATCCCTGTAGAGCGTTCCCCTAGCATGGATTGTATCACAAGTGATTGAGCTGGCTTCATGACGCGAAGCAGAGTTAGCTTTCTATTGCGAGCCGGGTGAAGCACAGAGAAGGATGGGTTCGCCTGCAGGGCCTCGAGGAGAGGGACTGTCTGCCCCATCCTGGAGACTGCGGAAACATGGCAAGGGGCTGCATCTCCTGGGAAGCCCTTCTCAGGGGTGTCAGAAAGGGGCCCTGTAAATCACCTAGCAGAGTCCCCTTATTTTTGGGTCGACACCCACTATGGGGTATACATATACACCCCGTTCCTCTCCCCCACTGCACGCCTACTGACGCTGGTCATCCTCTGACACTAGCCTACATCTACTGAGCAGAAGCTGTCCTCTGCCCCACAGGGGCACGGGGATCTCCCCTTTGGTTTGTGTCTAACAAGATTAATTTTTCTTAATGGTCAAGAATATGCAAAGTAAGAGAAGGCAGGGCGTTGACTGAGCAGATATCCAGTGGGCATCATTATGAAAAAGATGAGAAATCACAAGAAAGCGCCCCATGAATATTTTATTTAAAAGGACGCCTTATGTATTGCGATTACCCTTGGGTGACAGCGACTGACAGACCATGTCTATCACTCACGATAAAAATTGCAGGATGATCTGCACCACTGTTCATAAGCATGATACAAGGAACAGTAGCTGTTACAGCAGCATAATGTTCCTATGCAGTAACAAATACACTACGCAGAGACATGCACATAATTAAAACGACGCTCGCTGGCTTGCTAGCACCGTTTGCCAAAGAATAAGTTGCATGCAAGTGGATTTGCATACAAATGAGATACTGTCAGAACAATAATGGGACTTTGATAAGACCACATACTCATGTCATTAAGTCACTTCAGTAGCTAAGGAATATTTAGTTAGCATTAAACGAGGATAAAAGTTGATCATTTCCCCTTCCCCCCAAATTAAAACAAAAGCCAACACGGTACATCCAGTTAAAAATACTAGGACATTTTGAAATTGAAAAGATACCACTGTTAATGCCATCTTTTAAAAGTTTTATGAAGTACTGTGGAATTAAAATTCTACTTTTTAACACATAAACAAAACCTATTTATTGTTAAGAGCTATTTTTATTGACAGTCCATGTCATCTGCCTGCTGGGTAAGTGCAGCTGTAGTATGGTGTGTGATTTTTTTAAAATAAATAGAACTTTTAAACGAAGACATTTAAATTCTTGCTTATATTTAGTTTTATGCTTAAGTGTAATTAAATAAGCGTAGATTAAATACGTACTGAAATCGTCTAGTGAATCAAGAGCCTTCAAATACTCCTATTTTTTTGCTGGACTTGGAGACCCCTTGGAAATGTCTGAACTTTGGACTTGATCCAGCCGTGCTGAAATCAATGGGAATTTTTCCATTGACTTCAGTGAAAACAGGTCCTTTGGGAACAGTCTGAACTGAGATGTATTGCTCTACTTAGCTAGTAAAAAAAAAACAACCTTTGGAAGACCATCTTATGGCAATTTCAAGGTCTGTACATCCTATGCGTTTTAGAAGTAAACAAGCTTACAGTAATTTTGATGGGTTTGCCTGTAAATAATCAGAGGGAAAGTTAAACACTGAAGTAAGAAGTTTTCAAAGGAGAAGCCAAGACTTAAAATAGTCTTTTGCTGGTGGTGGGAGACCTGCTAACCCTGTATGGCAGGAAATGGTCTTGCAAATTCGTTAACTTCTTTTCTAACTTGAAAAATGGTGCAGGAGTCACTCAGAGGAGGGTAAAAATTAATATTAATGATTTCATTTTGACAGGAATGAACTCATTACCATGCACATTTCCAACGTTTTTCAACAGTTAATTTTAGCTGCTGAAAAAGACCTCTCTTGCTAACTGAAAATATGGTAATTTCACATTAAAAACTGTGTATTAAGAAGTCTTTCTTTGCCAAACTTACAAGCGCTTGACAGGGTTTTATAAACCACACTGAGCACCTCACAAACTTTCAATCACACATTATGAGAGGTCTAAAAAATCCAAAATTAAAATCAGTTGCCTGATTCAGTTTTTGTAATGTGTAATTTTTTTAGGTTACTGCTATTATGACAAAACAACTAAGATATATGGAAGAAATACATTGGCCCATAAGATTCTCTAGATTTTTTTAAGGAAGAAAATACAACATTATGTTATAATAACTGTCAATTCCAGTGATAAAAGGTATACTGTTACGGAGAGAAGAATTAGCAGTTATAAAAAATAAAAAGCAGCTGATGTAAGATGAATTCACATTAAGATGAACGTGTTCATTTAATCTCTGGCACATTGAGTCTTGGGCACTACTTTTACGGTTTGCCAGCAAAACCTGTATTTGGATGCTGGTGGGCTCAAGAGGCGTCCTGAGAAGCTCTAGGTGATGAAACGTATTTCTCTCCTTTCTTGTTCAAGATAGACAGAGTCACCTGAAGATTTTGAAACAGTGCCACTAACAAACTGGCCATTTTAAACTGACAAAATCTTCCGCAGGAGTTTGCAACCTTTCGAAAGGCACAGCATGAGGTCTTCCTCAGGTTGCTCTGTCGTCGCAAGGGCAGTTGGAAGAGATGGAGCAACACACCAAACGGTGGGGTTCGCTCCTCCGTCCCCGGCTGCTCCCCCTCCCCAGCCCCGCTGCCGGTCCTCCTGCTGTTTCAGCTTCCCAAAAGCTATGCTGTAACTATCCGCTTGCAGAGCCTGGGGCGAGCAGTGCAGGAGCCCTCTCGGTGCCGCGTGTGAGCTATGTACTGATAAAACAAGGCAAATAACTCCCTCCCAATGCTGTCAAACCCACAAAATACACAGCCTGCAAAACAAAGGAGATTGCCTTTGCTTTCTTTCCATTCTAATCATCTTCAGGGCTATTTGTAACGATAGTAGGCATAACACTGCCAAGTGCAAATGGGATTTCCAAGTTGGAGTTCCTTTCAGAAAATGGATTAGTTCAATTTTCCAGATGTCAGACAGGTGTGCAGTTAAGTATATGCTGGAATTCAGTTTTGGTGATTAACACTCATAATGACTATTTGGCTATTACAATCAGATCCTTATCTTCAAAACCTACCATTTATTGTTCTAGTATATTTACTTCACTTATAGCCACCAGCCAAATCCAAGATCGGCTAGAAGGAAATTAAGAACCAATTTATTATGCTTGCACTGGTTGTACAACATTCATCATCACTAGAAGAAAGTGACTGTGAAAAGGAAGAGTAAAGAGATTTTATGCCAATACAGAAAGAAATGAAGATGTGTCATTCAATTCCATGTGGTGGTGTTGGGAAAAAGATGAAAGAAAATGTATTCAAAATTTCCCTGTATCACTTGCATCCCGTGGCCCTTTGCTCTGCAGAAGTCATTCACTTCCAGAGCAACCTTACCCGCAACTCCAAAAAAATCCCCCACGCCCAAAAAACCCCAGCATCTGCAATTAAGTAGCTTGGGCTTGGAGTTATACAAGTCAGTATCTTTGAAAGCTTGCTCTTGCAAGGAAAAGTAAAAATAGGAAAAAATGTTTCTGTATCAGCTTCTCTGACAGAGCAACCCTTGCTCATGCTGCCTTCTCACGTTCCATTTTGAATGGGCTGAAGCTGGACAGAGGAATTACGGGTCAGGACCAAACATAAGGAGAGCTGATCACGGCACTAAGAGCTTTGCTTCCATATCTGGATTTCGATTCTAGGCATCTCCGTATACCTTCATAATACTGGATAGAGTTACTACAGAGTCATAACACTTCAATAAATCAATTAATCTATATGAGCTAAAAACAAATAATTTGGAAAAGCAGCTCTGTGTGGCCTTGATGTAGCAATAGATTTGGTTTCAAAGGAGCTGCCGGCGTGCTTGAAGTCATGTAAATGCTATGTCATATGTGGGAGAGTCGAGTGCTGTGGTTTATCTGTTGTATTGCTGGTATTGATCCCGAAAGTATTGTTCACCAATTGCTGGTTAATTAGGTGCTGTTAATAAATCAATAAATCAATAAACTGCTTTGATCCTGATTTGTTTTTTCCTGCAGCAGACATAGTCTATCTTTAGCCATTGTGGATAGGCAGCAAGGTTGTGACCACTCTATGCAGCCACAGAAAAGAGGTGTGCAATAGTTGCTGGTGAGAATTTTAATATAATAAAAGTATATTTAAGTATAATAAAACGTGTCTCCGTCCTAACAGCGAAGTGAGGGTATAAAACTTAAATCTTATAAGTGGACACAAGAAGGAACCAGGAGATAACAGAGGTCAGTTTGGCTTGGTAAGCATGGCAAGTATTTTTCCAGGCTTATTGAGACTACTGAGATCCTGCTCAGTCTGTCAGCCCCACACAGTTTTAAATCTGCTTCCAGTTCCAGGCGAGCGAGACTTCCTTGGGCACTTTCTTGCATGCTTCTCTCTCTCACAAAGACACCTACACAACATCTTGCTGGTTGTCAAGCTTCAACAGCCTTTTCTGAGCTTTCATATCACTGCTCTATTTCGTGGATGCCAAAATACCTTAACTTGACCCAGTCCCTCGGGAGGTTCTTTTAAAATTGCCTTACTGACATTTTAACAAGGACCTTTGTATAAAGACCAAGTAAAGACTGCTGGATGTGGTTGTTCCACTTTGCAATTTTTGTGCCCAGATATTACAGTATTATACCTTTTTTCAGTGAACAGAATTAAGACTTATACCTGGCAAAATACCAGATGGAGTTAAAAGAAAAAAAGTGAAATTTCCTTTTCCAATTGAACATAGACATTAGAAAATAACCTCTTCAGCTATTTTTCACTCATTTTTATTAATTTTGAGGATAGTGTCAGATGAAACATGGACTAGTTCTTTTCTGGGTCAGGCTCCGTGAGAGTGAATTAGTGTAGGTGGAACCAATAATAACTCCAAGGAACACTGTGAAAGCAACATCATATAAAGGTCTCTCAGCACCTTTGAAGATGCGTCATGGGTCAGATCTCCTTCATTATCGTTGCTTGTACAAGCAACACGAGCAGAACTGGGCTTGGAGAGGCCTCTCCTGTCACAGCATAGGCCCATCTTAACTGCAGCTCAAAGTATTGCCTTGTTGCACTAGCACAGTAGACACTTGAGACACTTGCTGGCCCAGATCTCAGTGGCTGGCCCGAATTGGCAGAATTGACTCAGAGGTACCAGAACGACCCCAAACCTAACAAATACAAGGCTCATGGGAAAAGGGGACTCCCTGTATTAAACATCGGCTATCACTATCATCGGAATTAGTGGGCAAAGGTCTTGGGAATTTAAGAGAGCCTGAAAACTTGCCCACTTTCCCTGGCAATGTTGAGTGGTGCAGTGAAACGCAGCAGCTCTTCTTAGGACCTTTCCTTGCATGGTACCCTGTGAGCACTACACCTACAGCATTGCTGGTAAGAATACTGTACACATTCAGCTGGTTTCCAAACAAAATGCTTTACTGGACTGAGCTTGCCCCCAGGAAAGCATAGGAAGACCTAGTATGTGCAAGGGGAAGGAGAAGAAGGTGAGTAGGAAACATGGAAAGGGAAAGCAAAGTTACGGAATAAATCTGTTTAGCATTCAAATATCACAGTGAGGAATATAACCTAGATGGGAGAAGCCCATGGGGCTTTTCACACATTTTAAGGTGTGAACCCACTTAAACGATTTGCTGGAACATGTCCCCAAAATTTACTTATCTCTTTAGCAAAGGCAAACAATGCTAAATACTGAGATTTTTAATGAAGTCAAACAATTAAGAGAAAAGTATATTCTTAAATTCACTATGCAAGTTGAGCCAATTATAATCCTAAAGCAGAACGGTGAAGCCAGTGTTAATTAGACAGAGAAGGGAGTCATCAGGTCAAATTTACATCTCAAAGAGCTACAGTAGAATTCCATGAGAAAAAAAAATGTTATAAGTTTTGCTAAATTCTGAAATAATCACGATTTGGCAGTTTGGTTTTGTTTGGTTTTTTTTAAGAAGTTAAACATTGGGCTAACTTTCTCCCATTGAAATCAACTTTTTCACTGACTTTCCTTAAAGTATAATCTTGGCAGTTATAAATTCTTATGAAAGTGACGTGTTGGCAAATAACTATTCTATGGGGCAGCAGTACACAGAGAGAGGTGATTAAAACGTAGTTTTTCTGTGCTACACTTTCCTACTGTTTGGTAAATAACTTCCAAAGATATAGGAAATGTTTTAGAGTTTCCAGTTCAAAGTGAAAAACTAAGCCATTAACTGAGGAAGCTAATACATATTTTTATTTAAAACTGGTGCACATACATATATATTTAAAAATTAGTCAAATGGTAACATATAGGACAGACTGAAATATATATATACATATGACTCCCCTTCTAAAGTAAGTGAACAATAGCATGATTCTATTTTGCAGGCCAATTATTCAAAATCAGGCATGTTTTTTCCAATGCTACCTATGTTTTGGAATAGTCTTCTTTAGGTCCAAATCTGGTTTACAAAACATTTATTTATACTCCTTTGCATCAATTATTTTTAAAAAATTAAAAAAAATCATTGAACTATGATCAAATGAATATGCCAGTATCATCCAATAATTGGTTTTGCCATTCAAAGTTGTTTTGCATCAGAAAGCACAACAGCTTTTCCCCCCATTTTTCCGTCAGGGAAGCTGTTTTTGCAAGATCACACATTCATTCAAAAACATAGTTCAGACACAGTGGCTGGCTGACCCAACACCCCATTCGCTTCTAAAAAAAAGTGTTTTCATGTTTGTTTCTGTAGCTTGGATCTAGGTCTTTATCACTTTCCTCCCTTCATCCTAGTGGTTTATTCAACCTGACAAAGCTTTGGTTTTTTTTTTTCTTTTATTCAGTGCAGCTGAGAAAACCCTCTTACAATGTGTCAATTTTAATATTTGCTTACTCCACCAATGCACAAACGAGTATATCAAGGTCTCCCTTTGGGGAAGCAGCAAATGCAGTTGTTGATGCTGTACCACACAGTGCTTGTAACAGCATCTGGGTAGCTGGATTTGGGCTGATAAACCTACCTGCTTCCCCAGACTACTTGTTTCTCTCTCTCCTTCACCATCCTCATAGTCTTCATCTCTCTGGCAAGACGATGCTGCTGCCTTAGTGAGCTGGGACTCGTTCTGGTCTCATAGGAATGTTTAGGGACCGGTAAATGTTTACAATGTTTGGGACACTTTCTGAAATCCTTTTCCACCAGTCTCCAGTGTGAACGAAGATTGCATTGGAAGAAAGCCTCAAACATTAATTTAAAAATAAAAAAATTAAAGGGTGCAGTGCATTTGTTTTCTCTGCTTTTTATTTCTACTAATTTGACTAGAGCTGAAATTGTGTTGCTGGTCTTAGTTCATGAAGAGTCATTTTCAGAAGTGCTGAACGCATCCTTTTCCACACGGGGAATGGAGGGAGTCATGGGACCTTCGGACCTCAGAACATAGGGGCTAGTCCAGCTTAAGCTGGGTTCCCAAAAACCAAAGGAATTTAAACTTTCCAATGAGCACTCAAAAATTTCCTCAAACATAGATAGGGACAACAAGACATAGCACCCAGGGGAGGATATGTTAACCAGGGCTTTTTTTTTTCCCCTTGAAATTGTAATGTGAAAAGCACTGTAGAAATGCAAAGTACTACTGTCACAGCTGCTCTCAGAGCCAGTAGGGTCACCTGCCTTTTTTCTTTGAGGCAAAACACAGAGCTACAATTTTTTTTTTCTCTGTGGCTCCTACAAAGACCATTGTCATATCTTATATTACAAGTAGAGCAGGTATGAAGATTTTATTATTTAAAAATATATTTATAAATTGGTCATGTAATCCGATGACAGTTTAGTACCTAGTCATAACTTTACCTGGTCCATATTACTATTTCCATAAATATTAAAATTAAGGAAGTTACTAAAGGTTTTACTTTTAAGGGGTATTTTTGATACTCTACTCATGACTTCTGCTCTATTAATGCATAAGCTTTCATCAGTCACTTGACTTATCTGGTAGTTTGTGTAATACTTGTGAAAGTATTTCTGTAACAGAAACCTACATGAGCTATAGTTTTAAGAGATTCTTTAGTGGAGAGAGAATTTCAGGGTTTTTACTGCTTTATTGTTTGCCTCTTTATCTCATCATATCAAAATTACAAAATTGATCAACATCATCTCAGAGGACAGGATCTGATGATTTTTAAGAACATGGATTTTTAGTAAAAACTGCTTCTGTTACATTGACAAAAATATTTACAAAAATAAAGGCACATGCAAGTCAAGTATGACATCTTGCAAGCAACTGCTAGCTAGTATAACACTATCCCTGTCTGCAGAGACTCGCGATCGCGTGCACACACACACGTACTTGTACGTTGTACATCTGCATCTACATACACTTATGTACTTTGGGGATAGGGAAATACATCTATATAAATACATGTATATTATCCTTGCTTGTAAGCTTGTCTTTTTTAAGAATTCAGTATGAAACTATTAGAAGATAAAGGTTTCATTTTGTCATCAGAAATTCTATGACGTGCATAAAATTAGCATTTACGAGATTTTAGGTTGGTTGTAAAATTTTCTGTTGTTGAAACCTGGCTTATGTAGAAGTAATTAATTTTGCTCAATTGCGTTTTATAAAAATGCTTTTTTTGATTGCAACAGTATGAGACATTTGATGTAATTTAACTGGGGATTTCTGAGAGGGGTTTCTGAGATAGAGTTGCCTATTCTCAAGCAAGCAAACTATTATGCGACGTTATGTTTTGTGCTACTGTGTAATGAAATGCTATAATTGATATAGGTCTTTACCACACTGACTATCATACAGTACAATATAAAATAAATTACCAGAAAAGAACAGCGTTTTTCTAATCCTATATGCTTGTATAAAGCATTTTGGATTGTTGCATTTTAGGGAAGTGACAATTATTCTCTCCATATTCACTAGATTCATGAATAGTGCAATTTTCAAGCATTTGTATTTGGTTAACAGTGCTCAGAGAAAAAGCCCCATAACAAATAGTCAAGTGGCTATAAACCAGATCCTTCCATGCTGACAGACTAATTAATCTGATCAGTCTTGAACACCGGTGTTTGTCATGTGAGCAGTCAGCATTCAGCGACAGCCAGCTACAGCGGTCACCTATCAACGCTCCCCAGTTGCCTTAGGGCTTCATGCTGCTCTCACCAAAGCCAAAGGCAAAATCTTTACTGATCCCAGTTTTTAGAAAATCAAGTAACATTGGCTCAGTAATTGCCACTTTCTCACAAAAAAAACCCCAAAAAACAAACAAAATGCTAAGCTGAAAATTTGTTCCTCAAAAGCTGAATCACCGAGTTCCTAAGGACGACCGCGTGTGATTTTGGCAGGAGCCTGCCCACCCAAGAATGGTTTGGGAGCTGGAGGAGGAACCTGACCTCCTCTCGACTTCCTTGGCATGCACAAAACGAGCTGTACAGAGCCTTGCAGCCTCCTGTGGCCAGACCCATCTCTGTTATGAGTGCAAATAGGTAGCTGCGAACCAGAGTATTATGTGCATAGATGTTCAATGATCGCAATTAAATGGTCACGCAGTAGTGTGTTAACAGCTCAGATTTTTAAGAAAATCTGTAGGAAAAGTACATTCAAAACAATAAACCAAAAAAGAAAAAAGAAAAACCTACAGCCCAAAATGCTGCTCATGAAACAACAAATACTATAAATACAGATGATCTGGGATTTTTAAGTAATTTTTAAATTTCTCCAATTCATGAGCAATCTTTCTCAAAACTTGTGCTGCAGGTCACAGCAGCAGGCTGGTAATTTTTTGCCATTTGAGCAAAGCACCGTGTACTAAAGCAAAGGAAGCTTGTATTAAATTCCTATCATCCTGAGAACACAGCAAATTTCTAGCAATATGCTACCAGGAATAATATGAAAAACATAAAATCAAGTTATAATTTTTGCATTTATTTATTTATTTTTACAAAATTCTCATTAAATTTCATATCACATTATGAGCAGCAATTGCTGCTATAGAAAAGCAACAACCTCAAGCATCAGATATTCTCTGGTGGATCTTTCAGACCCAAACCTGCTTAGCTTTTAAGATTAGACAAGATCAAGCCTACTTAGACAAGGAAGGGCCATCTGTTTTCAAGGCTCCAGCTGCTATCCCTTCAAACACAACTCAGTGTGGACTCCTGTAATTTATTAATCCCGGGATAAACCTGTAAGTCTGCAATATCATTATTTGACTTCTTTATACCATTAGCTTGAACATTTTATCAACCGCTGTGCAGGTAACAGTCAAAAAGCTAAGGAGATTTGTCAACCCTCATAATTAATATCTCCCTTCTTTTAAGTTATCAAGACTCTGGTTTAGCACAGACTTAAGCACTTTCTGTGTGGGCAGTTCGGGGAGAAGATTAAAGACTGGCACGTGATCCTTTCAATGCCTGGGACCCATGTTCAAGATGTTGCCTGGGCAGATTTGGTTTTGAAATTGGTCCATACGTGCCCACACACAGATGTGTGAGCATGGACACACATTATGCTATTTTGTTATTTCTAAATTTGTCATTTCTTCTTCGGAAAGGGGAAAGCTGGAGACTCTACTCAACCCAGGTGAAACTGGTTTGGTTTTTTTTGTTTGAAACCAAACAAGTCTGGAGTTATCTCAGCCCCCAGAATTTATGTGCTGGATTTAAAAGTGAAAAGGGCTTGTTCTCAGCCAGAGAACTCCGAATTGGCTAAGTGACTGGATGGATGTTAATAAAACTTCCCTTTCGTCTGCAAAATGATCGTGTCTTGTCCCAGGTGGAGCATGATAAATCAATGCAAAAGCTACTTTTCTCAGAAAGTTATGTGACTGAAAATAAGGGTTTAGAACATAAGTGCCATGTTAGTTGCAGTTTCAGAGCATTACTACCATGATGGTGTAATCCGCCTGCTAAAAGCATATTTAACAGGATAAAATAAATACACCTTTTTATATCCACGTGAGTATATAGTTGGCAAATCCAGAACTCTGAGGTGCTTACAGTGTACTATCCTGGGAAGCTCTGAAGGAGTCTCTCATTCAGGTTTCTCACATAATTACATGTCTCCTAAGACCACCACGAAGAAGATGCGCAGAGTTATCAAAACTTTTTGCCTGAGCAGAGCCAGTGGTCATGCTCTGCCATGCTCTCTGCCTGGAAAACAGCAGGAGGAAAGGGTGGGTCAGGGGTTTCCATTTCCAGGCTTTTCATTTCTGGGTCTTCCCAGATGTCTTTTTGAAGAAATGGAAATTGAGCATTCACTAGTGCTGTGTCTTAGATAACTTCTGTCGAATTCCTTCAGCCTCCCTGGCCTGTACGTAAGGTGAAGCACTCAATCTCATGTAGCTGCTCTTACTGTCACACTCTTGGCTATCCCCTCTCTGCTAGCCCATCCTCCTCTCCCACCCTATTTTAACATGGTCAGGATCTCATGACCTATTGGGCATCCTCAGGCCGAGGAAGCCAGGGCACTCTCTGTGTCTACAAATGTGGTGACATGGCTGGATCTTTAATTAGCAATGGGAGGTAGCTCCACCTTTGCAGGGGCTGAACAAAGTGCTTTTAGATCATCTAAGCTGTTGCCAGCACGGGCTCGGTTCTCTGAAGTAAGGGTATATCATGCAGCATAGCAAACTGTAAGGGTTAAAAATCTTATATTTTTATTAGAATCCATTAAGGGCTCTATCTACTTGTTTGGGAACTTTTTTTTAATTATATATTCAACTTATTCCTGAAGCAGTAAATGCTAGAATTCTCTCTCCCTTTCTCTCTCCTGTTCTTTCTCTCTCTTTCTTTCTTTCATTGGTATGTGGGATTTCACAAGAGTACATGATTCTGGGAGCTAATGTTTTGGATGAACTGAAAATACTGAAGAACTGACTGTAAAAAAGTTAAAACCTATATTGATAGCTAAGAATCCATCCCAACCAATATCAAGATAATTTGATTTGTGGTTAGGTCACAATGCTTGATATCCAGTGCAATACAAGGCAACATGCAGGAGTTGCCATAGGTTATGTTGTAAATCCCTGTTAGCAGCAGGGAAGCAGCCTCCAAACTTTCATACGTCATTTCCTGACATCAAATGTTCTAAAAGCTTTTCACACAAACTCAGTGAGGCTCAAAAGATTTCTTTCTGTTGTGAAAGAGCAGGTTACAAACCATACTATGTAATCTTTATTGTTCTAATAATTGTGGATGCTTACATTTGTCTGTTTAACTGGTTATCAAAATGTAGTAAAAAGGAAACCAAACCCCAAAGACATTTAAACTAAAACCTGATTCATTTGATACTAAAGATTAATTTTAAGGGCTTCAGAAACTGGCCATGATTGAAGTGACATGATCACTGCTGTTGCCAAAGTGCCTGGACATGTGGGAAAGCCCGACCCAGAGATGTCTGAACCACCCTTGAACACTAACTAGGTAGTCACATATGACTAGCTATGGATATACTCATGTAAGAGCATGGAGAAACACAGACACAGAGCATCTATCGGTGGGCTGCCAGCTCTTGGGAGGGTTTGGTAATATCCAGACAGCACTAAAGAACATGTCCAACTCAGGGAGAAAATAGCTGTGGTGGAAGGACACCTGAAGAAGATGACTGCACCACTATAAGGTAACTGACTTGGACCAAACATGGTGCTTGCAGAATGACGGTGCAGTAAGGCCACAACATACACTAGGAGGAGCACCAACAATGGCCATGCCTTTCATCTGGGGGGTCAGTGTGAAATTCTGTGTCCAGCCGGCAGCTCGGTGTGGAGAGCAGAGAGGCTGCAAGCTCCATCTTGTTTCAGCAGCACTGTCCTGAGCAGACTGTGGGTAGATGTGGTTCAGGATTTTCCTGCAGCACTGGGACTGAAGTGCAGCAGGAGGTATCACCTTCACATGTCTCCTTCTAAGCTCTCACTCTGACCTTCCCTTATAGTTAATAGAATAAAAAAAATAGACCCAAAAAAGGGCAGTGATTCATCTCATCCAACGCAGGCGTTAAAGCCAGGGGAATCAGCCTCTTCTTCACCAGCCTCTTCCCACAGTGAAGGGAGCCTTCAGTGAAGGGACAGACCCCAAAGAACCATTTTTGGTGAAGAAGGCCTGAGCCTGATCGCCCTGCAAACAGGCAGTGTCGCACACTGGGGTGGCATCACAGCAATGCTCTATCTCAGACGACGCACATTGCCTCCGACTCATTCAACACCAAACCCATAGCTTGAAAAATAACTAGTAAAGCCGTGGATTTTAATCAAGTAGATCAGGGTTGCAATGCCATGCTTACAGGCCATGAGAAGTTACTCCTGTGGTTACTGAAGGTTGCTCAGTGACTGCATACATAATCCCAGCGCTGACATTTCCTGGCTTTGCACTGCTTGGTTTCACCACCCCCCTGTTCATTTAGTACCACAACTTCCCTTTAAAACCATCTGAAAAGCAAAAGATGCCAGAGTGGGGAGGGAAGCAGGTCTTTGTAAGGGACAACTGATAGAGCTGATCTCCAGATCCTCACCACAGAAGATAGGTTTGGGGCATTACAAGAGAGCCTTGCGGCTGTACGGGGACTAACTACACTTTTCCAGGTCCTTTTCCAAAAACTGTTGGATGATGCCACTGTGAGGAGATAGATTGCAATCTATCAACGACTGTGTCTAAACTTTCCCTCCAAAATGGCTCCAACGTGGGCAGTCTTATAGAGGTGATCTCCAATGGATGCAAAAGCAAGATTTTTTCCGGTGCCCAGGGCACCTTAATAGTACCGTTATATTTACCAATCTAGTATCCTATATATATAGCTTAGAAGGTGTAGGTCAGTGTAGCTCCACTGACTTGTCAAAGCAGCGTTGATTTACTCCAAATAAGCATCTGACTCGGAAGTCGAAAGAGCAGATGTACAATCAAGCAATCTTGTTCCCAGGTAGGTGATTTCTGCTACCACTTAATAAAAGTGCTAAAAAAGCACTAGGAAAGCTTATTTGTTTTCTCTTTCAGTGATTATTTTGACTGGTAATTGCAAACATCCTGTGTTAAGTCTGACAAAAATGAACTTACGCTTTGGCAAATACTGGTGCTTTCCTTCATGTTCCCCCCTGATAAAGGTAGTCTGACTTTGATATTGCTTAAAGCAGTCATAGTCTTTGTTCTTTAGAAATGATAAAGCATTCCTAATTCTGAGTTTTATAATACTACAATACGGAGAGACAGATTTTATCTTAATAACATCTATATTATGATAAAGAACCAGCTACATGACAGGAAAGCGAACATTTCAGTTCATCTACAATTCTCCATCACATCAAAAGACACTACATGTGAGAATGATATGCTAAAACTTCCCATTATGCAGGTTGGAAACACATATATTTATTCCAAAGGAATCGGTATTGTTAAGAGTAACCTCAATGGCTGATCTAGATAATGTTTCACAGCCCAAACTGATACTTTAATTACAGTGTAATAAGATACTGATCTTATTTCTGTACATCTTCTAAGATATTTCTGTGAGCAAGATGCTGAATGTAAAGAACTGTTCCTGATACAATAATTGCAAATAACAACACGAACGCTATCCCTCCCAGCTATGTTGTGACACCTAAACTGTTGTTAGTATTTAATGCAACCAGCGATGAAATAGGATAAACTCAACAAGAATTCTATTTCCAGAAAAAGGTAATAATTTCTGTGAAGGAACAGAGAGTCAGGCTGAAACATTCCTCACCCCAAAGAGAGAATTAGTCATTTATTCTATATAGAACAACATAATAACCAAAGTCCTCTGCACCTTCCAGTAATAGAAGATGTGAAAATACACAGAATAAACCATATGCATGTGAGCTTTCGCTTAATATGCACATTGGTAACTACATACTCATATTTTAAAAAGCCTTCTCATATACGCACTTTCATTCATACAAGTGAAATACATACTCGTACGTATTTATGATGGGCCCGATTCTGCCTACCTTGCTCATATTGAGAGGCATCTTACCCTGCAGTAGTCCTACTGAAATCAAGCAGAGATAATGCTCTTCAATCTGAGTATGGGTGGCAGATTCCACCTATATATAGCACGTCTATATTTATCTCCATTTTAAGTGGTTAATTTAGCTCTGTATCACTGAATTAAATATAAATTATCTGCTAGCACAAAAGCAGCTTGGGAGCAATTACAGTCCCCTATCTCCCCCCACCCCAAATACGCTAAATATCAATGTGTAATATGCAAATCCTAGGGGTTTTTTTACACTAACCAAGTCGAATTCTTAATACCAGACAAGAAGAAAATCATAGCTTAACATACACCAGTAGATGTAATAAATAATGAACAGCACTAACAGCTTAACATCATAAGGAAACAGATGGAAAACTTCCCTCCAGAGATCATTGCATCTAGTATTAGAGAATGAGTTTCTGGACGTGCACAGGGTGAACAGTTCAAGTCTGAATTACAATGAGGTTGGTAACACTTTTTTATTATAAATGTAGGAATTTCATGTCTTCCTTTTAGAAAGTACTGCTATTATAGCATTCATCTGTTTCACTGAAGACATGAAAAGCAAAAGGCAAAATCTTAAGCTGCTAAAGCGTGCATAGCACAATCAAATCAAGATCTCGCTCTGGGAGTACCTTGGCTGGGTTTGCAGAATACAGCAGGGCTACAATGCCATCATCTGTCCAGGAAATGAAACAGAACCCAACGTGGAAGCCAACTCTTTACTAGCAGTGTTTATCTACGCTACTGAAAAACGCTGTTAAGGCAATAGCTATTGTATTTGTAGGTCAATGACTATTATATGTTTAGAAAAATAACAAAGCAATGTCCAGTCTCTTTCTCTGATAACATTTCCTTTTCCACATCAAGTGGCTTGGTTGTATGTTCAAAGTGCCTTTCAAACTGCCAATACAAGAAATGGAGATTTCTCTGGAAAGTGAAGCACATCTGTTTAGTTTGCATAAGCCACACTGGAGAAGTGAACCAATTATCACATTTTGCAATCATTTGTTTGCAATTTTTTTGGTGTGTGGTGTTCAAATAACATATACGCACTATATCACTGGAAGCAGCCCAGCTAAAGCAAGATGTCGTGCTTGAATCCTTCAGCTACGCTCCCCTCGATGGGCATTTGAGCCCATGGCATGGCTTCTCTGACTTTCTAATAAGAATTTGTGCACCTGTCTGTGCTGCATGGATTACAACAGATCCTGCCTCTCTCATCTGCCATCAGGAAGGTCTCCAAGTAGGGTGCAAAACTCCACCTCTAGACAGACTCTCTTTCAAATGTCTATTATAGCAGCATCTATTGCCATGTATGCAACTACACTTCATATAGAGTTTTGTGCAAATAATAATAAATGAAGCTTCTCAAGAAGAGGGAATTTTTCTCCCTGCTTCCTTCCTCCATTCTCTTCACACCCACCTCACCCATTTTATGGACCACAAAAGAAGCACAAAACTAAATGCTCTGTTCAGGGTCTGAAAATCCATTTCAGCAGAGCATGCCCAAGCCAGCCGAGCTCCTGTCTGCTCTGTCAGCTGTTAGATAACATTGCCTCCAACATCAGATGGATGTAGAGACCACTGCTTTCTATTACGGCTGAAGATAGATAAACATAATTGAAACTTGTATTGATTTTGAAGCCAAAACTTCTAGATGACTAAAACTCTGGGGCAACTGTAGGGTCAGCCAGAACACCTTTGGTAATAGGGTGAGGAGCGGAAGCTGATACTCTCCTGACAAACCCGCTAAGCATATAAACGTCTATCACTCATTACGTTATACACAATGCTGGCCAATAATTTCAGGTTGCTGTTCCAAGACACAAATTACTTCCAAATGTGGGACTATGCAGAAATAAATGGAGGAAGTCCAACATCAGAATGTAAGAGACACCAAAGAGTTATTTCAATAAGACTACTCAATTTTATATTGCACAGTTTGATACTGAATCAAATAACTCTCCTCTACAGCACCTTAATGTAAAGGTACACAGTTACAATCCATTGCAAACCGAGAGCTAGTGATGTACTCACAGAGACTGACTATAAAAAAATTAAATAAGAAGTGGAACAACAACTTTCCAAAAGAAAAAAAGAAAAAACAAACCCAAACATTTTCTGGGATGCTGAGAGAGCTAAAAATCTCTCCCCTGCATACACACCTGAAGAGCATCTGGAGACATGCAAGGCTGCAGGGCTGTGGAACAAGTAAGCCACTTGCAGACGGAGTTCAGCGTTCGCCTCCTGCCCCATCACGGGAGGCAGCGTTGGCAGCGATGAGCTGCAGGCATGGGCACAGGGCAGGAGGCTGCCAAGGACAGCAAACCTGCTGTGATCCCCCACAGCCCACCGCCTCTCCTGCTCTGAGTGCTGGACAAGTGGACACGTCGTGGCTAGGAGGGAGAAGGGGCTGAAACTGGAATTTTGCAACCAGAGTTGAAAACAGGTGCCCATGAAAAGAAGTTGCCCAATTTCTCCATCCCCTCTCACTGGCAAAAGCGGGACTAGTGAGGCTGTTTGGGCTTTTGTCCTTGCTCTCTGTCTTGTGTTCCCCCATCTCCTCCTGCTAAAGGAGTGGCCTGGCCAAGTGTATCTCCACCTGGGGGTGACACTCAGTCCATGTTGGTGGCTGAGAAGCTTGGAGCCACATTTTCTGTTTCTTTCTAAGGGAATGAGAGGTTTATACCACAAGTTTCACCTAAAACTAAATGCAGTCAGTGAGCTTTGTATTAAACACCGGCATGAACTTCAGGATCATGTTCAAGATCTTGCACAATGAGGTCATTGATTAGGATCTTCTTAAGGCCCTGTCTTGCCTTTGACCTTCGCCAGGTTAAACTAGCATCTTTTCAGTGCTCATCACCTAAGGCCCTGGAGTGACTCCAGGTCACCAGCTTCACAGCATGCCAGGGTTTCTGGTGCATAAGCTAACTTTGGATCACACGAAATTTCTTTCCATGTTTCCCTAGTATAACCAGCTCTGTCTGCCAAGCAAATCCTGCGTGGTGTTGCTGCTGACAACTAGGATGATAACCAAATAAGTGAACATGAGGAAAAAAAAGTGGAATATAGAGAGAAGTAGCATGCCAGTTTGCTGCTGGAAGCACAGATTCCCGTCTTCCTCGCTCTTCCCTTGCATTTGCCTCCATTTGGAACTCGCTCTGCCCCCTCTCATTGCTTTTACGCAGCACTTCCTCACACCCTTGGTAGCTTTGAATAAGAATAAAAAAAGAGAGACATTTTCTCAAAGGCTTTTTCTTTCCCCTTCTCCTTACAGTTACTTTAGTTTTGTTTCTCCTGTGAATTCAGAGGCCAGCTAAATTTTTTAAGTGCAGATTTGGGGACTTTGCAAGAGATCCAGAAGAAAGTGATGCTCGGGAATTCGTCCAGAAACCTTGCTTGGCACAAGAAGAAAAATTTCTCCCGGTGCATTTGAGGCTTTTCAAGGAAACCACATATTTTGCATCTGAGGTTTGCTCATGACCTTTCTCTTTTCCTTAGGCTATGACACATTACCTGACAGTGGCTGGATTTATCATTTATTAACTTAAACCCCTTTATAAGTGAGGTACTTTCTGTACAACTTCGGGAAACCCTGGCAGATGAGGAACAGGAACGGCCAGAGAGAACGCTAGGGAAAGCTTTGAAGGCTGAAACAAAAAACTGCATCTGTTAGGGGAGGGATCTTGATCCTAAGCAGAGCCTTGTATCACCTGACTTACTAAGAAAGTGAAGTTTAAACCACTAACCAGGTGGATTTACACCCTCCAGCATACATTACAGCAGTCAAACATGTGTATGCTGTTAGGCTGTGGCTACAGGGACTGAGAAACGAGGACAAGGGCAGAAGTCAGAGGTTGTGCTCATGTGAGCAGTTTCTCTGTGTGTGAGCGCCGGGACTGGTTCCTTCATTATTTTGCACAAAGGTGCCAAGAAACGTGAAACGTTGAAAAAAGCAAAAGAGAAGCCAGTAGCACTAACTCATATTTTTCTTTAAAGATGACCAAATTCAAAGAAATTGTGAGACACGAAGCTACTAGACTTCAGTGCAAAGGCAGGGAGTGGAAGAGTCCAGGTTGCGTGGCATCACCACCTCATTGCTCTTTCAGAGACAGTTTTGGGCATACCTGGGTATCTGCAGGAGTTTAACGTCAGCAGAAGGAACTCTCACCCTTCCTGCTTTTTCCCATTAAAACTAATAAGGTTGTGTTCCCATTGCTTTTGTATTTCACTTATTTGAACACTGACAAATTAAGCACAATTGAAAAGTTTTGCACTACTTCAGATCCAAGACACAGTGAGTATTTGGACAGGGTGACCTACTTCACTCATAGCAATGGGTGTTTATCCAGGAGCAGGATTCTGACCTGCTTTCCTGCTGGAGGAACACAGGCACAATTTATTGTGTATGTGCTTAGGTTGGCTTCGTAGACTCAAATCAATTGAAAGTATTTATCAGCCATTAAGTCACAAACATTCCATACTCCTATTAATAAAAATAACTGCCTACAGAGTTATCCATTTTCAAAGCTCTTTACTATTATTATCGTTATTATTAAATATTTATATTACCCTATGGCCCAGAGGGAATAGTCAGGATCAACTCCCTATAGCGCTCCCAAGTGCACGAGATGTAAATATTAGTTCATATACGTATTAACCATTCGTGTTACTTCCCAGCTCGCCTTCCCGACCACCCTTGCTCCTTCCACCCGGCCAATGAACACTGTAAGAAACGCCCAACCGGACAGGGTTAAGCACTGCAGCCCCCCAGCCCTGCCATCAGCCGCTGTCACACCGCCCATCTCCTCTCATTCTCTCCCACACCCCCTCGGCGGCACCCCGAATGTCACTGCTTTCCAGTCACGCCTCTGCCATTACAGTCTGCCACACTCCCGCAACACCCCACCCTCCGCATCTTGCTGGGGGCTCTGCAACCATATGCTGCGATTGATTTATTAGTCCAAATTTCCCAAGGGAGCACAGCGTACCCATCTGATGCCCCTGCATTTGAGCCTCCGAGTCACAGGTAGTGGAGCAACGTGTGAAAAAAAAATCATCACGTATTCTGTCGGCAAAGCGCTTCCCGTGGTGCATGCAGCGTAAGTTGCTCGTGTGCACCACTTATCCCACTATGTCTGTGGAATAAATTATGCTCCAGAAATTTGCTCTCAATGGCCTCTTTCAGATAGTAGCAATGAGTAAGATAAAACCTGCCACTTTATGTCAAGTCACACTTGTTGAGTACAGATTTAGTAATAGTAATACTTATCTTTTATGTAGCACTTTACATTTTCCAGTTGCTGCACAGAGATTAATTAATCAGTTAGACATATATAAACCAGGCCTGAAGCACATATTGGAGGACTGACAGATGCCTGCGCTGCTGTGAAAGCACAAAGACGACCGCCTGACCTGCACAGGCTCAGGTATGTTTAGTTGGGGTGAGACACCGGCACGAGCCCTGCGATCTGCTCGGATTTAAGCGGGACCACAGGGGCTCCGAGGCTTTGCTCGTCTCCTCTCCACCTGCTGAAAAAAATAAATGTAAGCAAACACCAACCATTCTGCCATACGTCCTGCAAACCCTCTCTTGTGATTAGAGCAGTTACTGTCTCCAAGTCTGGGAAATGCGAAACAAAGACGGATGGGTTTGCATCCCGCTTTTCATTAATGCTCGCTGCCTACGGCACCCCATTGAGAGCTCCCTTTGCCATGGCTTAAATGCTCTCCCAACTCTTGCTGGGCTTGTTCTGAAATCTCTCCGTGTGGTGGAGAGGAAGGTGATGTTTCTGATGGCAATGTGGGAGAAGGCCCCCGCCGCACAGCCACGCTATCGACAGACAGTGCTCATCCGACCTGGCTGCCCAGCTGCTGTTACTGCTGCTGGTGGAGCGCTTCAGACATACTTTCTGAATTAAGCCAAGCCTGGATAATTGGAAGTTGGAACCAACTCAAACATGAGCCAGCAGAAGAGGGATCATGTTGTTCACTGAATTGCTCATTGACAGTGAAGAAAAGCATTTGCAGTGGAGCGCTGCTGTCCTCCAGACGGGAGCGTTGGCCAGCGGAACAGCTCGCAGTTTTGTGAGAGCATCAATTTTCATCTCAGGCTGGTTTTGTGCAGCTCTTCTTGCCCCAGACTATGCCCGAGGCGGTGCAAAGGCAGCCTGGTGACTTGTGCTAAGGACATGCCCAGCGCTACATCTTAGCTTGTCATAAACTAAAAAAAAACCCCCAAACAACCAACCCGTACAAGAAACCACTGACATTTTTATACTTAGGGACTTTCTTTTTTGACATCCACCTTCCTGATATCTTCAGAAAATGTAGGAAGGCATTAATATGCGCATGCAGGATTACTCTTACCCTTATGCCTGTCATATACTTGCTATGTGAAGAAAAATCTTACACTGAGCATGTGTAAGATGCTCAGATGAGCTAAAACTGAAGCGTTCATGAAACTGCAACACCAGCCTTGAAAGCGTCAGTTGAATTAAGAGTCAAAAGAATTTTAAAATTAATAAAAGCGGGGCTCCTTTTATTTGTTGTTTAGTTTCTGAGTCCCTAAGTCATAATTTCAGGATTTTTATACTCAGACAAAAGGAGTAGCGGTCCAACTGTTATTTGAAGTGAAAGATGAGACTCTCCCATAATCAAAAGACTCCAGCAACTGAGATTTTTTTTTTTAAGTCTCAATTATCCAGAAATTCCTAAAAAGAGCTGGCAACACTGCTATAAGACATTAGATTTTCCATGTTTTGACACTGTGAATGTTTACATTCGTATTCACGTAAACTTTCTTGCATTTAATTACAGAGGCACTTCTGTCACCCACAGGCGCTTTCCCATCTTGCATTTACTCTGCTGAAAGTGATAGAGGGTATGGAGCTGCCCCAGGTTCTTAGTGGTGCCCAGCGATACCGCTTGTGGAAATTGGGGATTTTGCACTGAAACCAATGTTTAGGCACTTTAAACTGTGCTGTAAGGAGGCTTTCTGGTGCTCCAGGTGCCTTGGGGTGCCTTCTCATCTCCACTTCCTTGGGCTGCCACTGCAGACACGTATCTCCTCCTCTTTGCTGGGGCTCAGACATGCCTGCCATGCAAGCCAGAGATCTGAGTCATGGAGCTGGCAAATGGCTTTTGTCTTGGTGTTTCTGAATTCTCCCTCGTCTTTGGGGCAAGGAGATGAGTGCACGCTGCTGCAACGTTAAAAATAAAAAGTTAAGTGCCCGAAAGCCTCCAAAAGAAAAATACTAGATTGGAAACGTAATGCCTTGCTGTGCCTCAAGTCTCCCCTTGTGTTCGCTTAACCCTGGCAAGGCAGAACCCAGAGCCTGTCTGTGACCTGACCCATGGGCAGCTGCCTGCGCTTCCCGGGGAGGGAAATGCTGGGGACCGCGCCCCAGCTCAGCCCCTGCGGCTCTCAGGAGGGCACCTGGGGCGTTGCTTTGCTCTGTGAAGGTGAGCGGCTCTTGAAGCCCCAGGAGGCTATACACCCGTGCAAGTCCCCCGTGCTCAACCTGCGTATGCTGGCTGACCCTTAGCTCCTGTCGTCTTGGAGGAGGCACAAAGGGCCGGATCCAGGACACTCTGCATGCGCAGGAGCTGGTCTAAAGCATTGTCAAAACTATCAGATAGCTAGCCAGTTTTAGTTTTACACCATGTAACTGATTCCTTGTTGTATCTGAGCGCTCAGAGGAGAAGCAATCATTTTTTCTGAGCTTGCTTTAATCACGACCGTTGTTGGGGATGGGGGATTAAAGTGTGCATGCAGGCCTGGGACGTGACATTTTTCCAGAGTCAGAGCTCCAAATCAAAACCCCTTAGGTTATATTCAGAAAGGACCATGTTGTGACTGTTGTTTCACGTACGAAAAAAAATAAACCACCGAAAACCAGAGGGTCACTTTTAAAAATATCGCCATGTTTCAACTATGTCTAACAGAAACAAATGTTTCTTCCCTCTTTTCCCCACCATGACGAATGCCCCCACAAGACTGTCAGTTAGATTTTGTGAAGTCCTTATTATCACACTTCACTACATATCAGGATGAATGAAGAGAGCTGTGCAAACACTGCAGATATCTTTTCTTTATTACAACTGCAGCCACTCCCCAGAGACGTTATTAATGTCCACGGCTCTCGTAGAGAGGCGGCGTACACTGGCATCTGATTGCTATTCAGATCAGCAGCCTCCCTCCGTCTGTCTGTGAACCAACACATTAGCAGATACATAAAGGGCTCTCGCTGTGGGCTGAACAAGTTCCTAGGGCCTCCGTCATGAAAAGATAATGGCAGCATGATTGCCAAAATTTTGTGGAAATTGTGCTAAGCCAAAGCAAAACAAAACCCAAGGTAGGGGATGCATTTTTCCTGGGCAATTTATTATTTATCACTGCTCAGCAAACCCCTTTGTTCTTGCCTATGGCAGTTACTCTCCATTTATAGCTCACTTGGGTGTATAGTTCAAAAAGAAGATATATGATGTTTTTTAAGAATGTAGGGGTAAGTCTCATTCCCTGGACCGGGCCCAAGCTTGACAAGGGGTAGCTACATGAGGAATGAAGGTTAAAAAAAACAACCCACAAAGTCTACAGCCATTGCTGCCTTGGGGTTTCTGCAGGGAGAAACCTGATGCGTGGAGTCAACAGCCAGAAGTATTTCATGGATCAGAGAAGGCTCCAGTCCTGCCAAAAGCGGAGCTGCCCTCCAGCGGTTTTGCATTACACATTGGACTGTGGCAGGAGCAATTAAGCAGCCACAAAAGGCAGCACCCGTGAACAGGACCTGGGTGAGAGCTGTGGGCCTGCCTTGCCTGTGGCCACAGAGCCCTGTGTGCTGCAGGACCAGCACCCACCGCTCCAGCCTCGTGCTATCATCTGCTTGAATCCATGACAAATGAATCTGTGATGAATCAGACCCTGTAATATCCTACTCCCAAGCCTATACTTCTTTGGTGTGAAGCAAGCAACATGCCCATTAAGTGTCCATTCAGCCTGGAAAACTAGTAAATACCTATCCTCTTATGATACACCTATATTCTTGGCACAGATATGTACGGGAGAAGAAAGCAAAAATATGTTTAGCAATGAAGACCTGAGCAAGGAGATTTAATTAAGGCAGGAAAACTAGTGTTCACAAAAGAGGATCAGGAAGAGACAGCTGCTTGAGGAAACACAAGAAGAAGGTGAATGCCCTGCTATCTTGTTCCCAACCACATCACAGGTAGCCACAAGTCCCTCACAAGTGCAAACCTCCAAAATAAGCTACTTCGTGTAGATGTCGCAAGACAAAAGCAGTGCATGGCTATGTACACACATCCCACGGGCACTCAGGAGGTGCTCTTGGAAACACAAAAAGTGACCAAAATTGTCAGCTAGTGACAGAGTGTGCAGGGAGCAATGTGGAAAGCTGATTTTTCAGGGAAATCTGTCTATATACATGAGACATGCAGAACTGTGCTGCATGTGAGTGTGCAGCTGTGGTCCTCACGGATGCGGGAGAAGCCCATATCCACACCTCTGCAAGAATGCATTTCAAAAGTAAACCAGGCACTGAAACTGGAGCAGACAGGAGGAAATAGTCCATCCTCTCTATTAACTGATGCCATGCGTTCATCATTGAATATTTCTTTATAACAGGCCCTCAGTTTGCACATAGATCAAGAATGAGAAAAACCATAGTATCTTCTCTTTTCTAGAGCCCCCATGATAAGTACTAACCATGAATATCAGCCTGGACCTGTTTTGTCTCATTAATGTACATAGGAGGAAGCCAATCTCTGGAACTTGGCGTAACGGTATCTTCGCTCAGCTTTGTGCATCCTGACACCAGGGCTTTGCATAGTGTAAAAAGCTCCCTAGCTTAACACAAGCAACTGCCTTTCCCCTCGCTGCCTACTTCCATGGCCCGGAAAGCATTGCCAGCTGCAGTGCTGGTGGAGGTTACCTGATATGCTGTCAAGGCACCTGCTTTATGAACTTGTCGCTGCCTGGGGCTGCCACCTCCTGCCCGTGGCCTCTGAGTACCATGCAGCCGTGGACTTCCCCCTCGCTTGCTTTCCTCCCAAACGAGGATGGGGAGGCACACTGCTGCGCAGATTTCCTCCTAGCCACTCTAGATGTTACGCAGTGAGAGGCACCATTTCCTCCCATTAAAATGAAGCTGAAGGTTGCAATGAGCTGTGGCAATGACCTGATTCTCCGTAACGTCGCAGGCTGTCAGGGTAGAGATGTAGACAGCAGCTGCTTCAGAGGAGGGACTCTTGACTCACGCAGAAGATCCAAGATAGATATTTGCTTTTCAGTGAAGGCAGATTTTTTTCCATGAATCAAAGTCCTGCCCCATTCTGCACCAGTATTAAACTGTCTCTTCTCCCCCTCAGTGTATGGATATACACTCCCCATGGGAATCCTATGAAGACTTTCAGGAAATCTGAAAAACCTGTTTTGTCTGCCTCATGACAAAGATACACTGCCTCCGGATGCAACCAAAAAGTGGCTAGAGGTATTGGACAGAGAATATTTTCATTTGCATATCCACATCATGAAATCACATTACGTTTGCTTTTAAAGGCCTTGTGAATCTTCTTCCCTTCTGGTAAGCAGCACAGATGTACAAAAGTGATCTCATACCTGAGGATGACAGATTTTGACAGAATTCTTCTTGTAAAGAGCTACCCACATTTCCAAACAACAATAAGCAACACATAGATTGAAGTGTTATTTGTTCATAATATAAATTGCAAAAAATTGCTGAGCCCTCTTGGAAAATTATTTTGCTCAGAGAACAATGTATTTTCATGGAAAAGTTTTATTTGTTAGGCAATTCAGTACAATTACTTGACCATGTAGAGTGTGGCTGAGTTGCACTGAAAATTGATACTTTCCATAATGGTGTCTCATTACTGGTGATTCATTGGAGAGGTGCTGCTGTGATAATTAGTGTTTTATGGGCGAATGGGCCGCATTCTTTAAGTAGTCCACTTCCCTAACAATGATTTATTTAAGTGGTTGGTTTCTGATAGTCATGTAAATAAATACATGCTAATGGAACATAGCGACAGTGCTTCTGTTGACAGGTTTCTGTGTCTTACCATAAAGCAGCTGAAGAACTAAATCTGCATATACAAATCCATAATGGTTAGGGGCTTTTATGTGTTTTTGCAGGAGCAGTTTTGACTGAATGCACAAAAAGATGCAAATTTCTCATCTCCTTCAATTTTTACCTCCCAGGCTGGCTTCAAAGCTTACTTTTTAACTTAGATATTTGGAGAAGCTGATGTTGGATGAATGAGCGCTACGATGCATCTGTTGACGGCCTACTGCTGTTTCGGAGCCTGGCTTCCCCCTCCCACTCCATTAACGCACTTTGTCTGCAAAGCGTGCTAGATGCTTTGAGCAATGCCCTACCAAACCAATTCTGCGGGGTCAACAAAAGCAGGGATTTTAACACTGGCTGTGGTGGGTGATGGGGCGAAGGATGCGACACATCCTGTCCTGGCTGCTTCTGCTCCGGTGGCTAAGGTCACCAGCCCCAAGTACTTGTCACCACTGCTTTGCTGGAAGTTACTGCTCCCCGAATTTACCAGCTGAGCTACCCATGTGAAAATGAGCCAGAAATGGTAGGTCTCTGCTAAGTCAGCTTTTGAGGCTGACAGGGGTTAGGGAGTGCGCACAGGAGCAGAGAGCTGGCAGGTCCGAGGGCGGCAGAAGCTGGGCATCTTCTTCGAGCAGAACTGCTGCAGGCAGGGAAAAAAACAAATAAAAAAAAAATTTAAAATCAGCTGAACCAGCAGCTTGGCAGGTTTTACTTCCCAGTCCTGGGAGCCCCCCCTCGGATCCGTGCAAGCCCTGCCCGAGGGCTCGTGGGACAGGGTGCAGTGAGTGAAGCTGGCACAGCTCTTCCACTCTGTCATCCTCTGATCAACGTGAGACAGCCAAAAGAAGGGCTCACAAGCAGTCCTCATTCAATCAGCTCCAGAAAAAATGCAAATAAGCTCAACAACAACAACAAAAAACCCAGAATTTTTCTGGTGCAATTACGGTGCCTATAAACACAACTTCAGCTTCAGTCTCACAGTTTATATTGCTTCTGGAAACTCCTGAGACATGCATAATCTTATTGAGCAAAAACCTGGCCCCACATAAGTAATTAGCAAAACTCCTACCCATTTCTACGAGCAGAATTTTGCGCACCATGAGCAGTTTTTGTTTAAATCCAGAATTCATGCGTGAATATATAAAATTAAGATAGATTATTACAGCTGTAATAAAAGTATATACAAGTACATTCATATACTTAGAAAAAGGAAATAAAGGAAGGATATTTGCTAATAGAATACATAACAGTTTACATCTGCTAGTATAGTTGCAGGGAATTAGACCAGATGTTGAAAGTCTGTCATCTTTTATTTTGAAAGATATTCTTTCAGTGTATATAATCTGGTGTGTCAATTAAAATATGTTCAAGAGTAAATTTCTTCCTCAGCATTATAAACTTACTGTGACAGGGTGGCTGAGTCATGCTTGTCTGAATCGCTTCAGATTTTCTACATTCCTTCAGCCAGACTTAATTCCCCGCGGACATGAAGAGGATCAGTTCCTTGGTCGTGCCAGCCGGGAGGGCACGATAGGGCTTTCAAAGGCTGGCAGGCAGAGTGGGATGTCCTTCCCCTTAGTTTGTCACAAGCCTGTGTTCTCCCCAGGGACAGAAAGCTGTTTCTTCTTGAGGTGAGGATGGTAGCAGGCTCTTTTCATTGCTGCCTTCTAAAGCCTAAGATGTTTGGTGAATGTGCCCTCTGATTAGATGGTGGAAGAGGTAAAGCAGGCAAGAGGCTGCCTATTTTAAGATAGGTTAGATGTTAAGGCCCCGCACCTCAGGTCTCCCCAAGATACCTACATATCTTTGAGGGTTTCAAACTGCGGGACTCCACACAGCCCGTGACTCATTGGTTTCTCCCTCCCAGAGTTAATCTTTGAACACTCAATGCTTTAACGGGCACTTTCTTGTAAAAAGCCACCTTGTTGTAATTGTGCTGTTTGAGCAACAAACAGATAAATCTTGCAGAAATTTGGAGAGAGGTGCTGACCCAAACACAGATTATTGTCGCACAGACCTCAAGGTAGAAGCACTGGTGCGCAGACATGCGTGCAAGGCAGCAGCACAGCAAGGTCCCTACTTGCAGCTGGTCCCTTGACCCCAGCCACCTCCCAGGTGCCAAGTACAACTTTATGTCTTTCAATAGCATTTTCCATTATTTTTCTCATCATTTAGCGGGGGGGAGCAAGCAGCGTGTAAGAGCTCAGCCTGGAAGAAGGGTGACAGCCCTGACCACCAGTTTCAGCAAAACTGTGGATGTCTTTAAACCCGTGCACGGGTACTGGCAGCTGCTGGGTTGCTCCAGCAGAGCTGGCTGTTCTCCTTGCAGGGTCACCTACCACCTCCCTGACCCGCTTTGGGGTCTGCTTCATGCGGGCTGCTCCCCAGAGATGCCTGTCTCAGCTTTTCTTCAGCTGCCGGTAACGAGGCCTGACAGCCTCTCCCGACAGCCTCCGCCACAGTAAGGGAGGGCTTGTGTTGTGTCCGACCTACACCATCATTGCTGAAACATTGGTCCAGTCCTAGCTGTCTCCTCCACGGGAGGCATGGCCAGATTAGCTGTCTCCCCTGAGGCTAAACCGCACCCATTTCTTTCACACTTGGCTAATGGGTCGTGTTTTCTTGGCTCTGCCTTTTCCAGTGGTCTCTTCTGAGCTGTCTCCGGCTGGGTCTCACCTTTCTTCAAGTGCAGTACCCCAAACCTGACATAGCTTTCCAGCTGAGACCATGCCGGTGCTGAACAGAGCTAAAACATTACTTTACATGTTCTTACGTACATGTAGGAATATGAGGTTTATCTTTTTCATTACAGCATGACACAGTAGACTCACATTCAGCCTCTGATCCACTACAGTTTCTAGATTTTTTTGAGTTATAGATTTAGTTATTTGCAGAGCTGGTCCCTCTTTGGCATTTGCTGTTTGGACATTTCCCTGTTAAATTGCATATGTTTTCTTTTTCTTTTTTTGGGGGCCATATCTCAAATATATCAAGCCATTTGAAGCCTGCCCCCAGCACCGCAGAGGGTGCTCGCCCCTTGCTGCTGCCTGTAAATGCAACAGGCTCATTCTCAAGTCCATCATCGGCACCGTTGGCTTCGCTGCCAAAGACACTGAGCAATCACAAGGCCACAGCAGCCTCCCGCCGAGCCCTTCTTGATCAAAACTTCCATTTTGATAATGAGCTAATCACTGGTACTGTCTGAGTAACGTTTTCCAGTCAGTTTTGTGCCCACCATGCAGTAGATCTGTCTAGACCACACACTCGCTGCGCTTGCCTGCAAGCGCTCTGCAGGAGACGCCGTGACCAGACATGCATTTGCTTCTGTCAGCGAGATCTGTCACCCTGTCACATAAGGAAATAAGACTGGTTTGACAAATCCATGCTGGCAGCTACTCCTTCCCTGCTCCCTTCCAGGTGTCTAGTTATTTGCTTCAGTATTTTTTGCAGGAGCTGGTGTTGCGCTGAGGGATGTACACTTCCCCAGAGGCTCCTGCCCCTAGCCCTCAATGACAGGCACCCTACCTCTCCTTTTACGGTCCTTCAGAAGATGTGGCAAGAGCTCAGCGTTTGCAAATTCTTACAGAAAATCCCCAATGGCCCTGAAATTTCAGGGCCCCCCCACCCCCCACCCCATTCTTTGAGCATCTTAAGATTTAGATCATGGGGTCTAGACAAACGTGAAAGCACCATATTTATTTAGAAAGTATGAGTTAACCTGGTGCTTTGAACTTGGTTGGAGGGCTTGTTTGTTTTCAGTGTTATATTAGTTACATAAATCTCTTTTTTATGTTCCTGCATGAAAACTTTGCTGTCGACTAAGACTGTATACAAAGCCTGAGTCACTTCCTTTGAGGCGTACTATGTTAAAATGTGGGATGAGTGTCTGAGATCTCCATTTTGTTGTGAAGAGCTAAAATAAAGAAATCTTCCAAGAGCAGCTGGCAGAAAATATTTGTAATGAGAGCTGCCAACTACTAGAGGAAAGTGGCTTATTTATACAGGGGCACCACTGAGACAGACTGAAGAGACAGACTGCGTTGGATTTAGAAAATGAAAATCACCCGAGTGGACAAGGCTGTAAAAACTATATAATATAAAAAATGAATCTTGTAACCCAGCAGCACCTGCATCTGGCAATCTCATTCATGCCTTCTGCAGGAGATAAACCTTCTTGCTCTATCAAATAAACCCCATAATTACATTGCTTAAGTAGGATATTAAGTGGCATCATGTTAAGCCATTACATGACCCTTGTCATCATCAGCTCTGCCGGGCAGGAGGAGAGCCGTTGCTCCCTGCTGATTTCTCTGGGTATCTATTTAAGCATACTGTGGTAATTAGAAACATCTAAAGAAAGCCCTGCCCAGGATTACAGGGGCTGAATGGAAGAAACCCTTCTTTCTGGTGGCTACAATGCCCTTACCTGCCGTTGTTGTGTGAGCGCACACATCCCTGCCAACGTCCCTCATTTGATATGATCCAAAGCTCTATGGGGTAAGAAAGCAAAGAGGTTCAAAGGCAGCATCCTTTTCCTCCTCCGACTGATAGAGCCTCTGCCACTGGCAAAGAGGAGCTTTCCACAGGGCTTGAAAGACCAATCTACTAATTCCCTTTGCTTTACTCCTTTATGCCTTTCTCTGAAGAGAAACGTGCAGGTTTCAGGTGCCAGCTTCATTCTAGGCATCCTTCCTAATTACCTGAACCGCAATCATTAAATGCAGCACGTATATTGATCACTATCATGAATGTTGCCTTTCTAATATTCAGTGACTGTGAATCAAACTGTGTCACAGATGTGGATTTCAATGACAAGGCATATCCGAGTGCACCCCACAGATTTCCCTTCCTTATAGTAACCATAGCTGAATCAGGAAAAAAGAAAATCATTCAAGTTCCTGTCTTTTAGGTATTATCTAAGGTAATATGATTAGCTCAGGAGCACTACTGAACACCTAGTCCTGGGAAAAATTTCAGCTTTGGGTGGGAGAAACCCCTTGCTGACCATGAAAGGTGTTTGGGAACATGCTTCCAGACTGGATTGCCTCCCAGATTTAGGAAACAGATGGCTTAGAAAGGTTTATGTTCATTTTTCAAAGCACCACTTTTAACATTTGTCTTTCACTTAATTGTGTTTCAGCAGAACATTTCTTCACTTTCCGCAGGAAAACCACCACAAAAGGATTTCCAGCTCTGTGCTGTGCTGCCATCCCTGCTCCTCTCTCACTCACAAGATTTACCCCTCGGATGCCTGGGCTCAGATGCTGCTGTGCTTTCTAGAGACTAAGAATTGTTCACAAGCAAGCTCACAAACAAGCAGCACTTCATGTCACTGTCAAGTAATTATAGTGGTGGATACAGTTCGTAATAACGCTTTATTCACAGGAAAAAGTCAGAGATATCAATGATCTTTGTCAAAAGGGAGGTTGAAAGCTTTTAAGATACATAAGGAGAAATAGAAGTTGTCCACTTCAATCACAAAACCAGCCTTATGTTTTATAGCCAAGGGCCAAAGCAAAATGGGTTGAGACATGCCAGTAATACAAATGATTTTGCCTGAACTATTTGAGACAGGCACGTGAAAAGGGCTTGTCTGAGAGATATTTTGGTCTTAATATGCATTGCCTGTTAATAACCTATTCCCTTGTTCCCCTCTTTCATGACTGGGTTGCATTCTAGGCTGGGAGGATCCAGTTCCAGCCATGAGATGGTCCAAACCATATGCAGCACTACAAAATTTGGCCAATATTTTACCCTGCGAGCAAGAAGAGTCACGCACCACTAAAACTTCTCAGTGCCTGGCCGTGTAATTTATCCACATAATCGCCTAAATAGGTGCACAATTGCACACTCCCAGCCAGCCTGGGGGGGGATGTGAATGCTAGGTTCACTGGTAATCCTCCGGCCTTTTTGGACCAGAATAGCTATTCCAAAACAAACATGCGGAAATAGCTGCTCTGGAATAGCTCACCAGGTGTCTTTGCTTTCCTGAAAAAAGATTCTTTCTCCTGAATAATCACAGTCCTCTCATCTCCAGAGTGGCTTTTCTTCAAATAGCATGCCCTAGTGGGAACTACTCCCAAGCAGCCACTGGGAGATGATGTATCCTGCAGCAGTTATTACAGCCAATTTGCTCAGGTAGAGAAGGTCAGTAGAGGTGTTGACTAGAAATGCTCTTGGACCAACTTACCTGGAGGTTAAGGAGCAATTTTCTTTGCTAAGGAGTGGAACATTTTACCTAAGCACTTTCTGTAGACACACAACTGATGCTGAAAAAAAAGAGTGGAGTCTATTTTTGTCTCTTGTCATCTGCGTCTCAATCATGGTATAGAATTACTCTGGTCCAGCGATTGCCTGCACGGAGAAGGGCCCATATTCATTCCACCTCCAGGGTTTCCATTAACACAGCAGTTACACTGTCATTTGGGCAGAAAGCCCGAGTCAAAGAACTGCTTCATTTGATCTGCATCTGTCCTAAAGTAATATCCCTCTGCTCTTTCCATCCTGTTTCCCTCTGAGGCAGCGGACTGCTGTTTTTGTGAGGAATGACTGCCTCCATTTGACAGCAGAATACTTTGAAGCGATCACGCTAAGCAGGCAGCTCTGCTGCTACGAATTACTGTCTACAGCACATTACGGTGACCTCCCTACCTTCCTTTTCCATTTCATATGAGGACCTAGAAAGGAAAGGCACCCTTGTGTGCATGGTAATAATTCAAATATGCTGCTTTTTGGCAATTCTTTCAAGGTAACGGAAAGCAATTTTGTTGGAAAAGGAGAATGCTCAAATAACACGGATCCCACTCTCCCCTTGTGTTTGGCATGGTGGAATTTACAGGCAGCCCCTATATTTCTGGGTGATTGAAAATTTGCCATTACGGAGGTCCCAGTTCAAAACCGGCCCTTTTTTACCACCAAATTTTGCTGTCAGGATATCAGGTTACTATTGCATATAATCTCTCCCTAAGGGAATTTATGGATCTGATAGTCTGATGGATGCTTTTATGTCTAGTAGCAATTTCACACATTTTCCCCTGTCCATGTGTCTTTTAAGTTAAGAAAAGGCCCCAGCTAGGACAAGAAACATGTAACACAGTGAGGTTGCCATCCTCTGCCAACCTAAGAAAGACAAAATTTTTATACTTATTTATTTATATTTTTTGCTGTAGTAGCCTGAGAAACCATGAACAGAACTGTGAGCACGTCCTTGTAAATCCTTCTGATTAAAATGTCTTGATTTGCAAAGGTCATTCTTTGACAAGGAAAACACAGGATAGTCTCAGCATCTTTAAAATGTAGGATTCCTACGACGAATTTAGGAATGAAAAACTGTTATCTCAATAGATTCATTTTGTAAGACAGATAAGGGAGATATTATGTGGGGAATATTTATTCTGAACAACCCTAGGTTTTCTGTAAGGGAGAAATGATGCCCAACTTGCAGGTCCTAAAATGAGGTCTATTTATCTATTGCTAATGATAACAGTGACCTCTTGTGGAAATTTCTAAAATCTTTTCTAATTTAAGTTACTTTAACCTGGTTGTAGTTTTGGATCTGCTTTTGGCATTTCTAATACATTTATTACTGTTCATAAAAGAATAAGCAATTTAAGGTAGCCCCTTCTCCCTTGGCCAAGTTTATGACTAGGCCCCTAAATTCAGTGTACCAGATCTTTAAGTTAGAAAGGAAAATACTACATGTATGTTGTTATTTTAGAAGAAGAGAGTTGTTTTAAAAAAGAAATGGATGGGCCTTAGGTTTACTGATTAAGCATCCTGCAATATCCAGAAGTCACAGACAGATTTTGGTATTTCGAATTAAAGCCGTTACATCTGTTTGAGCAAAAGCAGCTTGTTTGTGCTTCCTTAATTAAAAATGCCACGAACCATGAAGTTGGTTTCTAATGAGTCAGTAATAACCGCACCTGGGCTAACAAATTTGTCTTTTGACTTCAAAGCCTTGTCAGACCAGCCATTACTTCAGACACAAAAGGTATCTTCGGACTAGTGTCACAGGATGTTTTGTAACGTACCTCTCTTTTTGGTTTCCAGCTGGATGTCGTGCCATTTTAGACTTGGGGTTAGCCCTCATACCATGGCTTCTCAAAGTCATAGACCGACGTCTGGTCTGCAGTTAGCTAAGAACCCGAGGTTTGTACCAGAGCAGCTGAGTCTCATCTACACTCTGCTAAAGGGGCTGGTAGCTTTTGCAGAAAGACAGGATGAATAAACACAGGGCACCAAAATCTAATTGTCACTGGAAGATTTGCCAGACCTCTGCTGTCAAAAACCAGTGTACCTTGCAAAAGGTGTGCCAACAGCTAGGAAAAGATGGGGTTTTTACCTCATAAATAAAATTAATAGAAGAAAAAGGAACTAGTGGCTAAGGATAGTGGAGAGAGAGCCTGGGTGAAGTCGTAATTTTCAATAAAGACGTTGATGTTCACCAGAGGTTAAATGTGATATGGATAAGGAGACTTAAAACACAGGAAAAAAAAGGTCATGGTTCTTTATTCGCTTAACTACAGAGACATCAAATTACCTTACTCCTGGAGGAGTGAATGACACTATTTTTTTTTATGGTAGATTTTTTTTTTTTAATGTGTCTATCCAGTTAGGAATGTTACCTTCTGAAAACATTGTAATGCCAATATTTAAGAAGAGAGAGAACTAATTAGGTACTTACAAGCCTATCAAGCTGACCTTAACAGTGTGTAAGACTTTAGAGCAGTCCTGAAATGAAAGGACAACTAAAGACCTGGAGTTAAATGAAAAAATGGGATAAAATCACCAGAGACTAAGCAGACTGCTGCATCTCCTTGGTCTAAGAAAATAATTAATCTCATTTGGTTTTGACACAGTTCAACATGGGATCCTAGCAATAAAGCCCAAGGAGACGGTGATGAATGGACAAATCATAAGGCTTATGGGATGCACTAATGGCATGTTGAAAAGGAATTATGTGGCTGGAGATGGGAAAAAATACCTAGTGTTTTTTCTCAAGGATCAGTCTTGGGAGAAGGCCTTCCTATTTAATAACTCCTGAGGTTTACATAAGCATGGGAGTGTTTTACAAAGCTGAAGGGGATCAGTACAGAGGAGGAAAAGGATATTGTGCCTGAAGACCCACAGGACTGAACTGAACTGAATGGAAATGAAACTCAATCATGCAAAACATTTGGAAACTAGCAATGAAAAGTTATCTGGAAGGTAGCAGCTGAAACCTGGAAATGACGAAAGGAGAGAAAGAAAGAGCGAGCTTATCACGACTCACCAATGGCACTGGGATCCATTAAGGGGAAGATTCAGTCTTGAGGGAGATATGTCCCACACAGGTGGGGAAATACTGGAATATAATACAGTGTGCATTTCTAGGCAGGTATATTAAAGACACAGGAAGTCAGAAGAGGATCAAATGCAGAGATGGGCTACTTCGACCGTCAGGGAACAGGAGGAAGCTGTCCTGCTCCCGCCAGCAAAAGGAGGGCTGAAGAAGGTTATGGTTACTCTGCACAATTACAGTTGGGCTGGAGGACATGGAAGGGAAAGTCTGCAAAGCATACGCCAACCGCTGAGCCTAGAAGCTTTTTGCAGTCTTTGCTTTGACCAGTCAGTGTCCGCAGTAGCTGAAGGATCAAAGTCCCACGATAATGTGAGTAGCCTGAAGGGACCACAAACAGAATGCCATGAAGCGAAAGAAAGAATAAATACACCTTCCATATACATCATGGGGTAGACATAGGCAACAATTTACTTTTATGAAAAAAGCAATCTGTTTCATGAACAGCAAATAAAAAAGAGCACACGCTTGGCCGAAATGAGCAGTCATTTGAAATGTGAACCAGTGTTTGTTAAAGGAGTTTTGGCACATGCCATCAATTTCAGTTATTAGCACTGGCTGAACGATGCCAACGCTATACAATAATCCCATAATCAGAGAGCTTATAGCAGAGGATAGGAAACACAGCAAGCTTTGCAAAATGGTACTGTAGTTGCTTTCTTTATCCAGGGGCTACTTATTAACAGAAATAACATCATCCCCCCCCAAAAAAAAATAATTATGTCATCCTTTAAAAAGAAAAGAAAAACAATGCAGTAGTTTAGCTTCCTGATGTTGACTGTCCTCCTTTCAGGACAGTCAGAGCTTCAGGACAGTCAGAGGACAGTCAGGACCCTGTGAAATTTGACTGGTAATGGATTTTTCCTTTCCTTTCCTTATATAGTTACTTCACAGTGAAAATAGCACATATATAGAAATACATATTCAGTAAAGCAGGTAGCTGATAAACAGCCTAACCACAACATAGTCATATTTGTTCTTGTACATATTGTACTGAGCATTGTGAAACTGGGACACACAGTACTGAAAGCATTATACTACACCAGGAGACCATATTCCATTACCATTTCACATGGGGGAGAAAGGGAAAAAAACCCCACTGTTCATTTTGCTTGTTTTTCTTTTTCTGTAATTACTTCTTAACATTCATCACTTAATATAATCTCAAAATTTCCACAGGTCTCTCTCAAGTTTCAGAAACAGCAGCGTGGCAGCAGCACAGCCAGGGGATCGGCATTTCACCTAGGCAGTGTCGCTGTCCCCACAGCTTTTGATCGAGCCCTCTTGTCATTAATCCAAGCCTCTGGCCTTCGGATGTTTAATTACCTTTCTTTTAAAGTGATGCATGGTCGTTTACAGTAATATAATTGTCCTCCTGGAAAATGTCTTGAGACATGAAGCTCTCCTTGAGAAAACAGGCTGAGACACAGTGTCCCGGTGATTCCTGGACTAAATTGCTGCACCAGCATGCGGCCAGCATCAGGACGCTGCACCCCCAGGCAACACTCATTTGTCAGAGCAGCATCGCCGCGTCCCGCTGCTTGGCAAAATGGTAAAGAAAAAACTGTCGTAGTCTGGCGAGGGGGCAGGAGGGATGCAATGGCAGGATCGCCAGGCTCCTGCCTGGGAGCCTACAAAGATAAAAGCAGTGCTGAGTCACTCGCAAGTCCGGAGGCCAAATACTGCTCCAGTCACACTGACACCCCCTTCCCCAAAGACAACGTGTTTGCTGAGAGAAAACAGCCATACAACATGTAATTGCTGCTCTCATGTCTGGAACGCCCGCTGGTGCTCAGGGAGTCGGTCCAGGCTTATAAGAGGTTGCCGTGGGAGCAAAAGAGGGAAAAAACCCAGCAGAATTAGGGTGGAGGAAGATAAGAAGGGTCTGTCCTACTGTAAGAGACAAGAAGGGAAGGCTTGTTCATAGGTACTGAGGCCAAAAAAAGTGATGCTGCCAGCAGTTACAAGGTCCATGCTGCTCTTCGTTGCTCTCCTATTTAGCTTTAAAATTGCGGTGCAATCTTTGCTAACAAGAAAGAGGGCAGGCGTAGGCGATGCAGGGTCAGAGAGGAGCTCTGAGCGCCTCGCTGAGTGGTCTGAGCACAAGACAAAAATGCCAAAAGCCCAGACTCGCTGCCAGACCGCCGGCTACAACCGGCGCTGGGTCAGAGCGACAGCCGGGCCTTTGCTGTATACCGTAGGGATTACTCATGCTCTGAGGGAACAAGATGACACGGCAGATTTACTACTAAACGACTAGTTCCCAGGGCTCCCAGGGCGGCCCAGCCTGGTTTTCTCAATTTGTTTCTTCTGCTTGATCAATAGTATCTAAAAATGCAGATTTTTTTCCTTAGTGGGAACTGGAATTGGAATTAAGGGCATCTCTCTCCTCTGCTTGGCCACCAATTTTCATGAACGTTACAAGAACTGAGGCTTCTGTATCGCTGGGAAATCTTGCTGAAATCACCAAGCGGCTTAAAATTTTGTGGTGGGAAGGATTGCTCCTCCAGCTGCGAGACCTTACGGAGTCCCACTGTTGCTGTCATTGCTGGCAGCGACACTCGGAGCCCTCTAGAAAGATGGGAGGGATTATTTCATGTTTTACACGCTCTGGGTGTATTTTAACCACAATAATAAGTAGCGATTGCAACATAACACGGTCTCTGGCAGCGGCTGGTCGCAGTTCAGTCCTGGCAGTCTGCACCATGGGGCAGGATAATGTATTTACCTCCCAGTAGCTGTAGGGAGAGGAAGCTGGTTTCAGTCATCTGGCACTGGGTGCTTACTGGTGTGGCTGAAAGCAGAGGCACAGCCTTGCACTCAGGCATGGTTTTCTATCTAAAAATCTAGCAAGAGAAATGAAGCATTAAAAGGAGCCTCGGTGTCTCTTTCCAGAAGAAATCGAGGACCGAGTTTCTCCGTTAGCTGCTGGATGGGATGCATGGATGCAGGCAGGTTTGCAGGGCTGTTCCCAAGCAGCTTCTGGGAACTTCATGGGGGACTCCTGGCTCCGAGGAGAAAAGGGCTGAATTTTCCCAAAGTACAAATATTATACTAAAATTCCCAGAGGGACACAGAACATACAGGCAATAACCGTCTGCACAAATGTGCCTGGGAAAAATACTTGCATCTGTACAGCCCTTGAAGGCATAGAGTTATTGGCAGGAACAGAGTTGGTGGGACGCAGCGCAGTGCGAAGGCTTGCTGTAGGGCTCTTTCTCTGGGTGCCTGCGAGCGGTTAAAGGGTAGGGTCAGGGCGATGCCCTTGGGTTGGCTCGGTGCAGCCCAGGCGGCAGGCTTTTTGCCCATGCAAGAGCCAAGAGCTAAGTGGAGGTGAGAGAAGACAGGGTGACAAGTCAGCCTGGTGTTCCTGTTAGATGATGTGCAACGAGGGGAGCTGGGTAACAGTGGTAACCAAAAGAAAGGTTTACTGTGCTGGCCGTAATGACAGCTACGCACAGCTCAGCTACACACAGCTCCGCGACCTCCTGTGTTGCTCACGAGGGGATGGAGTGAGCGGAGGAGGGCAGTAAGTCAGGTTGGGATGGCAGTGAGGTGGCTCAGCAAAACCACCCAAGTTGTGGTTTTGTTCAGACTCCCCTTGCTCCCCTCCTTACCCTCCAAATCCTTTGCCTGTCAGTACAGGAAAGAGAAAGAGAGATAGAAAATGTGTAGGGAAAGAAGAGCAGGGAAACTCAGCAAAGGACTGCTAGATTTAGAAGATTTCTAAAGGAAAGCATTTTGATGAATCATAAAATAATTTAGGTTGGAAAAGACCCTTAAGATCATCGAGTCCAACCATAAACCTAACACTGCCACGTCCACCACTACACCATGTCCCTAAGCACCACATCTACACCTCTTCTAAATACCTCCAGGGGCGGTGACTCAACCACTTCCCTGGGCAGCCTGTTCCAACTCTTGATAACCCTTTTGGTGATGAAGTTTTTCCTAATATCCAATCTAAACCTCCCCTGGTGCAACTTGAGGCCATTTCCTCTCGTCCTATCACTTGTTACCTGGGAGAAGAGACCGACCCCCACCTCTCTACAACCTCCTTTCAGGTAGTTGTAGAGAGCAATAAGGTCTCCCCTCAGCCTCCTTGTCTTCAGGGTAAACTACCCCAGTTCCCTCAGCCGTTCCTCACAAGACTTGTGCTCCAGACCCTTCACCAGCTTCGTTGCCCTTCTCTGGACACGCTCCAGCACCTCCATGTCTCTCTTGTAGTGAGGGGCCCAAAACTGAACACAGTATTCGAGGTGCGGCCTCACCAGTGCTGAGTACAGGGGGACGATCACTTCCCTAGTCCTGCTGGCCACACTATTTTTGATACAAGGCAGGATGCCATTGGCTTTCTTGGCCACCTGGGCACACTGCTGGCTCCATATTCAGCCGGCTGTCAACCAACACCCCCAGGTCCTTCTCTGCCTGGCAGCTTTCCAGCCGCTCTGCCCCAAGCCTGTAGCGTTGCACGGGGTTGTTGTGACCCAAGTGCAGGACCTGGCACTTGGCCTTGTTAAACCTCATACAGTTGACCTCGGCCCATTGATCCAGCCTGTCCAGGTCCCTCTGTGGAGCCTTCCTACCCTCAATCAGATCAACACTCCCGCCCAACTTGGTGTTGTCCGCAAACTTACTGAGGGTGCACCCGATCCCCTCGTCCAGATCATTGATAAAGATATTAAACAGAACTGGCCCCAATACTGGTGTTCACTTGTGACCGGCCGCCAAATGGATTTAACTCCATTCACCACCACTCTTTGGTCCCGGCCATCCAGCCAGTTCTTTACCCAGCGACGAGTACGCCCACCCAAGCCATGAGCAGCCAGCTTGTCCAGGAGAATGCTGTGGGAAACGGTGTCAAAGGCTAGTAGGTAGACAACATCCACAGCCTTTCCCTCATGCACTAAGTGGGTCACCTTGCCATAGAAGGAGACCAGGTTAGTCAAGCTAATGAAGAACACTTTGACTAGCCTTTGTTCTGCTGAGCTTTCCCGCTCATCCCCAAAGGCATGGCTGTACCAGAGGAAGAACCAGGGGAGCAGCCCCAGCTGCAGGACACATGCTCCCTCTGGCACGGCGCGGTCACTCGGGCCTCTCCTGCCAGCCCTCCCTCCCTGCTGTGACCGCAGAATCAGCACTGCTTCTAGCAGTCAAACCACGCCGGGAGGTCTCCAGCATTAATTCTCTTTTCCTTCTCTTGTGAATAGCTCTCTCTCCCTGGCACGCTTCGGATAGTCTGGGAGAGATGGGAAGAAAGGTGTCAGCTTGCAACCGGTGACAGAAACATGGGATCCAGAGGAAGGGCCGAAGAAGAAGCCAGCAGGCAAGATGGGCCCAGCTCTAGGCAAGATGGGCCCAGCTCTGGGCCAGAACAAAGCCGGGGTGCACAGAGCGAGATCTGGGAGCATCTCTGGCTCTCCCAAATACTAGGTAACAGTCAAGTATTCCTACAGTGCCTAACTGGTAACACTAGCACGGGCTGCTGTCAGCTGCCGCTCCTCGAGCTCAGAGGTGACCTCCCAGCTGCCACCTCCAACGGCGAGTTGAAGGGGATTGAGATGCATGGTTTTAGTCCGATTAGCATCTGTATTTTGTGGCCACTTCCCTCACAGATAGCAGAAACCTCGTCTACTTCGTTCGGGTGCTGCAGGCAGACTTCTCTCTACCATCTGTTCTGCGTTGCTAGCTGTTTGGCTTTCTAAAGCTGTGGGCAGAGGAAATGGCAAAATTGCCTGTTGAACAGAAAAAAAAAAGGCTAAAAATATGCTTGTATCACATCATGCAAACTCTGCCACCAGCAGAAACATCTCTGACTTATTCTCGCAAAGGCTATCGATCCAGCTGCCTTTGGGGTTGCCTGGCTGCTTGGCTCACTCGAGCCTCCATGAACCCACCACAGACCTTGTGCATGGAGATGCCTCTTTTCTCTCCATAATGCTGAGTCATTCAGGGTTATACGGGTGAAGGCTGATTATGAGCAATTACAGGAGGGATCTAAGAGAGAGAGTGACTGAGCCTGGACTCTCTGGTCTGATAAAGCTCTACGTCAGCACTAGCAGTGCTACAAAAGTGGAAAAAAAAAGTAGATTGTGGGCTTGGAGGAAGAATCCCTTCCCTTGTTCAGGTCCTGGTGCCTCCAGTTGGTGCCTCTTAATTCTGGTACCAGAAGAGAGAAATGGTGAGCTGTTAAGGCCACCTGCCGACGACTTCTTCCAAAAATCTACCTTCACTAGCCCATCCTCCTCCACCCGAGCCCTAAACAGACCAAGCCCCTACAGTTTACCTTTAATCTTCAAATACAAGGGCTAGGGAGCACAAAGAGAAGCTAGTAATATCCTAGTCCAAAACAAAAAGTAGTCCTTCACACAGCTTCCAGCCAGCCTGTGGACGTCTTCACCAAACAAGGCTGTGGATGCCGAAAGTTCCCATGAGTTCAAAAAGGTGCCATAAAAAATATGGAAGAGAGATCTACTAAGGGCTCCGAAACACATAGGCATCACATCTGGCTCAGGAAGTCTCTTCGGTGCTAGAGGCTGGGAGATGAAGTATTAGTACTGCCCTGTTTTCCCCTGGGTTTTTTGGCTACTGCTGGAAGCAGAGCACTGGGCCAGACAGGCGTTTATTCCAGTCCAGGCTGGTGGCCTTACGCTCCTTTTTGGTGCAGTGTACTCCAGGCTCTTTGGTCATCATCAGCCCTGTATGCACAAGCCTGGGCTCGTGTCCTGTCCTCATTCAATGGGAAACGTGATGAACAGACAAACCCCTTTGGCTACTTTTCTATGATTTCATCCAAAATTTATCACCGCTTCTCCCATGCTGCACGTCTCCCCCTTCCCGCACACTTAGCAGACCAAGAGCTTATATTTCATTTAGGGAGATCAAGCCAGAGCACTGTAAAGCCTTGTGTACGTGCTTGGCTAGGAGATGCCTGCTAGGATTCCCTATGCCTGTCACTAGCATCATATCCGAAGCCAGAGCCAAACTGCTTCCCTCACAGCCCCACTCCCAGCTGTGCTCACCCCCTCCCACACCCAGAGACCCTTTTTGTGAAACTTCTCGTTACCTAACAAAAAAATCAAGGCTATGTCTATACAAGCAAATTAAGAAGGGCCGAGGAAAGCTTTTGGCTCCTGCCAGATAACGTTACCACCCCCACCCGCCCCCTCAAAGCTGCAGCCACCGCTCAGGAGTTAGCACAACACAGGGACCATTCCGGATAGGTAGTTTGTGTGAAGCTGCACATTTTGGGTGGGAAAGAGGGTTTAACAGCACGGACACACACAGCTGCTCTGTGCCAGGCAGTGCTTGTGCCAGAGAACAATCTCACACACAGTTTATGAATAGAGGCAGAGCCAAAAACGTCCTCGCTTTCCCTGTATTCTTTCTTCCACCTCAAATGAATGGAGGCAAAGTGACGAAGCGTCTTTAGCTAACCCTCCCCGAGTCCTGTGTGTCCCTTCCCCTCTCGGTGTGCTTTTATTTGCAGTGGCTGTTCCTTGGTTTCTGCCCGAGCGGGTGCATGTCAGACGTGAGCCACGCGCTCCTGTTCCAGGACCGGCTCCAATCCCATACGTGTTTGCGAGCAAACCCACTCCAAAGCAGGGACAGATGACTCAAGCGAGAACTCAGAAATATTTAACTCCTCCATGCCAAGAGGTTTTCCAACACTAAGCGCCGAAGTAACGGAGTGCTGAGCGAAAAGCAAACTGCCATCAGCAGCTGGCTCTCTAACGTGGGCTAGATATCTCTGCTAGAAAAAAGAGGTACACCCAGGCTGTCTTACAACTGGAAGGACATAAACTCTTACCGACGTCTTGATACACATCCTCCAAGAGGAGTTACTTGTTATTACCCATAAAGATAAAATCAAGAAGCCTCTACACTGTAGAATTAGCATGTAATGACAATATTTGAAAAGGTCCAGCCAAAGCTGACACTTACGCAGAGTTGATTGCTGCAAAGTATACAAGAAAATTACTTGCCTGAAAGCACCATCTGGTAAGGAGGCACCTCTGCAAAATGAGGAGCCTGCGATTCAGACACACAGCTTCTGAATGCAATCCCGTAACTATCTACACAGCAAACAAAACACTCAAATGTGCGAAGAGTGGGAGGCACTTTTTTTTATAACTCCTTCATTTAGGAAAGTGTGATTGATTTGGGCTTCTCTTGCAAAAGAAAACATACCAGAAATAATAGAAATTCAGAGACTGGACAAAACAAAACAAAAACAAAACAAGAAGAGAAATAAAAAGATCTCTGTGCACAATTAATTTGAGGAATTTGTTGATACACCATGGCACTGAGATCACAATATTGCAGGATTAAAGAAGGAATGGTTTGGTTTTTTATGAATGCCATGACTATACCGCATTACCGCATTACTTGCTAAAGGTCAGAGCCTCCCTCAAATTCTATATACCACAAGTTTGGAAGAGGAAAAGAAAAAGCTTTCCACGACATATAGAAGCCTCAAATTGAGGGATTTGGGAGAAATATCTTGCCAGATTCTTTTCATTTTTCCCGTTCAAGCATTTCTTGTACTTTTCAAGTGTCTGGTACTAGTCAGTGTTGAGAAAGGACATTAGGCCACCTGGAACATCATCCACTTATGGAGAATTTACTCTGCTGCTGGGATCAAATGTGCTTAATCCTGAGCTTCGTAATTAAACCTGGTGTTGGCAGAGAGGGGGCAGAGAGCTAATTCGTATCAGCAGTGAGTAAAAGAGAATTAAAATTTAATCTAAAGTAACTTCATCTCTTTCAAACAGTTTTTCCACACATACACTTAAGCTTTGGGGATGGTGCATCTTAAGCAAACCAGGCTGGATACTTCAGTATTAGCTGAATAGTAATAGTATTAGAGGAATAGTAATTCCTCTGGAATTACTCTGGTCCCACTGCAAAGCATGGTGCTTGAGGTTCGGGTTCTCCCTCACGTGCCCTCCTGCACTTCACTTCCAGCAGAGACCAAGGAAACAAAGAACCAAGAGGAGGGGGAAGAGGCTGGGGTGGAAATGCACATGGCACACATACTCAGTGACTTCTGGTTCTGGGTAAGTAACTTTTGTTTTCTTTGAATACCTCTATTTGAACCTCAGTCTCCATTGGCAATTAAGCTTTGAGTCTACATCCTTTGTGTCCTACTTCCACACAGGACCTCACAGATTTACTTAAATAGAAGTTGATCTCAGAGTGCTCCACATGAAGAAACACCTGTTGATGCGCCTGTAGAGAACAGCATCATTTCCAGATGCTCCAGCACAGTGTTTGCTGAAAGTACAAGCAGGGCTCCAGGCAGCTGCCTGAAGGTGTCAGGAACAGAGTCACCCTTTAGCGAAGCCCCTGATGCAGCTTGAGCTCTGGTGGCATGTACTTGAGTTGCAGAAACCAACTTTACCTTGACAGCCTTGTTACGCATCTTAATACAGGACCTGTTCTCTGTAACACAGAACATCACCAGTGGTTTAACTGGTACTGCTAAAAGACATGTTGGTGGCAGGTTCAGATCTCCATGCAGCCTCACGGGGATAGGTCTTACCTGAACATGGCAAAACATTCACAGAGAGGGAATGGGGAAATCACATTGGTGCTGGGCAAAGGCCCTTGCTAGGTCGACTTCCATTCAGGCAATGGATGATCTTGCCTCCTTCTGTCCAAGCCAAATAATTTCAGATAAAAGAAAATGAAGCTGGCACGGACCACGTAGGCATTTTCTGATACCATAACTACTTAGCCACAGCAAGTCCATCTGCTAGAAACCAACTTCTGTTAGCCAACAAGGGCAGCCAGCAAGCACTGTGAGGTGGCACAGCCACCAGCAGAAAACATGAGGTATTTGCTCCAGGGCAGAGCTGAGCCTAGGCTCAAAGTTGGGTATCTTTCCTCTTATGACGAAGGACATCACATTACATATTCCTCCCTCCTTCTGCTTCAAAAGCATCTTCCTTTCCCTGCCAGATCTGCTCTGACAGGACATGAGGGGTCACTCTGACTGCAGCTTTGGCCAAAAAAACCTGGCAACTGGAGCCACTGGCCAGCGAAACTTCGCTGGCTGTTTGGTTCATTTCTTACCTTTTATCTCTTTTCTCCCTCGAAAAGCAAACCAGACAAATCAGCAAGGGAAGAACAAGGGCTCGCGATGAGAAGGGGCTGGGAATGACAGGAAAGGCCACAGCCATGATGAGCGGGGGTCTCCCATGGGCTCCATGACCTGAACTGAGGGTGGGAGGATTTCATGCCACGGTGAACATGAATGGGTTGATGGACTGCATGGAGGTGTTTCCCTTTGGCTGTTGTTATGGTTAAAGAAAATTATGCTCGTGGGTGCTTGGAGTATACCATCCTCAAGCCTGCATGGACACTGGGGTTATAACTTGAGAAGTTTCAGCTCTGCCTCTGGAATACACTGGGTAGAGGAAAGGGGACCAGAGCTGTTTCTCTGTCCTGGTCTATGGTGAGGTTAACTGGCCTGGCCCCCCAGGACCAGCTTCTGGTCCAGCTTCTGTTCAAAATCCAGGTCCTCCCAGGGGCAGGGCTCCAATGTGGCTGTTGCACAAAAAGAGCAGCAGATGTTTATGGGAATAAAATGTAAGCGACATTTAAAAGTGAAGACATTTCTTCCATGGATGCATGGAGTCCCAAATTTAGCAGACAAGGCCGAACCACACATATGGCAGAACAGAGCTATAAAAGTTGACAGCAAGCGATATTCATCTCGATTTAGAAACAACTTGTTCCTACCATGTAACATAAATGCGATTAAAAACATGCCTGTCTTTTAGCTGCAACTGTAGTATACACATTTGTTAAAGGAACTAAGGAAAGTGCTGGCATGGATTCACAGTTTCTTTTCCCCCTATAGATACACAGACCCAAGTTTTCTTGTCCAGATTACTCATTTTTCTTATTCTATGGCTCAATAGCCAACAGCTTCCAGCAAGCGCTTGGCCTCCCAAGTGCTGCTGGACAGAATTAAGCGGTGCCATTTCAGGTTCCCGGTTTGATGAAGCAGAAAGTAATGCAAAGAGGACAACAGACCGCTAAGGTTTCCACGCTCTAGGAATGATATCACTGCAAGGCTCAGGGAAAAGGGCACAGTCTGATGTGCTGCCTTTCTAGGGCTCGACATCAGCTAGCAAAGGATATGCAGGGTGAGAAAAAAGTCCTATTAATATTTACTAACTTCATGCAGTTATTTTGCTTCTATTGCTCTCAAAGTCTTGAGGCACACAAGGATCTGGATAATAAAAAGGAAAGGTAGATCAGTCATCTTTCCCCACCTCCTTCCTTTGGTGAAAGGAGTGATGTTCAAAGAGCACAGTTGTCTAGCGTATCAAAACAGCTCAAGCATCATTTATACACGTACTCCAAAACACACTTGCAACTTCTTTTAAAAGAGCAGTCCTATAACCGATGTTTGTTTGCTCAAACATTCAGTGAATATAGGCACAAATCAGGCTAAAGTCAATCCAACACCAAAAGAAAAAAAAAAGGCTAGTATTTACAAAAAATGCCTTCAGAGTGGTTTTGCTCAGCTGGCAGCAAGACGTAGCTGAGGGATGGGTTATGCTCTCTACAATCTGGCTCGGCTTTGCCCTCCCCAACTGCATTTTGTTGCTGCTGCAGCAGCCTGGCCAGCGTCCCACCACCCCCCATGCCAGTGCCAGCCATGCCCAGCAGCTCGGCATGGAACATCACCTCCACCTAGCAGCACCCCTGAAGGCATTTTCTTTCACCGGGCTTAATCAATAAAGCATAACCATATTTTTCAGGATTTATTCCGCAGGGCCAGTCAGGTCACACTTAAGGGCTAAAAAATACTCCAAGAAGCTACGAAAGGAAGAGCCAACTGCATGACCCCTCTCCCACCTTTGTCACGTCGCACCCTGGGGGAGTTAAGGTTCATCTCCCCATCCCACCTCTGCCGAGGGCTCCTTACCTCCTGCTCCCCTTAAAATGCACCCCTCCCATTCACACGCAGTGCCTCAGGCTGCCCCGGGTCCCCAGCAAACCCCACTGTGCTGCGTCCTCTGCAGCCTCCCCCACTTCTCCCGCACTGGGGCTAAAATCTTTGCCATGCAACTTAGGAACTGTGACATCTAACCGCTGCTTCTGGGATGCCATTTGCTTCTTAAAACCTCACGGAGCCCATTCTCATCCCTTGGGCTCCTGTTGGGGAAATCAAACTGTCACCCCCCTTGAAAGTGGCACATCAGCGGCTTGTTTCTGTTCAGATCATATTTACCACGGCTCTAGCTCTTAGCCCTCACAGAGCAATAAAGCTTTCCCATAAATTCACGCTCTTATAAATTCAATCTGTTTTATTCCAAATATCACATAAATTAAATACATTTCCCATGAATATTGCAAATATACATGAAATGAACATTGCAATTTTTAAAAAAAGTTTTGGCTTTGCTTATGCAACAAGAAGTGCCAAATGTGGTTAGAACATGAACTTCTCCTGTATTTACTAGATACAAAAAGGTGCAGATTAATAATTTATATTTATACATATGTACACACTCCATTTCATAACTAGCTTTAAAACAGTAAAAAATGGTTTCAAGTTTATCTACATTAAACATACTCGTTTAAATCTGGTCAGAAGCCCCAGATAAGAGTTGATACAATCATTTCACAACTGCAAAATTAAGGCGCTACCAAAATACCAGTTCCACTAGTGTAAAATGTAGTAGGAATAGAGAGTGTACAGCTATTTATCAATTTAAAAGTGGACTGGAGAACAAGGAAAAAGGAGCAGTAAGAAACATGACAAGATCTAGAGGTTAGAAGTACAAAGAGATCTCGATGACTATCAAATGAACATATTAAAATACAGTAGATAGAAGGCCTCAGTGGCAAACAATTAGTATGCTTCTGAAAGACAAAAAAAGGTTAAAATATATATATCATTTTGTAGCTTGAAGCTTTACAGGTGAACAACAGGTGTAGAGGTAGAGGGATTTTTTTTTTTTTGGCCTCTTTATGATGTATAAAGAAGGGCCACATTCACCACAGTGAAAAGACTCATCATATATCCCAGCATCCTTGCTTGGACAGCAAGCAAGAAAAGTGTAATGAGCTAGAAAGGCAACGAATCCTGTCTATCTCTTCCAGGAGCTCAGCTCCAATGCTTCCACATGTACCTTCGTGACAAGTTACACCTAAGCGTAGATCGGCCGTAACGTGGACGTTTACTCTAGAGAGAAATGAGATAGCTAGCTTTTCCCATGAGGTACTACTGGATGCTGTAGAGATTATATGGCAGAGATAATTTGGTAACAATTAAATTGGTACTTTCCCTTACAAAGCAAGTACCACAGGGCAGTGGTGATTTTTTATTTATTTATTTATTTATTAAAGCTTTGCTATTTGATCAGCATTCAATGTTTTGGAAGAAATGTCAGCTTTGGGCTGCTAATATAATTATTTGCATCCATACACAGACTATTCCTATGTTGTTACAATTTATCCAAAACATCAGTCACTGAAATATTCACAAACCGCTTTAAACCTTGACTAAAAAAAAATCCCTCTACAGTTCAGCTTTCTCTTCGATAACTATCATTCCATTAATTATGCAGGCCTTCATGAACACAGTAATGTCACTTTCCATGTAAAATGTGTCTTTACACATTACAGAACAGCAGTAAACAACCTCTCTTGTTCCATAGGGTTTCCTCTCAGAAGTACCTCAAAAGTAGATATCTTGAAAAATCACTTTTGCAAAGAAGAATATTCACATTAGTTACTGAGGCAAAGCCAAGAAGATACTAACTAGCACCTTGAAATTTATTTTTTTTCTTAAACACACTCCTATATGTAAAATTAAGCACATGTAAGATCAGGGACCAGCAATATACAAATACCATCGGCGTCCCCTTGCAGCTAAACTAGTAATACTCAAAACTAGGCCAGACACATGAAGGAGCGAGATGAGTGAGTCTAGAAGAAATACACAGCATGGAAAGGGATGGGAAGAACAGGAAGCTGAACAGAAAGGATTGCGAGATCAAATACAGTCCATCTTCTGGTCTGAGAATTAGTTTGCAAAACCACCCTTTGGTAGCTCAGCTGACAGTGGGCTGAAGACCTACTGACTTCTGACATTTCCTCCCCCATATAGAGAACAATTCCTTTATACTTCAGTGACCTCTTCTTCATCCTCTTCAAATCCTGGAGGAAATGCATTCAACTTGAATTTTGAGTATTTTGGTGACGGTAGCAGAACTTGCAGAAGGCTACTGTAGAGGTTATGACATCATTGGTTGTAAGTTATGCACTTCACAATTCAGAGAATATACTTACAAACTATTTAAATAGAAAAGGCGTGTTCAAGGTAGAGGCAGTTACAGTACATTCAGGGTATGTTACAGAAACCATTTGTGGTAGCCATTTGCTCAAAGGAAAAAAACTCTGTATTTTTGTTTCCCAGACCACACAGGTTATGACTACAATACCCAAAGAGAGCAGATAATATATCTTAATTACTGCATTTTAATGCAGTCTTCTTCCAGAACTCATGTGCAAATTGAAAAAAAAAAAAAAGTTTAAATACATCTTCATTGACAAATAAGGACAAAAGAACTAAAAAAGAAACCAGGCACTTTGACCATTTAGGTAAACAGCCATTTCTTCTTACCAGACTTCTGCACATGAACAAGTCTTTACTTGGTCTTGCTATGCTTGCAGCACATGGGAGATTCAAGTCAACTTTTTTTCCTGTTGGTAGTATCAGTTCTACGTATAGGAAACTATGCCAATTGAATTGGTAACACTGTCAGTTTTTTCATTGGCAGTTGAGCAAATGTTGATCATTTGACTCACAAGCAATCAATTTAAAAGCTATCAAAGTTAGATATTAACAAAACGATACATAAAAAAATAATCAAAAAGACAAATGAAGGTTAACACCTGACTTAAGCTTGCATTGAGACTTGCCTTTATAGGTTCGGTTTGTGCCTCCTTTCACGGTGTTATTGTGGACTGATTTCCATCACATACAGCAACTGGTACTAAACTACAATACTTTCTGTTTGAAACATGTTCAGTAGAGATCACTCCAATGTAACGGGAGGTTGGCATGATGCTGCAGGTGGGAGGGAGATGGAAACCTCCCCGCGTTTCATCCTCGCCGGTCCCATGTGCAGAACAGGCATTCAGAGCAAAGTGCAGCATGCCTCCCTTGTACTTGGCATGAAATCATTATTTCACAGCAGAGTTTATCATACTTCAGGGAGCCGGTTTGATTTGAATTTAGCGATAAGACCAGCTAGGATTACTTTGATTTTTCTTTTCAAATAAACCAAAGTACACCTTTCCAAACATTTTGTACATACTCAATCCGCTACAACACATAAATCACAACACGAGGGATTACCTAAGGCTACTAAATAGTGTACTTATTCAGTAGCTATTATTCTTTCCGATAAACATCCTCAGATGCCTTGACCACAAACAGCTTAATTTTTTTTTCCTCACAGATTGTTATTTGCTGAAAATAGAGAGATGTGGGTGTTTGACAGACTGCCTACCAATTCACTAACAGAGCATACTGTTGGTTGTAGTCTTCATGCATACTTCTGCCAGGCAGCGTAACTCCTCTTCTGTTCCCTACCTTCAAGAAAGTCTAGGAAACACCTCTTCAATCCACTGTCCAGTTTCCTTTTCCTACCAAGCGGAAATCCAAATCACATGCAGGCCAATGGTGCTACTCTAGTACTTAACTCTCTTGCAGGCTAGAAACATCAACTCTATCGTAGTACTTTGAAGCAATTATCCACATCTATCAGCTATGCTCTCATTGCAGCACAGCTTTGTAGAGGCTCAGATTTCACCAGGACAACAGGAGAGAGTGCAAGGTTTGGTGAACACCCAGGATAACAAACGGATGCAATCGATGGATGCTGGACACAGTCAGAAAGGGCTGTTCCTTTTTGAAGGAATCTTTAAAAAAAACAAAAAACAACCCCTCCCCCTCTGCCCTCCCCCAGAACAACCTGTGATGAGATGTTTTCGGTGCCCACTCACAACTGAAGTCCATGTTATCTGGGTCTTTTGCGAGTCACAAATATCAATACGCGTCTGATGGCGATAAGACGATCTTTAAGGGAGGTCATAGCCAATATAGCCAGCTGAGCTCTGTTTTCCAGCGGCAACACTGCCAAGAGCCACCAGTACCAGGCAGGACCACTGGGGTTGCTCTGCAAAAGGATGGAAAGACATGCAATCATGTATTCACCAGCGCTGCCCCATGTATTCACCACCTTCTACTTCTATTTGCTAGGAAAGTCACCATAAAACAAACAGTTCAAGCAGCAACTAAGCACTTAATTTCAGGTGCTCTCTTTGTCTATATGCGCCATTAAGACAGATCTCTTCAGGTATCAGTTTACATTGATGCACTGTTTTCCATGCTTCACGCTAATAGACCAAAATTGGGTAAATAAGAAGACCTTAGAATGCACAAAAACACAGCAAAAACCTGTCAGAAAATAGTCTTGTATAAAAATTACATATAGAATAAGGATGCGTAAGTAGGAAGGTTTTATTACCTGTGGCTCTGGCTCTTTTCCTGGCATGGACCCAAAATGATTGAGAATTTGCACTTTCATATTGTCTTTAAGAGAAGTAAACCAGGCAACGGCTTGATCATAAACTGAGTCATGAAGGCGGACGAGTTCTTCATATTCCGGTCCTTCAACCTTATTGTTAAAAGAAGGGAGATGGAACAAAATAGATTTGATGCTGTGGAGTCCATACGCTTCCCCAGAAGCAAGCGAAGCAAAATAATGCAGTGACTACAGCTGTTCAAATGTCCTTATCTAAGCAAACTGTACCCAAGTCTCAGATTTCAAACCTGTGATGCTGGAGTCTTTTTACCCTCCCCTAGGTGTTCTGAAGTGACATTTCATGGAGCAGTTACTGCCTTGTTCATATCCATTCCTAAGGCACAACAGAAGAATCTGCTCTCTAATCCCGGGACACCATATTAATCATCTCAAACCCACTACCTCGACTTCCTGTTGCAGAAGGACCTCTGAACATTGTTATATGGTCTGGCAAAACAAAAGAAACACTACTGCCACCGAGCACAGAGACATGGGGTCTACGGCATTTAGAGATCAGCAGTATTTTATAGAAGTGTTAAGGTCATGGTAGGACAGCCGAGGAGGAGGAGGGCAGACACCTGAGCAGGCAGGAAGCAGGGAAAGCGGATGCTTTCCCAATACCAGGAACAGCCATAAAAAAAGACCCTCGCTGAGGCAAAGAGTGCTTTAGTTGCGCAGGCCTGACTATTAGCCATTAGGGAAAAGAAAAAAGCATGAGCAAAACCCACTACAAATTGGTGATTTGTTTTTTTGTTTGGGTTTTTTTGTTGTTTTGGGGTTGTTGGGTTTTTTTTTTCCTGTAATCTGTACACACCAATGGTATGATTCACCTGTACTACTCAGATGCACATCTGGGCTAGCTGCTCTGGATGCCCTTCACACTTGAGGAGAAACAGCTCTAGATCTAGAGGGCAATTAATCTCATCTTAAGATAGGTATCTAAGACAGATCAGATAAAACAGACAGCTTTGGACTGAGATTTCTCTCCATCAGATATAACATGAACATAGGGTGCTGAACACAGACGTCAGCCTCTCAAGTGAGACAAGGTATATCTCACCCTAATTATGAAGAGGTGGGTCTCTGGCACCATCTACAAACAATGCCTGGACACCTGTGTTCCACCGCCCTCACTGGGGATTTAAACACAGCAGAGCCCTCACTCTGAGCAGACTACCTACTCCGACCTTTCGCGGGGGCAGGCACCTCCATGCGATCTGCCTTTCCTGCCCTGGCGAACACCTGCATCGTCCTGCACAGGTTAGAAAAGCCCTACTAAGACTTTACAGACTTGCACTTCAACTGTGAGAGCGCACTGAAGAGCTAATATGACCGGACTGGACTTCATCAGTTGGCAAGAGATGACTACTAAACTCAACGTTAAGAGGGATCCAGGTTTTATAGACATGCTCTAAAGATGATCCAGGAAGTCATCATTAAGCATGACCAAAAAGCCACCCTTTGGCACCCATCACAAGCACCTCGCTTGACACAGGTTTTATAAGAGGACTTGTTTTTAAAAACTACTCCCCTCTCTGCATTTCTCTGTTCTCAGCCAGCTCTGATGGATGCTTGTACATGCATCGTTAACTACACGTCACTAAGATCTCATTTTAAGAGCGGACTCCCACATTTGTTTGAGGACCTGTTCTGTAAACCAGAGCTTGGAGGTCATATGAAGTCCGCCAACTGTCTGTTCAGTTTAAGAAGAGAATAGTCAGTTCTCTAGCAACAGGGGCACGTGTTTTTAGAAGGTTTCCAAGTCTGTACTAGTTTCAAAACATTACCCTGACCTCATCTACACATCATGACAGGCCTCAGCACCTGAGTCTCAGAAGCTACTTTGAGATCCATGAAGGGAGTGCAACACTTCAAGCAGAGATAATTATAAAGGCAGAAAGGAAGAAAGGGAAGGAAGAGACAAAGTTTGTTCCATGGTTTTCAAAATAGAGCTTTAGTATTTATAATGATATTGGTTTAAAAATAAGGCACAGCTAGCTTGAAATGCAACAAGGAAAGGCTATTTAAGTGAATCCAGCAATAAATGGGTATGAATAACTTTGCACCATAGATCACCTTTTTATCTTCAAGATACTCGATGTTTGCTGTGTTATATCCATCTCGCTGGCCATGGCTTAAGACCCTAAAACGACGGACACCAACTGTATCAACAACTGAGCGCCCATCAGGAAAAAACTTTACGTCCCTGATCTCTAATATACAGCCATGATCTGCAAATCTGAAATGACAGAAGGGCATAAAAGTGGAAGTCATCAGCAAGTGTTTATACACATCAGGACAAATACTGGGCCTAATTCACCACTTTTTATTTGAAAGAGGATCCTGCTTTGGTGACAACACATTGCTGCTTATTCACATAAGCCACACAACCCCCACCCTTTCTGCCTTCCCTCAGAGGTCCAGGGCAGCAGCATTTTCGGAGTGTAAATATTTTGGGGGTGGGAAGGGTTGGGAAGGGACAGGAAGCTAAATGGAGCATGTTTCATGCTGGGAGTTGCCAGCTGCTGGTGGCAAATTCACCTCATTTGCAAAGAAAACAAGATGGATAAAGATACCAAAAGGAAGTCCAGAAACTGAGGAACAAATAAATGCAGGGCTGGGAGGGCTACCCCCTGCTCCGAGGAGTAAGCAAAAGATTACAGGCTTTAGAAGGAAAAGGTTTCTATACAGCAAGATTTTTCTTGCACTTGTATTCTTTAATTTAAGGATAAAAACAAACAAAAAAAAACCCCAAAACAAACAAAAGCAAAAAAAACCCCCCAAAACTTTACAAAAGTACATTTGTATCTGTTATATTTAAAGTAGGTACAGGGTTTAATCACGTCCTGGAAACAAGCATGCAATACATTTTTACTTATCAGGCTTACCTACTCTACATTTGTGCAGTAGTGAGTTCACTAGGGAGGCTGACTGAGCAATGACTCTTCACCATGATGTGTTCATCTGCCAGCATTTGCAGATGAACATAATTCCTCAGCCTACTGCTAACCAGGAGAATACTCTGTATCTAGTCTCATCTCAAGATCTCAAATCCCTGCAGGGTCTGATAAATGTTTCATCAGGGAAACGCTTGTTTTACCAGGGCTTGGCCATTTCTTACATCAAAGTGATGAAGAAACAGCGACACTGCGGGGAAATGAGTCCTGTTTCTACTCTACCAGAAACATGGTTTTGGGAGGGGAAAAAAAAAAAAGGCTGACTGCTGTGAACAACCATTCTCTCCCGGCCATTGTACAAAACAAACTGAGGAAGAGCAAGAGGAGTACGGCTGCACACAGCTAAACCCTGGTGCTCTACAATGGGATTACACGTGAGTTTATTATAGCAATATTAGCCTATTTAAACAGCTACATAACAATTTTTTAAATTAAGGATTTTAGTGACATTCATACCAAGTTTAGAAATTAATGTATAAGTGATGGGGGGTTTTTTGTCATTCTTTGAGAAGTTACTTTTGGATAGAAAGTAACTTTACTCAAAAAGAGACAAGAAAGCACCTAGAGATGGGTATAAAATGTACTGACATATTAGAAGTTTATAAACAATTCTTCTCCCAGTTTTAAAGTGGAGAAATAAAACAGAGCAAGGTGATGAATTGAACATGTCTTGTCACTGTGTTTTTCAAGGGAGGTATGAATCTCAGCCTCCCTATCCATGTCTTAGTAGATGAGGCAAAACAAGTTTCCCCACTTCTTCTATTCCCAGTTGATTTTGCAATTTTGAATAAACAAAAGAACTTCTTTACTTCTGTAAGAAGCTACAACAGCCTGCCAGGTGTCTACAGATGAAGGCTTCCTGCACATCAGTGTTTGATTTAAGTAGAAGTTACCATGCTTAAAAAGTTTCATTATTTCAGTAACTCAAAACAGACAGGACATAAAATCTAACCATACTGGTTGCATTTTAAAATACCCTTTATGACACTATTTAATAAATCAATTTTTGTGTTTTGGGAATTGTAACCCCTTGGCCCTCTGTATTAGACCTGACTACAAATAAGTTTGGCTCTTCCGCAAGCCTTCACAGATGTAAGGGGAGTTATCACTGATGTCCTAGCATCATTTTACTCTCACAAAAGAGTAAAGCGTCATCCTCACTCTTACAAATATTTGCTTCCAGAAAATTGGTAGCGGGCCTGGAAGGGACTGCGGAGCATCAGCTGCTGTTGGAGCCTGAACTCCACTGAGTACAGCACCGACAGCATGCCTAATGGCATGAAGCACTGCCAGAGCCGACTGGAAGCTGTAGCATCTCCTGTATTCTTACTGCCACCTTACCATCCAGTCTGGGAGAAAAAAAAAAACAAACCTGAACTGGACAAGGAAAGGCTGCCAAGTTCCGGTATGAATGCCCTCCTCTCAGCACCAGTGATGATCACCTACAAAAATGCTGCTCCTGAGGACGCCTGTCTAATGTATTCTTAAAAATTCCCACCCTGGTCATCCATTCTACAGTCTGCATCAGTCCAACGCATCTTCTGAAGTCAGCAACTATTACATCTCATAAGGTAGACCTTTCTTAAGACCACCTCATTTTTTCCACAAGCATCTTCTTAACCCCTTCACCCAAAAAACTATTATCTATAAAGGACTTAAAAACCCAAAGGTTTTCATCTAATCATTAGTATTCAGTCTCCGCATAGGGAGCTGGAAACACACCAGTGTCAGAATTCACAAAAATGAATTAAAGGTAAGATCATATAGAAAGACAATGTAACCCACTCACTGCAGATAGTTTAGACATTGCAACACAGCAGTAAAGACAAACATCAAAATTCAACGCTCAGCAGCGGAACAGGCTTCTCAGCCAAGGGTATACTTTGTCTCATTCAAATGATACCACCTATGCAGGAAAACTATGCAAGGTTTAGATTTTTTTTTTTTATATATATTATTTTGGTTTTTTAAAACTGAGCAGACAGAGGAGCAATGTCATCCAGACAGTCAGCTTTCACTAGAACAAACAGGCTAGAAAGCTTTCCAACCACACAGACAAATAAGTGCTATTTTTGGAGCCTGTAGTAGCAGATGAGTTGTATTCTTGCTATCCATCCAACAGGGGAGCAATAAAAATTACATCTTTGTGTCAAAAGGAATGTTTAATATACAAAACTAAAAAGCCAGCCACTTCTGTATTGGTTCATACAGGACTGGAAGGAACTGCAGTGGTTTGGGGAGACAAGTATACTGCGCTGTAGTACTCCATTAGCGTCACAACAGCCTCTGCAACAACAGGACATTCTCAGCTCATCTCCTTACCCTTTTAATTCGTCAGCTAAGCACATGCCAAACTGCTTGGTACCAGTTTCCATGCATCTTCTTATCATTAGACGATAACGAGGTTCAAAGACATGGAGTGGGCAAGGGATGGTGGGGAAGGCCATGGTACATACGAAGATGGGAACATCTTTATTCAAACTGTAAGATAATTATTAAAAAAAAAAAAAAATCAGCTTTTTTCTGGGTACTGCTATATTCAGCATAAACCCTTAATATGACATCGAGTCCAACGGTTTCTTTAGACTCATTTTTTGTAAACGTGTATCTGGTCAAAGTTTGTCATTCTTACAAGACAAACATATTTCAGGACTCTTTCTGCTAGTACTTTAAAGAAACAATCCCTCTAACCTACTTTCATAGAGGAAAAGTCAGAAATAATAGCCAATCTCCCAAGTGTGTGTATATCAATAAACACAAGTACTAAGATTTTGGTGATAACTTTTTACAGTAATATAGTACCTAAGAACTAACCACATTCAAAGCAAGGTGGTAGAGAATTCCCAAGCTCAGTAAAGCCCTTTAATTTTGAAGAAGCTCATTAATCCTTACATTATTTTTTCAGGCTTAATTGCATGTTTTATTTTTCTTTTTAGCTGAGTTGTAGTGAAAGATCCGCAAGTCACTGACAATACTGAACCCTTGAACTTCTCCTGACCTGAAGTACAACCCATTTATAATTGGACTTCTACTCCCAGAAAAGTCCCATTATAACTTTTAAAGCTATTATATTGTTTCAGAGGAAAAGACAATTATCTTTATTTTAAGAATACTGTTGTGCCTCTCTACCATCCAAGCATATTGTTTCTTGTTTATCTGCAACAAACATGTCGAAAATACAAAACATCTGGCAGGTTCATCCATGAATTCATTCATTTTGTGCATTTTCATAAGCAAATGAACCTTCTTCAAGTAATTTAAGTTAAAAATACATTTTTGTAACAGCTGTCAGTAGTAAAATGAGACCCTACTTTGACAATTCCTTCATTTCTTCCTCATAAACTTTCTTCCTTTCAGATAATTCCTCTGGCAAGTAACGGACTATCAGTTCTTCTGTAAGGACGGTCTTCTTGTAAGTTCTGCTTGCCAGAAACTGCAACGAAGAGTCAACTCCTAAGTCTGATAACGAGAAGTCAGGTAACATCCCTTCCTCCCAGCTCACCCCCTTTCCTAAGGCCAAACAGCATGTTAGTTCAGGATTGTACTGACTCCTCCTCTTTTCCAGCCTTCAGGTATTAAAACTTCCACTTTAGGAGACGAGGTTCACTCCAGTGCCCATTTAACTATAACCCCGTGCCCATTTTTTGGCAGAAGTTGTACTACCACCAAGAAGAGGAAGCCCCTCCTTGCTTTTGTGGAACATACATATATTATTTTCACTAGAGCTGCCAGGTTACTGCTCCCCAAGAAGCACTCCACATACAAGACACGTTATGTCTGTTGGAGCAGAAGTTTTGGCCAAGGAGGGACCACTCCTTGTTCACCGCAGACAGAGATACAGACTGGAGAGGTGGTAGGAACAGGGCTATGGTTGGGACTCCCCAGGAGCCTGATGTGACACTGGAATCCTCAATTCCTTTCAGCACCAGCAAATCACACGTGTCTTCCAAGGAATGACAAAGAATATTCTGGAGCAAATGAGGTCTGTGCACAGCTTAACGCTGTGGGTACTACTATGTCGTTCTGGTCTGCGAGTAGAGCACAGAAAATCCCCACATACATGCTTTCAGAAGAACACAGCTTTGTATTTTCTTGTTAATTAAGGCAAGGACATAACTTACTTCTGACAGCTTTTCTTTGCAGAGTGGGCAATGCGGATTATGGTCAAGGCAACGCTCAAGGCATTTGAGGCAAAAGGTGTGTCCACAGGGAGTGGTAACAGGTTCGTAGAACAACCTGAACATGAAAACACGGAACAAAAAAGCTAAGCTGCCAACATAAACAATGCAGATTCCCAAACTGTGGAAAGGAGTTACTAGATCCAGCCACCTCTTCCTTTCCTGCTTTTGTATAAATCACACGTGACAGTTTTATCTAAGGATATAAAAAAGGTTTTCATTTTTAGAAATTGTAAACAATGGAGAAAACCATGCATAATGGAGAAAACCACATCTGTAAAGATTCACCAGATGCAAGGGTCAGGAAAAAGGAACAGAGTAATGATTTAGACATTCTCTGGCAGGTTTCCCTTCTGACACCATGAAAACTTTTTTCAGAAGCAAGAAAGGCTTTCCGATCTTTTTCCCAGGTCAATGCAGTCGTACCTCATGCAGAGGGAACACTCAAAGTCCGACGCATCCACCAGAGTTGTTGGTATTTCACTTGAAGTGATGGCAGTGTTTTCAGGTAAAACATCTGCATCTAAGTAGGTAAGAAGATGATTGTAGTAAATATTTAAGTATTACTGCAATTTCAGATGCTAAGTTGTTTTTCCATAAGGAACCTAATTTATCTCTTTTCTTTTTTGAAGTTTTGTTCCAAACAAACATATTTTCCATCTAAGTTTTAGACTTTCTGGCAGAAAATCTTCTGGAAAGCAGAAGATGATGTCTATGCCCAGAGAAAGCACTTTAGAGCCGCATACCCATGATCTGCTTCTCCAAAAATGGTTGGGGTTTTTTTTAAAGTCTAGTTTTTAAAATACTCTGCTATTGCTTTCCCACCACCATCACCACTCCCACACCAGCCAGGCCAGATGTTTTAAAGTACATTAAGTCCAGAATTTAATTTGTTTACACACAAACTATTTCATCAGGGTTTATTATAGATTTCTCAGCAGGGGTAATTTTTCTTACAAGTATAAAAAAGCTTACATTCTTCTAGACTAGGCTGCTGTGGAAATCCCATGTTTCAGACAGCTTAAACTTTAAGGACTACTGGAGCTGCATTAGCTAATACTGATTTCACTAGCTCAGCACTCTGCAAACACAGAGACAAAACACTTCACTTAAAATTCTACCCACCCTGGTTTTTTGGGGGTGGTACATAAGTGTGTTAACTACAGGGATACGTAGTTCACAGCAGCAACATTTAAGCTCAAGAGCTATCAGCTCAAGTTTATACAAGCAGATTCTGCAACTTCTTTTACAATCTGCATCTTTGTTGCTCAGTGATGAGCTGCAACAGAGCCATGAATGCTGCCTCCACGTCCTAAATTCTTGACAGTTTTAAAAAAAAAAGCGCATCTTTTTATGTTAAGTTAAAACACTAGGATGTTTTGTTAAAGGATAACTTATGCTCAGCATCTGGTTTATCTTGAGCACAGACAGGATAGGGGAGAGGGCACCGGTATTGTGTGGCCTACAAAGAAAAACAGCGTTATCTTTAACCTACATCTCGCATGTTAGCATTTAGTAATAGCCAGAACCTAACTGTGTTAATTCTGCAAATAGTAACATGGCATCAGGACCTAGCACAGACCAGAAATTAATGGTTATGGGTAAAATGCAATCTCTGGCCTTCGCTGTGAGGATACAGGCGGGTCAGATTTCACAATCTATTTACTGAGTCTGCAGTTCACAGGCAAGTACAGGGTTTTTCCCTTCACAGCAAGGTGATCAGAAACTGGCCATACACTGATCATCTGCAGAGGTGGCAGACACACAGCAGCATGTGAAGACTTTAATATTTCAAGGCAGAAGTCAGATCTGTCAAGAAGGTGCTGTTTTGGTTTGTTTTGTTTTGTTTTTTTTAAGGGAAAAAATGCACAATAATATAGCAGCATTTTAAAAGCTCCTTTTAACCAATTATTTCACCACTCAGTGCAATGTATTGCCTTCAGCATTTTTATCCCAGGGTACTAAAAACACTTTAGAGGTCTTTGTTAGAAGCTGGAGAAGCACACCAATTGTAAGCACAGCTATCAAGTGACAGAAAACTGAGGGGGCTTATTACCCTCCAAAAGGCTTCTTTGTTTGCTTGGAAAATTTCATGTAAAGTTGCATGTGACTGTTTCTGGTGCCAGTTAAAGATTAGTTTCCAGGCTTACTGCATCTTTCCTTCATATAGAAAGACAATGAAGTTCAGCTATACCTCTGAGACCTAGAAAATGGGAACAGCACCAGCAGCACAAAGACTAAACTGTTAGTGGATTTACACACTGGAAATGACCCATTTGAGAAAGAAAAATAGTGTTCATTGAATGACTTGAAACTGCTCTGGAATAAGGTAAATAGGCTGTTACAGCAGAAAGGGACAGACCAGACAACAAAATGTTATTCCAGTCCCTGTGTCACCAAAATTGGGAATCAAACTCCTTAACACCACTGTAGCATTCTTTATTACGCAGGCAATACAGGCATTCTTTATTATGGTGCCGGATGCACGGGGATCGCTCCACCAACCCTGCACACCATAGGTTACATCAATTAAAACTTACATTACTGGACTATATACATATGCATCAAATTTCCCAGAATGATCATACATATTCATTCTATTTCCTAGAACTAATTGTCATATTTACATGGTCATTACGCATGCGTCCTTGAACTCCGAGGGGCTTCCATGGGGGTCTCTGGTGGCCATGCAGGTGTGTCCTTTCGTTGACCGCTTCTCATGGGCATGTGCAATATCACCTTGCTCATAAAACTTGCTTCCCTTCTTCATGGTGCATGGTCCCTAACAATGACTTGGCACCCTTATTCCTATTCTAACACAAACCAGTTACCCTAACTACCCCTCGACTCATTGTCGAGATGGGCTGGGGCTGTACTGGGAGCATGGAAGCATGTCCATACCACTCCCCGTCCTATTGTCTTTGGGCACAGCAGCATAGCCACAGCCATAGCTGTACAAACACAACATTAAAGTATTGTCTATCCCGCTCCTTTCTCTACATTGATTCTATTACCTTAGTCACAAAAGACCACACAAACTAATCACTTTGGTTGCATTTGGTTACACCTGTAGGTAATGTTTCACTGACACCTATAAAAAGCGAGGAGGAAAAAAGTAGTTTATCATTTTTAAGTATGTGCAAGAGAAATCCCCTTTCTAAGCCACAACACAAACCTTTTTTAGGAATCTTATTGGGGACGTCCAAGCTTTGTAAATCCCTCATATCACTGGACAGCTTTCTTTTTAAGCCAACCCCAGGTAAACTGGAGAGAATAGCTCCCAAAGACTTCTTGTTGTCTTCAAAATAGAGATCCAAAACATGATGGGAAACAGGAGAATCAGTACTTCTAAATACATCAGATTCTTGGGTCGGGGTTTTTGTCAACCTGAACACAGTATCCTGAAAAAATTAAGAACAGTTACATACAGCATGAGACAATTTTGCTTTGTTTTTTTCCTATTAGTTGTATACATCAGCAATAGATCAATGTCCCTACAATGAGCTTAGCAAGGGAGAAAGGTCCATACCAAAGAAGGCCACTCTCCAATTGCATGAAATAGGGATACTTCTCTCCCTACAGCTCCTGTCTCTTTATGTTCCTGAGTGCATAAAAAGCACAAAGGGAGAAAAAATCCCCACAAATATAACCAACCCCCACATGAAGGCACCACATTGTTTTCTGAAGAAAGAGTTTCATTCTCTTATTTTTCTGAGGAAGTACATCCCAACAAGAGATCCAACAGCAATGGAAAAAACAGGCTTACCATGAAAGTAAGTGCAGACAAAGACAATGTCACACAGATCAGACAGATCCTTGTGTTACTTTTGGTATTTTTATGTTGAATGCTTTTTACTTTACCTTTGAGGACCCAGCAATAGAGCTATCTTCTGCAGCTGACTGTGTGTTTATGCTACTCAGAAATGCAGGTTTCAATCTTGTATGGGATGTTCGACTAGAGAAAGGTGCTGTTAGATTATCATGCACATTTTCAAAGGCTGAGAAAAACATCTCACACATTATCTAGTCAATTAGAGAGGAAAAAAAAAGAAAAAAATTAATAGTAATTACGACACAGATATTTATGTTTGTATGAACACAGATACAAAAACTTCACAGCTTCTGGATGCCAAGAAGCTTGCAACCACCAGGACATCCTGCATTCCCCAATGCCCACAGGAAACTTGAATGGCAGTCCCCACCACAACCACAGACACATCCCCAGGTGCTCTTCTGGCCTCCACCTCCCTCCCCGAAGGCCTCTGCTCCTCAGGAGCACCCAGGGCGGCAGTCTGTTGCATCCTTCTTCTGCCTCCACCCCTCTCCACTCTGACCCCCAGATCCCTTCCTCCAGAAGTCTTCAGACCATGCTCTCCTATCGAAACCGGTTAACAGAGATGTGTTTCAGTTCTCTTCATCCTCTGCATCCATCTCCTCTATCCTCAAGCAGATTTCACCTCGAGCTAAAAGCTGTGTAGAGCCTGTTCCCCCTCTCACCAGTCCCCACCAAGCACCTTGCCAAATCCCCATTTCTTTTTATAAAAAGCTGCCTGTACGGACGGCCACGGAGAACCTGACAGTGGTTGGTTACCAGTAAGTGTGCCCCTTATGGGAAGTTATACAAACTGCTACGGAGACTGCAGGATTTTTCCAGGACAGGGCGGCACACAGCTCCCCCTTCTCAACCCTCGGCCACTTCCCACTTAAAAGTGGTTTTCTGATGGGCACTAAAATTAGCAGCCTGGAGCCTACAAAATCCAGGTGTACTCAAATCTGGCCGACATACTGCATGTGTAATCTACAAATGGCAGCAGTAAGACCTACAGATTTGCAGTGAATCCACAAATATACAATCCTTCTGGATGAGGCATCAACCAAACCCAAGAGGTGCCTCGCACAGCATAATGCTAATAATGTTTATTGGAGAATCTACTGAATCAAATTATCCTTTGGCTGTTTGCTATCACCTAAAATAACAAGAATTTTACTTAGCTGCAGAAGTAAGAGCAGCGTGGTGGCCAAGAAGTGGCCAGTAAATACATTTTATACCTTTTGGGCTTCTTTCTTCATTGAGCTCCATTCAGGATTTAAGGCAACACAATAGAGAAACTCCTTCAATGCTTCCTCAGTCCTTTCCAATCCAGAAAGAGCTTTTGCTTTCACATAATGGCCCTGTTCACACAAAGGAAACGTAGAAATCTAGAGATCATTTCTGAAGTGGCAGCAAGAATCCAAACAAACCAACCTGGAAGTTCATGCCATTCTGCAAGCGAAGAATAAGACACTTTTTGGGTAACAACCTCTTTGATCCACACAACTGAAGGAAAGCCAGTCCCTTTCGCTGAAAGAAGACCCCCTCTGGAACCCACTGCTGCATCATCCCCTGCCAAAGGCACCGCTCCTTTCCTCAGGGGGGACCTGATGCAGAATGAGGAGGGGTGTTTGTCTCCCCAGGGACCGAGACTACTACAATCCCACAGGGCTCGATACCCCAGAGAACAGTTTCACATACCAGGGCAAACTTAACAGTAATGAAGCTGCATGGGAAAGACAGTGGCACAGGCAGGCTGGAGGTGGCACCTGAGGGAGCAAAAGATTTTAGGTTCAGGACACTCTCACTTCTCCTGGGTGTCTTACCAGGACAGAGATGACTTTTCACCTATTTTATTTGGCTAGAAAAGACCAACAACATTATGAATTTAGGGCAACTTACCAATGCTTAACCTGAAACCCTTGAGCCCATCCTACCTCTCCCATGTCCTAGAGTAACACATCCATGGCCAACAGGCTGGGTACTCAGCTTGGGGACAAGTCCTACTTTACTCGTTACTAGTAGCAAGAGAGGAATGCCTCACCTCTGAATTTCCCCACGGATATCAATTTGCAGTTCAAATCTGGCTATGGAAATTACTTCCTTACTGATGAAAAGAAACTAAGTGTGCATTTAAACATTTGCCTCTTGCTTATTAGACAGAGGTGTGCTCTGCAAGTCCACCTCTGATCCACATGAATATCTCTAGGCTATGCTGAAAGTGCAATTTCACTAGTCTAAGAGACTGGTTCGATAAGCAGATACACTTTTCTATTCTTCATGCTAATGCCAAAAGATCTGGTATCACAGAATCTTCCTGAGCGGGTACCTCCCTCACTCTTTCAATACAGCCCTTCAAGCTGAGGCCCGTTAAGATCTTTACCTTTCTACTGTCAGGAAGAAAGGGGCTTGTACCAAAAGCAAGTAACGGCACTGTGTAGGACAGGTTAATTAATGTATGTCATTTGGTGACCGGAACAAGAAGCCTCAGTACACACCATTCTCTCAAGGTGAGATACATTTTTCTTTTCCTGAATGCAGTAAGAAGGGACGTACTGTGAGACCTGATCCTGACCTTCGTACCTTGACGCTTGCACAGCCTCTGTAAAACCTTTTTAGAGAGGTCCTAACATGCCTGACATCGCTGACAAGATTACTCCACTGCACTGGGGAGGCTACAAGGTTGTTTGGCCTCGTCCTTTGGGGCCGCAAGAGCAACTTCCTTATCCAAGCTGCACAGGAGGACCGAGCTGGGCTGTCTACAGACAAAATACCTCAAGATCCAACACCAGAAGTTAGGCCCAGGAACTAGAGGCCCCTACGCTTCAGAGACTACCGCTGCCACCTTCCCCTTCCTATTTTCACACAGCACTGACAAGCATTGGATTGAAGGGTAAGGTCCAGGCAGGACGTTGTGCAGCAGGCAGGATCCAGGCAGGACGGCATCTGTTTCTATCTGCCACATAAAAGTACAAATTGAAATTTCGCCCTGCCTCAGAGAGTCCACGGACTCAGTTTTCATAGCAACTGAAAGGAAACCAACTTGTCTATTGCTCTAATGACTACAGTGGATCCAAGAGCTTCACCAGTAACTCACTGAGCCATTACATTTCAGTTATCAATAAGCCAAAAGGTACTGGTAGGTGAACACTTGCCTCCCAGGAGCTACTCCCAGAATGAGTTTAATTTTACAGTCAATTTTTGTATTTTTTAACTACACAGTGCATGTTTGAGCTACTCTCTGCCACTGGATGAGATGCTGCAAAGACAGAAAACAAAGCAGATGCCCAGAATTCCTGGAGAACATGGATTCTGGATCAGCACAGCTTACGTGGAAGTTCTCAAACACACACGCAAGCACAAAGTGAAATGCGTCTGTGACACTGCTGGTTATGCCATGATGACATATTTCATTTTCAATTAACATTCTTCAGAGATGTGATTAATGAAATCTTTATCCGCCTACGACTGACACACATCACATTTCCATGGATTCAAGGCAAACAGAGAAGACACTTCAAGAAAACATTTGAACATGCGTAATTCATCTTTCTCCCTCTGCACAGAAACCCAGCCAACACCACCCGAGATGGATTCCTGACTCGATGAGAAATGATCCTAGACAGGCAAACTGGAGGCGGGGGGAAGATTATGAACTGCCTTCAAATAAGAAAGGTTTTAATGGGTGACAAGACAGATAGCCCTCAGAGACAAGTATCTAACTTGTCAGAAACTAGATGCTTCAGACAGCACCTCTCTGCTTGCCCCACATCTTCCCCAGCTGGAAACAGGGAACTAGCTGCAGCCCCCCGTGCTCAGGCAGGTAGCCAAGGGGTTCATGCAGCACCTCTTAGTCTTCGCAGGGAAGTCAAGGTCTGCCTAAAATCCCTCCCCGATTCCCTGTGCTATCCTCTCTCCAGGTAGCACCCAGGGCCTTTATCTGGTCAAACCTGTGCGTCAGTTTTGCTACTGATGGGTGAGAGACTGACTGGAGGTGTAATTCGAGGTGGGGCAAGCTGTCAGACACCCAGTCTAGCCTCAGGCAACCGGTGATAAACAACAGGCACCATATGCTTCTTCCATTTCTCTCCCATCACATCATTTCTGATGCTTAATTCAGACTGCCCACAGACTGCTCCTTGTAGCACCTCCTCTCATTATGAAAAAAAATCCCAACCCCCTCTATGAATCACCATGACGCAGGTAGGAATCACAGACATGAACTCTTAGTATTAAAGGGAGAAAAAAAATAATCCTGAAATACAGTCTGGGGTGCTCCTCAGACAGACACACTGGCCAGCAGGCTGTCAAAACCACCCACTGCCTGGGACACACCATCCCAGAGGGAACTGCAGGGCGATCCCAGGCTGCCAGAACCTTATGGAACCGATTCTGCTGCCAAGCTGCAGCACTAACCCCAACAGATCGACGGGCACCAGCACAAACAAAACTACATCACCGCCCGCCCACCAGTGAAATCCCACTGGCTGGAGACACGCTAAGGACCTTCCAAGACTTGTCCTATGAAGAACTTAGCTTTTGGTAGACAGTCCCAGCTCTGATAATGCCATGATGTTCTTCCAACAACGCCCTCAGCAGCGCTGTCCCCACCACAGATAGAAGCCCCAAGAACAAGCAGTTTTCATTTTGGTCTTTACGACATGCAAGCACCGTACCGCAGGCCAGTGGGGCTTGTTCCGGCAGAGGACGTCTGCGTCATGAAGAGCTTGCTGGTAGTTTTTCATTGATGTACAGAGTTCTGCTCGCTGTGCTATTAGTGAACACTTGCAAGGAGCTGGAAAACAAAAAAGGTTACGAGGAACTCCATTAAAAGAAGCACTAGTACATGTTAAAAACAGTAACCTAATTTCCAGCTAGAGTAACCTAAAAAGCACTACTGCACAATGGTTACTTTTATACTCTCCTGTAATAGAAAAAAGGCAATTCCTTCCTTCTTTCCTTCCCAAAATATATTCCTCTCAGCCTGGAAGCAACCTCTGCATTTTACCTAGCAAGACAGATTTCATATTCACATACAGGATGCCACCTGCTCCTTCCCTCACCCTGCTTACAGGATACTTAAGAAAGCAAAAAGAAAAAAAGCCCAAAGTGTTTCTCTCCCCAGTGTGGCTTTGCTTGAAAGAAATCACCAACACAGGACTTCAGCTAAAACGTTCCTGTAAGCCACTCGTTAAGAAAATGCATGCAGCCTTCACATTTCATATCCACTTGCCACCCAGGTACTTTGCCCTTCTCAGGGCAGACAAACCTCTCATGATCACACACATTGCCTCAGTACCCACACATTCATGAACCGTTCAGTTTGCATGGATTATAAACATCTCAAACATTATTATTCTGTCCTCTCCTAAGGTCTCTATAACACATTTCAAGATGGAAATCTAGCTCCAACATAAAATTTCAAGGAACCACAGAAAAACTTTGGCTGATCCACGTTCAGCTTGTCCACCAGGACCTCCAGGTCTTTTCTGCAACGCCCAGCCCGCCCTGTTGCACAGGGTTATTCTGTCCCAGGCGCACTTGCCTTTGCTGAAGTAGGCAAGACTGGTCAGCCCACGCCCCAGGTTGTTGGTCCGAATGGCAGCCCTGCCTTCCAGCACATGAACCGCTTCTTCCTCCCCCAGTATGGTGTCACAGGCAAACTTGCTGACAGCGTGCTCTGCCCGCTCACGGAGGTTGTTAATAAGGTGTTGAACTGCGTCAGCCCCATTACCAACACCTGAGCAATGCCACTGGTAGTCGCCCACCCAGCAGCCCTCAAGCCATTAACCATCACCCTGTGGCCCTGAAGGTCCAGCCAGCTCTCCATCCATCCCACCTCCACCTCCCCAGCTTGGCCAGGAGGATGCTGTGGCAGGCTGTGGCAGCAGCCTTGTGAAAAAACAAAACAAAACAAAAACAAAACCCAAAAAACCCCCAAAAACCCAAAACGCTAAGCCCCAAACAACGCTCTTCCCTTTGTCCACCAAAGCAGTTATCTCATCTTAGGAGATGAGATTTAGGTGCGATTTGCTCTTGGCCACTCTTGTCCTTTGTGTGCCAGGAAAGGCCTCTGGAGGGCTGGAAGCTGGCTGATGGATGGTGGCAGCTAAGTGCAGCAACCCTTACCCAAATGTGAGCTGGTTAAAACTGTCATAACTGGGATCAAACTTCAAAAAGGTTCCAAGGTGTGCCGAGAGACAGTACTGCCTCATTTCTACAAATTTTAAGCTTCACCTCCAAGCTAGCTCTCTCAAGACTTCTCCTGCAAGTGTCATCTCCTGTACATCCCTACACAGGGCTCTTGTCTCCCCTCCTGCTCTCTCCAGCCTGCTTTGGCTTCACTGTTTGCACCTCATTTCGGCATGAGCATCCTCAGTAAGAGCACATTGCCCACACAAAGCCTCGGCACACACCCAAGTATGCATGGACACACAGAATAAGCTCGTAACTGCTGCCGGTGCCACTGCTCATTAAGTTCAAGCACCTGCCAGGAGGGATGGCCCAAGACTACATCCCCCTTCCACCTCCTCCCCTCCCTCGAGCTAACACCAGCGCTCGCTCGTGCAACAAACCAGGTTCGCATGGTTGCACAGAGAACCAGAGCAAGGAATCAATTGACTGAAAGCTAATCCAATAAAAACAAATAAATAGAAAGGTTTAAGAGGATCAGTTTCCCCTCAACTGGTTCGCTGTACAGCCACGCAAACACGAGTGCCAGGACAAGGGATGAGAAAGAAAGCAGCAGCAAGGACTGCTGCCTTTTTTGGCTGTGGCGTGGACTGACACCAAATACACTAATTGCAGAATGACATACCAGGGTTGATGCTGCCCCAACGGTCCCAGACAGTGACAGCTAGAGACTACACCTAAAATAAGCAGTGCTGCAAAAGCTAGTTCACACTGTGGGGGTTTTCTGTTTGGTTTTGGTTTTAGTGTTTTGTTTCTTGCTTGGTTTGGGTTTTTTTAAGTGTTACACATGTAGCCTGCTGCAGTGACCCACACTTTTAGCTGATTATTCTTAAAAAAGAGTGCAAGTTAAATTAAATTGAAAACAATTCACCTAAGGTCTTCAGACGAAAGCTTTTTTTTTCCTTTTGGTAGATGCTCAAATATAAAATTATTTAATTTAGCTACCACTTAAAGAGTCTGTGTCTTCCGTTTGTATTAAATACAAATGCATACTCCGTATTTCCATCATGGTATCTGCTGCAGGGTGTTTGTGCAGAGCATGCGGAGGGGGTAGGTGCAGCAAGCAGAGGCAGGTGCCTCAGCAGCTGGGCAGAGCACGGGGTGGGCTATTTTTTGGCATCACAGGGGGAAGGAAGCCATGTGAGATCAGGGGGCAGGCAAGCCAGCTTCCTCCTTCTGTTCACTACTGCACATTTCAGCCACGCTGTTGCTTCCTAGCGCTTTTCAGCACACAATTCAGCACAGTTCACACATTCAGCAGACTCAGAGAGAAAACAGCTTCCTCGGCTCTTTTCTGGATCTTGTCTCCACTGCAAAAGTTTTAAGCAAAAAAAGTCACAACGGTGTGGCAAAGGCTGCAAGTCCTCCCAAGGCAGAGTCCAAATGCCATCAAAATTGGGAATCAAACTCCTTAACACCACTGTAGCATTAAGAAGCAGGCATTCTTTACTATAGCGCCGGATGCACGGGGATCGCTCCACCAAGCCTGCACACCATAGGTTACATTAACCAAAACTTACATTGTCCGATTACATACATATGCATCAAATTTCCCAGAATGATCATACATATTCATTCTATTTCCTAGAACTAATTGTCATATTTACATGGTCATTACGCATGCGTCCTTGAACTCCGAGGGGCTTCCATGGGGGTCTCTGGTGGCCATGCAGGTGTGTCCTTTCGTTGACCCCTTCTCATGGGCATGTGCAATATCACCTTGCTCATAAAACTTGCTTCCCTTCTTCATGGTGCATGGTCCCTAACAATGACTTGGCACCCTTATTCCTATTCTAACACAAACCAGTTACCCTAACTACCCCTCGACTCATTGTCGAGATGGGCTGGGGCTGTACTGGGAGCATGGAAGCATGTCCATACCACTCCCCGTCCTATTGTCTTTGGGCACAGCAGCATAGCCACAGCCATAGCTGTACAAACACAACATTAAAGTATTGTCTATCCCGCTCCTTTCTCTACATTGATTCTATTACCTTAGTCACAAAAGACCACACAAACTAATCACTTTGGTTGCATTTGGTTACACAAAGGCTCTCAACATGAAGGGAAAAATAACAAGCTACTGAAAAAAACCAACCCCAAGGCAAACCAGAAAAAGCTACCTGTATTTCAGGCTTGTACCTCTTGTTCACAAAGTCTCAATCAGAAAGTGTAAGGCATGGCCCATCTTAATGAGTAACTGGCAAGGAATGTTTAGTTAACTGAGAGAAGGGGCAAAAAAAAACCAAACCCCACAGCTTTGCTAAAGAGAGCAGCGTTTAAAAGGCTATACTATAACAGGTTTTCTATAGGGAGATGAAGTGGCTAAACAAGATGCGGTAGCTGGAGTGGTGCCCAGCCTCCTTCATTCAAGCTCACCCCACTCAGAGACACAGCGGCACAGCCCGAAAGCTCACTGCCTCCACACCCGACCCGCACGTCCCCCCGTCCCCAGCCTCCTGCTGCCAGCGAGACCATCCCGGCAGGGTCCACAGCTGGTCCCAGGGCAAGGCTAGATGGACTGAAACATCATATTCTGTCAGTGGAACTGTGGCATCAGCTGGCTGACTACAACTTAAGAGTATGTGTGGAAGTGGGAAGAAAAAGTGAATATCCAGCTACAGCCTAAATCACTACAGGGTTTCTGTAAGCACCGTGATAGCGAGTTGTTCCACACCACCGCATGTGTCGTGGTGAAAAAAATTAGTCACAGAAGGTGGATGGAGAGGGCTTGAGGACATACAGAGTTTGTGAACACTCCTAGATGCCAGTATACTGTAACTGACAAGTTTATTGAGGGAAAAAAAAAGTCACACAATAGCCAATAGTTTGTTTTAAAATAATGCACCCATTCTTTCTTCTGGAGGTTAAAGAAGAAAATATTTTTTTAATGAAATGACTTATTATTTCAGGCCAAATTAAAAAAGAAAAGCGTAGAAAATTTTGCTGTTTCCACAATACCAGCAGATGGCATTTCCTGAAGCAAACTCTTCTGGGAGCCTGCAGCTGCACAGCAAAATTTATGTCCTTGTCAGCATCACGGATCCACTGCAGAGGCTCCCAGGATCTGCAGCTCCGGGCAGCAGGGACACAGAGCCTTCCTCTGAGCCACAGGTCCTGGGAGCTTTCCCACATGGCTCCCTCCCTCCGCCCCAGCCGTAATTCTGCAGCACCAGACAAACCCTGGCCTGAGCAGCCGAGGGGCTTGGTGGCTCTTCCACATGCTGGACCCTCCTTGGGCCCGCCAAGTATTGCCTACCCCGACTGTGGCTGCCAGCTTGGGTTTTCCAAAATCGTTAACTTTCCACTCACAGCACCTTTGCACTCATTTGCAGATGTTTGTTAGGTTGCGCTTTTACTTATGCAGAAGCTAACGTCCAAAATTACTTTTCCAGATATGCCCAAGCATTCAAGTATTTAAAACAAAACAAAACAAAAGAACAATCTATCCTGCTTGAGTTCAGGAGGCTGAGAGGAGAACAGGACTCCCCAAAATCTCGTGGTGCCAGGAAGGCAATTAGAGAATTTGCCAAAAATGACTGTAGATGACGATAAAAGTTTTACTGTAATAAACTACCGCTGAGATTTCTTCCAGGAACTCAGCACAGAAAGAACAAGTTTAAAGTTGCTAGAACTCCCTAATCCTCCTCATCTGACATTTCTTCCTAGAAAAGCATGTTTTATTCAAATCTATTTCAATCCTAAGCATATTTCTTAAATGCATGAGCGTCATTACAAATGCATTAGCGTCATTACAAAAACACCTTTCAGTCTTGCTAGCAAGAGTCAGCCTGCACAGGACTTCAGGGGGAGTTTTTCCCACATTTTAAAGAAACTTCTGCCCCTGAAGAGAGGAAGAAAGTTGGCTTGCTTTGTTACATTATGCATTCAGTTCTGAACAATTCAGTATTGAAAGCCTTTTCAGCTTGAAAAATAATATGAAACATTTATTTTCATTTCAGTGAGAAATTAGCAATAACTAGTAATTAACCAAATAGCAAGCCATTTTTTCCTCCTTCGGACTTCATGCAAGCATGACAAGTCTGCACACAAAAAATGGATGTGCAGGGATTGTTCAGCTGGGGGGCAGGGGAAGGAGCACACTTGATAAAATAATTAACAAAAGCAGTAAAGACATTCCGGACGTTCAAGTAAAACTTCATTCTACAGCAAAGATGAAAAAACAAGGTCAGCTTCCCAAAACTGATTAAGAGGGACAATGAACATGATGCATACTTGCAATCAGCAAGCCCACGTTTTCTCACTTACCAGTCCGCCTTAATTGGATTAATAACTGGATTTTTTAAAAATTAGTATTTTCTGAATATCATGGCTTTTCCTCCCTGCATTTACATCACTGGCAGTCTCCAGGAGGTGAAGTAACCAAAGACCCCAGAGGAAGCGTGCAAGAGGCTTTAGGGCACAGAGGATGCAAAGAAGGAAGCCTCTTCCTCCATAAGCCCACTCTTGCAACGCTTCAGCTGTGATTAGGAAGCGGACGCTTGCGAACAGTACTCCACAGGCAAACATAACACCTATTTCCACTGGGTGACCAACGCCAGCAGACACAGCAGCGTAGGAGTTTAAGAGCTCTTGAAATAGGCTGTGGCGAGGAGGAGGAGGAGGAGCAGCGCGCGGCACCGCCACCCTCTGCTCCAAGCCTGCACCACCAGGCAGCAGCTGGTTTGCACATGCAAAAGCCTCTTTTCTCGTCCACACTCACGCTGCCCACAGCCAGCGTAATAAAACACATCATCTCCTCCGATGGAGTCCGTCTCCCCTCAAGCTCTATTTATTTTATTTTATCTTCATGCAGATATGAAGTATTTTTCTTCATACTTTCCTTCCTTAAGAAGTGCCCATTACAAATTTCAAAAAGCCACCCCAAGCCAAAGTTTTCTCTCCCCTCACCTCCACAGGGAAGCCAATTCAGACACCACCAGAGAGCTCTAGTATGGCTCGTTTGCCATACACAGCTATGGAGCTGGTCCACGCCTGGCTGGGATTCCATCTCTACACACAACGTAAGCACACTGAGATGAAAAAGCAGACACCTATTTAAACCAGGGTGGACAAATTACAGCCACCACTTCACCGGCAGAATTGAAGCTGCAACCCTCTCCCCTTGCTGTCCCACCCAAAAATAAAGGACATCTACCCACTCACTTCTTTGCCCTGCAGCATGCTTACCCTAGGTCCTCTCTGGTCTGGGGGACAGGGAGACCTCAAGAAACTTGCCCATATTATCACTTCGACTGAAGTGATCCAGATGAGCTGGATTATTCTTAAGAACACACAATTTAAGACTGAATTAACTTCTTTCCAGGCCTCTGTATTTTGCAGTTCAGAAGTGCAGACTTAAGAACACAGATTTTTCTGTGTGCTGGACAAAATGCTTTGGATTCCCAATGGTTTTATTTCAGGCCCAGCGAGTAAGTCCTCAGCTAGGAAGCTCCATACATTATTTAAAGCTAGACTGTCATCACTGCTAAGCACAGCTAATCACGGCTTCCACCATTCCTCAGGAGAAACACCGTATGGGAAGTTATACGCTACCCGGAAGAAGAGCTGCTACAAAGAAGGTGCAGCTAACTTTACGCCTTTGCTTTCACGTTGTACCTCTAGCCTCATGAGGCAGAAGTGTGCCAGAGCAATTACATTAACCTACGGTTTAGTTTGCATTTCCGCAACTGCAAAGCCAGTGATAACCTTCCTTGCAAACCCATTAATTGATAAATTGCATGGTACAGCAAAAGTCCTCAATTCAAGAATGTCCCAGCTAGGTTTTTGCTCCCTCCTGTCCAAATCCTAATCTTTCAACACTTAGCTAGATGCATGCTACTCTTTCCAGATAAAATAGCATGAATCAACACCTCCTCCCTATATTTTCAGTTCCCACTCTACCCTTCAGACATTTGGGCGCTGCTTCAGGTGATGTACCCCAAGTCCATCTGTGGCTGCTTGGCACTAGTATAATAAAACCAGTAAGCACACAAATGTGACTCATTTTCAATGCTTACTAGTTCTCCCAGCATTTAGTTTGGGGTTCAGGTAAGGTTTCCTACCAAAGCCTCAGTCAGAACTGAAGTATCCTCTCAAACAGCAGGTCCAGAGACTGCCCCAAGGCAAGACGCCTATGGACTGAAGTATGAAGACATAACAAGTGAGCTTCAAAACCAAAACAAAACACCCCAAGAGGTCAACCCCCTGCCTGATCTCTAAAGCACCCATGGAAAAGTCCTGACCCCCCATAGAAATGTGGAGCTAGCACGTGCAGAAGGCGGCAAGGCTGAGCTATGTGAGCACGTGCATTTAACCCTGACCTACTTAGAAGATAAGCTAAAAAACCCAAGTTTTATATAACCTGCAGGTATAACCAGAGGAAATGAGTCAACCTCAAGCGGGATTGGACTAGATGAGGTGCACGAACCAAGAGCAGGCAACCTACGAGAACGAAGACTCGTCAACAGAGACTGAGAGGACTGGATGGTGGGGCGCGTGGACAGCGCGTGGCGGTTGTGGGATTACATTGCAAGACTATATAACACAGGAAAAGAGGAACTGGGAGGGAGGTGTCCCTTTGAGGCACCCAGCTCAAGCTGTCAGGACTTAGGCACCATAGACTAAATAACAGATGTTTTTGTTCCGAGGAACCTCAACTGATTTTCTTTTTGAAGGGGGGCCTGGGGTTGAACACACCTTTAACAGCTAGGTGCGTATCAACCTGTGATTGCAAGGAGACTCCAAATACATATGCTTCACAGCCAGGCAGGACCAGCCACGTAGGTCTGCCTTGACCATAGTTAACAAGTTCAATTTACAGCCAGATATTCCTTCATAATATGACTTTACCGGTGATAACCTAGTTGCCCTCTGTCACAATCAGTACATAAGCTACACTTCTACCAGTTACTCCTCAGGTCTCCGTAACCTTCTCTTTTCCAGTTAAAGCTTATTTCAGCCCAGAATTTCTGACTCTCTGAAAGTTGCAAAAAGGAGCTTCTTGTTTCTTAGTTATTAGCTCACTGCTTCTGTCCTCAAATAGAGACGATCACTTAATACATTTGTAAAAGAGAAAAGGAATGGTGCAATATCCTACTAATTTTAAGATCAGGAAGCAAAAGTCAGTTCTATAAATGTATTCTTCCAAAAGCAAAAGACATTCTGTTATACTTTATCACAGCAAAGGAAAAAGAGAATATGCTGTTTGAAGAGACTTCAAAAATTCTTCAGACTTTCTGATATGTAGGTATAGTTCTTCCTCTAGGATTGCTGAAGTAGTTCAATTATTTATAGGAAATTACATCTGGGTTACATACATGGCAGGGAATACTCACTCTATCTTAGGTGGTACATAACTGTAAACTACATGAGCAATGTTAACTACTTAAAAAAAACCCCACACCCAAAGACTGTCTACTGTACAGCATGATGCCTCCTCCCCTTTGTGCCTGTGACGGATAAGCCTCCTGTCAACCATGACCCTAGTCTTGCAGCCCTGCAAAGCCTCTGCCTTCAGCAGACCCTCTGCAAGTGGGCAAAACTTCCAGAAAACCAGCTACAGGATCTGAGCTTTCAACCGCAAGCTCTTTACAAATCAGGAGTAACACGAGCTCCTGCTCCAACGTACTTGACACGTTGCCAGTGGTGTCATATATGAAGTATTTACTACCATTTTTCAAGCACTACCTCAGTAAAAAAAAAAAAAGGGGGGGGGGGCTAAGGGACAGAAGTCTGCAAAATATTTTAAGTTTAAAAATAACACTCAGGCTACTGCAACAGTCTCTAGGTAACCCTGACTCCTACTTCTACACATTTTTCTGCCCCTGCAAAACAGAACAAACAGGTTTTGGAGACACACTTTAAGCAGATTCCAAGAGGCACTTTTACAGATGGATGGGAAAGTTCCTTTTTTAGCACAAATCCTCTAAGCAGCAAGCATCTACTATTTTTTGTAGCATGTCATTTCAGAAAGACTACCTCTCATTCTTCACTCAGAAGTCACACTTTCCTTCAGAAGCTACAAAATTAAGAATTCTTCTGATAAATTATTAAAATGACTGAACCATTTGCTGTTTGAGGAGTCATGACAGCTGTCTACCATGGCTTTTTTTTTTTTAAATGGCTGGTATAACATCAAAGACTTACTTCTTTACTACTGGAAACTGGAAAGTATTCCCAAGACCCTGTGAGGAAGGAAGATTCGGTCAATCTATTTTTTACCACATCAGAAAGACAACTGACCTTATCTTCTAATAGCAATCTTCCAGAAATAGTGTATAAAAGAAGAGATCATTAAAGTGTACTTAGTACACATAGTTCACATATAGGTACATGTGGACGCTCCCTAGCAGTTTTCTTTGAACAACACAACTTCAGTGCAAGTGCATCACCAAGGAGCACAAGTCCTTAGAAAACAGTGGCAGAATTAATAAAACGCATACTATAGCATTAGTCACCTTTACAAAAAATTAAGCACGGCTTTCTAAAGAGAGTTCAGCAGCTTGCCTTTGCAGAAAGGGACTCTTCTTTGCTTCTTCTGACCTTGGTCCACGACTAACACAGAAACCCTTCAACCATCAGGTCTGCAGCAGGACAGTACCAAGAGGATGTTGCACCACTGCACCAAGAAATTCTGATCATCTTTTTCCCCCTTATCTGAAACAACTCAGAAGCAGGCTTGCAAGGAAAACGCCCCAGCAAGTAATTTTTGAGGCACGGTGAAACGCTTGCTCATAGCTGTCTTACTCATGGCTGTAAGCACTCAGCCCAACTTCAAGAATGCTTGGTTGGAAGTTTACCTATGCCATGCTCTTGGGAAACAGCACAACCCCAGCATCTACCTAGCAGGAAAATGCAGGGTGGTTGCTCTTGAATCAACTTGCACTGAAACATCACTTAAAATAAGAAGGTCGGTAGCTTTAACAGCTTGAGAGCCAGTATGGAAGGTCAAGAGATGCAGCAAGACACACTTATTTTCTATGTGCAACACTGCTAGGGGTTTTTTTTACCTATTTAAGAGTTACCAGTGTAAAGGGGAGATGGAAGGGAAGGAAAAGCCAAAGATATACATCAACTACCCACCCACCTAGCCAGGAGGCCAAGAGTAGCGTAATTGAATTTGTTCGCAAAGACACCGATGTGAACAACTGTCTGTATAGACCAGAGGAGATACTCTAGGACAAGGCAGCCACAACAGTCTGCAGATACTTTATACCAAGGCCAAACCATCCCACTTGCTACTTGAGCAAAGCAGTGGCCACAAGCTCAGGAGCATGGAGGCAGCAGCAAGCCCCTCACCATGCAAACTCAGTACTTGGCACGGGAGGGTGATGAGGGTATGCCGACCCCAAGAAGGTGAACCCCAGCATGCTACCTAAAACAGCCCAGTGAGCAAGGCTGGGGAGCAGGAACCGGCACTGAACTACCGTCCCAAGAGGCTCCGTCTGCTTCAGAACAGGTGTATTTTGGCCTGAGACCTTGTCCTTACATGCCTGACGCTCCCTTTACTGCTCTTTTCTACTGTCTCCTGGCTTGCCCTGCCCCCTCAATTCAATTCTTATGAAGAGATAATTTGGAAGGCGCCAGAAATTTCCATGAATTGCTTGACCACAAAATAAATTAGTGCTGAGTGGCCACATTAAGCTTTCTTTTGGATCAGGCCAATTTATGGTGAACCTCTGCTGGGATGAGAGCAGAGAAACCTCCCTCCCCCGAGGTCTGGCCAAGAGAGGCAGATCCTCCTCTTTCTACCAAAGCTCAAGAAAGCTCCTACATTTGGTTTCTAGCAACGCCCCAAACAGCACCCCGTGGGCTGGGGGTCAGCGTGCAGCTCTCCACCCCAGGAGATGAGAGATGGAGCATCTCTCGCACCCAGAAGCATCTCCCTCGCTTGCTCTGCAGCACGCTACCTCTGACACTACATCGGGCTTGATACAAATTCGCATCCTTTCCTTGGCCTTTCCTGCACCATTCTTTACCCACTGGAAACGGAGATCCACGCAGAGGGCTTGGGAAGAAAAGGCCCCCTTTGCACATATACCCATCATTAACTCCACCATGTTTTAAAGCTCAGCTGTATCAGAGTTTTATCTCCTACAAACTTCTGAACCCCCTGGGGGGTGGGGGGGAATTAAAATGCTGGGCAATTTGAGCAACTACGTGAAATCTATTTCTGCTCAGGAAGAGCCCATCACACCAGAAGTAAACACAACCACTCAGAGGGATCGCTGCGGCTTTTCCTGCTCTCCGGAGACAGCAACACTTCTCAGGCTTGGCAGACTCCAAAGGGACACTTTCCAGCAGTGGGTAATTACACGCCAGAGCCAACGTGCTTCACGCAGAAACGAGGCGTCCTGGCACGCCAGTGTCCAGATACGGTGTGTGCCACTGCACTGGAAGCCAGACACGATTGCACAGCATGCAGCAGGCAAGCAAGCACCTGCTTCATCGCACCGCAGAGCCGGGGCATGGCCATTCCTCCCCACCCGAAGAAACTCATCGGGAATTAGGGTCAGGCAGGCGCAGCGGCGGAACAGCCCTTCCCAGCAGAGCCGCAGCCCTGCGCGCGGGCTTGAGAGCCCGCCGAGACCTGTAACTGCGACACGGCTCAGGAACCAGCGCTGTTACAAAAGCAACGGCAGCAGCAAGCATCAGAGGACTGCACCGCTGGGCTTTTTATCTCCGAACAGGCATCTTCAGGCTTATTTACAGGAAAGGCGCAGGATGCTAACAGGCTGTCCCAGTACAGAGAAGGGCACAGAGAAATGCCAGCTGAAGGCACGAGCCACTGCCACCCAAACCCCCTTATACCCTGCGTGTGTGTTTGCTTACAGCGCACCCTTACCCCGAGGAGAGCTCAGCCTCCTTCAGAGCCTCATAGTATCCAATTTTAAAACCAGCAGGCTAGCATGAAGTGTACAAGATGTACCTATTTGGTCTGCACAAGACAGTATTTTTTGATAAATACTGTTCTCTAAGAGTGAGCTTTGTTGCCGTGCTCCCACCCCCACCATGATACAGTCTTTGGCCGTATAAAGTTACACATGGTACTTGGGAAAAGCCCTATTCATTATCTTCCCTATAAAGCAACAGCCACCTGCTACCTCTGTAACTGGGAATTGCTTTCTAGAATTAAAAAAACAAAACAAAACACACTCCCAAAAGTTTATCCTCAAAATACCTACGTTAATTTGTCACCAAAATCTAGCTTCCTATACTTTTAGGCATATGGCTTAAAGGGTCTGTAAACCTGCATACGCAGAAACAACTGTACTCCTCCAAGGCACAGTCCCTCCAGAGAACATCTCCATCAGAGAGCAGCAAGTGAGAGGAAAAAGGGTGCAGAAAGCACCTACTGCACAAAAAAGCCCTGAACCCCAACAAAAAAAAACCCAAACCAACCCTGCACGCATATATGATCATATATTTCAGTTTAGCTGACCTAGAGTTCATATGATCAGAAGACCAGTCAGAAGACAAGGGACAGCAGAGCAGAAGCCCACCTCTGATACCGCAGCTCTCTGAATTTTATCTGTGTGGGGAACAGCCCTGAGAGCAAGATTTGGACAATACTTGATATTATGATAACTGAACAGCATAAAGCTTGGCACAAAGACTGATCCAGCTGGAAACAAATGCTTCCTTTCAAGCAGCCTGACATGTGCTTGCTTTGAAGCTGTGGTAATTAGATACCTTGCAATAATGAGGGATCTATTCCAATGTCTATGGCAGCAAAAAAGCCAGCGACTTGGTTTAAAACAGCAGAGATCACCAAGCCGTGGGCATCTCAAGAGGCCTAAAAGGATCAAATAGTAAAGCTGATTTTCATTAAAACAACAGAACAACCTACACGACCACGCTTGAATCCACAGCAGACTATCAGAGCGAACACAGGAGCAGTGCTGGCATTGTAGATCTGATAGTTAAGGATAAAAGATGAACACACTTGCTAAGAGTAAGCTTTTTCAAGACTGGACCAAATAAGCTTGTTCAGCTGGAACAAGCTGACAACTTGAAGGCACGCAGACCTCTTCTGAGACCTGAAATTAGGAGCAGATATTCCAGACTGTACTGGAAATAAGCGTACTGCCTACATGACAGGAGCTTTTTATAGTTTAGACTTGAAGCACCTCGAGAACTAAAATGCAAATCAGAAGACAGAAGGTCGCAACCAGAATGAGAGAAGTGATCGGTAACTAGAAAACTTGCTTTAATATTACATCACACAAAGCCAGTTGTTGCAGATGGAGCAGGAAAATACTCCACAAGAAACACCAATTAAAAAAAATCCCACTGAACCATGCATCCTGCCAAGAAGCCTGGAGTTTCACCTAACTTTATACAGCAATTGTATAATCAATGTGTTCATGTGCCTTCAGTCTCTAAAAATAAATTAAAGGGATACCCACGCCCTTGACTCTCAATAGTAATACATAAGCATTTGGAGGTTAAAAAAAGCAGTTATTTTCTCACACATTAAAAGTCTTAAATACCTGACAGTAGCTTATAAGCATTTCAAGTTGCCCATATGCTAACACTTAAGAGGTCCTGAAGAGTTAGAAAACAGCCATGTTTTTCTTTTTTTTTTTTTTCCTCCTATTTACTGAGATACTTGGCTGGAAAACAAGAAGGCAACTCCAGCAAGCCAGAAGGCAGTACCTGACGAGCACGTGGTAAGAATTTCAGAACACGAGGCTCAGACAGCAGTTTGACCTGTGAGAAATGGCATCGGCACACACAAAACAGCAAAAAAGGTGAAAGGCTGGGGGGTAGGCTGCCCTTACAGCAACAGGAATTTGGATCCGCTACTGGGATGTTACAACATGTCAGCCTATAGTTTTAGGATTTCAAAATCTAGCAAGATACCTGCTATTAATTTTAATTAGAATCAAAAAAAAACTTTATTAAGTAATTTTAGTGTCACTGACAGAGTGAGGAGTTTCTGAACAGATTCCCAGCGTGCTTGGGAAATCACAGAAGACAGAAATAAGGACACTGCAAGGGAGTTATCTCGAGACCCTGACGCACAGCAGCCATGGCTGGAGATAGGTGCTCCAGGGACAGGAGAGGGAAGGACAGGCCGTGTGAGCGTGCTAGCAGCGCACTACGGTCTCCCCTTTAATTCACCCCCATGCAGACACAGCAAGAAGCACATGCAACAGCAGGAAACAGTTCTCTCAAAATCCTATCAAGCACTGATTTCATTGATGAGATGCTATTTTCCCCAGCAGTGGGACCCTGAACCTAAAACTTTAAGAGGCTCCAGTACTAAAAACTCACTGTATCCACCAGTGACCTACATCAAGCCTCTCCCCTCCTTCTGCTTCACCTTCCTTCCTGAGGTCTCCATCCTGCCCTACTTTAATAGAGATTACTTCAGCTAAACCGCCTAACAGTTTTACAGAGAGGACTCAGCTAGGACTGAAAACTTGTCACATGTAGCTGGAAAAGTGGAATAAATAGCCGAACTAACCGTTTCCATGGCCAGCATCAGCTGCGAGGTGATAGTATGCTATGCTGTCCCGAACTCTTGTATCTCAGGTGCCTATCTATCATGCAACCACGGCAAAAAATGAGAGCAAGTCAGGGACTAACATAATGGTGTTTTTCTCTCCACAGCAGCCGGCAAAATAATAATAAAAGGAAAACAAAAAAATTACAGCCATTTATCCCTAGAACTAAAAACCAGGAACAAGGAAGGCCATTTTACTCCAAGTAGGGAAGGAGTTCTTCAAGAGGAGAGGCACAGTTTTCGCTACATTTGTCTTCCGAAGAGATTCACCCACAGGATTTCGCCTCTGTTAGCACGACCGAGGCTTTCTCCCCCCTTCCTCCCCAACTACAGCGGACATCTACCCCGCTGAGGCTGGAGGAGCGGCAGATCCCGGGGGATGTGCCGAGATCCCGGCTCTTCCCAGCTCCGCGCCTCCCTCCAGGCGCTGCAGACACTCACTCCTGCCGCTGTACCACCCCCACCGCTCGCAGAGCAAACGAGACGGGAGCACGCACGCACACAAGCATTACTATAAGGCTACAACCGAGCGAGCAGGATCCACCTCCTACTCGGCGCAGGGACTGAAAACAGCCTAGCTTGGATAAACTAAGGCTGCCATCGGCCTGGCCGAGGGGGCCGGCAGACCTTCTAGGCTCTTCAGAGAATACTTCGCACGCAGAAATACTGCGTGCCTGTAAAGAGGTTACACTCAAAACACGGGCGGGCGATCTCCGCGAGTCAGAGTGCAGCTTTATCTTGCATATTTTTGCACAGTGCAAGATAAAGGAAGTTTTCTGAGCCTCTATGCCTATTCACATGCCGTTATGTGTTTTCAAAGGTTACGTTCTGCTGAAGATGCAACCGCATGCAGCTGAATTAATCCGATCCACACACTAATTTCTTCCACGAAGCCGCGGGAGGGTTTAACGCGACCACTACTGCGTATCCTTTACTAAAAGATGGTTTCCCCACAAATGGGAAAGCGGGTTTTCTAGAAATACTGCATAATGAGTCATCGACTGCAGGCAGTTAAACGCCAGGCACCTTCTGAGCAAGGACAAAAATAACAGCGGAACAAAAATAGCCATTCACTTGGGGGGGGTGAGGAGACCCGCTGGGAGGATTCATTCCCAAAACTTCCCCCAGGTGCCTTCTCCCACCGTTCACCACACACCACCACCACCCCCCCCCCGCCCGGCTGCTGCGGGGGGGGCAGCCCGGGGGCCGGCGGGCAGCGCTGCCCCCGCCTCGCACCCGCGCCCTCCTCCGCCGCTCCCGCTCCCCCGCCGCCGCTCACCCATCTCCAGGGCCTGGTTGTACTTCTCCAGGGCGGCCGGCAGCTCCTGGCGCTCCCGCAGCGCGTCGCCCTCGGCGCGGAGCCGCCGCGCCCGGCTCTCGGCGCCGAACCACTTGTGCAGCAGGTTGCCCAGCACCACGTTGACCCGCGGGCGGGCGGCGGCGGGCGACGGCGGCGAGGCGGCGGGGGTCGTCTCGGCGGGGCGGCGCGGGCGGTGGCAGCGGCCGCAGTCGCCGGGCTCGGCGCAGCGGCGGCAGTGGGTGTGCCCGCAGTGCAGGGTCACCGGCTCGCACAGCAGCCGCCGGCACAGCGGGCAGGCGAAGAGCTCGGGCGGGCGGCAGCAGGCCGGGTCGCCCAGCCCCTCGCCCTCCGCCCCGCCGCCGGGGCCGCCGCTCCCCCAGGGCGGGAGGCGCAGCTCCTTGTCGCGGATGCTGAGGGCGAAGCTCTCGGCCAGCTCCCGCAGCTCCTCGGGCCGCAGCCGCGCCAGCCGCGCTGCCGCGCCGTAGGCGTCCAGCGCCTCGGCCATGCGGCCGGCCCGCGCCAGCGCGTCGGCGCGGCGGAGGCAGAGGCCCCGCTCGGGCTGCGGCAGCCCCGCCAGCTCCGAGCCGTAGATCTCGGCCGCCAGCTCGAAGTTGCCGCCGCGGAAGGCCTCCTCCGCCACCTGCAGCATCTCGGCGCAGGGTCCCGCCGCCGCGGCAGCGGCCCCGGCCCCGGTCCCGGTCCCGGCGGCGGGGGACAGCGCGCAGGGCCCCGGGCCCAGCTCCATGGCCGCGCGGCGCCGCCGGCCCCGGGCCGCCCTACTCCATGCCGGGCCCGCGGCGCTGCCGACTCCGGCTCCTTCCTGGGAGGGGACGGCGACGGAAGGGAGGGCGGGCGGAGGGGGCGGGTCACATCGCTGCAGCAGGGGGGCGGCTCCCGGGCGGGGAGGGGGGCGGCGGAGGGGCGGGGGGAGATGGGGGCGGCTCGCACCGCCCCCGCGGGCCCGGCTCCCGGCTTATGTAAAGGGCGGCCGGTTGTATAACCCGCCTCCGGCCGCCCTCCCCCGGGGCGGCGGTGCTGAGGGAGCGCTCCCTCCCTCCCTCCCTCCGGGCCCGCCGGGCGGCGGCCGCCGCCGCCAGGTGCCGGTGCCGCACGTGCCCGCCCGCCGCCGCGCTGCCCCGCCCGCACGTGCGCCTGGCCCGCCGGCGGCTGCTGCGGGAGCGGGGGGGGCGGGTGGGTTTCCGCTGTGCGGCTCCTGCTGGGCTCGGCCTCTTCCTTCCCGTTTCCTGGTGCCCGGCCTTAACCGCTTCCTCGCCGGGGCTGCCCGCCCCGCCGCTCCCCTCCCGCCGGGCGCGGCCCCGGGCGGCGGGGCTGCTGCTGCCGCCGCCGCAGGGCCTCCCTCGGCGCCGCCCGGCTGCTGGGCGCGGCCCCTCCGCATGGGGCGAGAGCAGCCCCGCACGGGGTGCGTTGGGGTGGGGTACGTTGGTTATTGTTTGGTTGTATCTCCCGGGTCCCCGGGAAAGCAAGCACGTGTTCTCTCTTAAATAAATAAAATAATAATAATAATAATCCCCAAAGCCCACAACTCTCAGAAAAAAACCCTTTTCTCTAAGTGGCAGCCTTGCCAGCTCAGCGGGGCATCTGCGAGTCGTGCTGAGCGCTGGCTTGTGCATCGGCAGCAGCAATAAAGATAATGCAGCTGGAAGTTAGTTAATCATGCGTGAGTCAGAAAGGAATCCAACTTGCTCCGCAGGAATAACAGGAGTAAAATAAAAAAAAAATAGGCAACGTTTATTTTAGACGCTGCTGTAAACAAACCGTTCGGAGGAGTGGAGAGCCTGTCAGTCGAACGAGGAGGTACCCATGTCCAGCTGCTTCCCAGCGGAGGGTATTCTGGTTTTTGCCTCTCTCCTGCTAGGCCTTCAGTCCCCAGATGACGGCCTCTTAACCCGTGTTAGGAAAACCTCATTCCTCAGACCAATTAGTCTCCATAGCATGAAATTGTATCAGCTTTCTTAATAGTATGAAATTGTATTAACTTTCTTAAGATATACACAGTTTACATCTTATACCGCATAGTCATGCTTAAGTAAGCATCAATATTCATGGTGAAGTAAGCATAACCAAAGGACCCCAGCTCATGGCAAGGAGGAGCAGGACAGCCCCCACCCAGAAGGTAAGGACCTTTGTTTCTCGGAATCTTGAAGCCATCTACGAAGGATAAAGGATACCCCTGGACTACCGAGGTAACGCCAGCATCCTAGCCCCTCCGACATCTCTGTGGAACCCTCCCCTTATCTGGCATCATAGATAAGAAACTGTAGCAAGACTGACTCCAGGGATGTCTAGATCAATAAAGCAGCAGGTGGATGATGGCCGTAGAACTATAGTTGCTTTGCAAAACAGCGTGTGTGTGTTAAGTTGTCCACGACTTACCCTTTTTGCACTATTAATGTTTCTAATAATGGTTCTTTGAGCAATGCTCAGCGGTCCGACACTTGCACCACCCTCCTTGGCCCACGGTTTCTACCCAGAAGCTGACCTCAGCATTCCATCACTATTCCCTCACTCTTGAAATTTTCACTTGGAATTACAATGGGATTGAATCCCATTGCCATTTTATCAAGGTCAGCTGGGGACGTGATCCATCACATAGAGGACAGAAGCGGTACGGCTAGTTCTGCTCTGCTGTATGAAGGACAAGCCACAGGATGTTGGACGGATGATGAAAACGTGGACTCGCTGCTTGAGCCACCCCCAGCGTTGTTCTCTGGTTCCTGGGACCCTGACAAGGAGCAGCAGCATTTTTGCTGATTGCTCCTGTCCCGCTCCCCTGGCCATTAGGCTCTTTGGCTGGGAAGTCCCCAGCAGCCCTCCTTGCTTTCCTGCGGAAGGAGGGAGCAGGCGAGTCAGTCCTGCCACGCCGCTTTTCCCCATGTGTCTTGGGATTGCCGCGTGACGGCCCTTCACCTCCGACGGTCCCTTCTGATGGGCGGCTGGGGGGGTACCGGCTCAGGTGGTGGTGTTGAACACGGCTGGTCAGCCCCTCCATTTGCTGCTGCGCGTGTGTCGTGCCGTGCCAGCATGCTGGCAGGGCTGCGGTCCTTTCCTCATCAACGCTTAGCAGGTGCTTCTAGAAGAACCTACTGCTAGGTGAGGCGACTACTTCATTTAGCAACGCGATCAATAGCCTCTTGGGATACAACCTCTATTTTTTCCAAGAAATCTATTTGCGAGGGAACAAAATTACCTCGCTGCTGTTCAAACTGACTCAGCGTGCCATCTTTTTCCTTCCTCCCATGTACAGAATTGCTCTCCACAGGTGTCTGAGCACACCTGCATTGCTCTTCTCGGTGCTTATTCTGGGGGCCATCTTCTTTCGCAGGTCTTCTTGCTCCAGAACACGGTTCATTTGTACGTCTGGCCATGGCATTACCCTGCACTTGTATCCCCTGTTTCGCTATCTGAGCAACAAAGCCACTTTGATACAACTCCCTTCTGCAACATCGGTAAGAATTCCCGGAGCCCGAGTGTTAATACTTTGCAGGAAAGAATGATAGCCTAAGAAACAGCAAGAAACAGAGGGGAAGAAACTAAAGTAAAATTATTAACGATCTATACTTAAGAAGCTCCTGCTTCTCACTGAAGTTATCGTTAGTATGCCCAGGTTATTCATCCAAGGTCAGCGAACGTGACATAGGAGACTCCTGCCAAAAAGTTCCGGTGGAACAGGTGCCGCGTGACGTGGTCGCATGGTTTATGGCTTCTTGTTGGACGAAATATGAGTGACTGATTGCAACAGCCACAAAGCAGAACTGATTTTTCATAAAGAATCTGAAAGCCGACTGAAACACCAAAGTTGATTTATAATTTTTATTAGAAGAAAAGCTGTAGCTACTGTGTAGGATTGAAATGTTGCCTTCTGCAGGAGATGAAGGACCTCCTCTTGTACTCACCAAAACGATGGCAAAAATTCTGCTGGCTTCATCATCTTAAAAAAAAAAAAAAATCACCCAAAATTAGCCACTCTGTGGCAGGTTGTTAGAGGTGCTCCCCGTTAGCAGTATTATTTTCCTGTTAATAGTATGTTTCCACTTACAAGTGGCCTCATCACGCTCTCTCAAGCAACATGCAGAAGTCCATCTGCTTTCCAAGGGGAGAATTACAGGTGCTGACTCCACTGAGTCACTCGTACACACTTCAAAGTTGACACTAGGTTTCCTTTCATTTTTTAGGCTAATTTTCAACTTCTTCCCGAGGCCCAGCTTTCCCAGGGTTTCCCCCAGGGTAGAATTTTACTTGAAGTTTGAAGGGGAAAGGAGGAGATGAAGCAAATTTCAAATGACAGCATTTACATATTTGGAGGGCATTTTTAATTCCTGTAACACTTTTCTATTCCAAGGTAGTCTGAAGTGTTAAACTCCAGTTTGTTTTGATGATCTTGTGGAGGAATTCGGTCTTTTATTGTTTCGGAATAAGTTAGTTAGAAAAGAATGATAGGATATAATCAGTGCACAGGCCCACACACACGTACCAGACTAAAATGTTGCTGAAGTTGTGAAGTCAAAGACACAAAAATTAGGATACCGCATAATTAAGGCTGTGTATGCTTATTTAACTTGTCTCCTTGATGCATTAACCTGATACAATTTTAATTAATCACATAGTATTTTCTCTACAGGATGCATGGCTCTTTCAGTGCACAGGAAAGCAGCTACTCAGTTAATGGGCATCCAAACAATAATGTTCTCACCGGTTACCATGCAGTTAATTTGCATTAGTCATACCTTGCTGCAGTAGCAGAATTATACATTTCCTCATGTGCTTTTCTATAAAATTCAGGGCTACAGCATTGGAATATTTCACAAATATGTGCACATTTTCTCAACTGCTTTTCTCCATCCCTAATCACTGCCTCATTTATTACAGGCTTTGCAGCTTTCAAAAGAAAAGGTCATTGTATGATTATTACTACTAAAGTCTTTGTCAGCTTAATGAATTGCCCCAGCTGAAATAGCAAAAATACAATTTTTAATTTTTTTTAAAAGCCTTTTTTCAGAAGTATCATTTCTATAAGAAAGCTGCAGGGTAGTGCCAGTGATGAAAAAGGTGCTGGCTAAAATCTATTGATGTAAACATAATGAAGACTACTTTTTCCCCAGAAGATGTTTAATGTGTTAATCCAGCTGCTGTGAATCACAGGAGCTAAGACTGTTTTTGGAGGTTCTCATGCTTCCTTGCAACATCCCAGCCACCAAGACGGATCTTGTCCTTTCAGCATGACACACACGTATCGTGTACAAAAGATATTATTCTTAACCACATCCTGCACGGGCTGACTGGAAGATTAAACAGCTTAATAATTGTCTAACAAATCATTAACACATCCTATGATGCAAAAGAAGCCAAATAAACTGTACTACTGGATTCCCTTCCGGTATCTGCCGTGCGGAACAAGCGGCTCCTCACTCTGAGATAAGCACTGTTAAGAAAATCCCCTTCCCTAACTATTATATCAATCGTTCTTTACGGTATGAAAGTGTATTAACTTTGTTAATATGTAGGAGTTCACATTATACACTGTAATGTAACGAGGTAGTGGCATTTTACTGCAGACTTAGGTATTGTTCATGCTTAAGTAAAACAAACTAAAGGATGGTCTGGCCCTGGAAATAAGGACTTTGCTTCTTGGGAACTTAGAGCTGTCCATGAAGGATAAAGGATACCCCAGGACAACTAAGATACCACCAGCATCCTACCCGCCCTAACACGTTTTTGAAACCCTCCCAGCGTCGTCCGGCCTCCTAGATAAGTAACTCTAGCAGATGGACCCCAGGGATGTCTGGATCAATAGACGAGCAGCAAGAATGCAGCAAAACTATAGTTGCTTTACGAAGTTTTACTATGATTAGTAATCAGTAGCGTGGGTGTTAGTGATTAGTCAAATAGTGTTGTACCTGAACGTTTGAAGGGTGTAAGAACCCTGTGTAAAACCACATTCGGGGTGCCCCAATTTGGCTGGAACACCTCATGCACATTAATAAATATTTACTTCTGTAATTCTCTACATTGTGTCCAAGCCTCTCTCCTCGGTCGGCATGGGTCAGTTGCAAATTTTCCTGACACCACCTCTTTCCTAATCAGAGGGTTACAGGGAAGGTGAGGCCAGCAGTAGCGCCTGGTGGGCTGGGGAGTGGCTGCCGTCCCGGCACACGCAGCTGCGGACGCGGTTAGCTTACCTGACAGAGGTCTCTTTCCACATCAGTTGCTTTGCTATTTCCTAGCATAGAGTCGGGGAATTTTTCAGTCTTGTTCAGTAAGCATCAGCTTGGATTTTCAGAATATCACAAATATTTTTCATTGTGCTGGTTCACATGCCTGAAGAAATAGCAAGACCTGTGTTTCTGTTGCCGGCACCGTCAGGGCTTTTGGCAGGCACAGGGTTGGAGGGGAACATCCCCTTGTTGGGCGCCGATCTCCATCCACCTCTGGATACCCGGGGTCAGTTTGCCCACCGAGTGGGAGGGGGTTCTGCAAGCAAATCTGTGGTGAAAATGGGTCAAATTACACCTGTGTTGCAATCCCTGTTTGAACTGTGGGTTAGCAAAGCCCCACGCGCATGCCTCTGGGCTGCTGCACATGCGTAAGTGCAGCAGCACCTGGACCAGGCTGAAAGCTAACGGCCCAAGCATTTAACCCGCGTGGGTGGAAAGTGCTGTCGCCCAGGCTCATGTCGCGCCAGGGCATCCTGAAGTTCAGTGAGATGACACCCACCATGGCAAGGGACCCTTCTGGCATCTGGCGTTGAGGTTGTTTTAAAAAGCAGGATAGCACACTGCAGTTGGTGGCATCCCAAATCCCTTCTGGTGCCAGCTGCCCACATGGGTGGTTGTCCAGCTGGATGGTGGGCACAGCAGGTGGCATCTCCGTGGGTACAGGAGACATCTATTGGCATGTGGGGGTCTCTCCTATTTCTGGAGTGCTGCACAAACATTTTTGAGGGAGATGGGCTGCCTTGGAAATACAGACAAGGATCAGCGTTTCTCAAGGTACACTCTCTCCTGGTCCTGCTAGGACATCATTATCTTCTCAGATGTTTTATCTCACTCTTGTCATGCTTGACTTTTGCGTACATATAATCTTACATAGCTTTTCACATGGTATTTTTCACTGAGAGACATCTTGTTTTCCAACTACTACTATTAGCTAAAAAAGGACCCATTGAAATGTAGCAATTTGCCCCTTTTCAGAAGGGATTCCCTTATAGTTTTACAATGTTGATGTGAGACTGCACACCAGCAAGTCTTCTCTGAGGCTGTGCTCTGGAAGAGATTTTCTAGGAGCCTGGAGAAGGACATCCTGGTGGTGTGCTCGAGCATCCTATCTATGGTCACAACTTCCCGCAGTTCCTGTGCTGAGGCCCAGGTACTACCCTCATAAATAGTGGTGCGGGGGCTTTTGTTTCGGGAGTGCTGCCTGGGGTTCACCAAAGGCAAAGCTGGATCTGAAGTGTGAATTCCTTCCCCGCTTCAAAATTCTTGGTCAGTTGCAATTCAGCATGAGAAAGGTGAATAATGTCAATTAGACGCACACATAAGATACTGTTTTGCCTGCAAGAAACTTTCTTGTCCTGTCCTGATCGCTTCTTTACTGTGAGTCAGCCTATGACACATTTTCATGAAACTCCCAGACATTATGCTAACAAAATGAAATGTGGGTCAGATGGGAAAAACATTATGAAGAGCTGACAGTGTTAAGGCAGAAAAGAGATCATGTCCCTACAGATGGAGAGCAGTGCAATGTCTTGTTCCCCCTGGAAACTACTGATCGCTGTCTTCATGACCCAACTCAAGGAATACTCTGTGAGTCCATGCTACAGCAATCCAATTTTAATTGTAATGTGATTCCTGGTGAGGTGTTCAGCGTGGGCCCCTCACAGAGCACCCATCACCTTGAACCTTATTGCTATCATCAGCTCAAGCATTAGAAACCTCCTGATGACATCCATGGCCCTAAAAGTCTTGCAGCCTACAAAACGCATAGGCAGGTTGGAAGATAAAATTTGGAGAGAACATAGCAAAATAGTAACACGTCTGTTGTTCTTCGCCAGTCAAGAGCAGACAGGACAAGGCAAGTTTCCACCTCCTAAACAATGAGTGTTTGTCCTTTTTTTTTTCTTTTGGCAGAGGCACGTATTGGAAGGGGAGTGTAGTGGGTTTTCATATTTTGATTAAATGCTGATTTTGGGTCGCCGTAGCAGAGCAGACTGCTTCAGCAGAAAGGTCAGCCACCCTGTTCTGCGGGGTGCGGCCGAGGGGATGAATTTCACCAGCCTGTCCAAATTAGGGCATCTCTATTTCTGAGTCAGAGCCTTCAGTTTTTCCGTTCAGCGGGCCATGCTGTGGAAACGTGTGCTCAGGGAAGATCACTGGACGGTCACTGGGGGGCTTGGAGAGGGAGCTGGCTCCAAACTTCTCAGCTGAGAAGGCAAACTGGATGTTTGCTGTCCCAGGAATGAAAATCTGTGTGCCAGCACTCTCCTGCAGCGGGAGGAGGTGGTGGATGCCAAACCAAGATGAAGAGGTTACGTGGTGGCGGTTAGCAGGGATGATGGTGTCACCCAGCCGGGAGGTGTGGTTGCACGCATCTCCCCATGCTCAGCCACCAGGAGCCAGGCAGGACCGCCTGCCTCCACCACCGGGGATCAGGGAGGGCGGCAGCACCGTGGCCACCTTCCCCACCAGAGAAATGGCCTTCACCAAGGGAGCATCCATTACCTCAGAAACCAAAAAGCCAGGCAAGCAGGGCTGAACAAAGCTATGGAGGAGACCGAGGGAGGTTTCTGCTTTCACAGAAGAGGTGAGGCAGTAAGAGGACCTGAAGGAGGAATAAGAGAGTAACGAACAGGAAGGGCAGGAGGCTTGCACAGCTGATTAGTGAAAGGGCACCGTCAGAAAACAGACCAGAGATGGAGAGCAGCCATTTCAGTCACATGAGAACAGCATGACTGAGACTGGGAAAACAATATGGGAGTGTGAACAGACATGAGAGCTTGTCTGGAAAACACAGTGCAGGCAGGAACAGAAATATTTAGACAAAGCCTGAACATTAGGGCCAAACCATAGGAAACAAAGATTGCAGGTCTGAGTTACAAGAAGTACAGCGATGCGGATGGTTGTGATGAAGAGTGAAGAGATCTAGCCTTTCGGCCATGGCTGGCTACCCACCAGGGGATGTTAGGAGGACGCATCATGACTTATTTTAGCTGCAGGGAGAAAGAAGATAATAGGTAAAGCTGTGTTTGGGGCTGACATTGCTCAGAAGGGCACGGGAGAGGAAAGCTGTGAGGGACAGCATCCTTCTGCCCCAGGACAGAAGAGATTAGGACCTGAAAGAAAGGGGAATCAGGAGGCAACGGTCACAAAGCTTCCATGGATGACAGGATGTAACAGCAAAACACATTGTGTAGGGGACAAAAACAGCCTGGGGGGACCTGAAGTAGAATTAGAGGAAAATAAAAGTCAGTGGCTCTGGGTAGCACATCGATGGCGTTTGGAGATGAAGGGGCAGGCAGGCAGGGAGGGCAGTGCTCTGTGAAGCGGGGCTGGCCCGTCTGTTGCGTGATGGCTGCAAGAAGTGACATTTTCCACATAGGCTGGTGAGAAGCTGAGGGGAAGAATGAGGTAAAGGATAAGAGAAGGCAGGAGGTGAGAGGCTGCAGTCGCTGGGGAAGGAGAGGTTGAAGATGGCAAGCAGTTTTAAGCTTCCACGGCAGCAGTGCCATGGGGGGATGAACCACAACAGGCTTTTTCAAATGGCTGGGATATCTTCTCAAATGTCTTTTGCTTTGAAGAAATGAGCAAGATTCTGAGTGGAGAGGATTTTGAGGAAAAAAAAAAACCTGAATTCAGCCACAGGACCAGAAAGATGGAAGAATGGAAGAAGAGAAGGAAAAGGCAAAATGCTTGCTTTGTTGGATTTTTTTTTTTTTTTTCTTTTTAACCTACCTCCACTGGATTCATGCATTAATTACTGAAGAAAAGCAAAATCACTTTAGGGAGTTGGCAGCCAAAGATAAGGTTACATGCGTGTAGGTTGGCTCAGATGCAACAAAGATAATCCTTTATGCTGCTTTATTCAACATCTTCATCCAGATTCATTGGGTGTTATCCAGCCAAGAACTGATCAGTTTTAAGACTGATCCAGATTTTAAGGAAGGCAATAGTAAAAATTCAAAGGATTAGATCAGTCCCTTTAATGAAATACCTGAAAGCAACTCTGTCTATCAAAAGGACTGCGCAAGCAAAATGTAGCTGTCAGCTCTGTCGTAAACAAAGGGATGGATATTTTGTGAATCACTGTGTCTGAGAGCTAAAGAGCAGCACTGGAAAGTGGATGCCAGTGTAATGATCACCATCTCCCCAATTAAAACTAATGATTTGGAAAGAAGGAAGACAAGAAGGGAAAAACACTTCTGTGATTAAGTCCAATTGCAGTGTGTTCGCTAGTATACAAGCAAACCTTTCAGAAATTGAAAGAGTACAAAAATAGGGGTAGGGAGTTTGTAGCCATTTTGATTCAAAGTCTTTTTTAATGAATGCAGCAGTGATTAGAATGAGTAAAAACACATTAAGAATCTCTTCCGTCAAGATATTTAGAACAAAATCTCTTAAAGCCATTAAGGTTTCCAGCGAAATTTACTCTGAACAGCTAGCAGGGCTGTGCAGAGCCAGATACGGCTTTCAAATGTGTGTGAAGCTCATACACAAAGCTCATCCTTCTACTTGTGCAACCACATGAGTAAAAATTTGGTAGTTTCTCAGTCACAGAAACACATGGTACTTACTTTTAAGAGCTATAGGGAGATTTATTTTAAATGGCCATCCCTATAAAGTCCTGATATGGAATAGCCACAGCTGACTGCTCAAGCTGACCATTAGTTTACATGTTACCACATGAATAAGCCCTTTTCCAACCTGTGCATGATACATAGTCTACCTTTATTCTCCCTGCATGCGTACATACACACATCTATTTTCCAGTTTTATTAAACTAGTAATCAGCAGACTCCACACCACTCTCGTCTCTTCTAGCAGTCTCTTCTCCCCAGACTGCATGGCTCAGATCCTCCATAAACATTATTTAGACAGTGTCTTTCAACTTCCTTATTTTTCTAGGTGGGGCAGCAAGCCCAACCCTTCAACAGAGTCAGCAGATTTCACGTACCATGGAGTCAATGCCAGCTAACCAGGTACAGCAGCGCAGGCAGGTGTCATTGATGACTTACAACTACATTCAACACTAATTAGTTCCGGGGGGTGCTATACGTCACTAGGCAGTCAACTGGCTCACTTCAGAGTGAAATTCAAACTGGTCGCTAAGAAAAAGACTCACCGTGTCTGGAAACCTAATCCTTGCATCTCTGGTTTGTCAGGTCAAAGAGAACAAACAACAGTGCCGTTAAATGCGAATAGATGCAGGCGATTTACAGAAAGATGCAGACTGCTGCTACGCAGATGCAAAATTAAAGGTCTTCTGGATACTGTGCCAGGGGTTTAGATTTACACCGCAAGGGAATAAAAGAGCTCCTAATGCCTCTCTCTTATTTCAGGCTCGGTCAGCCTGATTTGATTCTTAAAGCAAATTTCTGGAAAGAGAGATTGAGAAACAAAGCAGTGCAATTTTTTTATATTTATCCCTTTCAATTTCTCTTGAGCCCACATATCATGGGACTGACATACAAGGTCAAAGAAGTCAAAAAGCTGACAGTGCTTTTGGAGCTCATGCCAGGAGCAGAGCCTTATTGCATGGAGGGTTACAGGAGTGGTGACGTACGTGAGAATATTAGGAAGGGCAGAAACCCCACTGCTACAAGTCAGTCCCAGTTCTTCCCAGCTCTGTGGTCGTTATGGTAAGGTGCAGGATCCTCCACCGGCATCTGTGCCAGAACAGACATCGCATCTAATCTCCTGGCTGTAGCAAACTGGAGCATCCCAAGTTTCAACAGACAAAGCTTGAAGAAAGGTTAGACTAGAAATAAATAATAAATATTTAACTGTGATGATAATGGAAGAATTACCTGTGAAGGTAATTAAAACTAAGACATTTTACTAAGCGCTGTGGTGACTTCTCCATTCATGGGCCTTTGTAAATTCAGGTCAGGTTCCTTCCTCCTCCCCTTTCCTAAATATGCACCCGTGATCAAAATAGAGTCAATTCAGGAGTACTGTTTAATGGCTGTGTGATGCAGAAAGTCAGAAGAGATGATTACAGAGTCTCTGTACAACCTATGAACCAGTCTAGGATGCAGATCCCTAACGCAACTTTTTTCTAGCCTCTCTGCACTCGTTCTGGTTGGAAAGTGTCTCTTGGAGTTGTGTGCCCATGTTTGGGTGAAGTTTCACTCGGGGCTTGCCCAGCAGCATTAATATTGCCCTGTCTTCACCAGAAATCCCCGAGTACATGCCTAAATAACAAATGCTAGGCACAGGAGTGGTGACAACACTTGACTTGCTGCCAGAAGATCTGCGTAAAAGCATTCACAGCAGGGCAGCTTAAGGGTATTCTGATTTAATTTAGAACTCAAACATAATTTATCTTAATGAACAAAACAGATTTGAAGGGGGAAAGCGATAAAACCAGGCTTGCTAGAGATAAGCTTGAGGGCGGCACGCCAATGTTTGAGAGACAGTGTGCTAGGGAGGTCCTTTGGTCTGCTGTCTCAGTGGAGGTAGGGGATGGAGATCCATGTGGCAGCAAAGACGCAAGGGTGATGGGTGTGTTAGAAACCATGGAAGTGCCTGAGAATGGTCACGCAGGAATTAGGGCTTCTTCCACCAAAAAGGTGACAGGATCAATAGCCCAACTGAAGTGCATCTACACCAACGCACGCAGCATGGGCAACAAACAGGAAGAGCTGGAAACCATTGTGCAGCAGGAAAAGTATGATATAGTTGCCATCACAGAAACATGGTGGGATGACTCGCACAACTGGAGTGCTGCAATGGGTGGCTATAAACTCTTCAGAAGGGATAGGCAAGGCAGGAGAGGCGGTGGGGTAGCCCTGTATGTTAGGGAGTGTTTGGATAGTTAAGAGCTCAATGATGGTGACGATAGGGTTGAGTGTTTATGGGTAAGAGTCAGGGGGAAGGCCAACAAGGCAGATATCATGGTGGGAGTCTGTTACAGATCACCCATCCAGGATGAAGAGGCAGATGAAATATTCTATAAGCAGCTGGGAGAAGTCTCACAATTGCTAGCCCTTGTTCTCATGGGGGACTTCGACTTACCAGATGTCTGCTGGAAATACAATACAGCAGAGAGGAAACAGTCTGGGAGGTTCCTGGAGTGTGTGGAAGACAACTTCCTAACACAGCTGGTGAGTGAGCCAACGAGGGAAGGTGCCCCGCTGGACCTCTTGTTCATGAACAAACAACAGGAGAAGGACTTGTGGGTGATGTGACGGTTGGAGGCCATCTTGGGCATAGCGATCACAAAATGATAGAGTTTTTGATTCTTGGAGAACTAAGGAGGGGGGTCACCTTGGACTTCTGGAGGGCAGACTTTGGCCTGTTTAGGAGACTGGTTGACAGAGTCCCCTGGGAGGCAGTCCTGAAGGGCAAAGGAGTCCCGGAAGGCTGGACATTCTTCAAGAGGGAAATCTTCAAGGCGCAGCAGCAGGCCCTCCCCATGTGCCAAAAGATGAGCTGGACGGGAAGAAGACCAGCCTGGTTGAACAGAGAGCTTTGGCTGGAACTCAGGAAAAAAAGGAGAGTTTATGACCTTTGGAAGTAGGGGCAGGCAACTCAGGAGGACTACAAGGATGTCATGAGGTTATGCAGGGACAAAATTAGAAGGGCCAAAGCCCAACTAGAACTTAACCTGGCTACTGCCATAAAAGACAATTAAAAATGTTTCTATAAATACATTAGCAACAAAAGGAGGGCTAAGGAGAATCTCCATCCTTTATTGGATGCGGGGGGAAACATAGTGACAAAGGATGAGGAAAAGGCTGAGGTACTTAATGCCTTCTTTGCCTCAGTCTTTAATAGTAAGACCAGTTGTTCTCCAGGTACCCAGCCCCCTGAGCTGGAAGACAGGGACGGGCAGTAGAATGAAGCCCCCATAATCCAAGGGAAAATGGTTAGCAACCTGCTACACCACTTAGACACACACAAGTCTATGGGGCCAGATGGGATCCACCCAAGAGTCCTGAGGGAGCTGGCAGAAGTGCTCACTTTCAATCCTTTACCAGTAGTCCTGGCTAACCGGGAGGTCTCAGGTGACTGGAAGTTAGCAAATGTGACACCCATCTACAAGAAGGGCTGGAAGGAGGATCTGGGGAACTACAGGCCTGTCAGCCTGACCTTGGTGCCAGGGAAGGTTATGGAGCAGATAATCTTGAGTGCCATCATGTGGCACGTACAGAACAACCAGGCAATCAGGCCCAGTCAGCATGGGTCTGAGAAAGGCAGGTCCTGCTTGACCAACCTGATCTCCTTCTACGACAAGGTGACCTGCTTAGTGGATGAGGGAAAGGCTGTGGATGTTGTCTACCTAGACTTTAGTAAAGCCTTTGACACTGTTTCCCACAGCATTCTCCTGGAGAAACTGGCTGCTCATGGCTTGCACAGGCACACTCTTTGTTGGGTAAAAAACTGGCTGAATGGTGGGGCCCAAAGAGTTGTGGTGAACGGAGTTAAATCCATTTGGCAGCCAGTCACAAGTGGTGTCCCCCAGGGCTCAGTATTGGGGCCAGTTCTGTTTAATATCTTTATCAATGATCTGGACGAGGGGATCGGGTGCACCCTCAGTAAGTTTGCAGATGACACCAAGTTGGGCAGGAGTGTTGACCTGCTGGAGGGTAGGAAGGCTCTACAGAGGGACCTGGACAGGCTGGATCAATGGGCCAAGGCCAATTGTATGAGGTTCAACAAGGCCAAGTGCCAGGTCCTGCACTTGGGTCACAACAGCCCCATGCAACGCTACAGGCTTGGGGCAGAGCGGCTGGAAAGCTGCCAGGCAGAGAAGGACCTGGGGGTGCTGGTTGACAGCTGGCTGAATATGGAGCCAGCAGTGTGCCCAGGTGGCCAAGAAAGCCAATGGCATCCTGACTTGTATCAAAAATAGTGTGGCCAGCAGGACTAGGGAAGTGATCGTCCCCCTGTACTCGGCACTGGTGAGGCCGCACCTCGAATACTGTGTTCAGTTTTGGGCCCCTCACTACAAGAGAGACATGGAGGTGCTGGAGTGCCATGGAGTCACCATCCTTGGAGGTATTTAAAAGAGGTGTAGATGTGGTGCTTAGGGACATGGTTTAATGGTGGACTTGGCAGTGCTGGGTTAACGGTTGGACTTGACGATCTTAAAGGTCTTTTCCAACCTAAACTATTCTATGAAAAAATACTGTTTCCAGAGTCTGACCCTGCTCCCCTCCACCCCATAAAATGATCAAAAAACCCCCATGATAAGCCAAATAAGCAATACTGATGGAAGCTAACCATTACCGGTTTACAAGGATTTTCTCCATGCATGCTTCATTACCTTCACACAAATACCTTATGGCTTCTGCAGCTGTAAAAGGATTATTAACAGAGTGGTTTGTGTAGCCACCACACACTGAACACCTCAGTTGCTATATGGGTGCCAAGCTTCAATCAAGGCAATGCATAGCAGCCATCAAACGCTTACTGTATATCTCTGAAAGGCACAGTACACGCACAGTGCCGTTCACGTGTGCCAGAGGTACTGTCCTCCAGTAAAACTGGGTCCACAGCAGTGCTGCTCCAGCTTAAAATCCTGCCAGTGAGTCAACAGCATGAGCTGCCAAGCCAGAGGAACTTCCTGACAAGTGAAATTGCTGTTTGTGTTTTACTCAGCATGTCACACCCAGTATATGTTACTTGGAAAACAGCGTGTGAGCAGGAGATCACATTGCCTGGGTATGAAGGTGCTGCTGGAAAACAAGGTAAGGAGGTCAAGGATACAGCCAAGCAAGTGTTGCTTCATTTGTGTCTCAAAGAAGGGATTTTGAGTGCGAGGAATTCTACAAGGGGCCTTGCTTGCATGCCAAGGGGGCTGGAGAGAGTAATGTTAATCAGGTGGAGAGAAAAGGCTAGCAGCAGATAGGATCACATAAGTGTCCCTTTCTAGCCCACTTGCAGTGAATGACATTTGGCCAGCATTTCACCTTCTGCATGGGTCACTTCATGGAACTACAACAGGTATATTCCATGGGCTCCTCCTACTCCATATAACTTCTGTTTTCAAGAGAAAAAGGACAGAAAAATAAAGGTAAGAAGTTGAGGAAAACTATGCTTACTGCCTACCCAGACCATAATAATAGAAAAATGTGGGTTGGAAAGGATCTCTGGAGATCATCTATTCCAAACCCTGCTCAACACAGGGCCAAACTCAAGGTTAGATGAAGGCATTCACTCAAGAAGGTTGCTGTGTATGGCTGAGTTTCACACACCTCCAAGGATGCTGATTCCTCAGCCGCCCTGGGCGCTTGCTCCAGCACTGACCCACCCATGCTGCAAAGAGCCTCTTTTGTTATATCCAGACGGAGTTTGCCAAACCTTGTGACCACTGTCTGTCATCCTTGCAGCTCCAAGAATATTCCATCTTCTCTATAGCCAGCCACCCATTAGGTAGTTGAAGAACATAGTCTATACAGCTGAGGAACATACCATATATAAAAGGGATAGGAGGAGGTAAGTTTACACACTATGTGCTCCCCAGCAAATTAGTCCCTACCCTGCGGTGATGCCTGGGATTGTTCTTCCCCAGGTGCTGAACTCTGCATTTCTTCTTGAGCTTCATCAAGTTTCTGCTGGCCCAACCCTCAGGTTTTTCAATGCTGCTCCACCATCCAGCATAGCAAACCTTCCCCTGCCCAACATGCAATTTAATATCATCTACAAAATGGCTGCAGGTGCACTCTGACTCATCATCCGAGATCAGCGATGAACATATCAAACAATACTGACCTCTTGTATTGACCTTGGGACGCTGTGTTTGCTACGCTGTGTCACCTGGACATTGAGCCATTGATTACTTGCCCTTAAGTCCAGCAGTTCAGCCAACTTCCAATCCATCTTCCAGTTCCTTCACCCAGCCTGCGTTTCCTCAGCTTTCAAAGGAGAGTCCTGTGGGAGACCACGTCAAAAGTAGTTTTAGAGGCAAGATAAACAGTATCTGCTGCTGTCCCCTTGTCTCCAGAGAGAAGCAGCCAGGCTGCCCAGGTGTGATGTGCCTGTGGTGAAGCCATGCTGACTGATCCCGATGGCCACCTGGTACTCCACGAGCTTGAAAATGGGTTCCCAGGGCATGTGCTGGGCAATCCTTGCTGCCCAAGGGACGGAATGGAGGCTGACTGCCCTGGTGCTCACTAGATCCTCATTCATTAGTGTTAGCCTTTTTCCCATCATCAGGGAGGTCTCCATGATTTTCTACTGATGATTGGCAGCAGCCTTGCACTCATCACCCTCTACATGAATGTCTTCCAGCCCCAAGCAGTTATGAGAAAACTGCGTGCAGTATATGAAGACTTGTGCAGTGCATTAATACACGTACCGTAACAGAACAGAATCACACAGATAAACTCTTCCTGGAATTAAGGTTGAGGTGAATGGATTTCTGTGACGTGGCTTTATTTTGAGACGTGCTCTTCACATATTCACCACCAGAGTGAACTACTGTGACTGTCCCTTAAGAAACCCACCGAGCCCATTTGTATACATCCTAATCCATACCATCCCCCCTTCTCCTCAAAACCAACCTTGAATGTCAAGGTTGCAAAGCCACAGTCAAAAGTCCAGTAGCATTAAAGTGGTCTAAACAGGTGTGAATTTACAAAGAGAGATCCTAGGGCTTTATTAATGCCAGCAAGTGATGAGGCCCAGCAGGAGCTGATCTGCAGAGCCAAGGGCACTGAGGAAGCTACATCCACACTTGAGGGGTTTCCCTTCAGACTGGCTGTAGCCCGGCCCCGTGCAGGGGAGGACACATCAGGTGCTCAGGTTCAGCTCAGGAGCCCAGTTCTCGTGCCCCGGCAGCAAGGCATGTGAACTACAGAATCAAAGGGGTGGGTCAGCCCTCAGCTTCATTTCAAAGGTACGCTCCTGACCCACCCTGTAACTTGCGCTAGACAGTCCGTGACTTCATAGCCTCACAGCCAGCATTGATACAAGCTGCCCTGGCCTCTAGGGAAACATGCCTGCTAGTCCCGGCTCCCTAACTTGTCCCCTCACATCTATGCGTTATGCCTGGCTCTCCTCCTCCATGGCTGGGCAGCTTTTCCATGCTTCATTCTGTCCTTCAGGTCATGTTTATATGACACTGCCCAGAGCATGACTGAGAAAAAAAAAAATATATATTTCTGTAGAGTTTTCCATCCAGTAATTATTTTCCCAAAACACCTGTGAGGGGAAGGAACATGTATTAACCTGGCTTATAAGTGGAGATCTGGTGTACAGAAAGCCTAAGGAAAAAATACCCACCCATTTTGGAATGTCAGCTGAGGCACTTAAACCTGATTTAATTTTATATTCAAGACCACAGCCTTGACTGACTTCAGTTGCAGCTGTGAACAAACGGGGCTCGTGCAAGTCATATCCCAAGGCTTGCGGTTAGAGAATGAGGAACCCATCACCAGTGACCACTTGTGAGAAGTCAGGGTTAGATGACTTAATTAGCACCATGCAAAACTTTTGTGGCAACTGCTGACATTGTAAGATGATCTTTTTTCTTCATGCCGTTCTCCCCTCTCTCAGTACCCACCTATCTATCTTCTCCAAGAGATAACAAAACAGAGCCACCAGCATCTTACTCTTCTTCAAGACCTTGCTCAAGACAGGAGCACCCATCTCTCCAGTACAATGAGAGAGACATGAATTCTGTGAAAAAATAGCATGTGACAATGTAACAAGAATAACTCTCATGCTAAGAAGCCTGGGTGAGAAGGGCAGGGGGAAGCCCCTAATTTTGGCATTTCCCAGCCTTTGGTACCAGCTTTTGCAAACTTGACACTTCCTGAATGTATATTTCTAGACATCGGCAAAAAACCCGCAAAGAGCAAAGAAAGTCCCATCAGCCCCAGCATCCTTCACAGGTTCTTAGTCAAGTCTTCTTGCTCTGTCAAAACCCTTGCTTCTCCTCTCTCTCCCACCTTGTTGAACCTCAGTTCTTTTACTCTTCATTCCCAAGCATCCCTGAAGCGTTCAGTCTCCTTATCCACACCTATAGCCCAGATTCCCCCCAAATTATCCTCCCTCTGCTAGTCCCCAGTGGCTCACTACTCGGGTCTAGCACCTGAGGCTGCAGCAGGCTGTTGCAGTGAAGAGCAGTGATTGATGGAAGAGCCCTCTTCACCATTTGCAGGCTGGGACAGGTCATACGCTCTACAAAGAATTTAGCCATCAAGCTCTAGGGCTTTTCCCAGTTTGCGTGGCCTGAATTTTTCAAAGATTCATTATTTCCCCAGGGGTTTTATCACACAAATGGCACATTTCAAACAACAGAGTGACTTCACCTTCTCACTGAGTTTTAAGTCCTTCATCCTTTCCAAGAGACCAATGCAGCACACCAAGATTTTTTCCCCATCAAGGGCACAACACAACCCAAGTAATTTTCCTGAAGGGTATTCCCAGAAACGCCGTAAGCATTTTAGCTCTTAGAGACTGTCAGCAAAATTAGAAGTAATCAAAGCCAGAGATTTATAAAGCAAGCATTTAGGAAACCTAATTGCAGCTGCCACTATCAGCTCTACATCCTGTAAAAGAAACTGCCTCAGCCAAATGCCCTAAACCGCTTGTAAGTTCCTCCAAGTTGAAGATGAGGTGCTCTAGGATCCAGTCACACTTGCAGAACTCATCTCAAATAACACAGGTGTTAAAGCAAAACTCAAGTAACCCCATGAAACCCCAGATTCCCTGACTCTCACCCATGCCTGCCCTCTCAGGTAGAGCAGAGAATACACTGAATCTTTCTGTGTCTTAGCTCAAGTAAAGTGCCTAGCAGACTCGTTATGTTTCAGAATAATGCATCACAAAGAAAGCCCTCAACTACATGTTAAAGTTTCAGACGGCTAATGAAAGCATCGCTCGCAGTCTGGAGCATTAGGTTGCTGCACCGATTGCAAACACATACACCTCTGATCGTTCGTGTGTCAGGGCAGAATTAAAATAATGCATCAGATTAAGCTCCTGACAGTATTCAGCGTAACCTGCATTAGCCATAAGCACTGGCAGCCTACATGCTAAGTTCACTCTGCATGACTGAACCCGGAGGTTACAATTGCCTTTTGCTGATAGTAGAGCCATTAATATTTTATTCCCATTCTATCTCCTACAGGAAATTTTCAGCTTCTCTAAACATGTTACAAATATCTTCAATACTCCCAGCCTCATAGGAAAAGTTTTGTTTACAGGGTGCAGTCATCAATAAAGCCTATTTGGTATATTGTCCCCCCAGCGACTGCTTCTTCATGTCTGACGATGGCAGTTCCCCTCTGCAGAAAGTGCTCGTTATTCTCCCCTTCAGGGATGGGGAAGAAGAGGTGGATTGAAGGCTCATGATTCATTTTCAGGAGGCGATACCTGTTTGAGCAGGATTGGCAGAGCCTGCAGTGGCGATGCCTTGTAGAGGTCCTCCTGAGCAATGACACTGCACTGCCAGTCTGTGTGCACTGTGCCACGCTAATAGCCGAGTCAGTCTGGCCAGTTAGAGGTGGGATATCTGGATTTGGAGCAGAGGTCTAGTTTCAGCATGCTGCCCAACCTCTCCCTTTGATTAGGAAGGGAGAGGGGCTGGGGATCCCAAAAAACTTTAAATGAAGAAGTTACTCCATGATACTCTTTACCTTCCCTCTTGTTTCCTACTAAGTCACTTTGTGTCAGACATCCAACTCAAATATGGACAGCGGGAAGCACCGTAAGCTTTCCGCCGAAGAAACAAAGTCAGGGAATTAACTCCACACTCCTGGCTCCTTACAAAATTTGACATTTCCTCCATCATCTCCAAATATGATTAACGTTCACTAAAGAAGATAAGGAGGCAGGAGATGGCAACAGCTCCCCAGCTATAGCTCCACCTCTTGGCATACAAGACTGGGCTGGATGTACGTGGCCGTGTGAGACTGGCCCCACCTGCCTCTGCTGATCCTTCTCTTCTAGTCAGATCACCCAGCGCTCTACACCAGCCCTGCTCTGCCGTGCTTATATCCCTTCTCCTTTCTTGGGCTAAACAAGTTGTGCTCGCTGCCTGGGAGGTGGGCTCTTCAGTCCACTCAAACGCCAGGAGCCCCTCTCTGCATCTCTGCTAGATCCTCCCGATCACAGCTGATGAGAACTGGAAACAGGGTCAAGGCGAGGCCTCTCCACAGCCTTAGTCACCATATTCATATTTATTTGCCATTATTGGAAATATTTAGCTGGACGCATGCAGAATCAGGTGGTAGCTTTGTCACAGCCAAGTTATGCTGCTGGCTTATAGTTCTTCATTAAAGCCTTCACACTGTCCTTCTGGCCTACCTACAGTCCAATTACATACTTTCTAATGCAAAGTGTTTAAACCTGAATCAGTTCCAAGGAGAAGCTGCAGAAAAGAGGCCCCAAAATAATGGAAGTAGGAAAACTCTGCCAATACTATTTCAGAACAGGAGAGGAGTGCACAAAGCAAATCTACCATGCTGTATTTTAAGCCCCAAATCCATCAGTAAGCGGATTACAATAAAAAACTATCACTATCTAATGAAGTGATTTTTCCCTGACTGGCAAGCAGTCATATGGACCCTTACATGGCGAAAGCAGTAATGCACATAAGTTGTTTTCCATCAGAATGGCATTTCCAATAACCTATTAAGTCAACCCTAAAGCCACAAAAACCAATTACAATTTACTGCAGTACCTTGCTCTCACCCAGAGATGTATTTAAATGCTGTGCTGAGATTAAAATCTGACTAAAACACTGTTATCATCACTGGTCAGCTTCCAGAAAAATTAAATTACGTCTATACTGTCTTGTAGTCAAGAGGAGTAAAGCAACACACTGCCACTGCTTAGAAAGCAAAGAAATAATACCTTTACTCCATCTTTGCTATGCAGTCCTGTAATGATTGATGGGACAAAGGTCTAGCCTACGAGAACCTATCCTGATGACACCAGAGAACAGCAAGTGTGTGCACGCATGCAACCAAGACACCAACAGGAAATCCACCTACACTGCAGCTGACCTTAACCAAAAGGCCAAGAACCTAGGTCCTAAAAGCAGCCAAACAAGAGCATACAAAATGGAGCAAATAGTGTGGAACTGTGAAAGGGGGTGCGGAAGCCCCTTCCTCGTGCTGCTTCTTTCTTTCTTGCTGCAACTCTGTCCCTAATCCCTTTCCCCTCACACGTTTCTACATCCGTAATTTTAATCATAAATACATACCGCAATGGGTTTTACAGCAAAGAGCTAGACTGAAAAGATAATGACAGGAAAACAGATGCTGGCAGATGAAAGAAGCTTGTGAAGTGGACAGAGGCATGCGAATAAAGGTCCACTTTGGAGTCCTGTTCTCTCCAGAGTCTTTGCTGAGTCTTCTTGCTCGCTGCCTTTTCACAAGTACAAACGGCACAGCATTGCAAAGAACAGTCAGGAACCGAGGAAACTGAGAAAGTGCAGAGAGTGAACTTATTGTACAAAATGCTTGAAGTAGAGGAAGAGTAAAATAGGTGGACCCAAAGTGAAGTGTTGTGGTATGGCAGATTTCAAATTTTACTTGCTGCAAAACCTTACTGGAAGCCATTCAAAACATAAGAACAAAGATGCCAAATACAGAACAGAACAGCAATAATTGTTCCATAACTGAATTCCTGACCAACACATGAAACATCTAAGAAATAGCTCATGAAATCTTGATGTTTCACAGTCACCACAAGTCATTTATCATTGATAACAACTCCCTGGATTTTCTCTTTGTGTTCCTCAAAATTATGGAGAACATTTTGTATTTCCTACAGCCTCTTCCGCCCTTCTGACAAGAGAAGAATGACAGGTCATACTGTAGTGTATCATCCAAAGACCTCTCAGGACATTGGAAAGAAAACTGAGTAAAACAGAAAGGCTGTAGACAGGTGGAAAAAAAGAACTACAAGACTAAATGTTCCTACTTCTTAAATCACAGTAGGTGCATAACCCGTAGTCGTCGAAAGAGCTAGTTATTCCACAAGAGCTTTTTCTTCTCCTTGTATCCTTCCAGCACAGCTATACATTTTTCCTAGATGACATCCGTTTACTTAGGCATGACTGAGAGCTTTGGCTAGGTTCTCAGTATTAAATCGCTTTCCAGAGCGTGTACAGATGCCCTATGGTCCATGTTTACCCTCCTATTTGCAGATTTGCTTTTGTCCCACAGACTGCTCAGAAATTACTTGCACACATCCAGGGCGGTCAATGTATTTCTGGCAGTTAGGGCGGGTACTGCATTTCCAGGTGTGCAACCTTCAGGAGTATTTTTTCATTACTTCCTTTCCACTTTTTTTTTTTCTCCTTTCTGTGATTTCAAACATGCAAACAGACACAGGCAGCAGATGGTTCACGCTTTCAGCCTGCCACGAGCATGCTGTCCCATCGGCAGCTGCTCCTCTGGCATGCACATACACCATATGGGGGAGCATGCTTGCTCCTCTAACACCTCCCATAAAGCTTCAGCAACTTTCCTTCAACATGGAGTCCAGCATCTCAGGGGGCTTTAAAGCGACTGCCCATGGCTTTTTTCAGCGATGCTCTCCCAAACATCACCTTGCCTGGGTTTACCAGTCTGGAATTTCTATCAGCATGGTTCCTTTTTATGACTCAAAGCAAACACACATCTTTTTTCCCTTTCATTCCTGCCTGGATTAAAAGGAAAAAATTATTTTACAGTAGCTAGCCCCAAACAGCACCATTTCAATGCTTACACCAGCCTGTTGCCACCAGCTGCATGGCTGCAGGCCTAATGCTGCTCACTTCATAAGGGAAATGTCTCCTACTGCATAGCAAAACAGGCTGCAGGCCTTTCAAAGCTGCTCTGGTGGCAACGAGATGAGGCACCTCAGGCTACTGCCACACGCAGCAAAGCAAGATGACAGCTCAGCTGCACACAACTGTGTTAAAAGCACAGAAATGGAGATTCATACAAGGCAGCACCAAAGTCAGCTGCACACATCAGCGCGAGCTGAACTCACTCCTCCTCCAGGAGGGATGCACTCTGCACTCACCAGCCCGAGCACTGCAGGCTTTGCTGCTAACAGGATCATTTCCTTCTAAAACCTTCCCCACGGCAGCGGCCCAGGAACACGCACAGCTAACTCAGGCTGAAAGGGAATTTTCCACCACCCACAAGCCTCTTTCTACCTTGCATAAATCTTCTCAAGCGCAGGCCACAAAGAAACCGCACCAGCCTCTGCAGATGACATGTAACAAGCAATTAGCCATGATAAATCTTCAGGGCCCAACTCCTGTGTCAGGTTTCCTTTACACCCTCACATTTAAAATAAGCACACATTGAATTTACACCTCCTTCCTTCACATTGCCATAATAATAGCATGGGGGCTTAGTGTAAATCACGGTAAGGCCATTAAGCAGAAAGATCATTCACCCTCTCTCTGTCAATTAAAGGACATCAGATACAGGCAGATACACTGACGAGACATCCTGTTTCATCTGAGAAAATAAGCTTAAGCAATCCCTATATAATCACTCTTTTCTCAGCAAACTTTCTGGAGCACAGATAAGATCAAAGGTGGCTTTCCCAGCCAACAAAGTTATTAACACCTCAAGGAAAAAGTAATGTTACACAAAAGCCAGAGCTGTCTGATAGCTTCCTTGATCTGAGGACAGAGACAAGCGGTAGCAGTAGGGGGCTGTTACCCTCAGCACAAACAGGGCAGCATCTGAGCATGAATAGAAAAACAACATGCTTATCTGTGAAAAATATGTATTCTCAGGACATTTTCGAATTGCTGCTTCTTTGAAGGAACAGTTCCCAGAATAAAAAACTGCACATATATTTTTAACTACAGAAAAACATCTTCACGGCATGTGATCAGAAAGCACACTGCTGATAATGCACTGTGTGCTGAAGTTAAAAGAAAAGGGGACAGGCGTTGCCCTTAAAGTTGGTTCACAAGCAAGTGAATTCTGGATCCATTTTCACCACAAGGAAGAAAAAACAAACAAACCCAAGACCTCAAAAAAACTCCCAGTCAGCTGATGTCTAGAAGGGTCCTTAATTTTATAAGGAACATGAAAATAACAGACCCATGGAATACATTTTGATTTATGATTTTTGTCTTTGTTAGCTGAGATCAGAGGCCAGACTCGGAGCACTAGGGAAGGGAGTCTGTGAGAAACAAGGAGCTCCAAGACGAGCAGAAACAGTAAAACTCAGTTTCCTGTCTGTACTTTCCCTAAAGCTAACATACAGCTCGGACCCTCTGATGTACAAAGAACGTTTCCTCTCCTATTTTCAAGATTACTGCAACTCACTATCCCCAAGAGCTCAACTTTCCTCTGTAAAATGTGATTCAAATGGGCCAAAGGATTCAAAAGCTGCTGAGGAGAGACAACAAAAAGAGACAGAGATGCACAAAGTAAGGATGTGAGTTTGTTTTCTGAAGCTTTAACAACAATAAGAAAAGAGAAGTAACAATCTGGGACAGCAGTTCCCAAAATATGACATAAGTATCACCTGCGGTTTGAAAGCAGTATGCAAATGCCATCCAAACAGCCAAATGACGTTCATGCATGACACTGGGACTAAATTTGTAAAAGCCTTTGTATACAGTACAAGTAAGTTAAAACAAAACACAAGCATTTAATTCGTCATAACTAGCACGGCAAGAGCCTCCTCCCTGACACAGTATGCTCTGGCCACCTACCTGCACTGGACTGACATAAGGAGAACCCCACCACACCTTGCCAAGGGCTTTCATGGTATCCAAGTTTCTGCAAGTCATACCAAAATTGTGCCATCATTACTTCAGCCATGCGAGGAAAAAAAACAGACTTCCAGAAAGAAAATATAGCTCAGGAGTGTACCATTGAAAGGAGAAACTTTGTGTTTGAATTGAAGAAATGGTAATGAGTGTTCCAGCCCCAGCCTGAAAAGCGTGGTAACATGGAGCTGGGAGAGCAGTACACACCTCTGCCTATATCAGTCCATAGCACTGTTCACATTTGCTGTCAGATGCCTAAGAGAACTCAACACAGAGAAAACTATTAGAAAAAAAAAATTACTTAATATTTACGTAGCACTTTTCACCCAGCAATTTTTAAGCAATCAATATATTAAGTAATTTACCAAAACAAATAAAAACATACATAGGCATTCTGTGTGATCAGTAGCTTATGCTTTCAGAGGAAAACAATTCTACTTTATCTTTATTAGAATTAAACTTTAAGGCCTGAATTTACTATACATTATTCACTGTTACATTTTAAATCAGCAGAGAGGTAATCAATCAGGTCATTAGCTCCAAAATGCATTTAACAGTACATTTTGCTAAGTTCCCATATTAAGAAAACGACAGAAAAACGTGGAGCTGTTAACATCTTTTTATCATTGGTTAAGAACTAACAAGTTAGGGCACTGTAATTGTTGGGTTTTTTTTTTTTTTTAAATCTGAAAAAAATCCCACCTTCCAGCTTTGCCACCCTGGACTATTCTCTTGCTAATGATGCCCAGTTAATGATTCTCCCTTATTTCAGTCTGTTGAGATCTTTCTGAAATCATTTCCAGCTACAACAGGGCTTCCTTTTTGTGGGTAGTAGCACATGTCAGCTTGGCACAGCTTTCCTTTTTCACAAGTGCAAGATGCTTCCTTGTGTTGATACAGGAAGCTATCAAAAACATACTGTGGCTGGATTTAAGAGCAGATTCCATAGCACTGGCCATCATCAGCATTGCTAGCTAGCAACATTATGCTGATCTGAAAATTAATATTTTAGGACTAGTATTTAAAAAATACAGTTCACATGCTCACTGTGACAGGGCAATGCCTGTATTTCAGATACGTGGTCTCTCTCTCCCATGGCCTGCGGGATGAGGTGGCAGCACACTGATTTTTATTGCTGGTGAACTCAAACAAGAGACTGCTCTTTATGAGACACAATGCAAGCACAGGCAAATACAATGGCTGCATCCATTCTGTTTTTCTTTTTTTTCACGCATAAAACTGGTACACAAATTTAAGTGACATTCAAACTCCTGGCAGGTTGCCAATTCACCCCATTGAACACAAATGTTGGACATTTTTGAGTCGAGACACCATGGCAGTGAATCACTGGAAAAATCAGGGATTCATCCCATCTCCTTTAGCAGTAGGGAGGTGAATTTTCAGAGGGGGGTAAATTTTCTGTTCTCTGAGGTACTGAACATTGAGCAAAGCTGGATATAAGAAAAAGGTAGATCTTAAATCCAAGTAACTCTAGCAGCTCTTCTATATGACATCCCACTTTTGTGGCTTCTTTATCAATCTTAACTGTAAGAAGACAAAACAAGTTAAATTGTGTGATATTGAGAGAGCATCTCATGACTTATATATGTGCTCCCACAAATACAATTAATACTTTATTTTAAATTAATTTTCCTTAAATTTCCTTCACAGTTTCATATTTCTTCTATGCTCCATTTGCATCTGGTGTTCTCAGATAACTTACATAGCTAGGAGTTAAATAGTATTTTGAAAATAAAAAGTAGAATTAGGAGGTTCAATAGACCAGTAGTAAGTACAGTAAACACTTGACAAAAATACAAAGACAACTGGGCTCTGGAACCAGTCTCTTTTTTAACACCTCTAAAGCTTCTGTCTAATTAGGTTCATTTTGTGACAAACAAAAATGGGATTAGATCAGCATTACTGTTATTATAGCAGCCACATGACAGAACCTAGATGATTTTACTCATCAAGGATTTAATCAATTTTCAGTCCTGTACTGGCCTCTCATTTTCAAAGCTCATGGGAGACTACATGCCTTTCTCATGAGCGTGAATCATCAAGTTCACCCACATGTCAGTTAACCTACGGTGAAATTGCCATCTTTATAAATACTTCGCAACATTTAAAAAATGGCATTCTGTCTGGGAGAAGGAGGGGAAGATCATAGCCCATTCATTCTCCCTCTTTTTTCCTGGAGGGAAGAGGGGAGAAGTGGAATTCTATATTTCAGATATCAGAGACTTCATTCCTAACAGATTGCAACATCACATATTGAAAACATGGTCAGTAAACAACAGCTATAAGCCCCTACTTGTTCATATGACAAATATTTCACTGAAAAATGGAGCAACATCAAAAAGCTAGAAAACAAATGGTCATTCTCAGCTCTGTCAGTGTTGCAGCTGGTATTCACGCAGGTTTAGATTAATCCATGAGACACTTCTTCAGAGCTTATCCTAAGTGTCAGTTAAGCAAGAAATCTGGCTCCCGATAACCAAAGAGTTTAAAATCGCCTTCAAACCGTGCATAGAGGCGTCTTATGTCTCTCTTGCTAATTCCCGAAAAATACCGTTCTACTTTTGTTTTGTTGTACACTGTTATGCCTGGTGGAATCGTGGGGTATGATACCAGATGGTCTATGCCAGCTGCTTTCAAGATATACGGAGCATCGTCCTCCAGGGTTTCATGGTGTCCAATCACACTATACGTGATTTCACAGGGCGCACAAAGTTCCACATACGTTACCCAATGAATGATGTGGTCACCAAACTGAATATCCAGCCATCGGTGGTTAGGGTCACCCAGATAGCGCACAAAATCCTCAAACTGCAGCCCTTTGGTCTCTGTGCGATTCTTTCTATATTTACGAATGATGCCAGGAGCAATTTCATGCCGGTACCAAGGTTCGAACCGAGGATTGTGCACAAACTTGTCTTTAAATGCAGAAATAAGTCTTTCAAATGGATCTCTAACAATAAAAAACTTGAAGTATAAATTCAGTCTAAACAGAAGGAAAAAAAAAATTAAGGGAAGTGTTTAGCAAAGTGTTTCAAGTGTGTTTAGCAAAGACTTACAAAATGTACATAAACTCTGACCACAGACACAGCAATATGAATCTCACACCACTTGCATAGCCTATCAATATTATAATCAATAGGACTAGGAATACAATTTCTGGGTTTTTTTACTACAGTTTTTGTATACAGTACAAAGTGGAAATAGTTCATCCTAGTTTTCACATTTTATTCAAACTGGAGGAGCTTAGTTTATCTCAATCCATATAAACAGGAGACAAAAGATGCTGAAAAGATGCTGAAAGCTCCAAGTCAAAGATATTTTTAATGCCATGTAATCAAGCTCAAGAAGCAAAATACAGAAAGACATGGAAAAAGTGGCTTGGTGCAGCTAAACATATACAAAGGGCTGCATTTTTCACTGGCAGATAGTTAGACAAATCACTGCTTAAGTGAAAAAAAAATAATTCTGGTAGTTTATTTGATGTTTTGTCATGCTTTCAATAATGGCTGAGAACATTATTTTCATGAGACCCCAGTTTTCAACAGAATTTCACATTTTGTTGTGATACCACTGAACTGTAGTATTCTGAAGTCAGATATTATCTGTAGGAGGAGTAAATTGAAAACAAAGTTTATGTCAGTAGATAGCTGAGAAAGGAGATTTAGACCCCAATCCTCACTGAAACAACTGAAACAAGTAGATGGACTCTTTCCGGCCTCAACAGGCACTTGGATCAGCCTTCAGGTTCTCCTGACTTACTCCTAACCAGGCAAGGATAGAGGTCAGCAAACTAGATCAACAGATCCACACCATCCCTCTCTCTACACCTAAACTCTCTGATAATTTATTTCAGAATTCCCAACCAAATCCATGTTATGCATCTCCAGCACAACTTCTGTGGTAGGCTGACTGCAACAACCCAAATCATAATGGCATTCAACCTCAAATACCCTAGCTATGGCTCACCCCCCAGGTGAAGAGTTACTTTCTATGCAGGGCTGTTCACAGTGAGCGAGAACGGACCCACGTTCTCGTGGTGACAGAGTATTTTTACTTGCACGCTATCAACACAATTAAGTGACCCCATTTCCACAAGCACTTGCACTGCCGAATGCAACAAACCTTGGACTGAGCTCTACTGACAGCTGAAGGGGCTGACTCCTCAGAATGGCTTAATACACCCCAAAACCATGCAAGCACAAGCTTACAAGTGTCTGCTGTCATCTTATGTCCTGTTCTCTCCATGCTGCCACCCCTTACAGGGATTATATATGGCATAGGCTCTAGTAAAGATGACAGCAGACACAGTCAAAAATCTAGCCAAAGTAATTTAGAAGGCTCTACTGCAGAGAAGTATTTTTCTGCTCTGAGAAGAACCAGAAGCACCCAAACAGGAAGATAAAGTGGTTCAGCTGAATGGACAATACTCTCAGGCTAAGGAGCACTAACGTTTTAAACTTATCCAGTTCAATCCCAGTAAGTAAATCTGCCTGCAATGACAATCTTACATGTAGGCAGTAAGATTTACTATACAAGGCATCGGGGTTGACCTTCCAACTAGACCTTCTCTTCTGAAGGTCAACTATGTAACAACCAGGTATGCACAGAACTACGAAACTCTATATCCAGAGGGAGTTGGTTGGCTCACCTAACTATATCACCAATTACACTGGTGTTCTCGTTCAAAGCCAGGAGGAAGGTAGTCACAGCAACATCTGTGAGGATAGCAGAATAGTGCCATAGTACAAGTGCTGGAACAGAAAACCCGTTGTCCTCAATTCCAGACGTAGACTTTAACTGCACTTGATTGTCCATAACACCAAACCCCTCCCACACCCCTGGGAAGCCACCTCTTACCGTTTTTTAATTTCAGAGTCGCTGAAGGAGGACAAGCGTGGAAGGCCATTCTTCTCATGATCATGTACAATATTTTCTGGGATCTCTTCTATGGAAGAAAATGCTCCTAGACAAATCAAGAAGAGAGAGCAAGTGAATCTTTGAAGGAGGGTGGGGGAGGAAGCGAGCACAAGCAAGCATGTGTGCCTTTGGCTGACAGCTTTTTGGTTTATCTTTCTCTTTTCTGTATTTTTAGCATTTACAGTTACTATGTTTAAAACTGTTAAATGATGAGAGATTCTGACTGCGAAGCTGAAAACTGTTAAAATTCTTTAGGGTATGTGACATCAAGGTCCAAGATCAAATGGCCTCAAAACTCTCAGAAAAGCACATTACGCAAATTTCATCAGCAATTATGTCTAAGCCTGTAACTCGTCACCTCAGTGTCCCCATTCTCTTTCCCTCTGCCCACACATACAAATGGAGGAAGACTGAGGATTAACTCCAAAGAAGGAACCAGCTTTTTGGCTGAGTTTCTACCACCAACAAAAAGTAAATGCTGTAGGCTGCTTTTGGAACTGCTTCAACACAAAAGCACTTTGCTGTCAGGATCCATGAAGTTATTTTAATGACTATGCTGTGCTGGAACAAAAATTCCAATCATACAATACTACACAGATTAAAAAGCACTAAAATTAACAATAAAAAGCCTCCAGATATTCATTTTTGCAAGCACATAAGCTGACAAGAAAAATAATGTCACTAAATTCTGATGCATTTATTTTAAGATCCTGATGCTGGAAGTTTTTATGACCTTGAGAAATATCTCACATGGGCCCCTTGGACTTCAGGAGTAAGCCTTCGCACAACAGCATCACTTCAGAGTACTAACCTCCCAACAAGACCAGGGTGCTACAAAACAAGCTCCTTAGGTGAAAGCCTTTATGGCCTTCTCTCTGCCAGAACTGCAGTGAATAATTCACACCACTCAGCTTCTCAGTTTTCTAACTTTTTTTTTAGGTGGTGGCGGTTTTATTTTATTAATTTCAGTTTTCTACTTATATTCTTGCGTACTCTAGGTGAATTACATGTGGGCAACAGATGCCAGATTAGACAGCCTCAGAAATTGAAACCTTGCATTCATCCAGAGCAGAGATTCAGTACAAGCAGTAGCAGAGTTTGCTCCCCCACAGTGCCACAGCTGCATTTCTCCATCCTGAACCTCCAAATACCACTTAGGTATTTGGATGTAAAGTATTCCCCCTCAAGTATCAGTCCTGCCTGCTGAAACTACCCAAAGAGGAGAAAGTTAGGTCAGCTGCAGCGGTGGTCTTCATCAGCAGATACTAGTACGCTGGCAGCTCAAGGCAGAAGAGACCAGTGTTTATACAGCAACAATTTTCTATCGTTATCCAACATGCCAGAACTAGAAAGCTCAAGGTGAAAGTTTCCCTGCTGGTAAGACAGGAGTCATCCTCCACTCAACGCAGCCAATACATCCCTGCCTGTCCTGAGCTATTCTTTGCATGTTATCTCTGTTAAATTCTGATAAGAGCAGGTACTTGTAACGCACTCCTATAGTTTCATATTTAGTACTTTCTTCGAGTGCAGCTTTCATAGGTATTTAAGACACATGTCCATACCTACGTACATGCATATTTTTCCTGGATTTTCAGCTCCCATCCATATACTAAATTTGAAATTAATATTCAAGTTTTTAAAGACATACTCCTTGCTACAAAAGTTTTGCTGAGGGACACAGCTCCTTTGCCAATTTGTGACCTTCCTTCCAGCGTGCAAACTAGCTTACACAAAGAAAACATAAAAACACAAGTGCAGAGCTGGCTGTTTGCAGGGTGCTTCTAACAAGAAAGCTGGGTTTACAATGTTCAGGTTTTGCCCACATCTTGGTAGGCTACGCCACCTGCAAAACCACAGAAGGGCTTCAACTGACCTGACTATATGTAGCAAATTCACAGCCCTGGTGCACATACAGGCAAGAGGGTCTCACGTCAAACAAAGGTGTGTTATGCTAAATATGATCAAGTTAAGCTTATGTGTGCAGGTAGTGGTACAACAGAAAACTCTGAGGAAATGAGTTATTTTTATTGGCATACCAGGCTACTAGAAGAGGATGGTAGGCTACATATAGACAGGCAGTGTTCACCTTGTAGATCGTTATTCAAACGCACTAGTCCCTTTACTCCTTCTTTTACAGTCTTTTATGACATACCTTTATTGACCAGACCATGACCTTAAGTACCTCAGAATCTTCATAACTCCTATGGTGGCTCACTGATAGCACACACACAAGATTTCAGCAGTACAGACCAATGGCAGCTGCCGAGTTTTAACTAGCTTTCTTCATGGCTAAAAGACCCTAGTTAAAAGTCAGTGGCCTCAAGTTAGAAGTTTTCTATTATTGTTTCTTAGGGAATTGTGATACCTTGTAATTTACTTGTTTCAAATTCTATAAATTAGTGCCACCCCTTCAAAGATAACAAATCTACCTACCACGTGCATATGGGTACTCTTTCATGACTCAAATCACTTTTGAGCCAAGTAATCAGAATATTTATTTTCACAGAAAGAACAGGTGTATTTTCTTTAAAAGAGATGTTTTGAAAGGACTAGAAGCAACTGTGAAGAATAAAAGACTGAAATTAAGTATCAGTGTACAGAAAAGCAGAAAGAATCCATTTTTGTGTTGTCCCAGTTGGACCAATTCTGTTCTTTCCTCCTCCTCAAAGAAACCCACACACCCATAGCAGAGTAGATACCATTCAAAACGATCAAGACTTTTTTCCACTGAGTGTTGCCCACTTTTGGCGTCTGACAAAACAGGATCTTGTGCTTGTCACACACAAATATTCGGTCCAAGACGAATTTGGAAACTGCAGTGTGAGAGAGATTTCTCAATGCAGTGTCTCTGCAGACATTCCTGAGAAGCTCAAGTCTTTCCATATGAACGAGAGGTTGGCGGATCAGATTTCCAGAAAAACCTTTTCCAGTTGGCTTTATGAAATGCAGAGGGGAAAGAAAAAACAGAAGTACAAGAATTTAGTTTTCAGATCAAGTTCTAAAGTATAAAAAAACCCAAACTGTGCATCCTAATGACTCCCAGATTCACAATTAAAACATTGCTATGTATTAACTAAAGGAGCAGCACACAGTTTCCTTCCTGTGCTGCTGCTGTACACGTTGGTTCAACTCTTAAGTCATTATGTAGCAGTAGACAGTAATAAGAGCTTTTCCATACAACAATTTAAGACCGCTGCAGAGAGGCAGGGTCTTATCTGTGTGGATATAACATGCCTTGACCAAATATTGGAACTCCCACAAAGCTTCAACAGCAAGTAAGAAAGCTTCTGAGGGTTGGGACAGGAATTTCCAACAGAAATTAAGCTTTAATCTCTGAGAAAATGGGGCTTAGGGATGCTGACCCATCTGGCTGGGAAAGAAGAATTTAGGATAAAAGTTCTGTGTTGTTTTCTAGCAGCTGTAGGCATTCAGTGGTTCCATTTATCCAAGCTGCAATAAAATTAAGTGGACAAAAATTCACACAACGAGCATCAGCACTTACTGTGGCAAATGCGAGAAGTTGGCAGGATTCCTCTGCCCAAAAATGGATGAACTGTTTGATATGTCTCATTTTTCTGAGACTAAGACAGGAATCACGACCACCTCTGCCTCACGATTAGTGGGGAGAGAGGAAAAAGGAGCTTGTCTGATTAACAGGTGATGGGAAATTTTAAATTTCTACTTTAAATCTTCCCCCTTCCACTAATTGATTTACACAGTTGGCAATCCCCAATATCAATACAGACTAGGGGATGTACTGATTGAGAACAGCCCTGCAGAGAAGGACCTGGGGATACTGATGAACGAAAAATCAGGTATGTGCCAGCAATGTGCGCTCACAGCCCAGAAAGCCGAGCAAACCCTGGGCTGCATAAAAAAAAGCATGGCCAGCAAGTCGAAGGAAGCGATTCTGCCCCTCTGCTCCGCTCTGGTGAGACCCCACCTGCAGTGCTGCGTCCAGCTCTGGAGTCCTCAGCACAGGAAAGACATGGACCTGTTGGAGAGGGTCCAGAGGAGGGCCACAAAAATTATCACAGGGCTGGAACACCTCTCCTATGAAGAAAGGTTGAGAGAGTTGGGGTTGTTCAGCCTGGAGAAGAGAAGACTCTGGGGAGACCTCACTGCAGCCTTTCAATGCTTACAGGGTCTTATAAGCCAGACAGAGAAAGACTTTACCAGGGCCTGTAGTGACAGGACAAGGGCTAATGTTTTTAAACTAGAAGAGGGTAGGTTTAGATTAGATATTAGAAAGAAATTCTTTATGATGAGGGTGGTGAGACACTGGAACAGGTTGCCCAGAGAAGCTGTGGATGCCCCACCCCTGGAAGCATTCAAGGTCAAGTTGGATGAGGCTTTGAGCAACCTGGTCTAGTGAAAGATGTTCCTGCCCATGGCAGGGGGGTTGAGCTAGATGATCTTCCAAGGTCCCTTCCAAGCCAAACCATTCTATGATTCAATGATTTTAGGTAGTGTCCAACCTACACATGAAAAAGGAATGATTTTACTTTTTGTCCCAATCCTCCATAAAGAAAAAAAAATCTCATTCTGCTTTTTCTGTTTGTTACTCTTCTCCAATATCTGCTGGTCAGAATGTAATCTGAACAGCCTGACAGATTGCTTATCTGTCAAAACAATTCCTTTTGCATACAACCAGGATTAATATTATTGTTCTGTGTTTCATGCTGTTGGGAAGTCAAAAGGGAATAGTTTTAGATCCAGAAACCTTATTAACCTTTTCCATACAAGTAAAGGAAGATATTAAAACTCACTACATAGATCTGCCAGCCTTCTGCTGAACAAAGTGTTTCTCCCAAGTATTTTGAGGATAACTTAAATTTCAGGTTTTTTACACATGAAAACAAAAAGTGTCATGTTTATACAGAAACCTACTTTCCATGCTGCTTCACAAAAATACTCTAAACATAAGGTGACTTATGTAACTAATGGAAAAAAAAATTGGCCTTAACCCACTGTGCAACTAGTCTCAAATTCACATTTGCATTAGGGATTTTCAGTTTCCCTGTAAATTAACAGGTACCACATTTTTTCTGCTTTACTGCTGAAAGCACAGAACTATACATCTAAAGGATCAACTGGTATTGAATACTGTTCATGTTCTACTTCAGAAAAACACTGAGATGTGAAGCACAAAGAGCACAAAACATGAAAAAGAAATGGAGACTGATAAAAAGAATCAGAGAGACTGGGCAGGGAACTAAGAGAATAGACAAGACACAGGCTTGCCCTCAGGAACCACGAACCTGATGGCTATGCCAAGGCAGAATACAAGTAATCCAAAACTGGGCCATTATAATAAAAGGCTAGCAAAAATTACTGTCCTGACTTGATAAAGGAGTACTGTAACGATTTTCTCCGAGAAATGGAAGCACATTAAGTTGAATCATTCAGATGAAACAAGACAGCAGGTTACTGTAACAAACTAGCTTTGTGAAGCTAAAATTAATTCTGTTGGCTTTATCTAAGTAGAACAGTCTGAATAAATAATTCCTGACTAGCAACTCCTTTTAACAACAGGAAGGGCTTCCTTAATATCTTATTTTCTCCCACTCTTTAATACATGTAACCCTTTTCTCAATAGTATGCACCTGGAATTCTTCAGGCCAGTGTTTTTCCTCTGGCACATGTACCTCCTCCACTTTTGTCACAGCTGTCAGTATCAGTGGCTCTTGCTTGGCACCATAGCCTAAAGAAGGGAGAGAGATAAGAGCATTACAGAAGGTGGGGGAGAAGGCAACTATTTTGGCTTTACAACTAACACAACTGAACATCACTTTCTGTATTAAGCTTACAAAACATTTGGATTTGTTTCCAAATGGGAAGGTACTAGACAAGACATGAGACAGACTATGAATATTTTAAAGGATGTACTATATGAGAATTTCAGATGCAACTTCAGTTGAGTTTTATCAGAGAAACATGTCCATTATCTTTTATTTTGGTCTTTTTTAAACAAACTGTGCAAAGAGACATAGAATCATAAATCCAAATATCACAATTGGTAGACAATTGAGTATAACTATATGGACCTGCCGGTATGAAATTTTTATTTTTCAATAAACTTCCCAAAGCATGTCCAAATAAAAAGCTTAATCTATCAGGTTTCTCCCTCTCCTCATATTAGTAGATAGGTTTCTTCTGTTGTAAACTCTTAGACATTACCAGAAGAAAAGTGTCATTAAGGACCACCTTTTTTTTTTTCTTTGGTTCTCTAAGTTAAACACCTCTAACCAGCAATAAATACAAGATTCCCTCTTCCTTTATTACTGGACCGATGGCCTTCCCTAGAGACTGTCACAATGAGAGAACAAACTCAGCTGATACTCATGTTCTTTTTTAATGATTTTAGGGCAGCTAATAGTTTGAGACCAAATTAAAGTATGTAAGGGAAGAACCCTTTGCATCTTTTGCAATTTGTATGCTACAGGAAAATGGAAAAATAACACAAGGCTGTAGCTTTACTTTACATGGTGTGGAAAGATCAAAAATACTTTGAAGCAGCTTTCCCTAACCACAAACCAAAAAGAACATGATTTCCCCCCGAAAATTTATTTCCATCCACATTGGACTACTTTTCCCTTCGTATAGTTTCTTCTACGAATAATCTTTCCTCATCTGCATCCACAGTGGCTTACTGTTTTATGGTCGAGAAAATGTGTGTACTGCCATATCCTTTTCTTAAGGGAGTACTCTGCTCTGCCTATGCTAGATTTTAACAGAGGGCATGCATGGAAAAGCAAGTTAAAACTGAAAACAATGTAAGCATCCAAGCAATCAGCTACAGTAAATATTGCTGTGCACAGACTTACTTCACAATATCCTTTTGTAAAACCAAGGTAATCTGGCTCACTGCAAGAGCAGTTAAACTATCCTTCATTATCACCGGGTAAAAGCATGCCTGCAGATGCTACTAGAGATGATGGACAGAAACTTATCCCTTCTCATTAAGAAGTTCCTATTGCTCATGCACCAAAGACATCAATAAAAGGCTTAAACAAAAGAACATTGGTTCATTGAGCATCTGCTGGTTTTGTCCTAGCTGCTAAGTAGACACATCCAAATAAGGAAAATTTCTGAACAAGTCATATTTTATTAAGTCTAGAAGAGCTCCTCCAGGACTGGCCATCCTGTTGGGACTTTCTCCAAAACTCTGTTGGTATATTCAAATTACTTCCCTTCATTAGTCCCAGTACAAACACTGGTATCTCCAACACATACATACATTTAACCACAGTCATGCCTTTGCAAGACTGGAGCTTAAGAAATTACACAATCTTCTGCTCAGAGGACTATTCAAAGTAGAAGGAAGATTCAGCATAGACAAAAAAAAAAGAAAAGAAAAAGAAAAATTGGAAAGCCAAGATAATAAAAAGCAAGTAAATGCAAAGGGTGTACTTTAGTAATTTTTCTCTAAACTACATTTTAATCCTCCTGACAAATTCTGGTGGAAAGAACCACTCAAAGAATACCTGAGCTGGGAAACAAGAGTTGGCATAGAATGAAATACTGGAAGACTTAACTACCTAACATAAGATCAGCTTATGTGCTGATGTACTAGGGCTCAAAAACAGCTGGGACCAAGGAAAGCTAAGTTAGCCTACAGTTCTCATCTGTAAGACTTGCCGAATAAATCTCCACACAGAGGTATGCTATTTAAAAAGGTACACCCAATATATTTATCCACTATCAAGTCATTAAAACAAATGGCACTAGTGATGTCAGCGCTTCAAAAGTCACACATTTTTTGCATATCTTAGGAAGATGCAGAATTACAGATCTCTTAGCACTGTAAGTCATGTCATCAACTTCAACCTAAACTCTCTGTAGGATGGCTTTGTAACAGTAGCTCCTCAGCAGACAGAAAACTGTAACACACTATGTGGTGTCATCAAATGGCTTAAATTCCTCATCAGCTTAATACCATCTGGGCTACTTAAGCTAAGCAAAAGCCTATAAGCTGTTTGTCAGTCAAACAGCAGAGGATAAAACTGAATGCAAGAAGCAGGGCAGAGGTGGCTAGGCTACGTACGTTGCAAATGAAATAAAACTTTCCACAAGTTTTACATAATACTGCAGCCACAGGACAAGCAGTCACAAGCAGACAGAAACTAGCATCATGTGAAACAAACTCTGTAATTCCTTGTGAATTCCTTTGTCTTTAAGCAGGTAATTGTGCTCCATTGTTTTGCACAAGAGTTCTACCTCTAGTAGATCAAGATACTGAAACTGAGTGTATTTGAAAAAGCAGACCTCACAAGAGAGAACTGCCAAACATGATCCCCTGTTCTTAACCATCAAAAAAGACATGACATTAGTTTTGCAGACTTCTACCAAGAAAAGCAGAAACTGAGTATCAGCACTGTCACTTCTAGAAATTTAGTTGTTCTCAATCCTACTGAAGAAGTGATAACATGCTGAGAACTACTTTGCACAGAAAGAGTATTTGTGTGAAGCACTATTCAATTTTCTGTTTCACATCCAACATTAAAGTTGAACTTACCATCTGGGTCTTTAAAAGTCAATGTGATAAACTTGCTAGCAACCATGAACATGAATATCACCCAAAAGCATGCAGCTAGCAGCAGCCACTGGTGGTGCATGTTGTCAGACATGAGCCATATAAAGTTGTTGCTTCCTGTTTGAAAGATGAAAGATTGACACATTAATTATTTTTGTTCCAGTTTAGACAAATATGTTCCATAACCAAAATGAAAAAAGTCTAATACATATGTGTGTCATAAAACACAGCAGTACATTTCAATTCTTACTTTTTGTCCTTTTGGCTGGTTTTTTAACAAATGTTAAGGCTGAGGCAATGTAACTGCCAGCTGCTACCAAAGGGAGGCTTCACTCCTCCTTCACCCCCAGGTACACATTCCCAGTCCCCTCCTTGTGCTGGCAATCGCACTGTCTGTCTGACTGCTCAGGGAGACAGACCAGCAAAACCCCCAATTTTTTTAAGTGTGGTTTATTTTTCGATTTATCTTTGCAAGATGGCTCATTGTAGGAAAGGAAGGGAGAATGAAGAAAGCTCTCCGCTCGGTGGTAGCTAGTCAGCAGATCAACCAAGCTTAACAACAACCAAGCTTCACATCAGCATTACCAGTATTCTTAGTTATCCCAAGTCAGCTCATGACATGTAACGCGGACTCCTCCCCTGCCCAGCCTACGTGAATTACAGGCTGGAAGCTACCGAGCCAGAACACTAAGCTTAACCTGACAAAATACTTAAATATATTAATGTCTCTTTTTATCTAGTCACTTTTATTGCCAGCAAAGTATCAACCACAGGTTCTAGAAGATTTTTTTATTTCCATCATGCTAAGCACTACCCACATAAATAGTAAAAAAGGTTTCCTTGCAGCAGTGCCTACTACCTGTAGCTGCATCCCTGCAGGTAAGCCTTAAAGACAGGACTTCCTCAGGAGTGCAGGAAGGGTTACCCAAACAATTGAGACCGCAGAGTTAATGCACAAAGAAACCACAGGTAGTGGCTGAATCCAAGCAGAGTGAGGATGAGGATACTGCACAGTATTACAAACACATGCTGTCTGCCCAGCCTCGCAGTTTGCAAGTTTGCCGGAGTGCTCCGAGCACTTCTTAGCTTGATTTTAGAAAGTGTAATCCTAAAATTATTTTTTATGGTTAAAAGTTAAGATGCAATATAAGGAAACCAATTACAAAATAGATTTAAGTCCCCAGCCATTAAAAGAAATGTGTAATTTTAAGCTACATCTTTTGCTGAATTTCCAGCTTCTGATGGGCAATGCACCCAGGGAAGCACTGGGGCTGACAGCAAATATCTGTGAAAGCCCCACTGCAAAATTTAAGCTCCCGTAACTTTAAAAAAAAAACCAGTAAAAACCTAACAGCAAACATCACTGCCTAACTACCAAAACCTGAGACTCTGAGACTCCTCAGAGGCCTGAATATTTATCTTGCAAAAATAAAGTGCAATTGTCTCAGTTGCTGCTGGTGAGATAAGACACCTGAGGGCCTGAACTCAGGTGCTGGAAAGTTCAAACATAAGTGAATGTTTCCTTTTGAGGATACATATAACATAACTTCAGAACACTTAAAGAGGACATAACACAAAAATCTCATACAGTGAGATCCTCTCAACAATCCTGTGAGGTTTGTGCTTGTAGCCTCAGGAAGAACAACAACAAAAAAACCCCAAAACACCCACGTAACTAGCAATTGGATCAAACTCAGTCCTAAAGTAGCCACATGCAACTTCAATGAGAGTCACATCTGCATGGTTTGTGATCACACTTTCCAATACAGCCACTTGAGTGAATTGCCAGGGAATGAGACACATGCCCTCGTTCCCAGCTAAGATGCTAAAAACATGCTAGTTAATACTTCTAAGCAAACTTTGTATTAAGTTTTTCAGTCTTATACCAGTATTCCACCTTTGTCGTTCCCACAAAGCTTCAGTAACAGAAGTGAGCCTGGTTTTGACATTGTTTCAGCATGTTCACCTCTGATATCAGTACTACTGCTACAGGTGCTGATCGTTTTTCCAACTAGCTTTTGCCTTCCAGCAATGCAAATGTTTCCAGGAAGGGTTCTCACTGTAGCTGACAGAAATGAAACGTCTTCAGGGTGTGTCAAAAGCCTGTGCAGGCAGACAAGCAGTTCAAAACAGATTTGGGACCCTAAGGATGTATGTGAAATGGGCGAGAGGAGGAAAAGAACAGAGTATCTCCAATTAAAAAAACAGAATTCATAATTTTTAGCTAGGATGGCAGTGTTCAGGCCTATTTTTAATTTTCTCAGTGCAGCATTTTTCAGTTTGGCTTCCGAGAAGTCATTTCCCCCCTTCTTTTATTATTTCACTTTTAAGTACTTCTCCTAAAAACACTGCATTTAGGTGAAAAGATGCATCAACTGTCTTTCGGACAATGACAGGTGCTGTGACCTCCATAAAGATGATGTTTGTCATCTCCCATTTTCTGCTGTAACTCCCTAGCTGCCAACTGAGCATGCAATGTCCAAGACACATTATTCTTCAACATTGAAAACTGTTGGCCAGGAAGGGCAAATAATATGGTGTGAATTCTAGAGCACTGACCTCTTTCCAGCTAAGTAGTTCAAAAGTTATTATCATCCTACCATTGCACTACTGCAAAACTTGCCCTAAGAGTCATGCTGAAAACCACCAGGTCTCAAAGGGCCTCATTTTTCAGTCTGCCACAACATCTACCATCTCCCATTTAAAGCACTGAAATTTATCACCTTTGCTTTCAGACATCACAATAATTTGGAAAATTTTCCAAACTCTCACAAATGAGAAAAATGCAAAATAGAGGTCAGGACACAAAACATAGCAATGATATTTTTCCTTTTTGGGTACCTCTGCTAAAACCATGAGAACCATTCAACATTCAAAATACAATTTAACCTGTCTTCAAGGCAGCAGACCAACAGAAGCTTGCAGAGAACATTCTGCAGGAAGAAAACCTCTTGCTAACCATCAGCTGTGGGCTTTTCAGAGACACAATGAATGGTCTGGACCAGACCCTTCTGTCTAACCCAGTACATTTGTTCTACATAAAGAATGACAGAAATGGCCTCCAACATTCATAGCATTCCTGCTAGTCTGCCTGCTTTTATAATGGTGATGGATGCACACCATTCAGTAAGGATTATTGATCTATATCCACTTATGTAATTTATGTATTGGATTTCTAAGAAGTTGTGTTAAATGACATGGGGAAAGCACTTTCCGTGTGCTCTGACCTGAAAAGCAGTTAGCGCACACAGGACCCTGCTGCCAGATCCTGTGCTCTAGGGATAGGAGAACAACATTTCAGCCAAAGACACCTACGAGCAGTACACTACTTACCTCAAGGACTGGACTCTGAGACCAGAAAGGGGACAGAATTGCAGTCACATCCCTAACAACAACCACTATTACCCTTCAATACATTGAAGCTGAGAGGAAAACATTAAGCAGTTTTGTCTACTCCTTTTTTTTATGCGCACAGCAAATCTGCAACCATACTCATCGATGTAAGAGTCTTGTCAGAGGATTTATAACATAATTACAATGGCTGGCACTCTTACTCACTTCTAGCATCCTAAACAAAACTACATCTCTATCAGCAGCTCATTACCTATCTCAAGAAGGACTGTTCAAAATTATATACAGGAGTAATTCAACCATTATGCTCACTTAAATGCAATGACCAGTAACGTTTTTAAAATAATGCATTTATGTTGCTTCCCTTTCTCTAGCTTCTTTAATATTTTATCATTTTCACATAGGGTAGTCGTGCTTTCTGTCACATCTCCCCTCTTGCTGCATTTCTGTTGCCTCTCCTGTTACTTATTTTCTAGTGAATACATGTACTAGCTTCTGTTTTTTCTCTTTAGTAGTTTCCTTCAGCTTCCAAATGTGTCTTTTACTTCTTCTTGCCTAGAACATTTTTTCTTTACAAGCAGAAAAAACAAGAAAGCTGTTGAAGGTTTAGTCTGTTTTCTCACAATCACAACGCAGGGATTTTTCAAGTTGCTCCTCCTCGCTCTTATTGCAATTCTACACTTTTTAGGAGCCCAAGATCCCCCAAACCCCTCTCTCCATCCATTCCCCTGTCCTTCCCTCCCTGGGCTACTTACCCCAAAGACAAACGGTCACATAACTGTCAGATCAGCCAGATGCCAGTTTTGCACGAGCAAAAATGGGATCACAAACACACACACAAACATGAACCAAAGATCAGGACACAAAGCGTGGCAGGCTTGACCCATGGCCTGCGAGTAACGTTACCTGGAAAAACCACTCATACTTTGGGGAAGACTGCTGTTCTTCATGTGAATGACAGGACAAAGCGTAGAAGATTTAAACAACATTAAAACTCAGTGCACGGCCCCTGCTCTGCAGCTTATGCTGCTTGGACAGGGGCTCCTTGGCAGGATAGTCCCTGCATGCATCGTGAATGACAGCGGCACGCCAGTAGTCTCAAGCTACCAACTGCTTGCCCATCAGCACATGACTAATGATGTAATTTGAAATGGAACTGGTAATGAAGGCCAAACAACAGCTAGCTGGGATACCTAATCCATTTTCGTCAAGGCCTCCTTTGTGTTATCTTAAAGTTAAGAGATCTGGACAATTTATTACACTTTAAAAAAAAAATTGGATAAAATCTATCACACACTCCTTTGGTGAGTTGTGTGCTGCTGCCAAATGTTATAATGTACATTATAACAGGTATTTCTGAAAGCTGGTTCTTTCTTAAGGCTGTCCTCCACCCCGACGGCATCAACAGGCCTATCGTCTCTGCTGCCGCTGGAGAGCAGAGTCCTCCCTGAGCACGCACAATTCACCTGTCAGCAGGAAGAAAACCAACTACCGGAGCAGCATCCCCTGCACCTCAGCCGGGGCTGGCTCAGCGGGCGCCAGCTCCACGGCCCCCAGGCCGGGAACGGGACCCTGTCTCCCCTCCCCGCACAGCCGTGCCCCGTCTGACAGACAGCAGGTCCAGCTCCACAGGGCACCCCACGCTCTTCACAGCTGGGAACGGCAGCTCTTTCCCCAGCATCGGGGCTTCCCGAGGGCTCCATTCACTGCCCGAGCAGGGGGGTAAAGACAGAGGGGTCCCCGCCGGGAAGACGGGACACGGCGGCGATCTGACCGGCACGGGATGAGCCGAGGCAAAGCTCACCCACGGCCCACAAGCCGGGCTGCGGGCGCACGGACCTGGGCTAAACAGGCGTAAACTTTTCCCGTTCCCGAGGAGGAAGCAGGGCGGGCTTCCCCTCACCCCCGGCAGGTAGAAACAACAGACGCCCGCAGCGCCCGCTGGCCTCCCCGCCCGCCCGGCCGCAGGAGCCTCCCCCCGGCGCTGCCTGCCGCCAGGCCTCCCCCGCAGCCCCGGCCCGGCCCCGCCCCGGGGTACCGGGCCTCCCTCGCAGCGCCCCCTCCCCGGCTTACCGGCCCTCCAGCGCCGCTCCCCGCAGCCTCGGGCCCCCGCAGCGGGGCGCCGCTCCTGCCGGGGGGCCCGCCTCACTCAGCGGCGCGGCCGGCCCGCTCAGGCGGCCCCGGCTGCTGCTTGCTGCATCCCCCTCCGCCCGGCTGCGGGCGGCGGCGGCAACGGCGGCGCCTCCCCGCCCCCGCTCAGCCCCTGCTGCCGCCACCCGGCCCTGCCGCCGCCGCCGCCTCCATTTCCTCTCGCCGCGGGCAGGCCTCGGCCTTGGCCGCGCCCCCAGCTCCGCCGCCGGGAAGGAGAGGAAGGTGAAGGCCGCCGCGGGGACGGCTCGGCTCGGCTCCGCTCCGCTCCGAGGAGACGCAGCGCCGCGCCGGCCGCCCGGAGGCGGGAGGGAGGGAGGGAGAGCGGGCTGCGGGCCCCGCCCCGCCCCGCCCCGGCGGGAGCGGGGCGCCTCAGCCGGCGGGCCGGGCGCGACCCTCGGCGAGGAGGGCGGCGCTGCCTCTGGTCGGCTTCAGCCCCCGTCTCGTCGCCCGGCCCCGCCGCAGGCCCCGGCCCCGGCCCCGGCCTCCTGGCCCCGGCTTCCAGTTTTCGCAGGGTGGCTGGTGCTTTTTTGGCGGGGCCCACAGCCAGCGCTCACTGGGCTCACCTATATGCACGTATATACGTGTGTTTCTTTTACTGTTAAAAATATCTTTAATAGGTCCCTAAAGCTCGTATTTCAAAAAAAGAAGGCTGATAATGAGACTTTGTGCACCTGCTGGACTCCAGTAGCCACAAATCCCATCAAAACCAGGTGCTGGTGCTGGGTCTATTTTTATTTAACAGCTATTTCAACAACTCCTTTTGGGGACGTATCGCAGTGTGTAGCTGTAGGGATGTGTTACAGTGCTGAGGTGGCGGTTCCTAAACTCTGCAGAAATGAAGCTCAAATGGCGGAGCAGAGCCCTCTGGATGGTGCCTGGAGGAAGGGGCAACAGCAGAGCAAAGCCACCCCATTTCAAAGCTCGTTGAACGTTGAGGCACTGGGGGGACATCTTCCAGTATGAAATCAGGTGATACGCAATGCAAAGGACGGGCTTTATCACCTGACCCCAAAAGATGTGCTCCCGTTGCCTGACCCAGCACCCAAACTGTCCTGTAGTATGTCCTCTTGTGTCTGGTCACCAGCATTGATTTGCCCACTGGGAACTGGTAAATTGAGTGGGGGCCACAGGGAAATCCCATCTTTCAGGCGAAGAATCAGAACAAGCAGCATCCTACAGACAGTCTTGTTGATCAGTCCAAACTAGTCATACAGGCATGAGAAGCCTCAGCCTTCATCTCTTCTTCCATCTCTGCATCTTCTTCCCAAGTACGTTCTGTCCTTGGAAAGACCCGCACAAACAGGATAATTTTGAGCATGGTGATGAGAGAGGTAGGAGTCCCAAAATCCACACAAGGAAGAAAACATGACTGAGAAGTCTAAGTGGATTTTTAGGCTTTGGGCAATGATCCCTGAATCCCAGGCCAGCTGGTGTGATGTCCACACTACGCAGGGTTGGCCCCCTCTGCAGCAGACTGTTGCAGTTCGTGCTACACAGCACTTCACCCTGGTTTTCCTATGAGGTCTTGTGTGGAGAACATAAGACAAAATTGCCAATTATGGGATTGTGTGAATAAGTAAATACCTAAATAACATCCAGTCCCTTGAAGCTGATTTGCCACAGAAGACTTGAACCCTAATAAAGTCATGCCCTAAACCCTAATATAAAGTCTGTAAGGAGCACAGGAAAGCTTGCTGCAGGATCAGGGCCAACAGTTCAAGACATGACAAATTCAGAAGAGACAGAATTGTAGTAGAAGTTTCTGTCTGTCTCTATGCATTTGGTTACCAATTAATGAAAATAATCCAATGGAAGTAGAGTTTAAAATGCTTTCACAGCTAAAAAATATATTGTACATTTATTAGAGTCCAAATCAAAACTGATACAAGCAAATTTAAACTAGTGCTTCTTCGAGAACAAGGAACAAGAAACATAGGTTAGAACAGGCAACCTTAACTTAAATACTCACCTTGTGTACTTCCCAACCTCTCATTTCATAGTCTGCATCACTGTATGGAGCCTGAGTCTGAGACTCACTGACACACATGCACATATAATTTGCATGGTTTCCAATCCTGAGTTGCAGGTAGTAGGACTCCGTGTGCAACATGAGATGCCTCACTGAATGACCAAGAGGCAGCACTCCTCCCTGTTAGAGGAGGATTTAGTCCCTCTGATCCATGCCTTTCCAGACTTGACTACCATGGCGTGAGATGCTGGAGCCTGACCAAAGAAGCCCAAGGAAGCCCAAGGACGCTGTCAGTGCGGATGCTGTGGCCAGCCTATGGAGCAGAACAGGCTAATGCAAATGACTTAGCAAGGGTGCCTTCCGTGCTACGCTGACAGCTGCTAGCCACCAGTGCAGCAGCAGCAATGTAGATCTCACTGTGAACCAGTGGCCAAAAAACAGTAATCAGAAACCCAAGTTCTCTGCCTGACTCTGTGTTTGTACCAGCACCTTGGGACACCGCATCCTTGTGCCTCCCTTCCTCTACCTGTGAAGCAGAAATGATGACAGTGGTAGTTACCTTGTTGGCAAAGCACACTGGAAATCTGTGGCTGTCACCAATTTGAGTCTTGCACAGGCTAGCAAGTTGCTTCTTTCTTCAGGCTTCAGAGTGACGACTACAATTGCAGCCACGCACAGATTTATTAATAAGCGGTCTCCAGCTGTGGAACCAATTCCTGCCAGATTATCAGGCTCAGCCCAAGTATTTTAACCTTTCAAGTATGTTGTTACTGACATGTATAATAATTAATCCTGTATAAAAGGAACCAATTTTCCAAACTAAGCACAGTTAATAAGCTTTGTTGTCAGTAATTGGGCCTGAAAGTGTCTGATGAGGTTGAAGAATGTGTTGCATAGGCAACTGTACAGTTGGATTATACAGTTGCTAGTTCAGGCCAACAGGATTCTTGCTAGTAATAATGCTAAACTGTAGTGGGGTTTAGAGCTTTAAACAGGCAGCAAAATCAATGTTTGAGTCTGGGTTCTTTTTAATACTAGAGAACCTTTACAGTGCCAGAGCAATATAAAGGACAATTGTGCTGACAAAAAGTCACCCTCGTCTCTCATGGACATTCTAGAGAGACTGCGGCTTCCTCAGAGGTGTGCTGCTGAAACCAATGGAAGTGATGCACCCATTTTTCTCTAAGGATGTGGGCCTAAACTGGAAAATTTCATCTTAATAACATGTTCAATGTTTATGCCATTAAAACAGGTTTTTATGTCCTAATAACTCTAGTATATGTTTATTCCAGGTTTGATGTTTCTTCTGGGAGAGTCTTACTTGCAAAAGATTAACATTTGCAGCTTGGCCGGTCAGGAGGACCAGGTGTGACACCAGACGCCTGAGCTGCAAGAGCACATTCAAGCATTTAAAGAAATTATTATCTGTCAGTGGCAGGCTGTCTTGACTGCCCTCTGTATGAGTTAATTCTAAATAGCATTTAAGCATGCAGGAATGTTCAAATGAGCCCCTGTCTTGGACAAGATAAGTAATCATCCATACTGCAGTTTGCATTTGAACACATCCAGCCTAATCACACTGAAGGCACCCTCGTTTTCCTTGACCTTCCAAGCTCATTCTAGTCAGCAGAAGCATATGCTTGCCCATGTTGTTAAACTTATTCTATGTTTATTTTTTGCTCTTTGTTGTTATTTCAGGTTTTAATCCAATGCCAATGACTGGGATTAGTCTTGGTAGCCCTTTTAGTCGTGCTTTGCCTCCATAAGAGCTGACCTTAAGACAAGTCACCTGTCCAGCATCAAGTATTCAGGAAAAATAAATCTTATTTAAATCAGCAGGACCACATGCTTTTACTAGGGCAGTGCCATTATTAGTGAAATCTGCTTCATGGCTGCATTTCTGGGGCCATGACTGATCACCAAAGGAGATCTCTTGTGTACAAGTACCTTGCTTTGCAGCTGGCCAGACATGACACCTCTAGCACGTAATACATTTATCAGGGTGTGATCTTCATCACCAGATTCTGTCTCTTTCTGGAACTTGAGTAAACTAGTTTAAATGTGGATCTGGTTGATATAAGATAGAACATATAGAATACCTTGGGACCTCTACAGTCATTAAGAGACACTGCAGCAATCACAAAAATCAGACAGGAATACAGCAATACCAACAGGGGTGTACAGCCTCAAACAGATATAGGATTTACTAGTATGGTGTAAATATTAATTCCTATGAAGTGTTATATCTAATATAATAAAGTAATATTAATTCCTGGATTATTTTTAAGATAAAATAACTTGAGCAAGGAGTGACCTATAAGGTGCATATCTAAAATAGCTGGTGTATAGGGAAGACTGAGGTGTGTGGAGGGGTTGGGGGGTGGCTTAGGGCTGATATCTGCAGCAAAATCAGACTGGCTGTAGTAGGAGCAAGATCAGATCCATAAGCAGCAAATGGGACTTGTTTTCATTTGAAGATTAAGTCTACTTTTTATTGCAGGGTAGAAGCAAGTTTTATCTCATGATAAGGGACTTGGAAATTGTTACATCTTTGTATATCATTACACCATTTGATTGCCTTCTGAGTGGGAGACAAAAAGTTTAGACTGAGGTAAGTAGGTTATTAGCTGAAGCATCTAGTTTACCTCATATTCTTAAGACACTTAGTCTGAGCTGGTAGTTTGAAAGGGAAGACAGCTTTGTGGGGTTTATTAACAGCAATGATCCAAACGTGTTGCCAGGACTGGGCTAGAGTAGCTAAGAACTACATTTAATTATCAAATCAATGTCAATTAAAATTGAACCCAATAATTAAAAATTAATTACATAGGTTATAAAATGAGTGCAGCCAACAAGCAAATTATCATGTCAATGTAGAAAGATAAGTCAATTCTTTAAATAAAAATCAGAAATAACAATTGAGTTTTAAGTCCCAGTTATGGGTATTTTCCAAAGTATAGAAATTAAGACAATTGACTGAACCAATTAGTATTCAAAACGAGTTACTTTACTTCAAAGTAACCTCCTACCCTCTTTTAACCCTCCCCTTTCCCCAAGGCCTGAATCAGACAGCTGGATTTACCAACTTTCATTTCTCTCTGTGGCTGGCAGAGTCAAACTGTCAAGAAGCCGAGTCTTAAATTCAGCTGCTGCATCCACCAAGGGACAAATTAGTTCCAGGCTATTTCCAGGTGACCAAGTTGCTGTGACACTGCGGGTGCAGCACTCACCATTGCATCTGTGACTTAGGCTCCAATGAGGGCAAGCTGCACGTGCCCCGGCCGTGCCGTGCCTCGCCTCACCAGGAGTTGCAAGATGGTCAACGCGCAGACACAGAGCACCAGAGCTGCTCTGGGCACAGATAAAGAAGTGAGGCAGGTTTTTAAGATTTTGTTGTTGTTTCTCAAAAGGGACTATTGGGTGGACGCAGCTGTGCTACTCTGAGCCAATACTTGTACCTTGCCAGTGTTTGAGATCACACTCGCAAACGTTAAAGAAATATGTAAGGGCAGCGTGCTAAGCAGAATACACAATTCCTGGCCGATCTGATACCAGTATTGCTGCTGTAGCAAGGCTCGGGAGAGCTATTGTCTTCTGCTTGATTATTTGACCAAGTTTGGAGCAAGCAGAAACACCTGAAGGAGGATTGAGGGGTGACTTGGGAGTGTGAGAAGAGAAAAAGAGAGGTGGAGGGAGGCAGATAACCTGAGTCCCATTTGCTAATGAACGCGTGTAGGATCAGAGTTTTTTACATTAAGTGGAACAGCTTTCACAAGAACATTGAGTTCTTCAAATAATTTATAACTTGCTGGTTGGGGCTGGCTCTTGGGAGGTGGCAGATGTGTTATCTATCAGGAGGAATTTGAACATTTGTTTCCCATATCCCGGTAGCCCAATAATTAACTAGGAACAGTACCACTCTTGTGAAGGCAAGAAAAAAATGTTCATGCCAGAAATTCTAGGGGATGTAAGTCTAGAAGGGTTAGCCTGAAACAACAGGCATCACTCTACAATCCGAACTCAGGAAGGCAAGTCTGTGAGAGTTGGGACTTCACAGCTCTTGGCACATCCTCCCAGCCAAAGCAGTGCAAAGGCAGTCTGTGCTCCAGCCACGGGGAGTCACTCCCCAGGGCCCGTGTCCTCCTGCATGGTGCAGCCCCTCTGCCTTACCTCGGTGCGTGGTCCTCCAAGTGCATGGTCCTCACCCAAGAGTAATTTTGGAGCTCTTTATGTCTGACTGTTTTAAATGGAAATTAAGAGCCTCTTTTTTTTACAGAATCTGGAGCCTAGTCCATAGTTTCCTTGATTCTTTATTTAAAAAGAAAAAGAGAAAGACAAGGTGGACATTTCTTGTGTTTTCAGGGGATTGTTCTGCTGCCTTCCCAAATGTGAGCTGTTAATGATGTTACTGTGCGTGCTTGAACTGACTGGGCATGTTCACATGCTAAAATATTAAAAGGAAAAAAAAGCACAAGGAACTTCCTCAGTCAACATGTAGACAGAAATAGGGATGGGAAGAAGAGCTAAGAGGGAGAAATTGAATTGTTTTGAAGAATGTGGCCTTTGGAGTTGCAACACAGGTCAACAGAATTCTTCAGCCACTGAAACTTATGTTGAAGTTTCTTGCTCTTGAAAAACAGAGACATCAGGCCCACAAGATCCTCTAGCTTTACCTTGATTTTCTGTGGCAATTTTTTTTTTCCTTCGGCTTAATGTTTCCCAAGATATTAGTGCACAGACAGTCTTGGGCTGCAACAATAAAATCTTGTTCTCACTAAGATGAGAATACATGGGAGATTGTCTGTTTGAAAGGTCCCATTTTTAAAATGAGTGTATTTTAACCAGTTATGGCAACCACCACCAAGGAGAGCCCTGAAAATATGAGGGGTTGGGTAAATATGTTTTATGTGTCATAAGTTTGATGACACAGCTTTCAGCCTCCCTACAAGGAAAAGGCTTGAGAGTATAAGATGATTTCAACATTTAATATAAAGCTTTGACATCTCCTCAAGTATAACTGATGGTCATCAACCAACTTCTCCATTTGTTCAGCTCACCCTAACAGCAGTTGATGTTTTGGAACTGCATGACCATCAACCATTCATCAAACCTTATGTCAGGACCAGCCATGATAGATCAACCATGAGAAGCATCATGGCTTATCCACAGGAATTTCTTCATCTAAAAAGAAGGAGAATGATTTTACATCTTCTTCCTATGTATTCAACTTAAATGAAAGAGGGTTAATGAGATGAAATCTGTGTTCGCAGACCATCATTCACAAGTATTATAAGATACTCGGTTACAAAGCATACATTTAAATGAAGAAGTCACTGTTGCTATTGCACTTGGTATTTGATAAATAGCAATATTGAAGGTGCCAGTTTTATACTTCAAACAAAGAAAAAAGTCATTGTTTAATGTATTAGACTATGCTTTATATCCATCACTGTAGTATTCAAAAAAGTATCAGGATGTGTTTTTTCAGCTGATGTTGCTCTAAATTGCAAAATCTACAACTGAGTTCGAAATGATGAAGTGAATTAAAAAATGACCAAGCCAGGCAAAGACGTGGTTTCCAAATGTGAACTAAGTATTATCACAAAAAGTGGATTTTTTAGTGGTCCAGGGTACCATCTTGGAGCACAGATCCTGCTGACGCAGCTGTGTTCTCAGTTCCTTTATAAATATTGTGGATAGCCCAGATCAGCTGTATTAAGCATTCCTCTTCTTGCAATCTAATATCATAAATTCTTTTTGAATACAATCTTTTTTGACCATTTGGAGCCAAACCTTTCCTTTCTTAGGCTGCCAGCTCTTGCTGCAGGGCACTAGGTCCTCTGTTCATCTTCAGGCCCTGCTCACAAGAATCTTACAGAATCACAACTGTTTCTTTTTTTAGCATAAGGGACACCCCAGCCTTGCATTTGGAAGCATCATAGCATTTAGGCACGTTTCCCCAGCAACACTGTCTTTATTTTAAGTTGTATCTCCAGAAAAGAAGGAGGCTGCCATCCATCCACCCACTTATGATTCCCTCTAGACATTCTGTCCTTTTATTTTTGACATAATTTAACTAGTAGGCATTCCCCAGTTTGAAAAAAGCACCAGAGCAGTTAGCATGTGCTTTGTTGCAACATCCTTCTTTCCTAATTTACATGCAGCTTCCTTGAGCACTCACTTCATTAAGGAAACCATGTCACTGAGCAGTGACTCGTTGATCCAGGCAATGCAAGATTATTTAGTTCTCCGGGAATGATAACAACAGCAACACACTGGGCTTCATTCTCTTGGATAACTCGTGGTGGTAGACCGTGCCTAGAACTGTTGTTGTCTAAATGCGTTCCTGTTATAGAAGTTATTGAGTCAAATAAATTTCTGCTGTTCTCTCAATGATGTTGCTGGAGTTAGAATAGGGAAAATTCATTTTGGCTATGTTTTCTCTGAACAGAAGGCGGGGAGCTCTGCTTGATTGCTTCTTTCTTTGTTTTATTCTCACGCTGTAGTCAGTACGAGATTAATGTTAAGCCACCACATACAGGTTTCACCTTATCCAACTCCCTCTTTCCCCAGGAAAAATCCCTTTTTTTCACTAGGATTTCACAACTGGATAAGTGAAGCGTATTATTTATTCCATGGTGAAAATAAAGCTGCTTTAAAAAATGCTTGTTAATGGTAGTTTGATACTGAAGTTACTTCAGCACTGCCTTTCAGAGTTGCAGGGCAAATTGTGGACTGTAGCAGCATCATTGTTACATGCCAAAAACTCAGCAAATGACTAGAACCTGTCAGGTTACACTGTAAAGTGAATGTGTAATTTTTTTTTTAATGTAAAACCAGCAGAAATTGTATTCACAAATATATTTCTCAGGTAGAACACAGGACATTTAAAAATATTTTTCAATTGATAGCTTGGATTTTGGAAATGTATCCGATGCACTCTCTAGAATTTGTTTTTGAAATTTTATTATGCATCATGGAGCTTTAATATAGCCTTTATTGGCTTCTTTAATGTTGTACTCAGATATCTTACTGCATTTCATCATAGATGAATTGGTTTTTAATTTTACAGCCCTCCTCACTCTTCCATTACACACTACTTTCTTTAGACGCTGTATTGCTGGCCAGGAATATGATAACTTTGTCAACAGAAAGAAAAAGAAAATGTAAATTGCATGCAATTAATTCTCCTGTCTTAGGACTATTCATCCAACTAAATAAGCACGATGTGATCTCCAGTTTCATATGGCTTCATGAGAGTCACATACCTCTAGCCATCTCAAATCTCTGAGGTTAGCAGTGATAAACCAAACAGGATTCACCAGGTATTGCACCGTATCTTTTTATATTAACAAGTGAGGAGATGGAGTCCCAATGTGTCATCTCTACTAAAACCTTTCCCCAGTAAGATGTATTAGGAGAAGGTGGCTGATGTGACTGTTGGCATGGCTGCTTGTTTTCTTTTTGAATTTTGGCTTTTCCTCCTTCTTCATCAATGAAGTCTTTCCGGGTAAAAAACATAAGCACTCTTTATTTTTAAGTGTGGTGTCTAAAAGCAAATTATACTGTGGAGGAAAGTCTGTCTTCTCCCGTTACTTGCAGGCAGGAATGCTAGAGAGGCTCCAGCCTCTGCTTGTTTCTGGTCGTAGGGCTGAGACAGGCAGGTACCGCGTTTGACAGAATATGAGGGGTAGAGTGCTCCTCTGCTGAGTCAGAACTTGGTTTTCTCTGTGGACAGTCACTCTGAGAGACCTAGCTCTCTGCTCCGTTCTTTGTCATTATTTCCCTCAAGTCATGCTTACTCTCTTTCAATTTTTTCCCCTTCTTTTTTTGGCTTTGGAATAATTCCTTCTTTATTTCGGAGCCTTCAGAGCCAGCAGAAGGTGCAGGAGTTGCCGTTTAAGACAGACAAGATGCATTCTCAAGATGTGTTACTATAGAAGGGAACAGAAAGCTCACCTTACTGCAGTTCATGCACAATGTTGCTAGCATTGAAGGACATTCAGGTGCGTAACTATCACAGGGAAAAACTGCTCGTAGTTTAAACCAAATCAAGATTGAAGAGGTTTATTGATTTATTGATTAATTTATTTTAAGGTGTGGGGCTCCCCTCCTTGCCCACTTCTCCTTTGGGGGATGTGTCTGCCCTGGCTGTGTGTGACCCCCCACTGCTCCTGACACCCCCTGAACCCCCATGCCACCGAGGACGCCCCGTTGGGCCACAGGCACAGGGTCCCTCTGCACTGCACCCACCAGGTCACCCCGCTGGGTGCTGGCTGTGTCCCCCGTCCCACAGGGGTGCTGCACCCTCTGTGCTGGGCAGGGGCCGTGGTGTTGCGGGGCCACCCCTGGCACTGCCAAACCCTGCTCTGTTCCCATCCCCAGGGCACTACCCTCTGTTACAAATTTTGGTGCATCTTTTGTACTTCTTTTCAAGCTCACTCCTTATTTGTTTCAAAAGACTCCAATTCCATGGTTACTGTTAAATGCTGCTGATGGTCATCTTCCTCTTTAGCAGGACCAGGCTGGGCAAACGTTCTCTCAGACGGTTTCTGGCGCTCCTCTCACGCATGCTGTTGACGCTCACATTCCTGTCTTACCAGGCCATTTTGCCAAGGGTGGTCCACAAGAGCAATCCCACAGACAACATTTTGCTGGCAAGAAATACTTACAAAGAAGAGAAAGTAAATGCAGATGGGGAGTAGGAGCTACAAAATGTCTGTATTCCTGCCACCACGCTATCGCTCTCCCTCACTTGTCTTGTCTGGCCACTGCATCATATGAGGGGAACTCGTTTTCTAGACGTTTATGTCTCACACTGGCTCTGGATCTTTGACTGGAAGCTTTGGTCTCTGTTGGGCTCAGCAGTGGCTCAGCAACGCACAGTCCCCAGAACAGAGACCAAAGTGAGCAGAAGGGCTTGTTCAGGTGGTCTGGAGTTCTTGGAGGCAAGGAGTCCTCCCCTGAGCAGGGAGAGCCCTCTCAATTCAAGGTTTGGCCTGCCTGGAACAACTAAAGTCAAGAAGATAATGTGTAAATAGGGTGGTAATGGAGCCAAAGTCTGTAAGACAGAGTCCTTAATTCTATGCCTATAACAAAAGCCACTGTGCTTCTGCCAACAGACCTTTGGGAAAGGACAACAATTTAAAAAACGGCATTCAAATTTATTTGAGGAGATTAAAAGCTCTAAAAAGACATTCAACTGCGAAATGGAGAGTCCCCTCAGAAGGAAAGCCTCCTTTTGTTTGCCAGTGACTCTTCTGGCCAGCTGCTTACAGGCAGACCAGGCAGATCTTTTGCAATCCGCCTTAGGGAATGGGCCATATATACTCTGTGCACGAAGGGCTCTGGGACTCAAGTGTGTACAGAAATGCACTTCTCAATAGAGACTATAGGGGAGGCATTGCTACTGACAGGCTATTTTGGACCCTAATCCAAATAGTATAAACAGACTTAGTATTAACAGCTCTTAGTTTATTGTTGTTTGCCAGTCTGGTCTGATTGCTAGACTCAGGAGTGGCCATTTCCATGAAACTTAGAGTTCCAGTATTTTCAGCCCAATAAAATGCTTTAAAAGCTGAAAAGCTTTTGGTTTTTGCTACAGTAAAGCATTTGCGGAGTAATGTAATCTAATGAGATAAGAAAATACTCAGGCCAATGAGTGTCCAGGCATAACCACTTCGGCCAAAGGGGAGAATGAAAGTTAGCTCAAGTCTTCTAGCTGTCAGGAGTCAGAAGACATACAAGAGTTCATACAAATGAAATTTAACATGTCAGGGAAGCAATCAGTTCATTTTCAATGCCAGTAAAATTTAGTATAAATACATTCGACCTGAAACAGAGTGAGAAAATTAATTGCTTTCATATTAAATGAGTCAAATTACTTAACAATAAAAATACAGGTATCTTCAGTAATAATTGTAAGTGAGAGTGTTTGAGTACTTACTCATTTTGAATGGCACTCAACTCAGATCTCTGACAGGAGTTAAGTGCTGCTAAATATGGCTAAGGGAAGCAAAGCTTTGGGTTAAACTCCTTGCTCCTCGCTTGGTGACGGATGCATAACCTGGAGTGTCCGGAGCCCTGAGCTCCCAGTTATTTACACACGCAGCTTCCTAGATGGGCTGTTTCTGTGCATGGTCTTAAACCCAGGCAGATGATGAGCAATATCACCAGCAGAAGGTTGGTGGCTCATATGATATTGAAATGGATTAATATCATCTGGTAGTTTCTTCTCTCTGGCTGGTGGGTTTAGAGTGAGTGGTGTTTGAGGAAAATTGGTCAGGTAGTAAAAATGGTCTGGGATCGGTTCTCCTTGTAGCCAGCTTTTGGTGAGACAAACATTTATTTTAACATATTCTTACATGTTCTCTTCACATATACTAATGGAGACTTAGGATTTGGGTATTTGCCAGAAATCTGAGATGTATGGTATATATATTAGCCTATATCCTTTACTCTAGTAATCAGTGTAAGATATGCGTTACCACAGACTGTGGTAATCCCTCTATAATGACAAAATTATAATTTACATATAACTACACTCAAAGAAAATTAAAGCTACAAATTATATCATTCAGATCTAGGAGGCAGGGATAAATGAGTGTCGGCATTATAATTCAGCTATTAAAACCAGATCTGTTCAGCTGTCGATGCTAAGTATATGTCCACCACTCCAGTATTTGACTGGGAGACTACCTGGAAATTTCTGGTAAGGCACAAGCTAAGGAGTCAGAAACAAATCGTTCTGGATAAATCCTTGATGAAAGCTCAACCACAGAAACTGATTGAGTTATCCCACCGGTTGCCTAAGCAGAACAGCATACTGCTTCCCTGTCCGACTGGGGAAGCATCAAATAAAATTAAGCCAAGTGAAAGTTCCAGATTGAAGATCTTTTCAAATGCCTCAAAGCATACTAATTGTAATGAACTTTCAGCCCAGTGTAGCCCAATATAGCCCATTGCCACAGTACTGTTTCCATACAGTACAACCTGGTAGGTGTAAATTGCTTCATTTCAGAGGAATTTCCACTTCCCTGGCTGAACGCAGCAGACATAAAATCATGTTTATCCAAGAAATTAGCCAAGAAACTATCCAAAAGAATGGAAACGTTCAGATTTCTGGTCTCGTTCCATAACTTCCCCATTAGCACCTGTCCTCCATTTTGATGCTCTTGGTTAGTGTCTCGTCTTTGAACTCCAGCTGTATGAGGCATGCTTTTACTGATCTCCTTGAAATATTTACTCGCTGCCCTACTGAACTTTAAGACTATGCCTTTATATCTGTGAAGTATAAGCAATCCAACCACAAACAAAAGAATAAAATTAAGTATTCTGTACTTACTTGACATTCTGACAACCAAATCAACACCTCTACTAAAAAATAGACTAGATGTCTATTTTACAAAAGTGTGATTTTTTAATTCCACAGTCTTTTTTACACCAGAAGGTCAATGGCCAGTGCGTGCTGGTGAGAGCAAAGTTTGGGCCCGCAGCTCTGAGTGCTGAGTGGAGCCTTGCCCATGTAGAAACAAAAAATGAGGCGACCTCTCACCGTTTGGACTGCTTGTCTGTGCTGGAAAGGTAAAATGCATATTAACTAAAACCACAGTAAACCAGCCTAGTATTCAGCATAAACAGGCACTGTTGTATTTAATACAAGATGAGCAGGCTTTATGGCAGGTTTGCCTAATAAATACCCTCCAACTTCTGCAGCTTTTCTCATCTTACCAAATGGATCGTGGGTTAGGTATCCTCCTCAGAGCAGGATAAGGCTCCATACCAAGCACTGCCAAGCTGCAGAGGGTGAGGGGTCTGCAGGAGCAGAAGCAGGCAGTTGGGGTGCACTCAGGAACTGCGCGGTGGTGACGTTTTGCCGACTCTGTCCTCGCTGGCTGCGATTATCCGCTGATTTCGTTGCAAAGATCATTTACAAAAAGGACGCCAGCCCTTCACCTTTATGCCTGTTGAAGCCAAATTTTCTTCTTCATTTATGAATCACAGTGTGTTTAAATCTAAAATTATGGGTGCCATAATATTGCTGTTGCTAAATATATGCCAAGCCTCCTGACTCACCATAAAAAATCCTTGTTTCTCATTGACCCCCCCAGCTTCTTTTTTAACTCGTTTGTGAATAACTCTGGGCACTGAAACTCTTAACCTATTTCTTTCTCTGCACACAGGACCTTAAAGCAGGAGTTTCATTTGTGCAGTAAAAGTATGGCACATTAATGTGGCTTGGTGCTGATATATCCATTGGCGGAGCTGCACTTCAGCTAACACCTATGAAATGCAATGTACAGCAGCAGAAGAAAGTTCTGATTTAAGGAAGGAGAATGTGTTCATAATATGACACATTCAGCTGTTTGAAATGTTACTTTTAAACACTTTTCTCCATTCACTCCCTCATACTGCATAGTCATGGATAAAATACTATTTTCAGTTTGGTAATAAGCTGTACTGATATTTTTTAATGGAACTTGTATGACTTAATTTTTATCTCACCTTTAAGTATAAGCCTCACTTGAAGAAAATTAATAACTCCACAGGCTTCATGGGACCAACATGTGGGCAAAATCTGCTGAAAGAAAGCCCGGGGTACATTTACTGGGAAAGGGTGCAATAAAGCAGCGGATCCTGCATTGGGCATGAGAAGGAGGGAGGAAAGGTTCAGGCAGCATCCACTATTTCACTTCATAAGGGTAGCTTTTACCCACCCAGCATGATCACACACCCCTTTCCCTATGCTACTGCAAAAAATTCGCACTCCTAAGCTCAGACATAGGTAAATACTTTGAAAGGGGCTATTATTTAAGAGGCTGTGTGGGACAGAAGCAGGATTTTAGGCAGGTAATGAGTAGCCTGAGGAAGAAAGCAGCAGACTGTGCCTTCCGTACCAGTCAGGGAAAGCCAGAGAACCACATCCCATTACAGTGAATAATCACTAGCAACTTGGTAGCCATTTGATAGTATTCTAGTCTAAAACGTAGCAAATAATTAGTATTTAAAAGTAGTAGTACCTAATATGCTAGTATTCAAACAGATAGCAACAAACACTGAATCTGGAATGGCTCTCTAAGATCCCATGTTTCTGTAGCACGGGAGTGATTTGGCTGCAAAATCTGTGATAAGCATAGCAACAGAAACAATGTTGATGAACAACAATTTTCAGTTTGGTTAAAGTCAGGTGTCAAAAGACAGAAAGAAGATAGGTAATATGAAGTTGTGTAATCCTTCAGAGTGTCTTTACCTGTCTACCTCTGATGGGCCTGGCTCACACTAGTGGGGCTCTGTTTTCACATTTCTGTGACCACATTGGCATAAATGACATTACACCAAGCAGGAACCTGCTCCTTGCTGCCATCAAAAATAAGATGCCATCCTCCCTTTTCTAAGAAAATGTAACAAACACAGAGAGTCCCTTCACTCCAGGATTGCATGGGCTTGAACAGAAAGCAGGGTCACTGCGGAAAAGGGGTACGGGCTTCCTGGAACCCTACATCTCCTCGTTACTCAAAGCCTGGGCGGATTTGCTATGAGAAACCATCATCACAAAACTCACTGCAATCTGCTTTAGCTTCCACCAAGGGTAAAAATTCTACAGTCAGGGGGAATAGTCTCTTTGAATACTATCCTGTCTTGAAACTCCCATTTCCAGTAAAGACGGGTGAGAAGCTGAGAGCTGAGTGCCTGCTATAGCAATGTCTGACCTCTCCTGGCAGCTCCCCACTCAGATTATTGCACCCAAAGGGCTGTGATGAGGCAAAGGCGGCCGCCTCTCCCGGGGAAGGAACAAAGGGTGAACTAATGGTGCTGGGGTCACTCAGCTGCTCCTGCGCCTGTTCACGTAGTCAGGACACACAGTTGTGGAGCTGACGAAGTCACATGAAGTCTGGCTCCCCTCTTCTCTGCGAGAAAGCAGGTGCGTCTCCTCTGTGACCGCTCGGAGATGCTGAGATGCTCCCACCAGGAACAGTCCTGCCGTCATCCTTTTAGCGCGCAGCGCAGCCATTGAGGGACATTATGAGACCAGGTGGGCTGCTGTGCCAATAATACCTTCTGCAGCTTTTTATGTCTTACATCCCACATGGAGCCATTGCCTCCCAAACATCTCTACTACATACGTGAGAAGTTGGACAACCGGATATGTGTTTGCTTCAGCAGGCCCAAAGTCTATTCAAAAGAGGTTGAGAGGACTCTGCCGTTCTCCATCTCAGGTCTGATTAGAAAGCATTGCCCTTCGAACTAGCACAGAGAAAGCCGGGAAGCATTTTCCAAAGTCAAACCCAATGATTAAATCAGGAAGAACAGAGAATCACCTTTCTGTTATGTCTTGTCTGCAGCCTTACCTACTATGACATGAAATAAGAGGTGGATGGCTTTCCTTATTTCACATGAAGGTAAATATAATAAGATGGCCCGGGACTTGTTCGATATGAAAGTGCACATCCCTTCTAATTAGAAGGCAAACTTTATCTCCCAAGCTGCCACGAGGAGAATTCTTTTCCAAAGACTCCGTAAGCCCAACTACAAAACTGAATTTTCTGTTTAAAATGAAAATCCCAGCAGCTCCGTCGCTTCCCCTTGCACAGCCGCTTCTTGCCTCCCCTCCCTCCTTCCTTTCTGTCACCTCCGCTAGACAACCACCTTTGGCGGAGGGTTCCAAAGGGCGGAGGACGGGCTGCCTAATGCGGGACCCCGGCAGCCTCCCCTCCCGCTGGCCCTCCCGCGGGCCGGGCCAGGGAAGCGGCGGGGGGCGGCGGCGGCGGCGGCGGCGGGGCCGCCCCGGCGCCCATTGGCTCGGCGGCGGCCCGAGCTCGGCGCGGCCCCATAAAGGCGGCCCGGCCCCATAAAGGCGGCCCGTCCTCTCGTCCGTCCGTCTGTCCGCTGCCCCGCTATGGCCCCGCCCGCCCTGCCCTGGCTGCTCGCCGCCTGCTGCCTCTGCGCCCTCCCGCGGGGCTCAGGTACGTCCCGGCACGGGGGGGAGGAGGAGGGGGGGAAGAACACAAGCGAAGCCCCAGACCTCGGAAGGGGTCGTCTCCCATCGAGGGGCGCCGGCGGGGCTGGGCTCCGCGGCATCTTGGCATAGCCGTGTCCCCCCGTGTCCCCGCAGGGTTCCCCCAGCCTTTCTCGCGTTACGGGGACGGCGTGGAGCTGCCCAAGAGCCAGGTACGTCCCGCTGCGCCTTCCCCAGCAGCCCGCCTGAAGCTGTGGGGCAGAGCCGGGCTGGCCGAGGCAGGTGGGAAAGGAGACTCGCCCGTGGCAGGGAGAAGCGGTAGGAAATGGGCAACGGAGTGGGAACACGTTGTGAAGTCCCTGGGGTGGGTGGTAAAGAGAGCAGGGAGGGTGAAGCCCTTGGCTGCCCGGGGAGGTGGATGGGACGGGACGGGTACAGGCGGGGCTGTGATGTGCAGCTCTGTGCAGAATAGGATACCTGGGTCAGCAAAAGCCAGGTGGGCTAATGACTGGCCAGTCCTGACTCCCTGAGCTAAAACACAGGTCCCAAGGTATGAAAGCCCCCTGTTAACATCTAACTTTTACTTTTAAAGCAACTGGCGCTGTGTTTCAGTCAGTGGATGGAACTGTCTAATCAACCCCAGGTAAGCTGACTTTGGTAATCTGTTTGATCTGCTAGGACTCCTTCAGCCATACTAATTTCCCCATGTAACCCTCAGCATCAGTGGCCGCAGGTGGCAGAGCCTCCTCCAGAGAGTAGAGCAAGGTTGCTGGTGTATGCACTCTCCTCTCTGCAGAGCTAACTCAGACCTAGCGAAAGAAAAAATGTGCTTTTCTTCCCATCACAGTGGTGCCTAGCACTGAAGCAAGAAGTGCCCGTCAGTGCTGTAGGAGTTAGAGGCCGGCTCCTGCCTGGTCCCGGCTCTGTGGTGGTGGCTGGCTGGTGCTCAGAGGAGAGGGGAGCAAGGGGGAGGTTTCACAGCTCGTTTCTGCTGTGGTGTCTCTGGCCCAGGGCTTGCAAACACTTTAGACTACTGGGTAACTTTGAAAGATCAGCCCCACTGCATTTGATACCAAGCCCAAGGGTCACTTTCTCTTTCAAAGGGGAGAGAAAACCTTTGTAGGATCAGCAATTATCTGGAAATTTTCAGCATTTTGTGCCGATTTTTTGTTTCACGTGGAAATCTTTCTGTTTTGTAAACCGAGACTGGTGGAAAATAGTTCCCAGAGCCAGTTGTTCAGGTGTCTTACATCTTACTTCCTTTGGAGCCGTAGTTATTTCTTGTCTAATGCGATTGCATGCATCAGCAAATCCTTGTCCTGTGGCAGTGAGTGTGGGACAGTATATTTCAGTATATGGTTAAAGATTATGGTACTGATTGACTGAAATGCTTATAGATGAAATTGAGTGTAGATCAAGTATGCCAAAACACAAACCTATTTGTAGAACACTTAGTGTAGGAAAATGTATTTTAAATACAAGAGGCTGATTGAGGTCTCTTTACAGCACAAGGCTAGATTGTAGTCAGTAGTATTGTGTGTATTCTCCTCGTACAAAATACTAGTTTTTCAGCTCATAATAGCTTCAGTAAGTCTTGCCCTGCTCTGAGTGGTTTTAGTGGAACTGTGTTCAATTTACATTGTGCTGGGATCAGAATCAAGCCTGTTCTCTGTCAAACCATGTACACCACATCTTCCCAGTAAATGTATTAAAGTACTCTTTGGTTTTGCAGATCTCCAGCACTGTTTTGGATCTTTGTTATTCCATATTCAACAGCATGCATACAAATGAGGTAAGGTGTAATTCTTCAATACTTCAAAGCATCCTCTCCCTCCTTAAGCTTAAAAAGCAACCCCTCCAAAACTGACTTCTTGATATTTCTCTCCAAACAATAATGTATAATCTAATCATGGTTTAGGAGATGTAGGAGATTATATAAAGATTTTTTTCCTTCTCCTTAGTAGTTTGCATGTAATTCTTAACTCCATTAAATTATATATCAAATTGCTGGTTTTCACCAATTCAGAGCTCAAGAACCAAAACACCTGCTTGCAGCTGGGGTCAGTATTTTAACCTGACCCTCACTTTTGGATAATACAGGGTTAAATATGCTAAAAATATATGCAGCTTTGGATCAACAGCATACTTCAGCTCATGCTGAACATGGAGGCATATGAGTTGCTTTACTGATTTTAATACTCTACTTGAGCTTGGTTTTTTGTATTTCTGAGTAAGATCCAAATGATTAAGTTGAGGAGTTATTGAGTATAGCTCTTCATTGGTGCAGCCATATTAGGACCTAGCTGAATGTCAGCTCTGCTTTGTATCACTTCTTTATTATCACCAGTTTATTAAGAGCCATTCCCATAACATACCCAGGGGCTGAATGAATTTTAAAAAGGCCAATTTACTTGTGGAGTTTTTGAGTCCTGTTTTTTCATATCATGAGTAGAGCCTTCAAGACAATAATAGAAAGTATTTTGACATGTATTTCAATATCTCTTCTTGCCAGTGTCTTTAGCTTATTATAATTCTAAGCATGCTTTCCTAAAGCATCCATAAAACTCTACAATATGGAACTTGATTGTATAAAAAATTCTAGCATTTCAGTCTTAAACATCTAATAAATGTTTTGAGTTCAGTATTGACTCCTACACTTCTGCAGCTTAGCTAATGAGGTGACATCCAGAATCATCCGGTAACTTTGAATGGAGCCCTGTTGCTGGTTACTATTTTAGTTACGAACTCTGCAAAAAAAATTCACCCTCTGTGTCCTCAAGATTGGGAGCTGGATCTCATATGATATCCTTTCAACAGATATGACTAGTATCAGCTACATACCTGCAATATGATTTCTTGGTGTGGTCTGATTAAGTGGTAGATCAAATCTAAATGTGAGATATGGAAAAAGAGCTATGCAAAAAGTAAAAATTTTTACCCAGCTGGTCAAATCTCTTATAACATGAAGCTGTACTTTCTCAGCCCACAAGGAATCTTGAAGACACTGCAAACACATGTCTATATGTAGTGTGCCCAATGAAACGGTTACAAAATCATACTGATTTCAGCTGGACTTCAGCCTTCTGCATGATCCCATATTTGTGTGGATTTTTAAAAAAAATTTGATCCAGTCAGAGTTACAGATTATGTAGAGAAGGTAGATGGTGTTTCAAGAAAAGGAGTGATGTCTCAGCACTATGAAAGGCAAAGTCAATAGCAATTTTAGCATTAATGAGACTTGAACTCCATCTGGGGAACTTAAAATTTTTTGGGAGAGCTAATAGACTATTTAAGTTCAATGTCTAAGCTTTGGGTAAATCTTGCAGATGGCACTTTCAAAGCAATCAAAAAGAACTAAATATCTAAACCCAGCTACATCGCAATCACCTCCATGACAGTCTGAAATTTCCATCCTAAAGTCAAGCTGACAGACTGTTTAGAAGCTCAGTTTTTACCATGTTTCTTCTACATAGTAAACTCATCTGTTATAAATTAGCTAGGATATTTGAAACTGCAGGCTAAGTCATGAGTCAGTCTATCTTTGGTAAGTAATAATCATCTTGGAACAAAACTAGTGTTCACAGCATCTCTTTGTTGTAGTCTCCTCCTCTGCATCCTTTAAAGCACCTTGATTGACCAAGCACTTTTTTCTTCCATAGTATTTCATAGCCCTGTAAGTTGATGTCAGTTGCTCTATAAGTCATTGCATTGAGGCTTGAACCAAGAACAGTTTAACAAGAGGAAATGTTCACCTCATACCCTGAATCCTGATTCCCTCCTTCTTGCTCATATATTTTTGTCTTTTTAAATTCCTCCTCTCCAGTTTCCCATCCACATGCTTTTCCTGTGTTCTCTTCCCCTGTCTTCCCATCCTTGCTCATTATATGTGCTGGTTTTTCAAGCCCACCCCAGGTAACTAAACCCGTTCACTGATGTAACTGTGGCTGTGGCACACAGAGCTATCCCCAGCTGGGATCGTGCACCCAGGCAGCTGTGCCATGGGCAGGAGGGCTCCCAAACCAGACGTACCAGACTGCAGGTTTGGGCCTTTGTTAGACCCTGAGCTCAGTCTGCTCCCATGAAGTCATGGGGCAGTGTTATTCCTTGATATAAGGCTGAGTAGAAAAATGAGCAATTTTCTGAAGAATAAAGGGTGCAGGGGAAGGCTTAAAACCAGCAGTCATGCCTGGGTTAAAACCAAGGGCAGTCTGAAAGATGGAGAGCAGCCCCATTTTAATGAGGTAAGAGCTATCAGTACAATTCAAGCCTGAGGAATGGAGCTGCTGTGTTCACTCCAGGCGGAGCTTTGCTTCACCTCCCAGAGCACAGCTGTGCTTTGCCGGACAGTGAGGGAAGCATGTTGAATGATGGTAACGAATGGGGTAACACTGATTTTAAATCTTGCCTTAACCAATCTTTAAAAAGATCCGTTTGCTGTTCTTGTATCTGTCTGATATGTGTAATATCTCCTTTCTCACATGGAGTGGAGCAACATCATCAGTGACAGAGGATTGCTGTAAGAAACCAAAGAAATGACAGCATCTTGATTAACTTACACTGTCTACTTGCAGGAATCGCAGATTGCTGCTGCAAAGTATACAAAGAAGGTATGTAAATGTGAAGACAAGTGAGTAGCAATGGACAGGGAAGTACAGCCTTTTCTGTATTTCTTTTGCTGCTTAAAGTCAGCTTGGGTTTTCTTAGTGGTTGGAAAGTGAGTGCTTCTGCAAAGCAATCCTCCATGTGTGAAGCTTTTATACATTTTTTTTTTCTAAAGCCCGTGAATCTTTAATTATGGTAATTTAGTATATTTACACTAGACAGAATGGATAGTTCTTGACAATGCCTTTTGGGTATTAATTTTTAATCAGCATTCCAGATGAATGGGCATTGGGGACTATCAACATCTTGTTGTTTGCATGCTGCTGAAAAAGGCCCTGAATTTATTGATGGAATTATTCTAATGGAATTATTCTAATGGAATGGCCCTGAATTATTCTAATGGAATGACACCAAAACTTGTCAACAGATCTATGGAACTGAGTTTAAAGTATTTTGTTATTGTTTGTGTTTTATTTTACAGAATAGTCATGGGACTCTAGGACGGCCTTTTTTCCTTTTCAGGGTATCTGAATCTCTTACTTATTAAAGATTCTGAATCACTGACAATGTTATATCCATAGTCCAGCAGCTGTTTTCCTTCACAAATTCTTGCTGCACTTGTTTTGAGTAGAGGCCGAATATCCCTTGCTTAAAAGCTTAGCGAGCCATTTGCTTAAAAAGCTATGGTTCAACTAAAAGATGACGAGATAATGAGATCTGGGGTAGTAATGGATTAAACACTTTTTTTATTTGAAGAGGTGACTCTGCAAATGTTATTTTGAGCCAAATCATCCAAAGACAGAAGTAGTTTGTGGCTTGTATCTCTGAGACTGCCAAGGTGCACTGATGCCAAATTCACCAGATAAAACGTGTGTGAGCTGAATGTCCACTTGGTCTGAAAGGTCTGGCCAGTAAGCGATGGCACACTGCATAACAGGGTGAAAAGTCAAAGCAAAATTATGGACATAATCATCATTTCTCATGTTTTTCACCCATTGGCTTGCTGAACTATGGCACTATCTAATGCAGAATATGCTAGTGTAGACAATCTGTGATTAACACCAAGCTAGTTTTTATGAATATCTTCAACACATTAAAAAAGTTATAAAGTAGGTTGTAGCAGGTAACCAGAGTCCCAATTCAGCTGTACATTTTAGCTTACTTCAGGTGTGTCCAGCCAGGTACTTTCAGTGCTGGTATTTATATTTATATGCTCTTTCTTGGGCATCTGTGTAGTACCCCAATGAATTGGGACCAAGACCCTTAATGAGAATAATTAAATTCAGACTGTTTAGCTGTTTGGACAGAGGCTGAATGACTATTTCTCAGATTCAAAGGCAAAACCCACCCTGCATGGATCCCCTGGTATTTGACATGTTGTCCCTTTAAAGGAAATCTTACTGTAGCCTTATGTACTCTATCTGCATGATGGGAGATGTATCTTGGTGTGCTTATAAATCTGGCATCTAATACTCCTGTACAACCATCTAACTATTATATTTTTCAGCCTCGAAATGGAAGAACTATTGAAGGCAGTGGTACGTAGGCATCCAAAAGTGACAAGAATTTGTTCTGTTTTTATCAATAATGATGATCCTTGTGACAGAATGAGTTACTGAGAAGTATTACAAAGCTAGATACCAACATGGATGTTTCATATGGTCACTAGGAGGTGTCTGGGCAGAAATGCATTTTTTCATCCTCAGAGACTTACAGTGTATGCTCTTGACAAAAGGATTGTTTCCTTCTCTCTTTAAGGTTCAGTAAAGAGGAGCTTTCATCCTCTGCAAAATGATAGAAATGGTACAGGAATTAAAAGTTTAAAAACAGAGGGTGTAAACTGTACTTGGAACACGAAAGCTGGACTCCTCTCTGTTTCAAGAGAGCTTCAGTCACCTAATCCTACATGAGAGCCCACTAATACAGATTCTGCATGCAGGTGGGAGTCATCCTCACATCAGAATTAGGACCTGTTTTGGAGTAAACATTAACTAGAAAGAGCAGGGGTATGGATGTAAGGAAGGAAGACAGTGAAATCTAATAATATCACCTAGCACTTGCATGTCCATCTTTGAAAGTGTCTATTAAAGGTCTTAGTGAGCTTTAATGGGAAATGGACAAGACAGTCAATGTACATGTGTTCCCTCCTTCTGTCTCTTCTTCCAATCTCTTACCCCACAAGGAAAGATCACCATTTTCTGTTTGCAATGCAAGAATTACTTCTAGTGGTTGACTGAAAGGATTTGGTTTTTTTGGGACAGGACAGAAGGATAGGAAAGAAACTGCAAAGAAAACATGAAGAAAGAATACATTTGCTGTATATTCAGGATTAAACCATTTTGGAAAGAAAGGAACTGAAGACTTGGGAGAGTGTTGTAGAGCAGTGTTGTTACTTGCTTGTTTTGGACTTAGGCACTGCCCTGGGTGTCCATTGCTTCTTAAGGATGAAAGGAAGATAAGGAGCTAGATGGATCTCTGGTTTGAGCCAGTGCAGTTCTTGTGGTGTTAGGTACACGTGTGCAGAAAATGTTTCATAGCTATGAAACCTGTAGGGACAGGTAGTGCTGCCCAGAGCTGCTTAGAAAAACTGGAAGCATGAGCTGACAACCACTAAGATAAGCCAAACAAAGAGTCCCTATAGCTTTTGGGCAAAACAGTTCAAGAACAATTAGAGTAAACTTGCTTCACAGTACTCTGATGTACTCTGGTGTTAGTAGAATTGCTGTACTATCAAACAGATCTCATTAAATGGCTAGTGTAGAAGCCACTAATCTATAATGATGCCCTAGCCTTATATATAGCAGGAAATTTTATCCACAGTCAACCTAGCTGGAAGATGCACATCATGCCTCCCTACCCTAAAAGGACAGTGGTGGTAGGACATGGTATAGAGAGAACTGTGTGAGGAGGGAGGATTCATGTTTGAGTACAAATAACAGATCTGGGCACTTACCCAAACTTCCAAACTCTCATCCATCTTAATCTTCTGGTGCTAGAATTTGAAGCTATTTCATTTCTAACTTTGGGAAGGACCAGTCGTACATAACTGAATACAAAGCATATTCAGATCAACATTTCAACATAAAATATAATATTGTGTTAATTTGTTTCAGAGTACCATGGAATATGAAGTTCATGGGTCAATTTACCAGCTTGATGACTTGGTTTATACAAAGAAAAGAGACTTCCTGTTGCACTGGTTGTCTACTATGTGACTCTGTTGTCTGGAATTTGCTGTTCCATATAATAAACTTGCAATCATTAATTATTCTTGTCCTTTTTTATTGAAGCAGGTACTAGATTTCATTGGGTTGTAGTGTAGCATTGCCTGGTTCCAACTGTATTCAAAGAAAATCAGTCATCTGAATACCTATAACTTTCTAATCCAACAGTGCATTTTATATTTAGAACATCTTCTTTAATAGCGTAATGAATGGTAAGCTTGCCCTCTTGACTAGATAATATATTTGCCCAGCATTTCAGAATATGCATCCCAAACAGCATGATAAGATATTAAAATCATCGTGGACATTTTAATGATTTAATTCTTATTTTGAATAACTAAGGGGTTGAGTATCATAACTGATGAATCCAAAGCACTTTGAAAGAAGTGGAACAAGTACTGTGGTTACACACAGGCACTATTGGATCAAACGATGTGTTGGTTTTTTTTAGCCTTGCCTTACTGGCTATTGTAAAGCACAAATGAGTCACTTATGAGAGATATTCTGAGCATGTGCCCTTTTTTACTGAAATCATGCCTTTAAACCTGTGGTGCAGCCAATTGTGCTTGTACTGTATGGAGTGGGGTGATGTTTTGGTAGGTGGAGACATTTATGGGCATAAAACTCAAAGTCCTAGGCAGTTACTTCCTTAGGAAGAAAAGGGGGTGTTGGTTGACAGCCGGCTGAATATGAGCCAGCAGTGTGCCCAGGTGGCCAAGAAAGCCAATGGCATCCTGCCTTGTATCAAAAATAGTGTGGCCAGCAGGACTAGGGAAGTGATTGTCCCCCTGTACTTGGCACTGGTGAGGCCACACCTCAAATACTGTGTTCACTTTTGGGCCCCTCACTACAAGAGAGACATTGAGGTGCTGGAGCGTGTCCAGAGAAGGGCAACGAAGCTGGTGAAGGGTCTGGAGCACAAGTCTTGTGAGGAGCGGCTGAGGGAACTGGGGTTGTATAACCTGGAGAAAAGGAGGCTGAGGGGAGACCTTATCGCTCTCTACAGCTACCTGAAAGGAGGTTGTAGCGAGGTGGGGGTTGGTCTCTTCTCCCAGGTAACAAGTGATAGGACGAGAGGAAATGGCCTCAAGTTGCGTCAGGGCACGTTTAGATTGGATATTGGGAAATTTTACTTCACTGAAAGGGTTGTCAAGCATTGGAACAGGCTGCCCAGGGAAGTGGTTGAGTTGCCATCCGTGGAAGTGTTTAGAAGACGTTTGGATGAGGTGCTTAGGGACATGGTGTAGTGGTGGTCTTGGTAGTGTTAGGTTTACGGTTGGACTCAATGATCTTAAAGGTCTTTTCCAACCTATGTGATTCTGTGAAAAGAGCATAGTAAAAGCCAGGGTCTGGGGATGCACACCAGGTTGGGATTCCTGAGCATAGTGTCCCATAGCATTGGCTTTCTCAAGGCCTTTGTTATCCCTCCCTTCCCCTCCTTGGCTACTTAGTTCTAGTACCATGGCATGGTACCATCGCAGTTATGCTGGTACAGCCCTATGTGACCTGGATTGGGGAACCCCTCTAACAACAAACCCTGAGAAACCTGCGGGGGTTTTTTTAGGGGTTTTTCACTGGTAAGTTCCTGATTTGGGCTGTATTAACAGAAGTTTGGCTGGTAGATAGAGGGAAGTGATGAGTTATTTGGCTATTGTTAGACCATGTCTAGGGTAGAGTGTCCAGTTTTGGCCCCACAATACAGGAAGGGCATGGACAAACTGGAGGGAGCTCATGGAGGGCCTTCAAGGTGGTGGGGACTGGAGCACTTGCCCCATGAGGTGATGCAGGGGCAACTGGACTGGTTCAGGCTGGAGGAGAGATGCCTTCAGGGGCACCTAACAGCCCCTTCAGTGCCTACGAGGGGTCATCAAGGAGACGGTCAGGCTCCTCACAGTGTGGGGTGGGAAGACAAGTAGCAACAGGCATAAGTTGAAGCAAGAGATGCTGAGATGTGCAGGCAGTGCAACAGGTTGTCCAGAGAGGTGGTGTTGTCCAGTCCTTGGAGGTTTTCAAGACCAGAGTAGACAAAACCTAGTCTGAATTCCTGCTTGGGATCAGACTAGAGACCTTGTGAGGTCCCTGCCAGCCTCAGTTATTCTGTGACATGAGAACAATTTCATGGTATGTATGTCAGCCTCTAACAGGGTCAAGCCCTAGCTGAACTGTAGCTCCTGTGCCTCCACTTGGGTAGAGAGTGCTGGTGGGGTGGGGGGTCCCCAGGGAGGCTGCTCAGGGCAATTAAGGCCTCTTTGTGCCCTCATGGCACACTGTTGCTGCTGTTCACTGTGTTGTCAAATCCTGTTGGAAATTATTAGCCCATGGAAAGACTGCCAAAGGGATGCTGGCTCCTCAAGTACTTGGAGCCAGCTGGGGTGCCCCTCTGGAAGAAACAGCAACTAAGCCAAATGCAAATGGTGGGGATGCACCGTGGTAGTGCAAATAAATACAAGATAATGATACAAAAGCACAGCAATGGCATTTCTGGCCTGTTTCATCTCAGAGGTCAAAGCTGAACAGTATCAAGTTTTGCTCAGTTCTGCATAAATATTTGTACTGGTTTTGGCTGGGATAGAGTTAATTTTCTTCATAGGAGCTTGTATGGTGCCGTGTTTTGGATCCGTGACCACAACAGTGTTGATAACACAGGGATGTTTTAGCTATTGCTGAGCAGTGCTCACACAGCCTCAAGGCCTTTTCTGCTTCCCACCCCACCAGCGAGTAGGCTGGGGGTGCACAAGAAGTTGGGAGGGGGCACAGCTGGGACAGCTGACCCCAACTGACCGAAGGGATATCCCATGCCATATGACATTGTGCTCAGCAATAAAAGCTGGGGGAAGAAGGAGAAAGGAGGGGGGCGTTCGGAGTGATGGCGTTTGTCTTCCCAAGTCACTGTTAAGCATGATGGAGCCCTGCTTTCCTGGAGATGGCTGAACACCTGCCTGCCCATGGGAAGAGTGAATGGATTCCTTGTTCTGCTTTGCTTTACCTATTAAAGTGTCCTTATCTCAACCCACGGGTTTTCTCATGTTTACCCTTCCAGTTCTCTCCCCCGACCTGCTGGGGGGAGTGAGCGAGCGGCTGTGTGGGGCTGAGCTGCCTACTGGGGTTAACCCACAGCAATACTGTACTGTGAGCAACTCATGGTGTGCTCTCACGATCAGCAGTGGCTTCCTCCATCCACAACAGGTTTCAAGAATAACATCTATTTGGGCCTTGAAAGTGGTTAAATAAGACTGATAAATAGGTGGTAATTTGCAGGTGAGGAGCTAGCTTAGGTTATTTCTGTAGTAACTGTGGCTCCTCTGTAAAATGCACAGGAGAGCTTTTGTTCACTGCTCAATGGGAACCTTTGCTCCCTGGAGCAACACAAATGTCACCCGTGGAATAGGAGAGATTAATAATATTGAAATGTAAAGGTCATCCCTGGCCTGAAACTCTTTCTGAATATCCCACCGCAAAACCCAGAGCAGAAGTTGAGGAGCACAGACACAGGTGACAAAAACAATTAGAAGCACAGAAAAATTTCTGCAAGAAAAAGAAGTGAAAGCTCAGTTCCCATTGTCAGCAAGAGAAGAGACAAATAAAGAGTGACACAGTGAGGTATACACAGTAATGAGTGTGTTTAGAAGAGTAAATCCAATGCTTATCCATCCTCTTGTAATAAAAAGGAGCAAGGAGGGAGACTCAATTACACTGAGAGGCAATACATTTAAGCTGCAAAGGGGAATTTTTTTCCTAACACTTAATCAACTCCTGAAACCAGTTGCCACAGCTTAGAGCATGTGGTTAGAGACAGCTCTGCTGGCTCTTGGGAAGGCAGGCACATTCAGGAGTGCACACCTTCACACTGGTTAACTTGCCTCAAAAATCACTTTAGGCTGGCCCAAGACCTCCTGCGTTAAAAGCCTGGCCTGCTCGAGCTGGGCTCAGCAAGGCATTGCTCAGCAGAGCGCACAGCGAGGGACCTGGAAATGCGCTCGCCGGTGGGGGAGTGAGAGCTGCCCGGCCTCACAACGTGCCACTCACCGAGGAGCCAGAGCACGAAGCACGAGAGGAAAAACCCTCTTGGTGCTTTACTTCACTTTCTCTGGTCCCTTCGTGTTCGGTGCCTTGGGCAGCCTCGCTCCCTTCTTGGCTCCCACAGGGAAGAGCACACTTACTAAATCTCCAGGCGACGTCAAGCTGGGAGGGACGGCAAGCGCTGGAGGACAGAGTCAGCATTCAGAATGGTCTTGGCAAAAGATACATCTGGAAAAAATAAGTAGGGCTCACTGAGGATGAAAGGAAGGTATTACATGTACTGAAGAATAATCAATTGCAGCTTTGCAGCAAAGGGGATGGGTAACTGTAGACAGTCAAATATCACAGTGTTGGGGAGAACACAAAAATATAATGTGGAATGAATAAGAAGCTGTAGAGACTCTAACGTGGGAGGTGTCGCACTACTGACTGTAGGGAAGACTTCATGTACAGAGTAGCACTGGAGAAGAAAGAGGGGGACCAAAAGGAGAGAGCCCAGCAGAGAGGAAAGGCAGAGGTTAAGGAAAGTTGGTATCCTGAATGAAGTGGGGTTGGTTTGCAAGAAGGAAAGTTTGAAAAGGGGAATGGTAAAATGCTTCATTTTAAGCTTATCATTCCTGGCAGTATCCACCATGCCCATGGATGGATACTGCCGGGAGAGGTAAGCTTAATATGAAGAAAGATTCACATTAAATCTGACAATCAGGAGAATGGAGCACTGCCTGATAGGCAGAGTTACCTTTTCTTGGTCATAAAAATTCTCCAGGGGGACTGACACCTCATTTGGACTCCAAGTTACAGAAGTCCCAGCTCTGAAATAACTGCAAGCAGCATTTTCTCTCTTCACAGTTACAGTTCACAGTTACATCATGGTGCAATGTTTATTCCTAATTATGTTTCATTTAATGAAAGATTAGTACCAATGTTTTGTTGAATATACAGCATACTTCAGATAGAAGTTGCTCTCGCTGCTTCTGGAGAACTCGAAGATTCAATCTTAGAGAGCCCAGCACTTTACATACTTTTACCTCCTGTTACTAACATCTGTGATAAGTGGCACCTGACGCGCAGAGCTGTATGTACCTGGAGCTGCAGGGCTGCCCTGGGAAGGACATTGTCTTTGCTTCTGGAACGCTTGTGTAAAACAGGAGAAAAAATCCTGGCCTGGAAAAGGAAGCATATCACAGAAAAAATGGAAAAGCCCATTTGTGACCTGCGAACTCAGACTGCACACAAACTGGAGTCCTTTGAAAATGCAGAGAAAATTCAGATGACTGGCAATGAGGACTGACCAATACCCAGTGAGATAACTGCCATGTATGCATGCCATGAAATACCATCTAGGGGCTAAAAAGCCATCAGCTGACTGCTTGTCTCATCTTCACAATTCTCTGCAGGTAATGAGACACAAGTAGCTGCAGAAATTGCAAATCTACCTGCTGGAGATTTAAAACCATTTGCTTAACATAGCCAGTTTGGCAGATGATATGCAGCTGCTTGACAGGCTGGACAAAACCTGCCAGCATCCCGTTCCAGCTTTCCTAGTGCACGTGAGGCTGCTGAATGAAATCCAGCTACAAGATGGATAGGCTTATTATTCTAAACACAGCAATAAACTGTTTATTTCTTTGCTGGGATATTAGAGTTGAGCAGTGACTGCAGGATCTTTACTGGCAGCTGAGACAGATGCTTACGTGGAGATTGCTCTGAAGACTTGTCTTACTTGGCTGTTCCAGACAACTCACACATTGCAATTGCCACCCCTCTACCTTATTAAACAGGGTAAAAGCATACGTTTGACAGGGCTGGACTGCATAAACTGTCTTAATCTAAACATCTATCACCCTGATAGACTTCTGCACCAAACAACTAGAAGTAGCTGCCAAGTGTCCTTCTCCAGTCATTTCTGGATCTACTTTTTCCACAGTGCAGAAACAAAAATGTGACTGATATCATAGCTGGTTATGATTCACCATCTAAAATGTTGACATTTCTCTGGGGCAAAGAACCTTGTACACCAAATATCATCTATCTATTAGCCTTAAACCTGCTGAGAGATCAATATAGAAAGTCTGAAGGAGAACATATGGCAACTTTGAAAGAAAAAAGTTTTTAATATCTTTACCACAAAGTCTCTGCACCCAGGGGTTTCTATACAGCAGTTCAGGTAATGCCTGCTGAACTACTGCATGGGGGGGATGCATGCACATAAATACATGCTTCTGGAATATAACTATCTAAACATCAACCACCAGAAGACCCAAATATGGACTAGAACTTCCAACAGAAAAGGCAAAGCTGCAGAACACACATGAACCGACCTCAGAGCACAAAGGACCGGCAATCGTGTGTGACCCATCAGAAAAGCAGCAAAATCCAGGAGCCTCATTCAGCGTAGGACCGAGCTCATGTTTCCTCTTACGACCCTGGTGTGAAAGGACGTGCCACAGCCACCTACCCTGCTGGGCAGCGTGGCCTCTCTGGGGACTACACCAGAGACTCTGCTATGTAAATAAACACCAAAAATAGCCTTTGATTTTAACTTGGTAGTCTTATACCACGTTTTCAACTTCATTTCCACAGCTGTGTGTATAGTCTGTATAGTTCCACAGACTATGTATAATCTAAGATAACCCAAAGTCACTATTTTGTGACTTGCAACAGAGCACGCAGTTGACTTCCAAGAAGACAAGGGTGTTCTGCTTCGCAATATTGGGACCGGTCAGCAGAGGGCAACGCCAATATCAAATTTGTGATGCTCAAAGCAGAGGCACGCCGGGCCCGACCCCGCTCTGCCGTGCAGCGGCTGCTGGTGCGCTGTGCTTGGTCCACTCCTAACTCGGATCACGAAGGAGTTCAGACTTTATTGCATCCCTTGCGCTCACCTGGACAAGGCTCTCCAAGGCCATCGCTGGGGATGCTTCCTCTCCTTACAAAGAAAGCGAAGGTGACAGAAGATGGCAAGCTTATAAACACACAAATCTCAGCGCAGAGTGAACTGCAGGCACTCTGCACGACCAAGACATCCATCAGCAACATCAGTCCTCTAAGCAGGTAGAGAGGAAGAGCTTTTCCAGGCATCATTTCATCTCCACACTTCCATCTGCCCACAGCTTCATTGAATTCTGGAGTACTATGTACACGCATTTTCTAATACGTGTTATTGAAAACATCCATTTTCCTTGACAGACAATTGCACCATACCACAATTGAGTTAGGAAGGTAACGCTACATCAAGATAAACGTGTTTTGCCGCACTGGTAACAGACAGGTGCCAGAGGAGCTGTGTTTTGAAATTTTTCATTGCTTTGCTTTACAACTAAGTCACGTACCGGCTTCGGCTACAGGTGACTAGACCTAAGCTGAAATCCCCAAGCATGGGATATGAGAGAACTAGTCATGTGCAAAACTACCATGCAATTAATGTCTTGTTTTACCAAAGTAAATGAGCACTTCTGTGATCAACAGAACTGGCAAAGTTATTTCTATCAGATTTGTACTTCAAGGAGGATCTCCTATATTGTATTTAATGAAAGATAGTTTCTATTACCATTTCATTAGTATAATTTCATGCTGTGGCCCTTATTTCTGTCAGGGCATACATTGGAGCTCTTTCTTTTACAGAGCTACCTATTTCCATGTAACTGGTAGGAATCAGCTTGTAGTTTCAGGTCTCCATCATATTTGCCTAGAACTGCTCAGCAGGTTCAGAAGTGAATAGATGAGGACAGATGGATTAGCAAGCAAATGGTGTGCTGCCATAAATGTTGTTTTCTTAGGAGGAAGGCCAAAAACTGAAGGAATAAGGCAGCTGAGTAGGGAGTGCATAAAATGGGAAATTGGATGTCTGAGCTCGTAGTTCTGGCTCTCTTGATATATAATGGTAACCCTACATTTCACTGAACCACTTAAGGGCATGATTTCCATACTTACCAAGCGCTTTGTTGAACAGGGGCTTACTCGTGGGTATGAAGTTAAGCATGTGCACTACCAAAATGGCACCTTTCCACCTGACTCAGCTTCCCCCTTCATGAAACAAGGGTATGGTTACTTAGCCTCAAGGTTTTGTTACAATACCCCGTTCATTTCTGTTCAAAAATACCTTCAAAATCCTCAAGAGTGTGTATTAATCAACCCGGATAAACCCCTGACTTTCCAAGGAAGCCAAATGTTGATGATCTGGATATTTATCTGAATTTGTTCCCAATCTCTATGTCTAGAATAAATAATGACATTAATTACTGTAATAGACTAGTAATATTTGCTCACAGAGTTTACCTTCTAATCAAATGAGAGATTTTATCCTTACATTTCAATTTATCCTCAAATAAAAGCTGTTATCTTATTACCTTAAGGCATCATTTTTTATCAGTGTAATTAGCCCTACTCCAGTAAATGTTTAAGTACTCCTCAGTGTACGTTTTGCAAAACCAGGTGCCAAAGCCCAGTTCTGCATTCATCCCATTCAGACCGGTAACACCTCCAATGAAAAGAACTTTTCTCATTGTTCTGTCCCCAGGTTTCTGGGTATCTATCATTTCTCTGCTGGTGTGTGGTAAGGCACCAGTGAAGTGTCATAACTGTGTTTGTTTCCTCTTCAGCAGCAGACGTTTGATCTCTTGGTGGCCCCTGCCAGGGCTGGTACGGAGCTTAATGAGCTGCATTCATTTTTAACAAGTGCTGTGGAAGGAACAATAAGCCTGGAAAATATCAGTGGTCCTGTTGAGTAGGTAACAGGACAGCAAGTATAAATGCACAGCCAGAACGGCTGGAAAGTACTCTGACATTCATCTTGCTTGACAACCTTTATAGCATAAACGAAAGAACATCACCCAGTAATTCCTGCCACAAAGGGAATTATTCTTTGTTTTGCTTTATTCTATCATGAAATGCTACTTCACGCAATAAATTTTATGTTCACTTCCTGCTGATATTTATGCTGCTCTTTCCTTCACTGTCTACGTCTCTCTTTCTATTTTTACAGCATTTTCATCTCCGTTCTCCCATTTCATAGTTTCTCACCACTTCAGCACCGTTTCTCCCAACAACAGCTTCTACTTTAGCCCTTCCTCCTCCATTTGCCCTGGCAAACGGAGTGTCCTGGTACAGACGAAGGAGGCAAAGGATATGCTCCGAGGAGGAACATGCTGTGAAGCAGGTACCAGAGCAAGTTTCCTTTGAGAGGACCTGTAGATTGTTAATGTAGTGAAAGTAAGGTAAAACTCCCCGAAAGTGGAAGAGTCATTTTACTTTTTTAACAATCACAAAAATGATCGTTAAAAAAATTTATGGATCCATGGAGGAAACGAGATGGATTACAGGGGGTAGAAGGGGGAGTAGACCCCTTCTTAAGTTCTTAATAACTTGCATACTTATTTCTACCATGGACCGGTACTGAATTTGTAACCTGTGTTAAAAGAGAAGACATGGCTTCACCAGTTTCTGGATCTTTTGCCATGATTTCAGAGGAAGGAAGACTAGGTCTATCTGAAGAGAGAGTGATCTTCAAAGAGAAACAGCTTAAAGACATGAGGAGTCCTAACGTGCACATCTGTGAATTTCTCAGAAGAATGCTTCAATTAGCAGTGAAGTGATGGTGAAGCACTCAGTTGTTTACAAGGATATTATTTTACCGGGATTTAGTATTGCTGTCATTGTCTTCTCATGGAAGACAGCCCCTTACGCCCATCAGGAGGGCACAAGGGAAGTGCTCAGCCAGAAGCAGGCCATGATCCATGTCTCAAAACAGTTTCACATCAGTGTACCTCCACCAAACCAAACAGATCGAAACCTAAGTCATAGTGAGAATCGGGCCTGTGTGATAACAGGTAGAAAGAAGCTCCCAGACTGGTAAATAGGAAGCACATTGAGGCAAGCTTCCCGGGTCTACTGCTGAATGGTGTCCCAGTGAGCAGGGTACATGTATAGGGTACCCCGGACAAGTTGGGTCCCAGGTGCGTTATCTGATGTGTTACAATGACCCTGATAGGAGAGATCAATAAGGCAAAAGTAAATCTGAAATAAGTAAGGATGTTAAAACTTGGAAAGGGAGATGGACCGGGATATGTGACAGATGCTTAATGTTTCCCTGACAGATGCATGGGCTATGTTTGAGTTCCCGGACAGCAGCGAGTGCCTTCCTTGGTGAATTCACCTAGCGAAGTATGATTTAAGCCTCATCAAGCAACTGCGTGATGTTTGAATGAATAGAGAAGCTCATAAAAAAATCTGTTTCCTAGTTCAAGCAGCAATCTTGACTATCTTCTGGGCATGTCTGAAAGACTCAGCTGTATCTAAGTTTCAAAAGAAAAAGTCGGCCAAGTGCTGTGACGGCTTGACACAGCCCCTCAATGTTTGCTCGTTTGTGTCATTAATTCCAGCTTAACCAGTGCCCTGGATTCAGCGCATGCTACAAGGAGAAAGAGCCAAGTTTCTCCTCTGACCTAGATGAAGAGCAGCTATTTTCAGGTTACTCACTTGCAATTCTCTTGTGTTCTACATTATGCAAGGTAGGCCTGTTGACTCTGCCTTTTATCGCTACATGGCATGGTACCTAGAAGTGTACTCATGGGCTGAGATCACATCTGGACTAGACACTGAAAAAAAAAAAAGGAAAAAAGAAATGTCGCTGTGCCTGTTGATTTACCTAACCACTGAGTAACAGAGACAGGCTCCCCCTTTCTGTTGCTGCTCTGGCTCTGCATGGTACCTTCACTTACTGCGAGTCCTTGGTGGCAGTTCACAGCCCTAGATTCAACACCTGGTGCAAATCAAGGTGCTGGGATAACACAGCTCCAGGGCAGGCTGTTAGCAACAGAGCTTGCTAATGCCTTGGGCTGACAGCAGCAAGTCTCAAAGAAAGTATAGCGGCCAAACTGAGCCTTAGGCAGCTTCATGAAAACCTCCTGGATCAGGGGCATGTGTAGAAAGACACCTAAATTGTGGTGCTTTGGAAGAACAGAGGTACACCCAGACCTGGCGATGTTTGAGAACGTGTGCACCTTCCTTGGTTTGGCAGTTAGAAAGCTTGCACTCTGACAAAGGGTGCAGCTAGCAAGTTTATGCAGTGAATGCTCTTTCTGGGTCTGCCACTTTGACAAATGCATTTAAAATCTAACTCAGCCTAGTGACCATATCCCCCATTCCCTGCTTTCAAGGGAGATCAGAGCACAGAGATAACGCAGGGTCAGCTTGCACATTTTGCTGGTTCATTGGTTACACATTTCTTAGAGCATGACTGACTCCTCTCCCCAGCTGCCAAGTTGTTGCAGGCATAATAAATATTAAAATGGTTACTAGCTAAGTTTAAGTGATCTTGTCTTTTTTTTGGGGTAGAATGATTAAGAAACCCCACCACGATACTGCTGGTAAAACTATTCTCACAGGTGCTATGCACAGCACTGCAAAGAAAGCCACACGGATAGTTGGAGGAAGCTGGAAAGAATACACTTTTCATTGCAATGCTGGAAATGGTTGTGCCGTTCTCTCCCACACACTCTCTTCCTATAACCCCTTGTTTGGGAGTCTAATGAGCTGCTTGTATAAACAAAACAATAATTTCCAGTAGTTCTAACACACAACAGCCTCAAAACAGTCAATGAACATTAGCTAGTTAATAAGCAATTTGCCCCCTGAAGTCAAGGAAGTACCTAAGTTGTGATAGCAAGGAGAGCTGAGGAAGAGAGACTGAGAAAGAAGTGAAGCTGGCAGGGGTGGTGGAAACAGGAGCAGAGTCTGACCTAGCTGCTAGGATAGCCTACACAAACCCTGTGCTTCACACATTATCAAGGTATTTATTTGTGGTAAAGTAGTGCACAACCTGGTAATGAACAGGGTTAGGATACGCAAGAAGAGTGAATATATGTTTTATCATGTATTTAAACTGACAATGGATTTTTTTTAATCAAAGATTAAAAGTACTCCATTGAAGCATGCATAATGTTGTAAGCATATGTACCTTCAAAAGAAAGACAAAATAGGCTTCACAGCTGCAGGAGAGAAACAGAACTGGGAGAATTAATGAGTTCCCCCAAATTAATATCTTAACATTGGGCATTATCTTTGACAATTGTCTTGAGACTTCACAAAAAAGCAGGATTGAATACACTGGTGGTTCTACATTTAGAAGTGCAATAGAAGAGCTGTAGTAGTGAGCACAGAGACCAGGAGAGCCACAGCAAGGCATATTCCAGGAACCAGCATGTCTATAGGTCAGCTCTGATTACTGAAGACGGAGCAGAGCTGTATGAGAGGTGCTGGGACTCCTGTGTGCTCCAGGGATGCTCTTTCCCTGTGGCTCTCCCTGGACCTGTCAGTGCCCCCTCCTCATTCCAGTATACCTCCAGTTTGTTCTCATCTGTTGAGTTTTGCCAAGAAAGTGAGGGCGAGCCACTGCCGAAGGTGATGCCTCTCCCCTCCTTGCAGTTTAGCAGATGTGAGCTGCAGACCCCACAGCACCTATTGGGCACTCAGCCGTCACAGACAGTCACATCTTCCCAAGCTTGCTGCTTCTGGAGCAATGGGATGCCTTGAGCTTGCCAGCCACCCTGCGGTCATGCTTAAACCTACATAAACTTTCTGGTAAAGCTAGATGAGTTTAATATAAGATGTATTAAATTAGTTATTTGGCAACAAAGACAGAGAGACCAACCAGTGCCACCCTGATGGCTACTTTCCTTCTGACGGGGTCTCAGGCTGAGTCCTGTACCCTGGAGAGCAGCGGTGCCTCTTGGCCAGCTTGTCCCAGCACAGGCCATACAGCTCCTCGAGATGGGGGGCAATCCCTTACACAAGCCAGGGTCAAGCTTTTCTTCCTCTGCAGAAGAGCTGAGACTTGGGGAAAGGTCTCCATTAATTTTCCCTTTTTTGGTAATTTTTCTATAGGCACAAGAGTTTGCTGAAACCTCCTGTTCCATGGGTCATCTCAACTCATGTATCTGGTGTGACGCAGCTTCACTCCAGGCAGAGACCTCTGAAATCCCCATGGGGCTTCACAGTCACAGCCCACACCGTCGAGGCATTGGAGGCAATCTCTGCCTCAGCAGCTCCAGCCATCATCCCACCCTTGGTCTCTTCTTCCTGCCCCCATGCAAACCCTTGAGTTGTGCCAGGACCGCTGTGAAGAGCGCACACAAGTAATTTGATGCGAGTTTTGCTTTCTAAAAAGAAAACAAAAGGTTTAATACATGAGCCTGGCAGCAGCCTGGTTCACAGCAGGTGCCATAAGCAGCTGTGCTGGCATAGCAGAGGGAACAATGCAGCATGGCAGGAGCTGCCCAAGCCCATGCTGCTGCAGGGCACCCATGCTGTGGGCAGCTGGCTCGGACAAGCCAGGAGCAAGCCTCTGAGCCCACACAGCACAAAATGTAACTGTCAGCCTGACAGGGAAACAGGGGACTGTTTTTCTTCAGATGCAGCTCATATGGTCAGTGTTGATTGAAACTGCTGTAGAACAACATGCAGCAGCCCCCTAAAAGGGGCTGCTCTTGCTTTCCAAGACAGCAGCTTGGAGGGTTTGGTTGATGGTGCAGGTCAGCACTTCAGCACCACTTCACCCTCTAGATCTCTAGCCAAAAGTTACCATGTTTACACAGACAGCAATGGCTAATCTTATGGCTGCACTCAAAACAACATTTGCCTACTATCCACCCTATAAATCACTTATCTCCAGTGCCCATAACAGCCAGTTATACTGAGACTGACCCGATACCAACACTCTCCTCTCTTTGCCTTCTTATAGCATGGCCTCTAGTAGGCATTTGCAGCTTACACACATGCTAGAGGTTTCACATATAGAAAGTCCTCTGGCTGCAGTCCCACAATACCTCATTCCTGGCTTCTTACCCTTCATTTAAATGCCCTAGCCTGCCTATACAAAGAGGTGAACTCTCTGCAGCCCATTCTTGAAAAGGTCCCAATTCTCACAAGACCAGAAAACCAGGGAGATATTTGAGTTATGCTAGAGAAAGCGGCAGCATAATATGATTACTATGGGTCGATATGGGAAACAGAGGCTCCCAACCTTGGGCTGGTAGGGTCAAGTCTTGAGGCAGTTCTCTAAATAGCCTTTTTACCTGTCTGGATTAATATGTCTGAAGCTGGTAGACACTAGGGCCTTCCTGTTCTGTTATGAATAGAATAATTCAAATGCCTAATAGTGCAGTTATAAGGCTCTTAAATTTCAGTGGCATCCTGCTGGTGAAGCTCTTAAAGTCTTCTGCAGCACAGCAAACAGATTAATACTAGTGTGTGTCCACCATAATGTTGCAATCCAGAGTGCAAGTCTAATAGTGCTTAGGTAGCCTTTCAAGCTGCATAGGTGAAAGACAAGAGTTTTGGAAGGTCCTGGAAAAGGCCACTTCCTGGATTGCCTTTTAACACACAGGTTTCCTTGATCTAGATCCTAATGGAACAAGCCTCAAAGCAGCTAAGGAGATTCTCAGTACCAGAGAGGTAGAAATTATATTCGGATTCATTCTTAATAGAGTTTCTAGAAGATCTTTAAGGTTCAAGCACTGCCAAGTTTTATATACTGTCTGTAGAAGGCTCCTGGGATTGAACTCCATCAATGCAGAAACTCAGAGGACAATGTCAACACCATCTTTGGATCAAAGTGTGTGCAGTGACACTCTGAAGTTACAGCACAGCCCTACCTCTGTATCCAAATGCTAGAGAAGATAATTAATCAGCTTTACCAGCATTATAAGGCAGTCCAGTTTAAGTTTCTCAGGTGCATCTACTTACCCTGAATAGTTAACTGCGCCCATGATAAGGTCTAAATTGGTCAGATGAAGCAGACTTCTACACATACCGAATAAGGAGATTCCAGCCATGCACATGGAGACAGAAGCTTTAAAGACCATAGAGCAGGTTTCCTTAGATAACTGCACTGCCAAAGAAAATCTTTTGTTTGGTGCAATAAATATTTTATAGAAGGGAATAAGATGGACACGAGTCCTTTGCACACTTATTTATTCATAGAAGTAGTTTGTTGACTTTTTTCTTTTGAAGGATGTAGCAAGGGAAACCTAACTAGCAACCCCATCTTTAGCAGCTTTTCAGACATGTGCACAGGTACACACACAAATTCAGACCAAAACTGCCAACCAGCATGAAAAACTGAGCTGTGGAGAAAGCCAGCGTTAACACGACCACAAGGTCAGGAACATGCTGGCAGCTAGAACTCCTGCGACTGGACATATTTGTGGGGAGGTTTAAGCAAGATGGTCTTCTTAGGAAGAAGTTCAGGAAGAACATTAGGTAACACCCCTCCTTGAGCGATGGTCACGCAGGAGAAGAGCTTGTTCAGCTCATCATCATTTCTCACGGCCAGCTGGATATGCCTGGGCAGGATCCTGGCTTTCTTGTTTTCCTGTGCAGCGTTCCCTGCCAGCTCCAGGATCTCCGCGCATAGGTACTCCAGCACCGCAGCCAGGTAGATGGCAGCGCCAGGACCAATCCTGTCAGCGTAGTTCCCTCTTTTAAGGAGCCTGTAGACACGACCCACGGGGAACTGCAGACCAGCCTTGGCTGATTTGGTTTTGTTTGGCACAGGGCGGAGCTTTGTGGTTTTCTTCCCATGTTCAGACATTCTAACATCAATCTAGTATAAAAAAAGAAATAAAAACCCTAAACAAACAGACACAGAAACTGAGCATTTAATTCCTTTCTTCCTTTGCATTTCACTGCCATTTTAATTCCCTTACAAGTCAGTTTTCCCCTCTCAGAAAGTTTGTAGTTGTTCATACTTTTGTCTGAAGGAGCAGATGGGTCAGGCTGCTGCTCTAGGAGAGTCTGACAAGTTTCCAGCCGAGAGGCATCTACAAGCTCAGTCAGAGCAGCAGGTCAGCCACCTGCTAGATTTCCAAAACTTTTCAAGAGAGTAAGGTAGAACTTAGGAGCAAGGTCTTCTGACCCAGTATCAAAGGAGCACTGTTGCTAAGGAGAAAGGCTAAGCAAACTATGCTTCAAGAAACTTACAAGTGTTCAGAAACCCTGCAGGGAAGCTTCATTGAACTTACCCCTGGCAAGAACCTTAGCAGTTTCTGCAATGATGACCTCGCTGAGCCAGAGCTAGAAAGGTATATCTTTTCTGTTGTTCTTGCTTCACACAGAGAACTTCATCTACTGGAAGCCACATCAAATGGATCTTGTCTTCCAGCAGTGAGGGGACCTATTGCTGCAAGATAATAGGCCACAATCAGGAACAAGACTTATGGGAAGAAGAGAAGCTTTGTTTTACATCAGACACCGAAATGGCTCTGCTCAGCATACTGTGCCTCAGGCTGCTACAAATGCACAAGTACCACCTTCTTGTATGGTATCATCCATTCTAACAAGCATTATCACTTATTACTAACATAAAGTCTCTGGTACTGAATAGTACCAATTACTCTTCAATGCATAACACAAAGCAACTGAAAACAAACACAGGAAAATTCTGTTCTTGTACATATAATTGTTCTCAAGTTTTAATCATTAGTTGTTTTTAAGTAATGAGCAGCTCTACCCAGATATGGGGAGGAACTCAATCAGATGCCAAAGTGAAGTGCTTAAAAATAAAATAAAAAGTTCTTTTAGGAGGTTTTTGTGGGCCTTAGAAAGATAAGCTTTTAAAAATAGCCTACATAAGTAAATATATTAAAAAAACCTAAAAGGCCCCTTAAGCAGCCTTATACCAAACACAGAACTTACAAAACCATTATTTCACTCAGGACTTTATCTAACACAAAGAAAGCGTGCTGTCATTTCTTAAGAACAAACCCTCACCAGAAGAGGTTATTGACTTAGTCTCCTTTCCAACAAAACCACTACCCAGATCCCCCAAACCACAATTTCTGGCAAGAGCTTGCCCCTTTTAAACTCCACAGTGGTAGCCATATCATTACCAGCTCTTGCATCATTTAATGCCACCTGGGTGAGCAGTGATTCAGCCACTCAAAATAAAAAACAATCAAAGTCCCAACACAAGAGCAACTCAGTCCAGTCCCTGAGAGCATGAGAATTTGTCACTACTCCTTGTAGAGCTGCTAAGCACCTTGTTAGCTGATCTCCTCTGGAAACAAGCCTACTATTTACTGCCTCAGAGACCTGCAGTATCTCTGATTGGCAGTTAATTTATTACAGCTGGAAGGGAGCACACTTCACCTTGCTGCAGTCATCAAGAATTAAACCCAGTAACCTGTACCACTGTTCTTTGTGCTGCCAGCAGTGGCCGAGCTGCTTTGTGACCACGCTGCAGGGCCTGGGAAAGCTCAGGACCGCTGACATTGGGTTCTCTCTCTTCTAGGACTTGTCCCCATCTGTCACACAGTCCAGTTGTTTCCAAAGTCGTGCATAGCTGTGTTGCAAGGCATAATATGTCCTTTCTAGGGTCAGGGGTGTGGTGACAGCTGAATAATTTTTTTTTTCAATACACAAGTGCTGGAAAGTTGAGCCCTTGGCCCAAAAGAAACTTTTGCTGAGCAGCTGGGCTAGGAGACATCTACCCTCTGTTACTGTGAAGCCAGAGGGGTGAGTTTTCAGATCACTATGCTATCTGGTTAATGTACAAATGGGTTGAACTATTGGCTAGAATAAAACAATCAAGATTGTTCTTGATCAAAGAAATACTTAAAAAATTGACTTGTGAATTAGACCAGTCTGCACCACAAACTCTGTCTCCGGGTGTAAGTAGAGGTAGGGCCACGCAGCTCACTCAGTGTCCTTTATCATACAGAGAATGGCAGGTGAAGGCATTTCTAGAAGTTGCTTGAGCACTGGCCATGCCTTACAGGGTCTGTTTGGTGTGGTGCAGAGCAGGCTTTCAGGAGCAGCTTGCGTCCACGAGAGGCACGATGACTGACACACAGTTCTGCAGATTAGCAAGGGGTGCTTTAAGTGCCATGCTTAAAACCGCACAAAATTAGTACCTTGCTTGAGTCTTCTACCATTACTGCAAACCTTTAGATTTTTGCTTCGTCCAAAGAAATAATCATTCCCAAACCTGCTTTCCCTTGCCATGGTCAAATGGAGACAATAATCTGAGTTTAATGTGCTCATTTTTCATGTACCTCCTTTAAAGATTTTTTTTCCCCCATTTACAGGTGTAAACACTCAGCACAAGACTAGTTACATATAGCACATCTTTACTAGATACACAAAGCTTAAGATCTACTCTCAGACATTTTTACTTCTCATTGCTACAATATCCTCCACTTTTTCTCACCTCAGTGCGTTAATTGCAGGCCTCATCAAAGTGCTCTTGAAAACCAGGCAGCATACAATGACTGTTCCAGCTGCCTACCCCCCCGAAATGGCCGCGTCTGCTCAGTCGGGTATCCTCTCTTCCCATGTTTGTGTAAGCACATCTTGGAGCGAGTCATTAACTCAACTGCATACAGCTCTGACGTCTGTCAGCATCGTAAAACCTGGCCAGTAGGCTCTGACACCCTCGTGCCTTGAGGGGGCAAGGGAGCTAGGTCAAACTCAACAGGACAGGCAGATCTTTTTCAAATAAAAAGTTCATGCTCCAGCTACAGTTTAGGAAGCTGGTCCTAACCAGCTCTTCTGTGAGTGAGATGCTATGAAATCTGAGAGATACTGCCTCAGGGGCAGACTGATCCTAATGCAGCTGCAGCAGATCCCTGGTTTCCATTTCAACAGCAAGCCTCGCCACCCACTATGAACAGAGAAACCCTAGGCCACTTTTCTGGATGAAAACTTTCAGTGACTGGGGGCTTGTTTGGATACGGATACTTATGTTTTTCTGCACTGATAGAAGCAAGACAGTCACTTCTACCAACAGCACAAATATTGCACCAGATTTGAAATAAACTACCTATGGTTGTTATGACAAGATGGAGGGGATAGAGGGTTAGTGTCATGTTGGAGCAGTCTAAAGAGATGTAGTTGTTCACTACAGCTTTACGAGCAGTAAGACTTCAAAGCACAGGGTTACTAACTTCTAAAGCAGAGTTAAAACAACCTCTGAGGCACTGAACTAATAGCACTGTGAATCTGTGACAGAGGAAAAGTTTACATGAACATGAATGGCAGTGAGTTTATTGACTCCTCTGCCTGTTCTACAGTTACCTGTAACATGTTTTCAAAAGTAAACATGTACTTGACTTTTTGAAAAGTTATTTGGGTGGGATGCTAGACTTTTTTTGACATCTTCTGTGTTCCTCCATCCCCAGAAGGGGAGCTGAGAAAAGAAGGAAGAAGAGTGTTGCATTCTGGGAACTTTATTATAAGCTTTAAAAATGCATTAAAATTAGCAGGAAAAAGACTTGACAAAGAAGCAAACACATACAAATTAGTGCTACTGAGTCCCACCATCCATAAGTGCACCGACCAGACCAGGAAAAGCAAGTTTCACTGGCTACCACCTTGTTCCCGAGAAGCAGCATCTCTGACAGTTTTCTTGGGAAGGAGCTGGGAAAGGATATTTGGTATAACCCCTCCTTGAGCGATGGTCACGCAGGAGAAGAGCTTGTTCAGCTCATCATCATTTCTCACGGCCAGCTGGATATGCCTGGGCAGGATCCTGGCTTTCTTGTTTTCCTGTGCAGCGTTCCCTGCCAGCTCCAGGATCTCCGCGCATAGGTACTCCAGCACCGCAGCCAGGTAGATGGCAGCGCCAGGACCGATCCTGTCAGCGTAGTTCCCTCTTTTAAGGAGCCTGTAGACACGACCCACGGGGAACTGCAGACCAGCCTTGGCTGATTTGGTTTTCTTCAGTACAGCTCCAGGTTTGCCAGCCACTATGTGTTTCTTTCCACGTCCAGACATTCTGACGGGTGAGGAGACGCAAAGGGTTGGAGATCTTCAAATTGGTGCTTGGGCTACAGCTAACTGATAGCAAGAAGAGACGACACCAAGGTGAGTTACACTTTCTGCTCTTCCACATCAAGAAGAAAGCTTGTTCTTTTCTTGAGGAAAGAGAGAGCCCCACACCACAGTTCATTAATAGCAGAGCTAAGATTTTAACTACTACTATCCTTTTACAGCCTACCTTTTAGGAGAGAGGCCTTGTTGTAAAACCAGAATGGTCTGACAACCTGTCAAGAAAGCCTTATTGAAACAGATATGAAGAGCTCAAAAGAAAAGAGGCTTTTCCCTGCTACTGGGAATGTATTTGGGATTGAGGGACAGTGAATCTTCTTCAATAAGATTTTCTTAAACTGTTATCTCAAAGCTAACTTGAAGCCAAGCCTGCCTTTTGTTCCAAGAGGAATCTGTATTCTAACTTCTTCCATTATCAGGTTAGATCTTTCTTTCATTTTAAACCTAACAATTGAAAAATCCCTGCAGCTCACAGCATCTTATACCCAAAATACTCCAAGATGTTTTAATACAAAGTTCTAAATTAATTCCCCAAGGGACATTCTCTGGCTGCTATGAGGGTACTGGATGTGTTCTGCACCAGGAAAAGGAAGAATGAACTTGGGCAGCACAGTGCAGACTAAAAAATAGAAATTACCATCTATTTACTCAGGATTAAGGAAATTCAGTCCAGTTAGAGTACTCTTACAATTGGAGTGGCAAAAACACTTATTTAAAGAACATTTCTAATCTATGAGTAAATAGGACAGTTATCTTCCAGCACAGCTGTTTACAATATACAAGAACACCCATCACTAAATTAACATGTGGGAATTTTGTGTAGTTTTTATAGAGATATTTGAATATTTAAGAAAAATCAGAATAAGATTTGGGAAGGAGGAACAAAAAAACCCCAGCCTATAATAAAATCCAAGCAAACCAAGCCATAACTCATTATCTCTATTATCAAACAATAGTTTTCCTATTCTGATTACTCACATTACAGACATACTGTGCTACAAATACAGCTAACTTACAAAATAACATAAAGTCCACCATAACCCCAAATCTTTCACTGTGTATTAGAAATGAAAAGTATATCCCATTACCTTCAAAAATTCTTATTTTAGCCTAGTCTGTGCTTCACTACAGCCTGCACTCAAAAGTAAACAAGCCACATAACATCATTCACCCTACCCCTGGGGCAGAACCTTTTTATTAGCAATTTTTTCTCCTCAGCAGTGGGTCACCTGGGCAATTAATGAGTCATTCTCACATGTGGTTCATCTTCCTTCTAACCCCTGATCTGGGGGAAAAGGAAGAAATACGTTATAGATGCCCAGAAGCAAGTTTTCCAGGGGGGAGAAGCCAGGCTGTCTCCACGGGCTGAGCCACAGCTATATTTCAGTCTCACTGTGATACTGCCAGCTCTCACCCACTCCGGCTGGAGTATTTCTGTCTGTACGCTGTGTGTAAAAACAGTCCTCTCTTTCCTGCTGAAGCTTGATAAAAAAAGTACATAGGGGAAATGTGCTTTATAAATACGATGTATTTTTAGTTGGGTGGGAGGGGGGAAACTGTGTATTTTTTTATGTGTGTCCTGGGCAGAGAGAGTTATGCTATGTTCACGTTGTGTCTGAGCCCTACCAAGTGATGTGATGGGGTTGCTCCTAAGATTTGGGCTTCTGCCCCCTCTTCTGGTAACTCTCTGCCCCAGATGGGGCTCAGGGTTTACTGTGGGAACAGAGGGGTTCTGGTGCCAAGGGTCCTTGGCTAGTCCCTCTCAGTTCACCTGGGCAAAAATCTCACCTAATGCAAATGAATATTTTTGAGCACCTTTTAAAAAATGAGTGCACACTCTCTGCTCATGCTCTTTCTGTGTTTGTTTTCTGGTGTTCAGAATAGGTTCCAACCAGCAACATGCAACAGCCATGGGTGTGAATGGTATTTCAGTCACAGAAGATGACTATTCAACCAGCAGGTCCTCCTGAAAGCCCAGGCCCTGCCAAAACGTTCGTACAGCAAAACCGGCACCGACAGCTGAGCCTTCGGTTCTGCATGCTGGGTACTAACTGCGGGTCAGAGGCAAAAGACTTTGGAGCACCTGCAGAAGACTCCAAAATTGTGATCCTGAAAACGTTAGCTCACGTGCTGCCCTGCCGGAAGGCTCTGTAGCCTTTTACTTTCTGATTTCAGGTTCTCACATCATCTATATTTGTGGATCCATTTGTCACTCAGCCACTTTTCTCACAAGGACGAGTGTTTAGTCCAAGCTGGGTGAGGCTGAGTCCTCCTCCACCTCAGGGCCCTGGGAGAAGGGTATGGGCCACCCTCTGCGTGTCCAAATACTCTCCATAAGGACTGATGCCCCCTCAAAGCTCAGCTATCTATTTCTTTCAATTCAGAGGCAGAAAAGGTGGCTGTGCCTTCCCTTCAGTAAACCAGACTTAGCACAGGGTAAGTGTCCCAGCACACTCCAGGATACATGGGTGTTAACGGGATGTCCATGATGTTACAGCGTGTTATAACGGGGCTTCTGCATTTCCATTTCAGGCCCTTGGCGGAGCGGAGACACAGTTGTTTCTCTGCATGCCTAGTACAAACACACTCGTAAGGCCTGCTGGCAAGTTGTGTGGGGGTGTTTTTGTGGGGACTCAGAGCTGGGATCCCCCTTTCTGGGCGAGTGTGCTGACCATTGGGTTAGAGCATAAAAGGAGGGGGAGGTGGGAGCGGGCCTCTTCCCCCTTCCCTGCTGCGTGTCTCTGAGAAGAAAGCGCAAGGTCTGCTCAATTCTTTGAAAGGGCAGAGGTGCCCATTTTTAGGGAGTGGAGTGTTGACCCCAAATGGATTGGGGTTGCCATACTCAACCCACTCCTCAGTGTTTGGTGAGTGGTGCTTTAAGACAACCTCAAATATAAAATAAAAAAAAAAAATTAAAAATTCTTGTAATGCCAATTGGCTATGGGCCAATCCTAAGAATATTTGAAGTACTGATAATTATGTCTGATACGAATAGATAATACAGGTTTGATTTTTTTTTTTTTTTGACAGAACAGGGAAAGAAAAATGAGGAGAGAAGCCAGTGGAGAAATAAAGCAGGATATGAAATATAAACAGACAAAAAGAGATTCAATGAAGAGGAAAGGGAAGAGTTACAGTGAAAAACTAAGGCAGAGGAGAGCCCCAAAACTCACCAACTATATTTGGATGCTCCTTGGGAAGTTTTTCCTATGGCTGACAAATTATTTGGGGTGTTCCCGTGATGGTGCCCAGTTTGGTTTATGCATTCAGGTTTACAGTAGCTCCAGGACACTGGCTGGCGAGCGTGAGGAGCTGAGGCCGTGCCCAGCTCAGCACCCTGCCTGGTTGGGATCCCAGACGTCATGGCCATGCTGCTTCCCCTCGCGCCCTACAGAGCCTCGGTGTCCAAGCAGGACAAGCCACCCGGGGCTGGGCAGGAGGAGGGGGGCTCACAGCTCTGCCACCACATCGCCAGGGTGCCCGTGAACTCATTTTAGCAGGGCTGACCCACAGAAAATGCACTTTCTCTTCCTGTCTGATTGCTTCACAGGTAAGAAAGGAGTGCTGGAAGGTGGTTGGAAGTAGCTCCGGTTTGTTTTTTAACTTCTGAAACAAGAGTTTCAGAACGTTACATGTTTTTCAATCTGGTATCAAATTCCTTGTTTTGCTCTCCGCTGTGTAACTGTTCCAGGGTGCGTTTTGCAGGCTACTTTTAGAGGACATGATTTTGTATCCCTCGCTGTGCTGCCGAAACAATGATAAAAGGGGCAAGGCAAAAGCAGGGCTGCACTGCAAACCTGGCTGAGCTCCGGTGGTGAGGATATAGCGTGGGGACGAGGAGAGGTTTCTTAGGTTGTGCCCGCTGCAAGGCTGTGCCACCTGGAAGTCGGGCAGGAATTCCTCTGCCCTCCATGACTTACATTCTGCATCATTTCCGAGCTGATGTTGTTTTGAGGGGTAGGAGGAGAGGGTAGGGGCATCTCTCCAGATGAATGGTACTTGGGTTAAAGCCCCGCTGGGGTCGTGCAGACTCATGGCTTATGTGAACAACCTTTGTATGAAACCCCTCCAGAAGCACTCGTGGGGTGGCACGCAGGGACGGCTGCTTGCAGGCCCGGGGACGAGTTGGCAGCCACCACAGCTGCTTGCGGGAGGGACTGGTGCCCGTCGGCCCCGGGCTGCTCCATGAGGCACCCACACCTTTCTGCCTGCAGACGGGGGACGGGGAGCAGCGAAGCCGCTGGCAGGGGGAGGCCAGACAGTTTCTAAATGACACTGCTCTCCATGGGGTGCATCCCGGCGCTCCCTGCCCGGGAAACGAAGCGGGATCCCCGTTAGGAGCAGGGGCCGGACCGGTGCAGATGCAGCGGGGGGACCGGGACCTTTTAAAAACCGGCACTGTGGCGGGTATGGGAAACGCTGGCGGTAAGGCAGAAGAAGAGGGAAGAAAACACCCCACAGCAAGAGTTGAAACCCGTGAACTCCTCTAGCCGGGCCGCCCCGGTCCCGCTGCTGTCAGACAGGACGCTTCCCCTCGCTGCTCCCCGGGGCCGCCCGCCCGCAGCTCCGCCGCGGCAGCTCCCACAGACCCACGCCGCGCCGCCGGCACCGGCCTTATTAGGCAGCGGCAGGGGAAGAGGCAGCGGCAGGGGAAGAGGCAGCGGTGCTGCGCCCGCCCCGCCGGGGAGCGCCGCCTCCTCCGCCCGCGCCGCGCACGCCGGGACCGGCCCAGCCCAGCGCCGCCGCCGCCGCTGCTGCTGCTGCTGCTGCTGCTGCTGCTGCTGCCGTCGCCGTCGCCGTCGCCGACCGGGCCTCGGCCCCGCCGGCAGGATGCAGGTGAGCAGCCGGGGGCCCTGCGCACCTGGCCCGTGTGCGGCCGGTGCTGTGGAGGGAGCCGGCCCGGGCCGGGCACCAGGCCTGGCTGCGGCCGCCGGGGCAGGCGGGCGGCCTGCGGCCTCGCCGGCAGCCATGGGCCGCCCTCAGCGGCGGAGCGCCGCGGGGCAGCCGGGGCGGGGGGAGCCCGGTTTCGTCCCCCTTTCTGAGGGCGGAGGTGTCTGTCATGTGTCGGCCTTGTTATGAAGCTCCATGGCTTGGTTTTGTGTTGGTTTGTTGGGGTTTTTTTGTTCTGTTTTATTTTTTCCCAAGTACGATATTTATTTCGCTACTGTAGTAAGCAGATGGGCGGGTGGGTGTTTTAGGCACTTCATGAGTATGTTGATAAGCGACAGTAGATGCTGTGAAATGCTGTGTCGAGGGAAAAATGACTGCAGTCAGAGACAAAAAAAAAGTCATCTGGTGTGCTAGTTGCTGTGCTACTTTATTTTCTTTCCTTCTTTTATTTTTTTTTTCCCCCCGGTAGTCCAGAAGTACTGAGTTTTGGTCTAGCGAAGAGATACGGTCTTGAACAGATCCAGTGTAAGCGGTATTGATACAAGCCGTAGCAAAGCAGTGGGTGTCATATTCAGTTTTCAAAGTGAGCTTAGGTCAAGATGGTAAGGAACCAAAATCAGCCTGTGAATGCTTATCACTGAATTTTCATGTATTTAAAAAAATAAAATTGCTATCTAACTTGGAAAAACTTCTCCTGAGCTTCTCAACAATACGTGGGTGCCTATTGGCCTCGTTTGCAGGATTACTGTGACTATTTCACAGCAAAGTGTCTTTTTAACTTTCAGGAACAGTCTAGGCATAGCTTTAGATCTGATTCCCTAGCAATGGGCTTGTCTGGCAGAGACTGTGCTTGCTTCTCTCTAAGCACTTGTGTAGTCACACTGACTTATAGCAAAGATGGGGACAGACTTTTTAGCAAGGCCTGTTGTAACAGGACAAGGAGCAATGGTTTTAAACTACGGGAGGGCAGATTTAGACTGGATTTAAGAAAGACATTTTTTATGATGAGGGTGGTGAGGCACTGGAACAGGTTGCCCAGAGAGGTAGTGGAGGCCCCATCCCTGGAAACATTCAAGGTCAGGTTGGACGGGGCTCTGAGCAACCTGATCTAGTGAAAGATGTCCCTGCTCTTGCAGGGGGCTTGGACTAGATGACCTGTAAAGGTCCCTTCCAAACCATTCTATGATTCTACAACTTAAATCTACCCAGGAGACTTCCCATATATCCAGAGTTAGGTCTGCAAGGCTGACGCCTATGTGTCTTCTCACCAGCGCTTCCCGATGCAATGACTGCTGATTTGGTGGCCTGTTGTTCTGCTGAGGCTCTGTACATCAGCTTTGTGGCCTGTGTGCTTCCCTGTCACCCAGCTGATTTCCTCCCCTTTCCTTTCACCTTGTGAGAGCTGCAATGACGGTTACAATGCTTCAAGCTTTTGTACCCTACCGAGACCTCCTGTGCGTGCTGTGAGTGGGACGGAATAAAAGAAAGTCAATCTTCAGGATACTGGTCTGGGGCTGCAAAGAAGCCTCAGCATCAGGAGGATGCACACTGTGACTTTCTGGCGCCATCCAGACGCCAGGTTACCAGTTTAGCAATATGCTGTGTCTCTTGAGAAACTTGCCTGTGTTAAGTTCTGGAAGCGGTAAAGTTCACCTTGAATGCACATCATCCATTTTTTGTTCTGTTCTAGGACCCAAATAAAGACACAGAGTGGAATGACATCCTGCGCAAGAAAGGTATCCTTCCTCCAAAGGAAAACCTGGAGGAACAGGAGCGTGCAAAGGAAGAGGAGCAGCTTGCCATCCTTCAGAAGTCTCTTGGTGAGTGACCAGCCAACTTGGGCAGCAGCAGCAGGACAAGTCTTGGAATGTCTGCTGGGGGAAGCTTGTACAAAGAAATGGCCAGCAGTGATGTTTATGTGCCTGTAAAGCTGTGTGTTCTTTTCCAAGTCTGTAAGGGATACCAAAGCTGCTTCTTGTATAGGGTGATCATCTATTAACAGTATCAGACAAATACGTTACTGAACACGTGGATTCTTCCAGCACAGGAAAGCTTTGTTCTTGATGACAGCTCCATATTTTTCTAGAAGTAAATATTTGGAAACTGGAATAAGAACAGTGCGAAGGGAGTCTGCCGTGTTAATGTGCAAGTAAATGTATCTCATGACATTACCTGTTGTATGCTTCCTCCTTCCTCCGTTGTTCAGGTATCCCTGCTGTGTTGTGTGTGTGTTAGGTATGTCTTTGCTGCAGCCACCAAACTTGAAAGCTAGTGCAGGTACTCGTCTGCTAGTCTAGGTAGCCTTCAGCTCAGAGTCCTTTACATCATTGTCTTTCCATCTATATGTCTAAAGTGTATAACACTTTCTAAAAATCCAGTAGCAATAATACTTCAAAAAAGCTCTATTTCCCATAGTTAATTTGTCCTTAAAGTAAATAAATTCTGTTGGACTGATAAAAGCTGATGAGTTTTAATCCTGGAACTAGGTTTTTGCTGATTTGATGTTTCTTCCATTCTAGTGAAAACTTATGAGGACATGACTCTGGAAGAGCTAGAAGAGAATGAAGATGAATTTAATGAGGAAGACGAGAAAGCTATTGAAATGTACAGGTCAGAGCAGCATGCAGAATTTGGCTTCAATGAAAATTGGAGGTTTTTTCTTTTATATGCTGTTAGATATTGTTGAAGAGAGGTTGGATGTTGTTAGGCCTGATGATAGAAAAAGTGGGTTGTGTTTCTGGTCTCTTGTAGAGCTTCTAAGTGTCTTTAATAGGATAACTGAGTTTAAACTCAGTGTCCTTTATCTACAACCTAGTTTTGCAGAGATAATGTGCACCTGCTGAGTGCATGGCTGGGGATGCTGAGAGCTTTGAAAATCGCCTTCAAGATTTCTCAATTTTTGCATGAATCAGATTAAGGTGCTGCAGATTTACATAATTACAGTGTTGGTTTTCCATTATCTCTTTATCTTTACCATCTCTTGTGGTTTTTGCCATTTAGTTTGGTAGTGTAGTATCTGCAGAAGAAATGTCTGCCGAGGGCAGAAATGAGGGGGGGAAAAAAAAATTCATGAAACATAATTGTACTTGCATGTTGGTGGTTTTAACTTGTGATGCAAATATAAGAGCATATATTGATTATGTCAACTTGCTTTTGTTGCTCTGGGGTTTGAAGAAGTTTGTAGTGTCCCTCAGAAATTTAGGCTTCAGCCAGCTCCTTTAAGTGTTGTTCTGTCAAAAATACATCTGTTCTCAAGATCTCTTTCCCATTCATTGCTGTTCAGGCAGCAAAGGTTAGCAGAAATGAAAGCAGCTCAAATGAAGAATAAATTTGGGGAAGTTTTGGAGATTTCGGGAAAAGATTATGTTCAAGAGGTTACGAAAGCTGGAAAAGGTATATGGGTAGTCCTGCACCTCTACAAACAAGGGTAAGAATTTGTTTTTAACCTTTAAACCTTTCATTGTCAATAGCTGAAAATACTCTAGCAAATGTGTAGTTATTGTGGAAATTAAGGAACTGATTTTGGAGTTGTAAGAAATAAAAAAATTGAATTAGTAGTTTCATTACTGTTGACTCAAAGACTGCTGAACTTGGCTCTAAAATGATGTTACCATGAAGTGGCTTTTTTATACATCTATGCAACACAGCATGACTTGTACTGTACAGCTACCATAGAGGCAGCTGCTGTCACTGAAATATCCAAGCTTTGGAAATTATTCTGGATAAAGTGTGAGGGGCTGTGCATTAGAAGGATCACTGTGTGTCTTTAGCCTGGTGTCTAAAGGCATAAAAATGGAGTGAACAAGGTTTCCAGTCCTGTTGGCGTGATGGAAAAACTTGTCAAAAAGGTCTGATAAGTTGCTAGAATTTTCTGGAAAAGATTAGAAATACTTGATTTTGTTCATTGTCTCTAATTGTCTCACAGGCATTCATTGTCACTTGCATACTTTCTTGCAGGAGCTGCTTTTCTTTCTATTTTGCCCTTGCTCATACAATTTCTAAATGTCATATTGTGCTGGTTTTGGCTGGGATAGAGTTAATTTTCTTTATAGTAGCTAGTATGGGGCTATATTTTGGGTTTGTGCTGAAAACAGTGTTGATAACACAGGGATGTTTTAGTTGTTGCTGCGCTAGTCAAGGACTTTTCAGCTTCCCATCCTCTGCCAGGTGCAGAAGAAGTTGGGAGGGGACGCAGCCAAGATAGTTGATCCAAACTGACCAAAGGGCTATTCCATACCATATGACAGCATGCTCAGTATATAAAGCTGGGGAAGAAGAAGGAAGGGGAGGATGTTCGGAGTGATGGCTTTTGTCTTCCCAAGTGACCATTACACATGATGTAGCCCTGCTTTCCTGGAGATGGCTGAACACCTGCCTGCCCATGGGAAGCAGTGAATGAATTCCCTGTTTTGCTTTGCTTGCGTGCGTGGCTTTTGCTTTACCTATTAAACTGTCTTTATCTCAACCCACGAGTTCTGTCACTTTTTACTCTTCTGATTCTCTCTGCCATCCCACCGGGGGGGAGTGAGCAAGCGACTGTGTGGTACTTAGTTGCTGGCTGGGGTTAAACCATGACACATATCTTCATAAACCAATTTCTCTGTATGATAGAGGGGAAGGTTGTATTGCTAATATCTTAAAATAAAAAACCCACCACCCACTAAAACCTTCAGTGATGCTGATTTCCTTTGAATGCTGGAATACCGGACAACAAAAGTGTTTAGAAGTTGCTTCTGGTACATTTGTCTTTCCATAAATGCTACTCATTGACCTGATATTTCTGACCTTTCTTCTGGAGCAGATTACTGTCTAATTTGTCTTTTATTTTTTCCTTATGTGTGTCTGTTGCTGTTCTTCACAGGATTCCACTCTGTGCCTTAATAAATCAACATATGAATGGGCTTGCAAGAAAGTTCAGAGATGTTAAATTCATCAAAGCTATCTCTACCACCTGCATTCCCAACTACCCTGATAAGAACCTGCCTACGATATTCGTCTACCTGGAGGGAGACATCAAAGCTCAGTTCATTGGGCCTTTGGTGTTTGGTGGCATGAACCTGACAAAGGACGGTGAGTGTCTGTGTCTCTGGTCTTCCAAAGGAAAAGCAAAACTGCTTTGCTGGGAATGAGAGAAGTGGGGCTTAGGAGGAGAAGGGAGGTACTAAAAATCAATTAGACTTTTTTTTTTTTTTGCACCCTTATGGCTCAACAACATGTGATTAAGGCTATCTTGTAAAAGCAGTGAGTGGCTGAGTAGGCCAACATATAGATATTTATCTTATGTGTGTGCAAGTATTCACACCCTGTGTCAGGTGAAACAAGTTTTCCTGACTATATTAAAGGATAAATAGTACCCACGCACATTCTTTGGGGCTCTTGTACCTGAATGACTGACCTTGCCCGCAGTTACTTGATAACCTGTGCGCTTGATAACTGGTGCTTGCCTATTGCATTGCAGGGCTGCTTGTTTCATTTTCAAGCTGATGGCATATATTTGTCTGTTGTACCTTCCTGACACACAGGCTCCAATGCTCATGAACCTCTAAAGAGAGCCTGTCCGTTTGTCCAAATGGGGCTGCTAGCCTGAAAATGGGCTGCTTCCTTTTCTTCTTGCCATCTCTAGGAGATGGCAGCATGTTAAGCTCCTGCCTCAGTGGTTCAGGGGACACAGGGCTCCACGGGGAGAGGCTGTTACCTTTCCTAGGGGTCACAGTTTTCCCTAGACCTATTTCTCCTTGCCGGTCTCGGTGGTCTGGGTCGTGCGGCCTCATCAGCATGACATGCTTCAGGAGATGAGGGTGGTGATGCAGGTCTCGCAGAGCACCGTGGCTCTTCAGTAAAAGCTGCTGTTTGGAGGTGGTTGGTGGGGGATGGTATCCTACAGCAGTGCTTGAAGGCAGGGGTCAGCAGTGAAGAAGGCTCTTCATGCAAAGCAAGTGCAACTTGGATGTAACCTAGTGGATTTTACTTCAGTTAAAAGGATACTCATCAGCTTTCCGAGTAGGCATATTGGTCCCGATGCCTCCAAGCTTTTTCAAGGTCAGACTTTAAGGGCATCTTTATCTGAAGTGAACCACAGTTAAGCAGCACTTCAAGGTCCCTGCTGAATGATGTCACTGCCTATACTGGGATAGGATGCAAAGAGTTGTTTTTTTTACTAAAACCCTGAAGTTTACAGGATATCTTGAGCGTGTGCTGTAGAAAACGCTCCCCTGCCTTAAACTGTCAGAAGGGGAAAAGCTCACCAATGAGATCGGTGATTTGAGAACAGCTAACTAACTACAGTGGTTGCCTAATTGTGCGCTGAAGTGAGCAGTGGTAGCAGAACCTACAGTTAGCTTTCTCCCATTTTTAGCACATAAATAATTGGTTTTGGGGGCGTCCAAAGGTGACTGAGCCAGCTTAATTCAGTCATCACAGAAAGCTGTGCACTGAAATTCTGCACTTCCTCTTATTTCTTCCTTCCTTCTCCCCTAAGCCCAGGTGACTTCCACTGGAGATTAAAGAAAGCGTGAGGTTGTATTCATTACTCTCTCTAATGTCTGAAGGAAATTAGATTTAATGATAGGGTTGCCAGCAGGACTAGGAGAAAGGTTTCAACTGAATGTGTTGTATTGACTTTCTACCACTTCTGGGAAGCAATCCAATTTGGGTCTGTATAGTAATAGGCCTACTACTGGTGGTGGAGTCTCTCTTACTGTCTTGCTAAGGAACTAATAATCAGTGCATGGCGTAGTGGGAAAGGGGTGAATTGCATTGACAGAGTACCTCCGTAAAAAATACCTATAATTCAGATGTATAAATGGAATTGCTACAATTTTTTTGCCCCTCAGCAAATCTATTCCCTGCCTCTTCTGATTGTGATGAACTTGGTATATGATGGAAACAGCTGTAATATATGAGCAGTATTCCGTCACCGGTGATAGATGTGCAAACCTGTCTTCTGCCTTTACGTGGTTAGAAGGAGGTGGGATGTAGTTTCACTGGGAGAGTTGCCTCTAAAGCTGCTGCTCTGTATCAGTTGCCTCTTTTGCACTCCTGGTTGTAAAGGGAGCAGGGAGGCACTGGGGATGCCACCAGCGGGCTGCAGAGCAGTACCGTGAGCTCTGTGCCCTGGGCTGGAACCTGTGCCAGCACTAGTGACTGTGAAGGGAGGGCTCGGCTGGAGCAGGTGCAGGAGACGGGGCAGGGGCTGGGACCTGGGGGTGGAAGAGGAGGGGGAGGAGTAGAGCAGGGCCCTGGTTTTGGTGGTGGTGATAAGAGAAGTCTGCTGGGGAAGCAAGGGTGGGAAGGGCAGTGGGGAATTGTGGCCATCTGAGGTCCTTTTATACCCCTGAAGGTAAACGAGGAAGTGCAGGGTGCTGTGTACTGAAATAAATAAACTAGCATATGCCAGGAGGAGTCAGAGCTGGCAAAAGCCCAGTTTGCTCCCCCCATTCATGGCTCTCACTTTCCTCTGCACAGAATTGGAGTGGAAGATTTCAGAGTCGGGCGCCATCAAGACAGACCTTGAGGAGAACCCCAGGAAGCAGATCCAGGACCAGCTCATGTCCTCAATCAGGGCGTGTGTCCCAGCCAGGGGGGAGAGTGACTCAGAGGATGACTAACTCCTGCATCGGCATCAAGATTGATACAGTACGCTTGCAGCCAGTGTTCCCACCTAGAGCACTGGAGACGCTCGGCAAGATCTTGCTGAGCCCTGGAAGGGGTAGTATTTCAAGACAGCCATTTGTCTAGAAACTTCTAGAAACTAAAAAGTTTTTTTCTAAAAAAGAAAAAACCCAAAAACTTATTGCAGCTTCACTTAAGATACTGAAAGACATTTTATATTCTGAAGCTTGAGTAAATCTTACTCAAAATTTTAAAATATAGACATCAGTAGAAACAGAGGTCTCTTGTTGTTATTTTCTTAGTAAATTGCTGACTTCTTTAAAAAAATCTGGAATATGAAGTGGCCTTAAGTGCACTGGTTTTGACAAGCTTAACTTGTGTAAATTGAATCTAAATATCTGGTCTTAAACAATTGGTTATAGCACTTAGTTGGGCCTTCTCTTAGCCCATTGCGCCTAGACATCTGACAGCCTGGACTGCGTGGAGGGCTAGGGGAGGTGACCCATGGTGTGCGTTTGTGCTGAAGGTGGTGTGTGGTCCTTTGCAGAGGTGTGCTGGCAGGGGGGCCAGCACGAGGCCGTGAGATAGGACCCCAGACATCTTGAGAGAGGCCTTGGTGACGGCCAGCATCTCCTGGGACCTGCTGAGTCCAGAACCCCCTTTCATTTGGCCTTTCACGGGGGCTGTATTTTGCCTTTCACAGGGGCTGAGTCTCCTGCACCATCCTATCTGCTAATTGGGAAAGAAAATTCAAGATGGTGGTGCTCGAGTGTGAAACTGCTGACTTCTCCTCAAAATCAGAAGTCTGATGCATTACTACAATAGTGCCATTGCCTGATGGGAGGGGAAAATGATGTTTGAAGACCTGACATCTTTCTATATTAAAGCCTTCCATCTTCTAGGTACAGTAATAATAATCGAGGCCTTAGAAAAGAATGAACGGAAATACAACCTTAATTATAGATCTGCTGATGCTTAGAGGTGCTTGCTTATTTTGGGTTGGATTTAATGTCCACCTACACTTTCAATTTGTCTGCACTTGGGCTAACAAGCTCCAAGAGCTTTTGCTAACAAGGCTGCCCCAAGGATGTTTTGTTATATTGCTGATGGATTCTGTGGGTGGATAGTACAGAATGCAACACTCCATAAGCAGGAGGTTGGTTTTTTTAGTTTTGTATTAGTTCATAGCGACTTTTAAGCACGTTTCCTGCACTCTGTCTCCCCAGTCAAATCGGTGTGTAGTTCAAACAACTGTTGCTTAAACGTCAGGCGAAGTTGCAAGATCCTGATGGAGAGCTTCATCTTTGAGATCTGAATGGTGATTTGCATGTCAGTTAAGTCTCCTTTCTTTTCTTTTTTGTGTTTTTTGGCAAAATAGCTAAAACATTAACACTGTGCAAGTGAGCCAAATGCAGCAGAATACAATCTGATAAATCCTGAATATTATTATTGTACATAGCACCATACTTCTCTTGACACTGGACTATCTGAAATGCTATCAGACCTGATGCTTTTCTGTACTTACCTACAACTTCTTACAGTCTAGGATAGAGGCCTTTCTCCCCATAGAAGCCCGCACTGCATATTTTGCTTATCTTTTGCTTGTCCTCATTTAACTGTGCTTTGGAGTGACCTCTGAGCACATGGACTGGGTTCCTTTTGGAGGAAACTATCTGGAGGAGCAGCACCAAAAGGGAAAGTTGGTCCAAAGAGCTAGGCTAAAGCTAACCTGAAATAAGGCCCTCTGAAATGTGTGTAGAGTGGATGTCACATCCTCAGCCTCTCAATCTGCTGCTGTTGAGCTGTCTGGATTGCTGATACAGACACAGCTGCTGTACTCTTCTCAACTTCTTTTTAATTTAAAGTTTACCAAACCTTCTATAGGAAAGGGAGGTGGAATCTGCAATCCATCTTGTATCGCTGCTGTGACAACTCCAATTTTAAATCTAATTTTAAAAGTAGGCAACGCTTTGGGTGCTTTTTTTACTTGTATCATTCTCTCTGTTATTGTCTCCCACTTCAGTGCCTCCATGGAGGCAGAGTAGCAATAATGTTGCAGCTGCCCTTTCACTGTCTTCTAGACCATTAATGATTTGTGGACCACAGCAGGAGAGGAGCTCAAAGCAGGATGACCACTGCGTTTGGCTGGGGTTGCTGAGTGCTCTGTCCTGTGGGATCTTGGAAACATCTAGGGATGAAGACTCCTCAAGTTGTTGCAGTGCTTGACTGGCTCCAGGGCAGCCCTCTGTTCTTTGCATCCTGCACAAGACAGCACAGGCAGCGAGGCCTTGAGCCAGAGTAACTACAGAGAGAGGAGTCTGTCCAGAGCTTGATCCAAAGCTTGTTCAATCAGGAGAACTGGTGGTTCAAAGACAGAGACATCCCTAGGATACTAATCATAGACCTGCTAGAGCTAATCAACAGAGAACGCTGAAGGACAGAATGCATCTTGTGAGCGGACCATATCAGCTTGCAAGGATGTTGGCCAGTGGCTCCCACCTTAGAGTATGTGGCTTGAACCCCCTTCTGGAAGGGGGATGCTCGAGCCCTCTACTCCAGAAATTCTGCAAGTCTTCCTCAAAACCTTCCTGCTTGCTCCTGTCCACACTGGCACAGTGATTCTTGTTCCCTAATCTGCAAAGTAAGCCATCTTGGATGGGATGGTGTCCCCTCACCAGAAGGGCTCATGCCTGGTGAATAAGGCACTGCATTGCTGCAGGTTTGAGCCCTTCAGGCAGAAGTAAGAATTGAACTGACTTGCTGATGTCCTTGGCATGTGGTGTGATAAACCCTAGGATAAATAAAAGGGGGAGGTGGGGCTTTGGGCTTTTTCCATCAGAGTCTTCTCTTCCATGGGGGTCTTAAAAGAAAACCACAGCTGCCTTCCCCTTTTGTACGGAGTCTAATGGGTTTTGTGGGCTCTGGGACTACCAGGAGGACTGAGCTCCTGAAGAGGACCAGGGCTGTGTATGGGCATCTGGTTGCCCCAAGCTGCTCAGCTGTGGTGAGCCAGATACCTCGTGCCTGTGAATGACACTTATGGCACCCCTGGGTAGTAGTGATGTCTATCTTCTACAAGGAGCGAAGCAGGGCTGCCCAGGAGATGGTAGGGGAGGGGGAGATTGCCTCCTCTTCTGGCCTGCTCCCTGCTGTCTGTCAGGACTACCGCAGGACTGCCTTGCCGTTTAATAGGTGTCATTGTCTCCACTTCTCCTGAATCGTTGCTGCTCAAAGTTTGACTTGTACCGTCTTTTTGTCCGGAGCTGCTTAATGTGTTGTGACATTGGGGGAATGCCATTCGAGGATGCCGTGCTAAAAGGGGCAGATGTGAGAACAATCGCAAACCAGAAGAGGCTGAATGTTCTGCCCAGCTGCTGAGACCCACGCGGAGCATCATTTCAAATGGTCTCTGTGCTTCTCTGTATTTGGTTAAGTGTGAAAACAGCTTCTTGTAATCTTATTCTCTTTCTTGCCAATCATATAGCCCTGCTCAAGGCCTTTTGTAGAAATTAGGTCTCTGCAGGAAATGGATAATGAGATCTGTTTAACCTTTTGGCAGAACAGAAGCTATGGAAGCACACAGTTAAGGGGAATGCACTTTAGCTTAAAAGGAAGCCAGCTGCTAAATAGCAAACCAAAACAGCTAATTAATATACATAGCAGAATGAGGCAATATAATGGGAGAAAATAACTGGGGAGCCTGAACTCTCATTAGAAAAGATTTGGGGCACTGTTGCTAAAAGCACTACCAATATATTTGTAGCCTGTCAGTAGCTAGTGTCAGATCAATGCTTACTTCTCACTGGTGTGAGAAGGTCTTCTGTCACCCATCATGGGAGAAGTCAGAGGCAGTGATCCTGTAAACAGTGCTGAGGCTTGTCCGAGTTACTGTTCTGCGTGCCACTGAAAGCATCCCTGACTCATCTCACGCTGCAGCAGTGCCAGCAGGTGGGGGGGGAAAGTAATCCTGGGGCATAGACAGGGGCAGATGATTTGCCATTAGTGGACAGTCACTCTGGATTTTTTTTGTGTGAAATGAATGTGAATCACTAGGAATAAAAAGTGTTTTTTTCATGGTACAGGTCTGAAGTCTGCTGCTTACCCAGGTTATGTGAGCAGCTGCATTAAGTTCATAGCAGGCTGTAACCACCCTGGTTTTCCTTTACCCAGACCCACTTGCACTCACAATCTGCACTCACCAAACCCTGCCAAACCTGGAGCGTAAAGTTTTACAGGCACTTCACATGCAGGTGTTGTGCGAGCAGGGCAAGGCCATGGAGGGACAAGTTAGGCTGCCACTTCTCCAGGTACTTAATCCCACCGTGGCTGGGAGCCTGCACAGAGGCAGAAGTGTCTGCAGGACTGTGATTGCAGGAGGTGAAACGAAGGAGTCTCCTTTGAATATGTGTGCTGTGCAGGACCTGGTTTGGTCAGATCCCCCTTTCCCAGGGCTCGGTTCAGCCTCGTCTGCCTCTTCTTTGGGTCTGGCCCATCACCTCCTTTCCCAAATACACTCAGGTGGCTATTTGGTTGGCCTTACTGCCAGGGAGTAGTTTAACTTCGATGAGAGGATTCACAATGATAAAGCTGGGTGCGTGCTTCCAGCTCTGCTGGATCAGGGTACAGAATAAACACCCGATGTTAAGGACATGAGTTAGGATAACACCTGAATAAAAATATTTGTCTTTTATAGAGTTCATGAAGAAAATAGCTCTGATCTACAGCGATTCCTGTGAAAGTTAAGGTGTACTTTTTATTCCTGTATTATAAACTCAAGTTCACAATAATTTGTCATTATTTTCTGGAAATCTAGGGCAGCTTCTTATTTCACAGGCTGTGTAGCAATGGGAAATGAGACTTCTAATACAAACGGCAGTAACTTAGTTTGGACTAGCTCTTGTTGTGTGAAGGGGGTAAAAAAAGTACCATTATATGAACCTTTTGCTGCATATTTGTTGGGATCAGATCATGTCTAAAGAAACTTTACTCTCACTGAGATCAAAGGGGAATGCTTTCTCTTCTGCATTCTTTTAAATTACCACATTGCTGAAACTAATCTATTCCCTGTCAATTGTTTGGAAGGCAGTTGATCTCATTTCTCATTACAGCCCATTATAAATCAGTCCTCATTTCAATCTCATTTAGCTAATTCAGTCATCAAAGGATTGCAGGAGGCATAAAGTATTTTAATGATGCATTTAGCTCTTCACAGAATTATAAAAAAGTATTGAACTTCTTAGGTCTGTCTATTTGCAGATGGCTCTTGTGATGCAGGGAGAGGCTTCATTCCCTCCCTTGGAAGACAGAGCCATCAAAAAAAAAAAATCCAAGCAGTGAGAGACTCTCTAGGCTTGTGTGGGAGATTGATGAACGATCTGACTTGTTTTCATATAACGTGTTAAAACTTTCATCTTTTGACACCATGCCAAATTTTTCAGGACTTCACCAGATTAATTTTCATTTACAGAGCTGACTGAAGGAATTGAGGTCTGATAAAAAATGGCAGGAAAAATATCAAGTAATTCTGAGGTTGTTTCTATTTAACACTTCAAATGTTAAATATGAAAGGAATTATATAATCTAAGGCAGAACAGTCCATGTAACAGATGTTAATAGACAATTAATGAGATGAATGTAATTATGCATATTTGTAAGCCTCTGGTTCAATATCTGCTGTAAGAAGTCATATTTCGTCCAGTATATTGAACAGCTTATACACAAAGATGCTTCTTGTGGAGGCAAAAGTTACAGCATTTGCTAGCAAGAGCAAGTCTTAATTTTCCAGACAGCTGTTGCCTACCCCCAAAGTGACAGTGACTCCTGCTATGGCATGTGTCATCCTGAGCCTACTCCCCTAAATATCCATGGGAATACTTTCATTTACAAGGAGGGCAGCAGAGCCAGCTACTGAACTTTTCTTCTTGCCTGATTGCGGTTTATCCTTCTGTGAAATAGTACAGACTGTCTGGGGGTGTTGGGAAACTTCATTAATTATCTGCCCATATGCAGATGATTTCTGTTATGTAAAGCTGAAAGTAGTGATGTCCTGGATCCTTCAAGTTGACTATCACTTTCTGTGGTTTAGTTATTCCTGGCCTCAGGTGGTTAGAGGAGTGTTTGTGAGGGCCACCTCCATGGCAGCAGCAGACCAGCCATAGACTGCTAAGACTCGCAAAGATTGATCTCTGCCACAGCACCAAGGCATTGACTCTTTTCTTTAGCAAGAAAGTCCTGGTGGTAAAAAGGTGCAAAGTTTGGCAGGATGAAGCAAAACCAGGAGAATATGCAATATGTGGAGTTGAGTTTCCCATCTGGTAACGTCCTCAAACTTCTTCAGCTGAGGTGCATTCTGTCTGAGCACACCTAGCTAGCAAATTTAATAGTGCTGGAGAATGGTGAATGGTGGGCTGCAGGGTGAACCAAGCCCAGACCAAAGGGCTGATCCTGGAAGTGCTTGAAGAACTTTCTTCTTGTCTTCTTTCTCCCCCTGAGAAGAGAGGGAGGAGGAGAGCCCTCAAGACAGTGGAAGAGATGAAGGGCATCAGGCGTAGGTAGGTAAAAAGGGGCTCAGATGGGAGTCTTAAATGAGAAGTCTGTCCATCGCTAGAGAAAAAGGGTAGAGGTGAGGAAGATAATAAAGAAAAATTTGACAACTGGCATTATGAGGAAGATTCAGGGATATTTGGTGCTGGGATACACTAGGAGAAGCACTGTTCTTCTCAAAGAATGGGCTTCATGTGCGGAGCTGGAGACTGTGCACTGAGGATAGCAGAGTGGATGAGAGCATTAAATCATGGACCAAGAAGAGAATTTTGGTGCAGGCCCCTGAAAGCTTCATCCCTGACTTCAGTGTATAGGAAGAAAAAAGTCAGATAAACATGGATGCTCTGATCCATAGAGAAATGTTAGGGGATAGACTGCAAGTAAATGTCACTATTAATGAGAGCAGTAATCAGGCAGGTTTTCAATAAGTAAAATCGATCGGTACAAAAAACCATGCGTAATTCAAGCCAGGAAAAGGTACTGCTGTATTATTTGCATACTAATAAGCTGTCTTTAGTATAAGCTCAGGAAAAGCTATGAAACTTTCAGGTGAGAGGAGCTGTTTATATCCAGTTTTACAAGACGCATTAAGCGCTGGTGGCATCATGTCATCTGGCATATGTTACAGATCCAGCCCAGCGGATAAGGTGGGCTTTCTCTCTACGTTAAGATGTCAAATGGTACTTTCAGTTTAACAGCACTACATTGACATGTTCAAACTTAGCTACTGCCCTGTGCATTTGTGTTGTATTATAAAAGAGGTATCAGGGCAATCTTAAAAACAGTTCAGTAACAATGCCATCGCTGGCTTATCGGTAGCTGTCCCACTTTGAATGCAGATCTAGAAAAGAGAGGAAGAGAGAGAAAACATCTCGTCGTCCTTTTGCTGACTAGTAGCTGATACTTCAGGCCTTACAACCTCAGGGTGCTCCTGATGAGAAAATGGTGATGAAGAGCTTTGGTGGCATCTCTACAAAACACACCCCCCCCTGTCCTCCTCCTCTCCTGGTCGTAGGATAATCAGCAAGCGCATGGACATCCCCCTAGCTAAAACACTGGCATGCTTCCATTGCTCCAGGCTTCAACAAGGGGGAAATCGTTAACATCAAATCCACATCAGTTGTCGCTGTCACTCTGAGTCTGTGTGGAGCACGTGGGATTTCCTTAGGAAGTCACGCAAGAAACTGGGTCCTGCCATATCCCCTGGTTGTGTCGCATTCACCTTGTTCTGAGATGCAGGTAGTGCTCTGGAGATCTAGGCACTAAGCTGGATACAGACATTATGGTTTGGTTTTAGGTAGTCCTGTGAGGAGCAGGGACTTGGACTCAATGATCCTAATGGGTCTCTTCCAACTTGAGGTATTCTATGATTACCTTGCTTAGAAAGCAGGCAGAGGGAAATTGAGAGTTTTCTGCAGACTCAACTTCCCTCCATAGAGGGCCCCCAAAAGGCCAAGAAATTTCCCCTGCAGTGCGAAGGACCCCTTGGAACAGAGCAGCTCCACGTAGTGATACAGAAGTTGCATGCTCCCTGTCGGTGCTGGTGGACTTTACTCTGCTACCCCATCAAACGAGGAATATATACAAACCAGAGCACATCATGCCCTGGTGATGGTGTGGCAGATGGGATCCTGGCTGAGGGTGAGCAGCTGGTGGGGCTACGCAGGATGAGTGCTCAGGCCCACCAAGATCCTGGATGTGCTTGGAGCCAGCAGCTCTCACACCCCAGCTTTGCTGACAGCAAGACAAAAGCTTACCTGGAGCAGAGCTGCTCACCTGCAGGTGATGGTTAAAAGAGTATGGAAGAAGGCAGCATAGTGTGGAAGTCCTGGGAATGGTCTGGATTTCATGGAGTATGAGGTGCCAGATCTTTCACATACCCCCGTGGGAGGGCTCCCAGGCTGCTATGGTATACATTGCTGTGTGGTTTAGGGAGGATGTGCTCATGGACGAGGTGTGGAAATGGGTTCAGCTGCTCTCTATGGCTGTGGCAACTTTTCCTTACATAAACACCATGGCTTCGCTGGGCCTCATATTCCGCACCAGTAAAATTCATATTTGTGTTTACTGACCACATATTGGTGTTTCAGGGTTTTAGTAATTTATATCTGTAGTGAGCTGTGAAACACTATGAGGGCAATTGCTACACTAGGGTAGTCGTTGTTTTGTCTATTTGTCCACCTATGCCAGATTTTCCTGTACAGGAGTTCTCTGCTGTTGCCATACTTACCGTGCGTCTGCACGGCTGTCAGCACTTGTAGACAGTCTGTGAGTAAATGCTGCTATTCCACTTGGTAAAGAATAACAGACTTTTGTAGAACTTTGTTAGCCCTGAGTTTCCACTATTTTATTGATTTCATTGTGGTACAGCTGTCTTTTTTCATTAAATATACTTAATGAAGCGCTTCACAAGATAAAAAGGAAACATTTGCTAGCCCAGAAAGCAGTTCAGATCTTGTTCTCACTGTTTGAAGACTGGAACAAGCTGATCCTATTTAGGAAGACTTCTCTGTTCAAGAGCTCGAATGTTGCTTCAGGCATGTTGGTGTTTTCAGGAGAGGTGGAAAGTATGAGAAACTTCTGCAGTATCAGCTCTCACAAGTGTGCCGGATGCAAAGTAAATGCAATTGTGCACAAGATGGCAATGTTCTCCACAAAAAGGACCTTCCCTTCCTTCCTTGCTACAGTCTGCCTGTGTACTTTCAGACATACTGCTTGTTTCAGTGAAATATCAATGGCAGCACTTGAGATGCTCAGTTCTGCTGTGCGCAGGATTGAAGTCTCTGTGAATACATACAGTGAGATATGCACAGCAGCTGTATATTCACATACGTCTCACTGCAGACATGTGTAAATCTGTCCCACAGGTTTCTAACAACTTTAGCTAACGCACCAGACCGCAGCCTGTTTTTCCCACGTTTGACCTGACTATTACTGCACATGAACATGGTGTCTATAGCACTAACTTTGCAAGATGGTTTTTCAGGAAGAATATATCTGTCACCATGTCGGTCACAAATAGCTGGCCATACACACTTCTGATTCACCCATCACCGCGGCTCCAGGCATCTTGTCCACGAAAACATCACATCTAAATCAGTGTCCAGAAAGAGCTTGGATCCAAATCCCGTAAAGGCTGAGGAGTGGGCTCAGCCTGTCTGTGGCAGAGCAGTCCCATCCCAGTGCGTGAGATCTGTGAAAGTCTTCACAGGACTGAAGTCTGCCAGTTCCTCGTTGTTGTCCCTGTCTGAGGTAAGATCATTTCCATGCCTTTCTCCAGGATGGTCTACTTCTCTTTTGGAGAAATGCCTCCATAAATAGATGGCTTTTACTGGGTGAGCTACATGGGTTAAGCCTTAGGACTCTCCTGATTTAGAGAGTAGAGAGCACCCTGGACCAGGAGCAGACACCTCTAGACTGAGAAAACTTTATTGAGTGAAGAAGCTGAGGGCTAATATCTGTCAGTGGTGTTAAAAAAGACCCAGAAACTTAAAAACCAAATAATTTGTATTGGATACTGTATTGGTTTGAAACAAGAATATTGACAAAATATTCATCCAAATCGAGTATGCAAGTATGTGAGAGTCCCTTCACAGATCTTCGACTTTCTGACCAGGCTCAGGAAAGTCCCTGGCTTGGCATTGCAGGTACCGGTCTGGGCGGGTGGCTGCCACCCCATCAGACAGACAGCCTGGGAAGAGGCATGAGAGCCTCCTCGCAGTCCCTGCGGACATCCGACCCCTCGGTTGCCTCCTGGTTGCTGAGCCACGTGCGAGGATGTTGCCGCACAGCTGCCACCGCTGCCTCTCCCCACCTCAGCTCTGCTGCCTTGTTTAGCTGTGCGAAGCCACCGGAGAGGGCTCTTCAGGAGAGCAGCAGAACTTGCCATCTCCACGAGCAAAAACTGATTTCTAGACTTGATGAGGGCACATCTAGGCACAGCCCTGTGTGATGCTCAATAACTGAGAGTCAGGCTGGTTTCTCCCACCAAACTGTACTGAAGCTCCTGGCAGCTGTAAGCAAGAGTGCAGTCCTGTTGTGGCAGATCTCAGGAAACGACGTGTGGTCTCACATCCCCCACCTGAATGAATAGTGGTGTGTAATCCACTGAGGAGCTTTTCAGTGTCTATCACTCATTGAGTGGACTAGGAGGCATCTTAGGCCTAACGTGGTACTTCTTACAAAGCTCTTGTCCTAAATCCCTGCTACAGGTGGTGATCCAGCTCATCTTCATAGGTTCACCTTCCTCTGTTCTTCCTGAAGACACATTTGTGCATGACAGTATTGCTTTGATACTTTGTTTACAGAGGAATAAACTATCCAGGTTGACCCTCAGATTTTTATGGCCCAAACCCCCTCAACCTCACCATCAGGTATGATGATGAGGAAAGCAATATCAATTTGGACAGTTTCCAAATCAGAGCTGGACTCTGGATGGACACACTGAGAAATGGCCAAAGAGGACCTGCCTAGAACTCCTGGAGCACACAGCATCCAATATACCCGTTAATAACGAGCGTGGCAGGGTGGACATCTCCTTACATTCAAGGGGGATGTGTGGTCTCTCAAGTCTTGGGATCTAATGCTGTGCTTTGCAAAGCTGTAGTGCTGTTTGGTGAGATTTCAGGATCCTGTGTCTTGGTGGACTGCTTATTCTTTGGAACATGGATAGTCACTCAGAACAGAACATAAAAATATTTCCCCAAGCAATAAGTGAAGTTCCTTGAGATGGACTGGCCACTGGGCAGTCTGCCCTCTCCCTCAGAGTCCTGCCCAGGTGGGATTCTGCAGCTGAGAGAAAGCTAAACTGCAGTAGGCACAATCCACAATTCATGCTTTTCACATGGAGCAGAAGAGCTCTCCAAGGACACGTGCACGGCATGGGTGTGCACGGCATGGGTGTGCACGGTGGGCCCAGAAATTTCTGGGTTTGGGTAGATGTGGTGCCCATACAAGCTTACTGCCTGTGCCCGTGGGCAGAGCACCCCGTACATCTCTATTCCTGTAACATGACTGACATTCTGTTATTAGAACCTCCATAGAGCTTTTCAAACCTTAAATAACCCAGCCTCATAATCACTCTGGGAGGTAATTAAGCCACCTGGTTATCAACAGTGGAACTGAAATGTGGAGTTGGGATCTAGATTTTGGAGGAGATATCCTTTTCTTTTGCAGGCCAGGTCACGAAGTATTAGCACAAATGGTGTGGACCAGGATTTCTGCTTCTGTCACGGCTCAGCATCAATACTTGAGTTACATGTTTAGGAAGCTCCAATTTCTCAGCCCTGTTCTCGGAACATCTTCCTGTAAGACAGAATCCCAGTATATCTTGTTAGAAAAATGAACAGAACCGGATGTTTTAAAAAATCTAAACATTACCTAGATCATGGTACTTTGGAGAACATCACAGGCATGTTTCTGTCTCTCAGTGCAATGCTGGTGTCTCTCTTTGTATCAGGTTTTAGCCTAATCTGTGATGGACTGAACTTTTTTTTTTTCTTTTTACCATGGCAACCTCACTATGGTGATTTCAGGGCTAGGGAGCTTTATATTTATCTTGACCAGCATGAAGAAGTCTGAGCCTCATTAACTGAGGAAGGTGGATGGAGAGCATATGGAACACACCGCACACGAGATGGCACTTCCCTTCCCAGGGCAACTGGGTCATTCATATTATCTACAAGAGCTGCAAGTTTCCTTTTGGAAATACTGAGTTGCTAACTGTTCTCTCTGTCCCAAGGGAAGAAAATCCAGACAGATGGCTTCAGAGAAACCTTGCATCTTTAAGGGAAGATATCCTCCTGGAACAATAATTAATGCTGGTGGGATTTTTTTTTTTTTTTTTTTTGAGAAACTTGGAAAGAATTCAGTATCACCAGAGGGCATTAACACAGAGCCTAGCAGAGGACAGAGAAAGATAAAGAGGGGAAAAAATAGCTATCACAAAACTGTGATCCTATTAAAATGACATTGAAAAATTCTATTAGTGCTCTTTGCCCCCTCGCCTGCCTGCCTTCGAAGATTCGAGGCGAAACACAAGTGCTTGTCAGTCAGACAAAGCCTACTAATAATCTCAGCTAAAAGGTGACATTCACACATTGCAGAGGAACACATGGGGCTCTGGGCTGACCACGTCAGGAATCTGCCTGCAGACAAGCCGCATCTGGCTGCGGGCACCAGTGCTCCACGCTGCAGGGAAAGGGATGGCGGGGCAGACGTGGGCTTGGGCCGCTCACCTACCCGGAGGCTGAGCAGTTCTGCTCTCTGAGTGGGGCTGAGCTACTGGAAGAACAGCAGCCATACCATGGCAGCGTTGCCTCCATGGGAAAGGAGGCTGGTGTTATGCAGGCTTTATGTGAGGACCCTCGAGCACTGGGCAAGTGGGGTGGACTTTATCCTCGCTACACCCCAGCTGAAACGCCTTGCTGTGCTGCTATCCAAGGGTCCCCGGTAAAACCTCATCCATATTTAGATACCATTGTTTGAGCTTTGGGTGTGTTGACCCTTATTGTTGGTGATGATCATTAGAAGCACACAAGTATAGGGAGAAGAAAAGCTAGATCCCAAGCTAGTCTTTTCCAAAAAAAAAAGTAACTGCTACCTTAGATGTGCTGCTTAGCTTGGTACTGTGTGCTATATCCCAGGGTTCCCCACAACAGTGGTGATTTTGGGAGCCATGAAAACAGACTAAAGAATGCTCTTTACCCAAGATCACTGGGAAAAGGCAAGACCTTTTTCCCCACTAGCAGCTAAACCTTCTTATTTTCACTTCCTGAACTTGTTCTGCCAGTACATTTCAGCAAATGTCTATTTATGCAGGAGTATCTAGTGCACCATGCACAGGATTAAGAATGTATTCTTTTCTTAGACACATTCAAAATAAGTTTTGAATTCTACTAATTTCTCTCTTTCCTGATTTTTTTTAGAAAGAAAACCCATTTGGATCAGGATCAAAGGGATAGTTTATTGCTCTTTGTAGAAGAGCAGATTCTCTTTTACCTTTGGAAATTACTAAATGTAGCACAGAAGACTCATACACCATCTTGAACAAATATCTGTCTGCTCTAGTCAGCAGAGATAATGTCTCAGCTGGAGTACTTTGTGTAGCATTGGGCGCCGCATTCCCAGAGAGATACGGACCAGCTGGAGTGAATCCAGGAGGGAGCTGCAGGAAGGATCAGAGGGCTGGAAATCACGACCTACCAGGAAGAATGACTGCATTGGGTTGCTTTGCTTAAAGGAAAGAAGATTAAGGATGGGGGAAGGGAGAATGATAATATTCCTCAAATATGCAAAAGACTGCTGCTGAGAGAGGAGGAAAAATTTCTTCTCCCTGGTGGAAAGCAAAAGAAATAATGGGTTCAAATTGCAGCAAAGATGACTTAAGTTAGGCATTGTGAAAAAGCTTTCTAACAGGAAGAAAAATGGACAGGATTGTCTGAAGAGACACATTACAGACCCCATTGGAAGTCTTTAAAACCAAATTAAACAACTGTTCCTCTTGGGCAAAGGAAAGGAGTGGATGACCTTGGGAATTAAATGGACTATTATGACATTTTAGAGGAAAGTAGTCCACCTGGAAATTCAGCTACTGGTAAAGAGGCAAGTTGGAAAAAAAGAATGAAGTTTTCATTAATGCTTTTCTACATCTTACAAACTTTTCAAATCATCCTTTCAAGCTTCCTAAGATTTACTAGGTATGTCAGTATTAAAACATTAGAAGGTGACACAAAACCAACAAAATGTGAAGGGGAGGTGTTTATACGTTTCGGTACTGAACTGCACTTGGCAGCTCTGAGCCACTGACTTACCCAGGGGCACTTGGAGCAGTATTGCTCTCTGGAAAGCTCATCTCTTTCCAGATCATTCAAGTGAGGAAGGCAAATTTCCCTCCTGTCTTCCTCAGGGGGCCTGGCGCTGCCAAAGGTGGTTGAGAGAGTGCTATCGGGGCAATCCAGGAAGGAGAATTACACCTGCTCTAAATGGCGGCTGAGCACCGAGCCGAGTACGTAAGAGGGTGGAAGTGGGAAGAGACGATAAGAAGATTGCCAAGTTGGCCACTGCAGCCGAACACACACTGGCAAGCTTCCTTCCCTGCCTCTCCGCTGCGACCTCTCAATCACCCTTGGTACAGCCCTTGTAATGCTCTGCCAAATAGGATTACACTCCGGCAGAGGGACAATTTATACATTCCATAGGATTTGATGAAATAGCAATTGATAAGGACATGGCACAGTATTAACTGGAAAAAATCCATATATATTTGGGGCAGGGCGGGTGGCTGGGTGGGAAAAGGAGAGTTACACCCCCTGTTTGGTTGGTCTTAAGCCCAAGCAACCTGTGCCTGTGTGCAGGGAGTCCTCTCGCAAGCCTTGTGCTTGTTAGAATTTAATTGCTTGCTGATCGTGCTGCTGGCGAACTGGTGCAAATAGAGATGATCCCTCATTAATGCAGAAGCTTACATGAAACCAGCTCCAAGGAATATTTTCAGTAGTGTCTGAATACTCTCTGGTCCAAGTTTCCTTACACCAAAATGCCATTGTATTAACATACCTGACGGAAAAAAATCAGCAAGAAGTCTGTCTGGGAACTGTCTCCCCACCCTCTAGGTATTTGTAAAAGTAGGTCTGTGAGTTTGTCTTAGAAGGTATTTGTGACCTGGAACTGCGTGGAAATGCATTTGGAGACACATCGCCAGTCAAGAGGTCAGAGGGCCGACGGCCGCTATTAATTACCTTGCAGCTAGGCAAGAGCCGAAACACTACCCTTCGGCCTTGCTCAGCCAGAGAGAGCATAGCACAGCTGTAAACAGCTGTAAAGAGCTGTCAGGGAAGGAGAAACCTACACCTATCATTTGCTTTTTGCCTTGTGTGGATAAAAAAAAAAGGAAAGGAAAAAATCAACTCGCAGGAAGCCACGCGTGGATTACTTCTCTTCCTCTTCTGAAGCCAAAGACATGTCTTCTTTTGCACAAGATGCAAGCCGCATGTTGAGACACCTTGTGATTATAAACTCTTCTCAGCAAAATTACTGAGGGTCAAAGAATTTGGGGACTCATGGGATGATCTGATTGGCAGGACAATTAGGTACGGGCTGTGTTCTTTCATTTCTGCTGGAAACTTGGTGTAATTACAGCTCCTGTCTCTGGCCTGTGTGATGCCGGAGGTCAGATGAGGTGACCAGGATACTCCCTCCGGCCGTAAAAATCTATTAACCTCGCTTTACACCACGCATGGCTCAGGCGCACAGAAATTCAATACCTGTCCACCATCTGAAAGCTCTCTTGTCAAGGAGAAAGAAATAGAAGTACCGAGGTGAGCAGGGGTTCTCTCCAATTTTTCCATTGAAATTGCTGGAGAGAAGCTCCCAGGCAAAGGGTTTAGCTTCAAGACGCAGCTGGGTTTTGGAGGCTCTGCGGCAGGCGTCGCTGAGCTGGGAGCCGTGGCAGGAGCGGGCCCCACAGCTGGGGTGCACTGCAGAGCTGCTCAGCAAGCAGTGGACGTCGGTGAGAGCATCGGGCCACAGGGATTCCCATGCCCACTGAAGGTGCTGCTTTTCTTATTTAAAGGGGATGGAAAAGGAAAATCTGGTGGAAGCTTGCTACCCTTTCTTATAAAAGCAAAGCTCTTGAGCACAGGAAATTAGGCTGCCCCAGAAATGGGCCAGAAAATCACCATACTCCAGAGACTGTAATCTTTATTTTTGCACATATAGGGCATAAGAATTTTTTGAGTGAGGCTCCTACCTATTTATCAGCATTCTTAGGGGTTAGTTTTTGGAGAAAGCGGCTAGTGAGAGCTTCTAGTTAATTTGGTAATCTGCCTTACTGAGTGGGAGATTCATCTGCCTTAAGTTAGGTATCTGAAAGTAAAAATGTCCAAGCCTGAGCCAGCCAGCCTTTTACTTACTTTGTAATTGGTAGGAAAACCAGAAGAGAAGGCGAAGGCAGATCAGACTGCTCACCCGCCGGAGATGCCCGTTTCCCTGCATCGTCTATACAAGGAGCCTCGGGTGACCACTTCAGGCTTCAACACCTGACTTACAGGAATCCAAAGTTAGGTGAGATTCCCAGCAGCCATTAGAGTAAAACTGCAATGCTTTTCACAGATGAGGTAAATGGCATTAGAGAAAAAAAAATGCCACCTAATAATCAATCATTAGCTTGATTAGCTCCAAGCTATGAAGTCAGACAGTTCCAACTGGAGGCCAAATCCAGCCTGTGGGCTGATTCCATCTGGCTTAGCTCTGCTTCTGCCGTAGCTCCGTGGTGGGATGGGAGGCGATGGGGAGCAGCTGTTAGCGCCCTGGGTGAAGGCCAGCAGTTCCTAATGCCTCCTACCGTGCTTGTGCACAGCCAAACCCTCAGCCCGGGGAGGTGCTGTGTCCACATGGCTTGTGACGGGAGTCTCCAAACGGGCATCTGGGCTCCAGGAACACAAAACAAAGCTTGGACCACCCCGTGAATTAAGTCATTCTTCTTGGCCAGAAAGAGCCTTAGGAAAGTAAACATCTTGAAGATTGTATTGCACAGCCCTGCTTTCGAAAGCACAAATTAAGCGCTTGGATGTGCAGCCTGTGCTGAGAGGTAGCGTTTGTGCAGTTGGGGTTCATGCAATTCCCTTTGGAGGAATTTTCACAAAGAGAACAGGACTTTGTGTTTTCTGACATTTGCTTTAACTAAAAGGCATTGTGAGGACTTCTACAGAATACCAATTAGACTCACAGGTTAGCAAGCAAGAGCTATGTACTTCATGTTGGCTGAGGTCACTGCACAGCAGAAAAAAAAATCAGAGCTATTCACAAACAGCCTATCCCAGAGCTGCAAAGTCTGATTTCTCCACTTTAGCCAGACGAGGGTTGTTAGCAGAAGTGGCGTCTTTCCTTACACCGGCTGATCCAGTTAGGAAAGAGTAGACTAGCTCTTGGGCTGTGAGCAAGGTCTGAAACAGAACCTGGCAACCAGAAGAAGGGCTTCTGCTCCCAGGGGCTCTTCTGGGCTTTTCTTTCAGCTGCATCAGTCAGTCTAGGAAGAAATATCACCTCACTATAAATCGTGACTTACTTCTACCTCTGACAATCACAGCTACTGCAATGTTGCTCTTAATTCCTGCCACTATTCAACAATTGCATGGCTTAGGTCCCTCTTAAAATATCCTTGTGAAGTTTGGTGCTTTTTTGTTTGTAAACAGCTTCGTTTAAGCTTTACAGGTGCTGCCTGTTAACTCTAGGGCCGCTGGTGCCATAGGATGGGTTGTGCTCTTGGGTGACCAGGGAAAGCCCAGCCGCCCTGTGCTGGGCTCAAGGGAGAGCTGGGCACTCCAACAGGTCCTGGCAAGGCCCATAGGTGACGTATTACGGAGGCAAAGCAATCCTATATCCCAGAGAAACCTTTCCCTATCATTCCTCTGTCTTGAGAAAGCCGTAGAGCAAAGTGTACCCTGTGTGCTGAAGCTCCTTTCCTCCCGCGCTCCCACGCAGCAGACGCACCTGCCTGGTGGGGGACTGACCCTCACAGCACGAAGCGGCAGGACAAGAGGGATTCCCTGAGGCAGAGCCAGGACTCACTGAGACAGACACCACCACTGTGGGCTACGGGAGGGACAGATCATCCCCTAATGTTCCTGTTCCTGCCTGTATACAGCTTCTCCATCACCTAACTGCTCCAAAGGCCACCCCTTTCTGGCTGATTACAAGGTTAAACTTCTGGAGCAGGAGGCTTGCTTGGGCTGCCTAGTCTCATAGCATCGGGGTGGGAGGAGAGAGATGAGTGAGCTCATTTCCCTTGAAGCTCAGCTGGAGTTCAGTTCATTCATGAACAGCCCCGGAGGTATGTCCTCCTGGTGTCTTGGGACTATTTTCAGAGTGAGCCAGCAAAAACATGCATGAGGAGGAGCACATTGTAATGTTATAGCACAGTGGTGTGGAGCATGAAAAACCTACCTTTCATATGGCAGTAATGCGCAGTGTTTAACAAAAATATATAAAGTAAAGCCAGGGTAAATGGAAACTATTTACTCTCAATTTTTACTCATGTTACTTCTAATTCAGCAGACAGGTTTACTTGCTGTCTCTCTCTGGTATGAAACAAAGGGAACATCTTTAATAACAATACAGCCATACACACCAAAATTCAGCCACCTACACAGCTTTAATCAGAACATCTTTCACTGCTCATAAGGGGAATTTATCCAAGTAGCAGCTTTTGAATTGACCATGCTAGTGTTTCTGGGATAAGATCTCCATCATTTCTTGGCATTTGTCTCCATCTCTCACATTAACCTTCCTCTGATTTGTCTCTCCTAAATGCCAGCTAACCAGGGTCAGAGGGACCAACAGCATGGCCAGGAGGCCCTTGAGGTAGTGCAGTTCTTTCCTCATTACCTGGCTTGGCACACGCGCATCAGGCAATGCTTATGTGGCAGCTGAGACTGAAGCCCCTGAAGAGTCCCCCAGTTAATCTGTCCCTTGAACAGAAGAACAGTGAAAAATGTCATTCTTCTTGATGGATGTAGTCCTCTCACAGCTGATCTAAGTCCCAGTCCTGTAACTACTCTCCTGTGTGTATCATCACTCTCTTGAACATTTCTATTGCTCTACACCATAATCATGTAGGCAATGTCTGTGCTGCAAACAAAAGAGGATTAGGTACCAACGCCTGGCCCTAAAGCCAATTGGGTACAGATCCTATACAAATATACAGTTCCCATCCTGAAAGTCTATTTACCTTCAGTTCACACAAGCCGAGGGAGAGGGTAGCTGCTGTCTTTTTTAAATTTTAGTCCACGTGGTCCTTAGCCTAAGTAAATTGTTTGAAGAAATAGTTGCTCTACTCAGGTTGATATGAGGCATAGTGTATAGGTGTAGCACATAGTATCAAACTTCTCATTGAACTCATTATTTAAAGAACAGCTTTCAATGCTAGGAAGAGTTCATCGTCAATTAATGATAGTGCTGTCTCAAAACAATATTTGGAAAGTACATGCAGACCCATGCACATGCATGCACACACCGCCTGGTTCATGACCCGCTCTTTCTTAAGTTCTCCAGGTACTACATGCAAAGTGGAATCCTTATTTCTTTAAATAACTCATTTCTTCCTCTTTCAATGAACTCACTCATGCTCTTTGAACTTCAAGGTAGAAAAATCAAAGGCAGTCACTGTGTCTCTTAGGATTTCTTGACCTACTTTGTACTGATCAGTTCTCATCTGCTACAGAAATGTGGAAACTGTGTCAGAAGGATTTACACAATAAGCTGTCAAGAATGTTTCTTCTTTTAACTTTATGCATTTCAAGGAAAGGAACCTGAAAGGAATATGCACAAACTTTAGGTACAATTGTAGGAAAAGTGTCTGTGCCAACAGATAATGTAAAAGATACCTCTGTGGGCTCAAAAGGCTACTTGAATGAGTTGTCAAGTATAATTCAGAAAAGTGTCTCTAAATTCTTTCATGTTGGCAGTAAAATCAGAACTACTGCAGAGTGATTTTGTTGGCAGAGAAAGAGGAAATTTGAAAACTTGGGGGAGGGGGGGAAAGAAAAATATTTTCCCATTTGAAGAAAAAATTCCACTAATCAGTCATCGCTCAATGGCATGAGATAAACACTCACAAGAAAAAGTAATGCTACATTATGAACATAGGACTTAATATTTTAACAATTTTGGCAAATAATCGGAGGTCTGGTTAGGTAACGGTTAAACCACCGCTCAATCTGGCAAATGCCCATTAAATCAGCAGTCCAAGACACTGCTATGCAGAATCGGGACAAATTAGGTTTCTTTGTGAGAGCGCCTTTGAATTCCCCCCAAAACAATGAAGGAAAACTAGTTACCTTTACAGCCTTGTTCTGTCCTGCCTCCTCACCCTCCTCCCTGTGACTTCCTTACCAATGGGGATTTCTCCCTCCTGGCAGGATCATATGTAGGACCATATCTAGGAAAGCAACAAGATATGAAGTGACAGTCTTACAGCTTGGGCATGGTGAATGAACAACCTTCTGAAGAAGTGGCACCTTGCAAGAGCGAGAAAGGGTTTTGCTCAGTGTCATTAGGGGTCAGCCTCATGGTTGTCACTGTGCGCCCAGACACAAGTTGGTCACATCAGGCAGTGCTGGTCACTCCTGTAAGGCTTGCGCCGTTCTGTGCTAAAACGTATAACAAACAACATGCAGTGCATTTGTTGCTTGGAAATGCCCTTGCTGCTGGTAGCAAGCACCTCTCTACATGGGTAGCAATGCACGTGTGTTGAATACCACCATTAAAACACCACCAGCGTTTTTGAATACAAAGAATTTCATTTTTGACACGTCCATTAAGAGGTTCAGTATCTTTTTGTGCCAGTATCTCTGTGGCCACAGGTGTGGGTGTGTGTATTCATATATGCACATGGAAGTGTCTGCTTTTTCACAAGCCTTGGAAACTGGACACCTGTATCTCTATGTCTAACTTAAGCGCTTTGTGGGGACAAAAGCAAGGCAAGCCTGCATCATTACTGTAATCCATCCAGTACCTTTCCACTGAGCACTGCCAGAAAAATGCATGCGGTTCAAGGGCAGAGCTTTTCTCAGAGTATACGGGAGAAAGTCTGCCTGTAAGAGAAAAACTGACTTAAAGGATGTTGGATCCTTCAGTGACAATCAACCTAAAGCTACAGCGGCAGCAGCGTTGGCAGCAGCGGCAGCTATGGCTCAAGCATTGGAACAGGCTGCCCAGGGAAGTGGTTGAGTCACCATCCCTGGAGGTATTTAAAAGACATTTGGATGAGGTGCTTAGGGACATGGTATAGTGGTGGTCTTGGCAGTGTTAGGTTTACGGTTGGACTCGATGATCTTAAAGGTCTTTTCCAACCTATACGATTCTGTGATTCTGTGATTCTGTGATTGTCAGACGAGTAAGTGGCACCAAATGCAACACTGATCTCACATTGCTCCTTTAAAAGAAGAGTGACCTGTCCTGAACACAGAAGGATTTAATTGCCCCATGTTCCCTGCACCGCATGGCAATTTGTCAGCGGGTTCTCTGAACAGCTTGGTTTAGCACCACTGCACAGGAGTTGCCCCATGAGAGAGCATGGGTTTGCTGTGTCCAGAGCTCGTAGCACGTTTGCTTCAGGCTACCTTCTCATGCTCTCCTCAGCCCCACACCTCCTGCCCCCATAGCCGCTACTGGGGCTCAGTTTGGATCTTGCTCCTTTCTGCAATGTTTTCCTCCAACGTGGAGGTGGTGTGCAGGGATGAGAGGGACTATGCTGTGTCCCCTGAGGCTGTTTGCTGTGAGCTCCTTCAGGCCGTCGGAGCTGGACCCCATGCTAGGAAAGGAGGTATGTGACCCAGGCTGACCTTCCTCCCAGCCGGCACCATGCCCTCCCCTCCCCTGCAGCCAGTCTGCTCCGCCGCCTCCCGGGAAGACCACGAGCCGCTTCTCTGGAAGAAAAATGGATGTGATAGGCAACTTCCATTTAAAGCCTGCTTGTGGGAACGCTTCTCATCAGCACGATGTTGTAAATACAGGCAGACATGTTCCCGTGCATGCAGACGAATGCATCACCGCTGCGTTGTTCTGAGCACAGCTATTAAAATAAGAGAGGTTTGATATATATTCCCCACCATACACTAAACCTACAGCCCGCTAGAGCCATCTCCTCTCCATTTTGTGTGTGTACCAGCAGTAACCAGGTAACAGTAAACTGATTTACATTCCGGAGCGATTATCCGCAGTGATGCACTCCATTAAATGGGCGGACGGTGGCTTACTTTTCATAATCCATGGTGACATACTGGAAATGAAAGTGACAAAAATTATAGATAGCTCTTTGACTGAAGACAAGAAAGAAAAGGCATGGAGGAAAGAGAGAGGCCCAGGGGCTTGCTCCTGCAAAATGCCAAGCGAGGCTGCGATGTGCTGAGTATCCCCATTTCCACTTGAGGGCTGTGAAGGGAGGGTACTTAACCCCTCCGAGGAGTGCAGGATGGAGCTCCCATTTGGGAAGTAAACATCAGTTTCTTTGCAAATATCATTTTCTGCAGTTCAAAGAACGTTAAGCCAAGTGCAACCTTTGAATTTGCTATTTTTCAAGTACTTTTCTATTTTTTATGAAGGAACATCTACGAATGTGTGTATGCCAGTGGGTATTTGAGGATTTAGCTCAACACAGGTTTAGTTTGAAAAACAAGCCATTACTGATCCAAAGATCATGAAGGCAAGTAATGAAGACTGAGATGGATGGAACGAATAGAAATTGCTGAAAAGAATCTCAGATGCCTGAAATTTGTATTAGGCTGCAATTTTTTTAAGCCATAGGACACTTGAATAGAGATAAACACTCAAACTGGGTCAGCTCACAAGCATTCAACAATTCCACATCTTTCCTCGATGGCTGCTTCTTGGGTCACAGAGTCTAACGCTGCACAGTTAAATAAATAAATCGGGCCATAGTTTGTGTCTCCATGTTTCTGAGGTCAATTGTGGGCACTCTGGGGCCTTTGGGGTTTCTGGAAGAGCCATGGTTGAATCCAGGGATACTTGAAAAATTGTTTTACTCAAAATTAGCACCCTAAAAAAAGACATAAATCAGCCACATGTCAAGACAGCCTTTAAAATCAGAAACATAAAAATAAATCCCTACAGACTTGCCTTAAAAGATAGCTCCAAACTCAACAGCTCTGAAGTCTAATAAATGCAATATAAACATCTTTTGAGCAAAACATACTGGTGAAAAGAATGTTTATTGTGTTACAAAAATCAATGCAATCTGCAGGGACTGAATCAAATAGCTGTACAGTCTACCCCGTGATTCATTTTGCTTTCATGAGTAAGGGATGCTAGGATGAAATGGAATATACATGTAGCTGGAATGGTTGGAATATACATGGTGAGAAAATATAATCACTTTTTTCCTTGGAATCTGACAGTGACATATGTTTTTCGTTGCTTTCATTAATATATCAAAATGTTACTGTCACGTGGTGAAAACCTCTAATTCATGAAAATGCAGATGAGATGCCACAACCCTTAAATGAACAGGAAACCTTTCATTTAGGTACAATTCTGAAATACTACCATCAGCCAGTCTTCTGCTGGCATGCAGGATTTGCTATCATCATTCACACATATATTTTCGTGTGAGTTAGACTTGCAGCTCATATTTTCAAAGTATTTGTGTCAGTCTCTGGGCTCCTTTGCTTTAAATTAAATATATAACTGCATGAAAAAAGATTGGCAGTGTCACCAGCAGCATCTCTTTACTCTAAAGTGGAGATGAGTCAAGCAGAAATTAAATTATAATCAAGTAATACCTATCTTACATGCAACTATCAGCCCCTTACTTGACAGGACTGAGGCAGATAAATACTTTTTTTCAGTGTTTTGAACGTCAATTGTTTGAGCTCATAATATGAGAAATGTTTTGTAGGGGACGTTCTTGCCCCACATGCTATATTCCTGCTAAAGTTATGTCTACGGGAGAAAGCAAGCAAGTCCTGAGAGTGCTCTGAGCATCCTTGGAGCTGCATGAGTTTAGTGCTTAGTTCAATATCCCCCAAGACACAGCAGAGCCGAACGGTTCACACTTGGTGCCAGGCTGGCTACGGCCACTCCAATTTTGATTCACAACACCACACATCTGGCTGCTCTACAGCGTGGCAAAGCAAGACTGCTTCTGCCTACAAAGTGCCATGGACATCCTAGTCAACATCTCCCAGCTCTTAAACAAATAAAGTGCACATGCATGGAGATGAGAGGACGAGGGGTCATGGTCACGGCGCTGGACTGAATCTGCATTTTTCTGTGCAGCCTTGAGCTAGTCATTCCTTTTACTCCCATCTTAACTCCTCATCTGAAAAACTGGGATAAAGGTACTGACTTTTAATTAGTACAAGGATGACTTCGTAAAGAGACATGTTGGGTTTGCGCACTAGGGTGATGAGGGGCCATACAAGTACCAAGCCAGAGGAAGCAAAACAGAAAGGTTGAAATGTTAAATAATATAGCGCAATAACAGTGCTTTTATTTATTTTTTCTAACTAGGAGAATTTCCAAAAGGACAGTAAAGCGATGGCAATCAGCTCATCACATCACAGCCCGTCACAGCCCTCCTCTCCTGTGCTGTCACTGCGCACCCACTGAATGAACAGGCAAACCCAACCTCATTTCAGCTCGGGACACGGGCTGTCAGTCACTTCTGACAACAAGCATTTGGTGCCCATTTTTAGCAGGATTTTAACAGATCAATCTTTATCTGATGGTTCAAAGAAGCAGTTCCATCTGCGTGCAGCTTGGTACTTGCAAACGCTGCGCTTGATCTTTAAACGTATCATTGTTCTGAGTCACCGGCTGCTTCTGTTTTAATATAGGTGATCTGATTCACCAAAGTGAGTTAATAATATAACTGGGGAAAATTAAGTTCCTATTTCTATGAAAGCATAAATGTTATCTGAAACGGTGACATTTACGATTCGCTGAAAAATATGATTTGTTTTATATGCAGTTGTTGAGCTGCCAGGAGCTTTTTTTATTTCTAGCAATTTAAGCTTCTCTGTAAAGTAGATGATTTAAGACAGGCAGAAGATGCCTTTTCCTCACTGATCCATTATGTCTGCCTTTTCCCTTTACTCTTGGTCTGCAGCAGGCGAAGCAGCAGCACTGGTTAGAAATCACTGGATAAATGTACACAGCTCATTTTTCTTTGTAATATGAGGGAGGGAGAAGAAAACCTTATAAAACACAGAGCCATTAAAAAAAAAAGAGACAATTCTATCATGATGGATAACACTTACACAATTAAATAAAAATACACTTGCAATACCAAAGAGCAGAGCACATTTCATTTTTATCTGCAGTGTCACTCTCCTAATGGTTTCTGTCAGAAAACCTAAACAAAACAAATCTGTGAAGCAGACAAAGTCTCAGGTTTCAGGGATGCAGAGCTCTGCCAGGTAGATTGGAAAAGTAGGTCAGTGGGTCATTAATGCAAACCTGACGGGAAAGAAACCCCGACCCGCTGAAAAGGAAGAGGTTTAGCACATTCGTCCATTCGACACACTCCGTGCATATCATTTCCTCTAAATAGGCATTGCAGTTCAAGCACTGCAAGCCAAAATGCAGATCTGAGAACATCTCAGAGACTGAAATACCTTCACCCTCTCATATTGTGCCGACCTCACAAATCGCATTACATAGATGGTGGGGTTTTCACTCTCGAAGAGCAACATATATTACAATTTCTGTGTGCCTAAGTACACTGCAAATCATTTTCAGAAACCTCTATGGCCTTATTTCTATTACTGACCAAGTCACTTAACCCTTAAAATGTTTGTCATCTTTCTATGTCCTCTTAAAAGCCCAAAGTATTTTTGACATTTCATTTTCCAGGAAGACGCGATAGATGCAACGTTGGGAATTTCCACCTGCAGCCTTGTGCCTTTAGCTACTTTGCAGCTTTCCCTTTATACACAGCGAGGGACATGTGGCAGGGAGGGAAAACGAGTCCCATTCCCTTGGGCATGGGGGGAAGACGCCATCCTGAGCTTCCCCCGTGCCCCACAGGCACCTCTTGCTGCATAGCCCCTTCTGCAGCCCTGCATCGCTGCCTGCTGGGTCCCCTCCGCGCTCACACTCGCCTCGTCCAGGCCGCTCTCCAGTGGAGAGCTACCACTGGCAACCTTCGCCTTCTGGCTTTCTGAATCTTTTTCTTTATGCTTAGTTTACCTCTCTTGGTATAGACCTGCTTAGGTTTTTTGGTTGTTGTAAGACTAAGTCAAGCAAATCTGGGTTTTTTACGCATTCTTCTCTTCTGATCAAGGAATCAAGCAGTTGGATGGTTTTTCCTTTTTTTTTTTTTCCCAATTGTTTAACTTAATCAGAGTTTCTTGTTTTGTACTACTTTAGTTTGGCACCAAGTTTTTCATCTCTCTTTTTTTTTTTTTTGCTTCAGAGTTTTGGTTTTCCCCTCCTTGAAAAGCCTTTTCAGGAAATCCAGAGCCAGTGGTTAAGAAATCTGCTGCAGCTTGGAAATCCTTCATGATACATTAGTTCTAGGAAACATCTCACAAACAAAATAGTCCTTTGGTGGGTAGAGCCATTCAAAAAATCCATGTAAGCAAGAACAGAAATCCGGTGTTAAGATTTCTTATTTCTCTCCCATACAATAATTTCCTTGCACTTGTTCAACTTTTCTTTTGGCTGGCCTTATATCTTTTCTGAGCCACTTGGAAAACCTGAATGCAGACATGGCATCATAAAAAAAATGGAAGACAGACACATCCCGTATACTCTCCTGCCTGGTTTAGCTCAAACTTTTCTGAAATGACAAGTAAGATAATCAACCAAATGGTGCGTGCAGCAACAGCAGATAACCGTGTACATTACAGCAGTGTAGCACATCTCTACTCAATACCAAGGTGGTTCTGGTTGCCTGCTAAGATTACGGACCCAAATGTCTTGGTCCTGGCCAGGACAACTTGTGATCCTTTGAAGGCTGAAATAATTCGCCTGGCACAGACAGCAGGTCTACAGCAGAAGGAGGAACGGGCACCGAGCCTCTTGGTTCCCATGCACGGTCCTCACCACTGGATTGCATAGCGTATAATTGGTTTTGCGTGTCTTGAAAGAGGTGTACAATAAACTAGTAGATACCTACAGGTTGTAGATGCTGATTTAAATCAAAATGATTTAAGCAATTTTTTAAAATTATGATTTCAATCATTAACAAAAAATGGCTAATCCTTGTTTGCCGCTTGTTTTAAATTTGTATTTCTAGAATATTTCCCCGCACAGAGGCTCATGCTCAATAATTGATGTGAATTTATATTTATTTTTGCAAGACTAGAAGGTAAACAATATCCACATGAATTTATCTGTGGAGTTATGGTTTACAAACATTTATTCAGATCCTTAATTTGTAAGTTACTTAATTTTGAAATGCCAGACAAAGCATCTCTTATTTATTAGATGATACTTCCTTCTTACAATTTGAATGAAAATGGAATTAATTAAAATATGTGAAATCCACACTTTGTTATTGTTTGAATTATCTCAGTAATGCTAACTTAGATGTGCTGGATGCAAGGGACAAAGTGAATGTGCCATAGAACTTTACGCAACTAAACAGTTTTATTAAACAAAGGAGGTAACATTTCTATTTCTCTAATTAAATTGGTTATTTACAGACACCTGTCTTTTGATTATCTTAGAACTAGTAGTTTTCATCCTCTCACATTATTTTTTACTCACAGATCTGAGGATGAAAACTAGTTTTTTTAGTTTTTTTAAGCAAGTACTTGGTTTTCAATTTAAATGATCTAGTCCTTGACCAGAGCTACTTGAAAAAAATGTAAAGTAGAAAATGTTCCATTTGTACTTACAGTAGAAGTTACCTCTGATTAAAAAAACGATTTGTCATTGTAGCAAAGCCTACTTCCAAGTTTTACTGAATAACTTTCCTTAGTTGTAGGATGGTTTTCTTTAAAACTGTGGCTGCAAACATATACTGCTTGTTACTTTTAATGTAGTTTATCTTATTCTAATATATGATAATAAATTTAGACAACACTTCCCTTGCGTTGTCATATTTTGCATTTTAGTTTTAAAATACTATTGTTTTAAAGAGAAAAAGAAGATTTAATTTCAACTGTAATATCCAGCTTTTTAATGAAAAGTTTAACAGACTTTTCGCTAATCAGCAGAGCAAGGTGATTACACCAACAAAACAAATTTAGCAGCATTACTGTTGCCATATATGTCAACTTATTTTATGCAGTAATAACTTGAAAGCATAATTTTATTAATTACCTCTCTAGCAGTTGAAAGTGCTTCAGACATATTCTGTTGATGAAGGGACATACTACGAGTGCAGTCTAATTTCTACTCAAACCCTGTGTTTAAGTCCTTGTGGAAATCGAATAAAACAAAGTATTTGCTGAGTGTTTTGTTAAATTGAGAGCCAGAAGAGGGATGCCCACCAATTTAAAGAGATTAAGGATCACTCCAGAAAGTCTAAGTATTTATCTGACATCTCCAAGTAACATGAAAATAGAAGTTGGGTGCAGTCAAACAAAAATTAAAGCCTCGTTTTAACTAACAGGTCACGACGCAAAGTAATAGCGATGTAAGAACGATCTGCACTGAGGCGCTGCTATTGAAGTTGTCATCTCGGCCTTAAAGGTCATCCTGGACTGCAGATGCAAATCCACTCTTTGAGTGCCATGCACAGATAGGCAGGGGCTCAGAGGGATTTTTACGGTAGACAAGCTCCAGGTTGTCATCCTGCCCCCAGGTACCCACCCAGAGACCATCTCCTCTATTGCTCCCCATCTGGGGACTCTTGAGGACAGACCCACATGGGGTGAAAATGGTCCAGTCCTGATGAAGCCAACAGTGATTTAGCACTCAGAACAGTGAAGCCAACCTGTCCCTTAACTCGGTGCATACCCTACTGGGGAGCCAGCAAGTGTGGGTTATACAGGGGGAATTATCTTTGAAATGGATTTCTAAAACAATGCGTTTAACATATGAAAGCCTGGGAATCCGAAATGAAAGTTTTTACATACTTGGCATTCATTTGTAAGTTGGCAGTGACAGCTTTCATCCTACAGAAAACATTTTTTATCTCATGAAAGTTGAAAATAGCTTTGTGCAATACTGGTGCCTCTTGCTAAGATGGGGCTTTTCATCCATGACCTACTTTGCTTTCTGCACAGTATACCTAATGAGTAATAATGACTTCGGAAAGGGCAGCGCTAGAGAAGAAGTTGAAGTAACGCCTTAAGATGCTGTCTGTGAAAACATCAAACAGAATATTTTTCATCAGGCTGAATAAAGGAATCTGGTTAAAGTACACACAAGTTTAAGAATTAAACAACACTTGGCTGATGGGTGAAGGCTGTTGCGGCGTGGGGCCGGTGGTCGTGCTGCGGCAGCGCGGCGGTGGTGCTGTCACACGCCCCGGGGGACCGTGCGGCGCACAAGCATCCCTGCGAGCACCCGCAGCACCCGCTGGCAGAGCGACGTGGGATTTGGATGCTGCTGATGTGCCTTGGTGGCAAGCGGGGCACCCGTGAGACCCTGCGTCCCGCAGCCCTTCGGGTCGGGGAGAGACCTGGGGGAGCGAAGGCAGTGGCTTGAGCAGGTGGGAGGTGGAGCTGGGAGCCACAGAAGATAGGGGCACAAAGCTCCATCCCCACTTGCAGAGCTGCTCGGCCTTTTACCTGCCAGTCACTCATCAGTGTGCCCCAGTCCCCATCTAAATTAGCCCATCTGCTCTGCTGCAGCCCTCCTTTACCCTCCACCACCCTCCAGCTGAGAGCCAGAGCTGTGTGATACCCACCTCCCTCGTTCCTCAGCGGTGGAGCCAACGCACAGGTCCTGCTTCTCCAGCCCTTGTTGAGTTCCTGGGTCTCCCTCCCTTCGCAACCCCCCAGCCCACAAGCCACCCCCTCCCACTCGTGGAGGGTAAAGCTCTGCCCCTCTCACCCTCCCCGCCCCATTTGTCCTCCAGCACCCTAGATAATGTTTAGTTTCATTGCAGAAATCTTGGTTAGACAAAAAAGGTAAAATCTTACTTTTATTATTATTACTATTATCATTCTCCTTGTTGTTTTAGATTGGAGTACTTTGATTTTGCTGCACTGGAAAAAATATGCTTTTTTCTTCTTGGGCGACTGAAACTTTGTTAGATCGCAAAAGTAATTTATTTTGTTCTTCTCAGGTGAGCTGAGAATACTCTTGGCAGCAAGAGTATTCCTTGTGAAACAGTGTAAAAGGAAAAGGATTTTATATATAAAAAAATCCATGCAAGTCTCCATTTCAAAAATCCATGCAAGCCACAACGTTGCATCATTTTTCTTCCTTTCTGTCAGCAGATGCCTATGAGTTTTCACATCAGGCCAACTTTGAATTGTATTTTGCTTCTTTGCCCATGGAGCATAATCAGAAACCTGGGGAGATTTCATGAAAAGCACAAAATGCCTCCCTGAACAACAAGGAGTAAATAAAGCAGGCCAAATGCCAGGCAGTTGAGAGGAGAGATGAGCTGCAGAAGGAAGATGAGTTGTGAGTTTGCTGTTGGCAGGGAAGGAGAGGACACGGAGGGGAGTTGTGGCCTCCTCAGACTCTGACCCTGCCTTTGCAAAGAGCTTCCCACTCCAGGTGCAGCTCAAGGCAAAGGTTGATCTGGAGGATTCAACATAGAGATGATCAGCAGGTCCAGACTTGAGAATTAATTCAATCCCATACCAATTTGTATAAATGGGTCCTGAGGAAAACTGAAAGCCATGAAAGCCATGTGAAGCTGAGAACAACAGCTGAATTCCCACACAATACATCTAGCAGTATAAAGGAGTGGTATAAAGGATACTGGTTTTCTCAATGTTCACAGTAGCTGCAAGGCCCCTTTATAATGTTGACATGAGCTGAAGGGGTGTTTGTTTAAGTGAAAACCATATCCAGTGTTTTAAGTAGGTCAAGTTCAAAGCCTAGTCAATATTTGAAAAATCTGTGCAAGTTAAGGAGGCAATGAGAAAAATTAGCATGTGAGCCCACTAGAGCTTTTCTTCCCAACTGTACTTTGCATGGGGAAAATGAGGACAGGACACAATGAATCGGTATTTGTGTCCCAAATACCCAACTCCTTCTCTGATTTTCCATAGGAAAAAAAGGAAAGAATTCAGAAACTCTTTTTCTGAGCTCTTACTTGATCATCCTTTTTTCTAAATTGGGAAATGGAAACTTTGATTTCCCATCGTAACTTTGCCAGAAAAATCAAGAGCTAAAAGTGAGTTTTATTTAACCTAATTCCCAAACTTTTACCGTACATCCTAATTACAATATATTGCTGTGACTTGCAAAAACTGGTTACCAGATATATGCACCACAAAATATAGACTATGGATGACAGGAGAAGCCTTTCAAACCAATAACTAAAACTGTTCCTTCATTTACAAAAAGCTGCAATGGAAGAATGATCTAAGTGATGTGGGGGATGGCAGGGCAGGGAAGGAAGGGAAGAGAGGAAGGACAGCTCATGCCAGCTCAGGCTGGTGACATTTAGGCATAGTTTCCCTTACGTTCCTCTTTAGCCAGTGAACTTCCAGAGAGCAGCTCACAGCAGATGCTGTGAGTCATTTTTTGGCAGAGCCTCTGGATCAACTACATTGGTATTTCAGTTCAGATCAGGAGTGCACTTTAGGAGGGACTATCCTGATTGTCCCCACTAACAACACTGGTTTTCACGGCAGAGCAGCTCTTGGCTTCCTTCCAGGTGAAACCAAGCTGGAGGAGGCACTTTGGGGGGGCACCCAAAGTGCTACAGCCATGAGTGCGTGCATGCTCAGCATGCAGGACTGACAAGGCCTAGTCTGAGATAAAATGTGTATAATGTGGAGATGTGGGCCTCAACCCTGACTGTTTTGCTCTGTAGACACACGTCTGTGGGTCCACACTACTTTTTACCATAGGCACAGCTTCTGCCTCTGGACATGCTGAGAGCCTAAGGAGCACCTGGGTCAAGCAGTTGAGTTCAATACCCAAAGGTAGCTGGTGTGAACATCCCTCAGTGCAACTTCCAGCTGCAGCTGCTCTAAAAGCCAATATCATCCCTGAGATGCCCTCCAGGACGCCCTCAGAAGGACATGCTGCTGCAGGGACGTGTCTCAGCATGCAAGCTGAGACTGCGCGTGAGCTCAGCCATGTTCAAGAGGTGTATCAGGAGCCGCAAACGCTTTCACACCTTGGTCACCATTTAAGCTTTGATTTGATGTACAGTCACAGCTGCGGGCTGTCTTTAAGACAATTTGCCGGAAATTAATTTATGGAGTCAGTGCAAGAACTTGTGGGTTAGTCTCCTCATGATAGCCAAGTGTGTTTCCATGATGCATCCAGGTGCAAAACTCTTGCTGAGAGGGAGTAACCAAGGGCCTTGGTCAGGAAGGGTTTCTGAAGCAGGTTCATGATTTTCAGACCAGCTGATGGAGAGGAAGATGGAAAGGAAGCAAGATACCAGGTGGAAAGACAGCACAGTTATTGCCTGGGTGCTGTTTTGCAAAGCTACACGAAATCTGGATTCTGTGAGGCTAAATGACAAAATTTCCATTGATGTTAGTGGGGCCAGAATCTGATCCTTGTGAGTCTGGGATCGTTAGCTCAGAGCTTTTCATCAGTATTTGATCCAAGTGAACCAGCGGACTGAAAACTGAAACCAGACTGCAGTAGAATTCTACATTTCTGCAAGCAGAGAGTCAAAAAAATGAACATAAAAGTCAAACAATATTTATTTCTTTCAAATTTTCTTTATTTTATTCTTACAAGAACATAATAGGGCTTGGCTACGCATTTCTGTGTTCAGTTGTAATTCTAGCTGTGATACCAACTTTATATCCGAGTTTAGCCAAGAAAATGAACCAGCCACAAATTGGAACAGCAGTTTTAAGCTAATGCTATTGGTTATGTTTCTAAAAATACTTCAGATATGCGACATGTTAAATAGTATTTTGTTAAGTTAAACACTTGCAACTCTAAAGAGAGAGTAATACAGAGGCATACATTATTTCTCCTATATTTTATATTAACTTTAGAGACATAAGCATTTTGTCAGTGCCACAGCACAAACAATGAGTTATAGTAAAAGCAGGGACAATAGCGACAGTCTTTATATAAGTCTGAGACACATTTCCTTCTTTTGAAAGAAAAACATGGTGTCAGTACAGTTAGATAATTGCACTGTTGTAGAAAGTTCACTGTAGTTTTCCACACACAAATACACAGAAATTCTCTAAGAGAAGAAGTGAATACTAACAAATTGTCTTAGCTGCCTCATACTAATTCCCAGGCAACACTGATGTGCTTCAGTTTTACACTTCACTAAGGATAAACAATGTGGCAAAACATTAAAAGTTATGCAAACATGGTTTCAGGATCCTATCTATGAGAGCCTTTTGAAAACAGTATTTTTTTCTTACCTAATGCCCTCACAAGAGTAAATTTCTCATTACATTTCTGCCAACTGGAGAATTCCAGTCAAGTGAGAAGAAATAATGAGCAACATTACAGCGACCAGAGAAAAGAATATATGAGAAATGCAAAGTATTTCCTGCTACCCATGCTGCATAAATATACACCTTCCAGGGAGAAGAGAGAAAAGGTAGTAAGGATATTGCTCTGCACACACCTACCCCAACCCACAGCCGAGATATAAAGTCTTGTTTGTATACACGGCTGCCTGTTGCTTGTAAGCCACTCTGGGATGGTGATGGTAACATCATGTATCTTCACTGCTTGTTAAATGAAAAAGAGGGCCTGAAGCCAACAAGAAACCTTTGGCCTCATGAGAACGTGAGTGTTTGAGTGGTCTGTCTCCTTCTCTGAAGGCGGTAGTGTCCTGTGAGCTATCCTTACCTTTGGAGGACCTATAAGCCAGCCCCAAACATCTCAGAGCTGCTGAACGCAAGCAGGGTATCACCTCTTATGCTATTTTCCCTATCAGGTAAAACTTCTGCATTTATTTTTGTGCTTGAAAGAAGTCTACAGATCACGTGGTCTTTCCCATGCCATAGAAAAGGAGTGTCCTACCTGCCTTCAGAGATACGCTCCCAGTGCTCCAGTCTGAAACACTTCTAGGACTGATCCATTTAGGCTCCAAAGCTTTGGGTACACGCTGAATCAGACATGAATTTGACACTGCTGAAGCTATTTAAGTTATCCATACAGTATGAGCAGTGTGTGTATGCTCATACTTTCATTGCAAAATTCCTTGATTCTTAGTGTGATTACTACATATGAATATTTGGCCTACATTTACTAAAACAGCCCTTGGGTCTGGAGAAACTTTTACATTTGTCTGAGTTTTATCCTCAGGCTGAAATGTATTATCCCAGGTAGTTTTGACCAAAGAATGACCCAAGAAACCAGTCAGATCACAACTTTGCTTGAGTTTTGAGCAGTTCAGAGAAGGTCTTATAAGAAGAGGAGTCTGAAAGGCACATTAAGCAGTATCAATTGGACTCAGATTGGCAAAGTCAGGTCAAATTGAACTGCTGCTGTAAGATTTTGGTTCCAAAACTCAGATGTGGGAAAAGAGGACATTAAAATGGAGTTGAATAGTCAATAAAAACCCAATCAGGATTTTTTTTTCCACTTAGCACATGGGTTTTATTCAGAATACTTCTTGCAGCCAGTTTGACAGTGTACCAGTGCAGAACTAACACTGTCAGAGCCAACTACGTGTACTGCAGCATAGAACAAAGTAAGGCACTACTGTGAGAAAGTTTGCCTCAAGGCTGTATTTCTAATAGACATTAAGGCCATAAGATGGAAACAAAAATCTATGAAACAAACATTAAAGAGATGCAGTCACACGAGTTAAAAAATTAAACTGAGGGCAATATTTTCAGTGCAAGCAAGGGAGAATACCAAATATACTGCACTGTGTCACGTTTCTGGTGATCGTTAGCTTTAGCTACTAGTCTGAGTTAGCTCTGAAATCTTTCTGTGAGTTCATTTTTCTAAAGCCACCCTTCTCTCCCCTCTCCATTGCAGGTAAGAGCTTCTTGATTTGCTCTTCCCTCCCTTCCCTTCTCACCCTTCCCCTCATGTCCATAGGGGAGCAGGCTTCATCACTTTGGCTGCTTGCAGAATGGCTAGTTTATGGTGGTGACATTATGCTTTTCGGCTTAGAGGATGAAGTCCCTGCCCCAAGGAGCTGCCAGAGTGTGGAAACGCAATGTGGGTATTCACTGGAGAGAGAAGGAAAGCCGTGTGAATGTGCGCAAAGGGGAAGGGAGAAGAGGAAAGCTCCCCAGGGCCCAGCTCATAGGGCTGTATATTGGTAGGACAGATGTTTATTTCTTTCCTCTTCTTTCTCTCTCACACACACAAACACGCTCATTTAATGATTGCAGGCAAACACAAACATAGTCTTTCTTGTAGGGCCAAATAGAAAGAAGAGGCTGATTATGAGGATGCTATTGCTATACCTTCGGCTTATAGCAGAGGGAATACTGAAAGCTGCTGGAAAAATAAATTGCTTTTTTGCATCAAAGTTCCCTTATATTAAAAATGTCCCACTGTGCGAATTCCTCTGTGAAAAGAAAGCAAGAAGGACTGAGGTTGGAATTAGCTCTGGTAAACTGTAAAGAACTGAGGCTTTCCAGAATTCAAGTGCTGAGACGGATGGCAGAGTGAGAAGGATTACATTTAAAAAAAAAAAAAAAAAAAAAGGCAAAGAAACCCACTTTCAATCTAACACATTTCAATTACTGAAATTATTTAATATTGGACCTTAATTTATTTAAGCTTCTTACTTTGACAAGAAGTTACTGCACACCAAAAGATTTAGAGCATATAGTGTTCCTCCTGCAATGACTTTGTGTTCATTGGTATGTAATACAAGGAGCTTTCCATGCTTCCTTATCACTGGGAAATCCAGTGGAAAAGAACCATTTTTCAGACCTAACCCTCCACAGCAGAAGTGAGATCAGACTCTATGTACATATTTTGAGGCTGTAGTTAACGAGCAGAATTAATTGCATTAGTCTTGTAAAGGCCTCATCTTTCCCAACCTTGAATTCACACTTTAATGATGTTTTATGATGTGAAGTCTTCTGATCTTGAATAGCACTGTAGTTGAAAAAAAAATCCTCCTATAATCACTCTAGCTGTCAGAGAATAACTAGATGCTCAAGGCAGTTTCGCTGGGGAGAAAAAATTGGGGAAGTGATGATAGAAATAAATTATCTGGATGGGTGTCACTTTGCCTTCTCGATTAGGTCCCCGTAATGAAAGAGATGTTGGGATTCTGTGCTCATACAAACTCAGGCAACTAAACGCTTCCTTAGGAAGCAAAGCTTAATATCAAGGGTCAGGATAAACTGTATGGGTTCAAGACAGGATCCAGATAAGGAGACTACTCATCCGTGGCTGGGCCCCCACCTGTGAGGATTTTCCCTGTGGCAGCGGGCTGGGGCCGAGCAGCGGGCTGCCGTCCGACTGGTGGGATCCCCGCTTCGCATGAGCCTCCGCTCAACCCTTTCCCTCATCCTGCTTACAAGCAGACAGCAAAACCACTGTGCTCTGCGGAAACAACTGGCAAGGCAGATCCATATTGATTTCTCCCAGATTTCTGCTTAAGAAGAAGATGTTTTCTATTATCATACAATAATTCGGTCTTTTGAAATTGAAATTCCACTTCTTGGAGGGTAAAGTGCTTCCAGCTCAGACCCTTCCCCTGTGGCCATTTTTGGAGGTTACCCATCTAAGGAGCCCTGTCAGGCTGGATGGATATTAGACCACAGTTCAATGCAATATTTTTAAAATTCAGCATGTGTATGGCTCTATGTGCGTAAGTGCTTTGCTAAATCCAGGTACCTTTGCACGGCTCTCACATTCAAGGCAAGCTGAGCCCCAGAACTCCAGGAGAAGCCCCAGAGCTCCAGGCAAAGCCCCAGAAGGAAAAGGCATCGGTGACAAAGCAGGGGTCCCTGCTTTCCCTGGTGACCTTGCAGGACTGCTAAACATCTTTTTTTCCAAGGAAACGGTGTGCAGCCTTTTCAGCCAGCTGGCACTTCATTAGAGAACGGCTGCATGTGGCAGCACTCCGCCCCACACCGTGAGGAGGGGGAATAAGGTGCAGGGCAGTCATTCTGCCCACACCCAGCCAAAGGATGGAAGAAGATGGCTGCGGAGAGCAGAATGCTGCTGCTGCCCCGGTATGATGCCAGGTCACCTGCAAGCCACCTGGGAAGGAGATACGTGCAGATGGGTGTCCCAGCAGGCTCCTGTCCTCATGGCTGCCTAGTGCTCTGCACTGCTTAGCAGGTCTCATCAGCCATCTGTAGGCTGAAGATGGGGGGATCCCCTTATCCTTTTGCTTATTAGCTGCTAATTTGCTTCTGTAAAGGGATATTTCAGGCTTGGGCTACAGCCAAGACAAAACCCAATTTGCTGGACATTATGATTTAAGACCAAGAATACCCAGAGCACAGAAGAACAGACGATGGTCAGGGATGCAGTGAAAGAGGAATGCTGGCAGGGAGTGAGAAGAGTCCAACTGCAGCTTGGGCAAAAGCAAAAAGAAAAAGCATGGCCGGCTGCTGCCGTCCAGGCCTGCAGAGCTCCTACTTCTTGCAGAGCCAGCAAGAAGAGCATGTTTCACAACTGTGAAAAACCACAAGTCTCTTCTGTCTGGAAATACCAGTGCATGTCCTGGCTGCAGGACAGAGATTGCTTTCAGAGAGATATCCCAACATCTCACAGTATCAAGGTTCATTTTGTTGGGTTTTTTTTTTGCTTTTTATGGATTATTGGAGCAGTTAAGAGCTTCACCTGAGCTCAAAACTATCTGGAAACAGAGGAAAAAAACAAGCAAAGTTCCATCTGCATTTTATTCTGTATCTGCAAGCAAAGTGTTCCAAGGGAAATGAAGACGTGCAGAAAGCTCATCTCACTATTGACAGTGGAAGCCTCTGAGGCATTTCACGTGCTTTATAGCTTTCAGTTAACTCAAGCAGGGGAAGTTAACAATAAAACTGTAGCATGGAAATGTTAAAAGTGCCAAACTCCACACAAAAATGAACAGGAGAGAAATCAGCACAGCAGGGCATACGGGGAGCTCACACAAGCTTGCTGTTCCTGCTGCAATGCTTGTTCTAACCAGCTGAAGAAGAGACACAAACATTCCTTGAAACTGTGAAGCGGAGAGGTGAAATTTATTCGTAATTTAATTGCTTAAATCAGTAATCTTCATAAAGATGTCCAAGGAGCACAGAGCACGTTGTAAAGAACAATTCAAGATACAAAGGTTGGCTGCTCTGAGGTAGCAAGGAGAGCAAAGCCGGGAACTCCTCAGGGCCGGGCTGTGGCCGCACTCCTGGGCAGCAGCACGGTGCAGGCTGGAGCGCGACTTCCCGGTGAGCGGGGAGTCTGTTCTGGCACTGCTGTGCCCACCGGCTCCTTCGGTCACAAGGACAGTGATGAAGTGGTAATGTGTCCTTCACCTCAATCGGTGCCATTTCTCAGGAAAAGCAGTGAAGGTGGTGGTTTGGGGAATACGCAGCTTACAGTCCACTGGGGTGCCAAGGAAAGGGAGATCTTGCATCTCCATAGGCACCTACCTCTCTCTGTTGACTTGATAGGGCACTTGCATCGTTCAGGAGTGCTTCACTAGGCATGTAAAATAAAGTGGTGAATGAGGTGCCTCTGACAGGTGGATCAAACTCTTCCCCAAAAGACAATACATTCAGTTTAGGAAGGAGGAATAGGGGTACAAAACAATTCCTGCCTGTATTTATGGGACAAGTTAGCTGAAAATGGGTTCAGGCCTTTAATGGATACCATGCAAAACCAGGTCCAGAAAGTAGAGTATTTTTTCCAGCACAAACGCAGGATTTGAAAATTGAATGCAAACCTGGAAGAAACAGGGTAGCTGCAAATATGCTCTCTAGAACAGTTTTCTCCATACTTTCGGATGTGCTGCATACAAATTTGTACATTGCCTTTCCTGCCCACCTGGAAACAACCCTGGGGAACCTCGAAGGAACACCTTGCCCCAGTCCAGGGACAACAGCTAGGGAGCATTTGATGAAGGTGCCGTAGAACAGAGTCCAGAATTAAAACTTGCGAATGTGAAAAATAACCTAAGAAGTCTCAGAAAAGCCACAGGCCAACACTATTGTGAGGAAGCAGAAAGTGATAAAGTACTCGCCCATCCTGCCAGGAAAACAAGTGTCTATGGGATTCCTCTGCCATCGAAAGGAAAGCTCTCAGCTCTAGACAGAGCTGTGCTTAGAGACACCAGGTTGCTAACCTCATAGGTAACACAGGAAATTATGTTTAAAAAAATGTTAGGAGCTAATACAGAGACTTAAAAATCTAAGATAAGGGTCCTGTGGATATTAACACTTATGAAATCCACTGCTGCCTTGAAAAAAAGGTAAGCATAGATTATAATTTTTTTAATTGTCTGGGAAAAGAACATAGTTATTCTAAGCTATTTTATTTGTTCCTTTGAGATAATTTTACTAGTGGATATTAGAGTCCAAAAGACTTGTGTTCATGTCAAGTTCATTGTCAGTTAATGTGTCTGATGTATTGTTTAACAATATAATAGCATGAGTTCAAGTGGTTTGCAGCGAAGCAGAGGTTCGGACATGAAACCTACGGTCTGTATCGCATCAACCCAGGAGACTAGTGGAAATGAAGTAAGAATAAAGCACCAAGTAAAACAAGGCAGACTCAAACACGGATCCATATTTTATGTAGTAGAATTAGAGGATGTTGCCAGCAAAACACACATGACCACAAGCTGATGGTTTATTTAAGAGAAAACTGAGGATCAGAATGCCTACAGTGTCAGAAATTCATGTCAGAGGAAGTGGGATATGCAAGCATATAAAGAAACAGATAAGGCCAATTAAGGGAAATAATGATTTGGGGTCAAAGAAAGGGGAGACAACAGCCCAGGTGCAACTGGGGACAGAAATTAATGCTTGCGAAGAGAGACGTGGCTGTTTGGAGAAGTTGTCCAGCCTCCTGGGACATACAGCAATGGACAAGACTTCTCCTCCTGGAGAGGTTCTCTTCAGAGGGCATTGGGTCTGCTCCTCTACCCGAAGGCTCACATAAGCCCTGTTGGGGCAAGCTAAGGACAGGGCGCTGGATCGACTGACTTCAGCCCCTCGTGCCTTGAAGGGAGATCCAAAGGTTCATGTGGCTTGGGAAAGCACCTCAAAGGTTAATCGAATGCTGTCAGTGAGCTTGGCGAGTAGCCTGTCTCTGAGAGCTTGGCAGGAGGTGGGATATGGCAGATATAGTGTTGGGAACAGTAATTCCAGGGGACACAAATTTGGAGATGAGAAGGGAAGGGCACAGATGCCTGATATGTGCATCCACCATGGCATGTGCATCCACCATGGCACCCTCCTGCACAGCCAAGGTGCAGTAGGGCTGGGGAGTCCCCATGGGGCTCAGGACAGGGCCTGGTGGCCAGGGCCCATCCCACCCCCAGCCAGGAGCAGGGCAGCCCCGGGGCATAGGGGCAGCCCCAGCCCCAGGCATTGGGCACCTCCCTGGGGACGGGGACAGGCCGAGGCTGGGCCGGGACGTGGGCCTGCGGGTGGGTCCAGCTGAGCAGGACCCATGGCTGGGCCGGGCAGGGCTGTGGGGAGCTGTGGCGTTGCTGCACGGGCTGGTGGCCCTGGGGGGCTGACATGGGGCCCTGGGCCGTGGGCAGGGCAGGGGGGGCCCGGGGAGGTGGGCAGGAGCAGGAAGGGCTGGTGGTGCCCACAGGGCCTGGCACAGCATGGCCCGAGAGACCTCTTCAGTGGAGCACTGAAGTGACTCCTTTTCTTCCTAACCAGGTACAGTCTAGCCAAATTTTTATTTACTCTTTATTTGGCATGGGAGCAGATGGGTTGAACAAAATCTGGAGAGCTCCTGGTCCCTCTTCTCCCCAGGACTGGTGTTGCCAGTGCTGCTGTTCCAGGCGTACTAGCACAAGCCAGAAGCCTGTTTGTGCTTTCGGACCCTCAAAATCTTTGCAACAGTATTCATTTCTTGTGAGTTTCCCAATAAGATAACACACCAAGGACAAGTCAAACAGCAAAGCATGAACTATTTTATTTCTTCCCACTTTCTGTTACTAAAAGAGCATGAGAAGCGCTTGAGGGCAGTTTGTGGAGTGCGTCTACCATCCAATATGACAAGTAGGTTAATTGGAATGAAGGAAAATGTGACCCTTGACTACAACTGCCCCTTAAGTGTATTGAATTTAATGTTGTTGTTATTGTGTTCTGCAACATCATGAGGCAAAACACAGCGATGGGCTCTTCTCAGCACAGGAGCTGTTGTTAACAAATGGAGCTGCACCGAGTGACTTGGATTAAATTTGACTAAATCTCGCCCCAAGAAATCTTTCCCTAGAAAATCCTGTAGCACTCACAAGTATTTTAGGAGTGACGATGCCGGGTGTCCAGCTCAGTGGAAAAGCACATGGGCTATAAGGGAGCAATACGATATGCATCTTGCAGGCAGGAGAATGTGCGGATCACCTGCCATTTCTGTTGCTGGCTGTGCATGCAAAGGAATCAGCTCAGTGACTTTGTGTGAATGTTGAAGGGGAAAATAGTAGTCTTTTTTCTTTTTTTCAAAGACGGAGAAGGCATTGCAAGAAAATGTGTGCAAATTAATGTTAAAGAATGGTGATTTTTAGTCTAATTCACTTGAATGTTCTGCTCTGTTGAATGCAAGACAGTCTCTATGGAAATTCAGACAGTAAGAGCTGGGGCTACACACATTCAAATTTGAGTTGACCTCATTACAGCTCAGTGTTAAAAGCTGTTACTAACATGGCTAGAGCTTATTCTCATGAATTGGCCCTTCAGTTTCTATGGGACTGCTCCATGGAATCAGGTTTTGAAGAAGGAAACGAGTTGCATGCAGCGCTGGGATTTCCTGCATGCCTAACTGGGAAGCACGTGGAGACGCCAGCAAGCACGGAGCAGATTTTGCTCCCTGGCTGATGTCCTTGCAGGCTGATGCCTCCTTCTGGGAGGCATCAACCAGAGGAGGGCTGCGCTGGTAGAGGAGTATGGTGGGTGGTGGGATCCCACTGCTCTTTCCCCAAGACCTGAGCGAGACCCACTTGGTCTTGTCACTGAGGCCAGTTCTTGGCTGTGCATTGAAGACCACCAGGAACCAGGTCCCAGCTCTGGCAGGAGCTCCTGCCTGGAAATGCCTTCCTGAGGCAAAGGGTCTAGGCAAGGGCACAGCTGTGGACAGAAAGGCCATGTGCAAGGTCATAACACTCCCAGGAAAAGCCCAAACTGTGGGAAATGGTAAGAAGGGCAGTGTTAGCAAGAGGAAGTGAGAAAAACATGGTCTGAGGAGATCCTGAAATCAGCTGAGATGTGTATACCAGCTAGATCTGGAAGTGCTAGTGGGACTTTTTTCTAGGCAAAGGCTATTTTTAGTTGGGGGATGTGACCACTAGTAGGATATAAAAGTAAAGAAATAAGGTCTTAAGAGTAAGCCATGGGCAAAGCTGAAAAATATGTTTGTAAATAGAAATCAATCTACCTTACCTATGATTTTCTATATTGTACCTGCTATAGTAATCCTTAACTGAAACTGGAAAAGAAGATTGCTCACATCTGCACAGGAGGTACCAGGAAAAAAGGCAGAAAGGAATTCTCTCTGTTATAATCACACCCATGAAGACTTGAGCGCTGTACTTAAAAAGGGAAACATTGGCCTTTTTCCCTCTCCTTATCACAAAACAGGATTGACCCAAAACACAAGTTTTTGTACATCTGCTTGCTTATTAGCTGTATTATTTCACCTTATACAGAATCTGTTCCATAGGTTCAGTCATACATGTGTCACTGGCTTCACTGGGAGCAGGATTGGTACCCTCCCTTGGACTGTCTGAACAATAAGCAATAAAATAATACATGATCCTTAGACCCAAGTCTGTTCTCTGGCAGCAGAGAAAGGTTTCAAAAGTCTTCAAAAGGTGAATTATTGAATGAGATGAAAGTATTTTTCAAACTGTGATAGAGGTTGACCTGTGACCTGGTGAACGGTGATTTGAATATTTTGAATTATCTGAACATTATCTACATCCTTCTTGGGTTTCTTTGGGATTCATAAACCACTTTGCTGAAGGGTGCAATTGCGGGGGATATTAGCAAAAGCACCAAGGGCACCTAGGCACTTACCACCTCTTGAAATCTTACCGAGATGCCTGCCTTACATCAACGTAGGCCTTAGGGAAACAGACTAGTGGTGGTTATTTTTGACACCTCCATAGAGGACAGCGAGTTTAAAAGCACAGTCTGATAAGCTGTTCCTGTTGCTGGTGTGGGTTACCTGTTCTGCCCTGCTATAGCTGTTTGTTACTCCTTTACTCTCCCAGCCGCTGGTCACCCCTGTGGCACACCACCTCAGCTCTGCTGGTGCGGCTTTGCCTGGTAACTCTACATGAGTGATCTGTTGAATGATCCCTTTTGCCTTTATCAAAAGCAAAAAAAAACACAAAACCCTTTATAGTAGGAGTGGGCTTTTAAACCTGAGGGTTAATGACATCAGAGGAATGATTAAACCAGAAGAACTCATTTGGCAGCAATATCGGACGGTGACTAGAGTAAAATAATGACTGAACTTGGATTGCCAGTACTCCACTCCGTTTGTCTGTCTGGGATCTTACATATTGTGGATACTGCTAGTGAACGAGTTCTTGAACCAGTTTCTGCATGTGCCTTAGCATCAGTTTGCGAATACATCTCTGGGAGCTTTCCTACCTCGCTGTTCCAAGAAGCACTTTTTTGGTTTGATATTTGCAGCATACAGAGTGACTGGAAAAAACAGAGCAAAATAAACTCATTTTTTGCTGGTACATGAAGAAAGCAGAAAGGAAAGAAAAGTTATTGTTCTTAGATAGACCTGAAAGTAATAGCATTGTACAGATAAAGAAATATTTGGAAACACATTAGCACTGTGATATTCCAGCTGGGACATGGAAATAACTTGTCTTGTTGGTGCTCGTTTTCAGACAACAGAAATGAAATCATGTCTCCAGCATGGAAAGGTCAGCCAACAAGATTTTGCTAAATTCATCAAACTGTGCTCCCTGCTGAGTAGCTATCACTGGTGTGCACTGAAGTAACATAGGGGCTGATGGTGTTTTCACCCAAACAGCACAATGTGGCCAGAATAGAAGCTGAAAAAAAATGCATTGATCTTTTCATTTCCTGTGTACTGAGAAGTAGGATTCCCTAGATGAAACTTAGCACATATCTTTCTTTCCTCCCCCATCTTTTATCTGGCAAAAACCACTTAATGGCTTTAGAGAGAAACCACTGTTCCAGCCAGCATCACCTGGCAGTAACAAGATGCAAGAAAGTTCTCCAAGGTCTCAGTTCAATATTTTTATTGAGCAATAAAATATAAGTCCAACCTGACTCTTCTCCTGAAACCAAGAAGAAAAAAATCATTCGGTACAAAATTGTGCGAGGAGATCCTCACACATTTTGAAACTGGTTCAAAGCTACAACCATAATTGTCACAGCATCCACAGATTAGATGACATTTACAACAGTTTTTAATTAAATTTACTTAATTTAGATATTTATCAGCCAGAATCCATTGGCACACTTTCTTCCAGCTTTTTTAAAGGTTAAATGAGCAATATGTGTAATGAGGTCTTTCAGGGAATACAAATTGTGTCAGCCTCGAATTATCCCGAAAGCCAGTACTGTGCTGGAGGATTTGTAGAGCGCTGGCGGAGGGGAAGGTGCCTCCTGCTCACTCTGCTGACACCAGAGTGCAGTGTCCGACCTTCACACTGGCTGCTCCTGCCCAGGTCGGAGCCTGTGGTGTGATCACAGCACAGAGTTATCTGGCTCCAGGATAATCATACGTTCACAGCTCCAGCCTCTCATGAATGACACTCAGACCACTGCTTCCAGGGGTCTTGAAGATGCTGTGAGGTAGTGGCTGGGGAAGGTTTTGTTAAAGGCTCCTCAGGAGGCACCGAGCTGGGACAAGACCTTCTGAAGTGTGGCGGAGTGGCAGTAGCGAAAAAGTAGTGCAAGCCCAGCTGGCTGAGGAGATCCTTTGCATCTCTGGAATAGCTGAAATGCTTTGCTGAAGTCGGGTTCAGGGGGAGGAGAGCAAGGAAAGGAATGCGCTCTTTTCATCCCTAAGCTGAACACCAATCCTCCTCTTCCTTTGCATTACGGGTGTGCTCTGCGTATGCATCTACTGTGCCATCCGGCACAGCACTACTGCACCTTTTAAAAAGTATATGGTGAAGCATGTCTTGGAAAGAACATTATCACAAACCAGCACAAAGCAGAATGAAATGCACTACTCTGAAAAGGGCAATTACAGTGAAACTACATATGAGGGTTGCAGATGGACGCAATATGTAGTTGAATGACTAACAAGGGAACACAGTAGATGGCCTCCTAACAGCACATGGACCATATGGTATAGCAAAACTTGGGGAATCATTCTCATCAACGTGGCAGTTTTATAAACGCCAAGGTAAAAAACCACATAAGCTCTTTTGAAAATCCCACTGAGTATCTCATCTCAAGCTGACAGATTTGTTCAAAGCTAGCCTTATGGGTTCAGCTATTACAGTGTTGAATATGGTGAGAATAAGATAGGACAGAACAGAAAACTCCAGTGAAAGTCCACAGAAGACAGCAGAATTTTGCTAAATTCAGCATCACTGAATTCACTAAATCCAGCATCAGCACTGATTAGATATTGGTCAAGTTATTTTCACGTGAGTTTTTACTTCTTCACACAATTTGGTGATAATGTTGCATCTAATAACACAGAATACTTAATTACCCTACATGCTAGAAGTAATCAACCCGGATTCTTTCTGTCCGACTATGTATTACAATTGTGCAGGAATGACTTGCACCACAGATAACTCACATGTGTTTCAATGTACTGATCATTGAAAAGAAATACTCAGATAATCTGTGCTGTCAGATACTGGGGAAGATGGAACTGACCATGGGGGAGTTAGTGGCAAAGAATGACTGAGGAAAAGGGGCTCAGTGATGAACTTCCTTTTGCATTAGCCATCCACAGGTAAAATCAGCATTATTATTGAATTATAGGTTGCTGGGCTTTTTAAAGAAAACCTGCAGGGTACTATGGATAAAATATAGATAACATATCCTTATTTTGGTCCCAATTGCAATGGTTTTAAGCAGCTTTACTTCCACTCTATCTGCAGAAAGTCCCTGGGACCAGAGAGAAGTGTTCATACATTCCTTATGACTGGTGTCTGTAGGGTATGCTTAAACAAGTAACACGTGTTGAAAATTTGCTTTGCATTTCTTTCACTGAGATTGTCAGAACTGGTGGTTGATGTGGGTCCTCTAGCAGACAACATCTAAAGGGATGCCTGGTTGCCAGTCTGATTTAGATGCCTCTACTTGGGCATGCAAGCTAATTACTTTTGGCCCTGACCATATGTCTGCCACAGTCTTTAAGTGTTGCTCTCTGATGGTGGAGTTCTCAGGTTGTATTGGTAGCTTCTTGTCAAAAGCTGTGGCTAAAAGATAAAAACCGTATCCTTGTGATGGGTTCGGCGATGGTACCAGGCACTTAGTCTTTGCTCAGTTTGTCACTTGTCTCTGACAGTGTCAAAACCACCGTTCTGAAGTCTGAGGTCCTGAGTTCATTGTGCTTGTCTTATTTGATCCTGATTATCTTAAACAATCTGACGAGACAGTGGGAAATGGAAACATGACATTTATTATTCTGCAGAAGGAAGGATTTTATGTTCTAGCATATTTTTGGCAAAATGCAGGAAGGGAGTCACATTTAAGGATATAGCAGACAGCTCTTAAGCAATATGCTAACTTATTTCTTTCTGTCCAAACCGTAAGCTATATGACAGCTGCCTTTCTAATGAGAAAAATGCAGTAATCATTACTTGTATGTAGTCGTTGGCAACAGTTGTTTGAATTTCTGGTGAGCATAACTCTCTGATCTGTTTTTCTTGTGGTAGTTTACATACAGTTTCTAAAGTTTGCATTGTTAGTCATACCTATATTTAGAACTTTCATTAGTGATGACTCAAGACAAGCAGGAAAAAATAAAGAGAAAAGATATGAGTGTAAAACTCAGTAGCGGTGAGAAAAAATTGGTATCTTGAATTTCACTCTGTGGCAGTGTGCGTCTTGAATTCACATTTGAATTAATTTAAGCAGTCAAAAATGTTTTTAAAATAATTGACAGTGCAGAGAAACTAATTTATAAGCTGAGTTTTATACACTGATTTTTGCTTTAATTGCTGTAAGTGCTTTCTTTCCCTGATTAAAAAGGAGCTAGCGTAGCTTAAGGCAAATGTATTCAGTTATTTACTTTAAGTAAAGATCTCTGATTTCATTTGCCAGGTAGAAGGGGCAGATGGGATGTTGGTTCAACTTTTCATCAGAGAAGGGACAGTAAGCTAAGTCAGATTTTGCTGAATTGTTGGGTTTTTTTTAGAAAATATAGCATGCACATAGAAAAACATGTACATTCTTCTCCCCTGTTCTCCTGAATGCTCTTAACAGTGGCCTTTTCATGTTGGCATAGGAAGACCAGGAAGCTTCATGCTGACTGGGGCCTTTGCTATTGCAGACCCGAATAGCAGAGCAACGTTCAATTTGAATGAGCCAATGCATATGGATTTCTATGGTGATGGTAAAGAAACTGCAGGCAGCATGGCATGGCCAGGATTGGTTGGCCTGAGCCCTGGTTCATTGGGTGAAATCAGGTGCCCCTTCCAGGAAACTGCCTGTGCTCATTTTTGCCTTCCCTTTCCTGGCTAGAACAGCACCCTGGTCCTCGGGCGTGATGGTCTCCCTGCAGTCGCACTGGCTCTCCTGTCAAGACCTATGATCCTGCACAAATAAACAGAACACGGGTGGCTTAAGAAAAGGTTGCAAAGATCTCTCTTACAGCCTAATAGTCTTTATGTAGCCACCTGGATCTTTCATATTCTGTGATATTTCATATTAATAATCACTAAAGTATACAGAGTGGGGTTTTTTGCAAAAACTTTGAAGAGAATAAAAAAATTACTGTGAAAAGAAGGGAACAGGCAAGGAGAGGAAAGAAAGATACTATGAAAAATACTGTGTTTTCTTCATCTGTCTCTTAAGAGCATCATGGATAAATTGTGGTTAGCATGTGGATTATGTAAGACATTGGCCTAATTCTGCCCCTGTCTTTATTCCAGTACTGCCCTTTGACATACTCTGTGAAGGTGAAAATGCAAAGTTTCAGCCAATTTCCAAAAAAATAAGTTCCCCGATTCCTGCATTTTTTTGAGGGTGAGATGTTGCCCATAATTAATTGAGTCAATTGGATACCACAAGGTCACTCCTAGACATATTTGACAAGAAAAGATGAATTTATAGTTGGTGTAAATTAGTGCAGCTTCAGTGAAGTCAATTGAATTACTCTTGCTCAATTCAGGGCTTGTAGTCAGATTGCCTCTGGAATATGAAGTATATCTTGTCTACTATCAGTGGAGAAGCTAATTTAATCTTTCTAGGTAATAAAGAAGAGGGGCCAAGCCTTCCTTTCAAAAGGTAAGAAAAATGAATATGCATTTTGGAGGAACACTGAAGAACATTTAAATGAAAAAAATCCTGCAGAAAATGTCATGTCACTGATATAAAGAAAAAACGCATCTACTCAAGAGATTTGATAGCCCAGGAGCAGATAAGAGGGGCTGGAGGTGGTGACTAGCTGGAGAGCAGCAATATCTGGCACTGGGCTGCACTCAAAGAGAAAAGATGCAACAGGGGCCATTGACTCCTTCTCTCTGGACAGAGAACTTCCAAAAGTGGGAAGGGGGAGCTCAGCCAACCACTGACATGATCACTAATGTGCTGGTGCAGAATGGTGCAAGACTTGGTTGGCTTTTTTTGACTCGGAAAAGTTTTTTTAGAAGGGTGTGCTCTCAGGCTCATTGGTGATTTGTTCACACAGCTAGTTCCGTTTTCAACCACTCTCCTCATAGCTGAGGACACCAAGTTAGACTTGCAAAACCTCACAGTTTGTGTGAGGTGTTCAAAAATTAGCCTCTGCAGATAAGTTCCTTTACTGAAATATCTCTGTAGCATATGTATCAAAGCACCTGGAAATAGGTGCAGTCATTATCCATCTACCCATCAGCAAATTCAGCATTAAAGGGGGACCAAAAGGCTACATATGTATGGGCACACAAATCCAGACACACGTGTGGATGGTGCATAGCTGGAGAATCCCAGCTTTGGGTGTATTTTGCTATTCTAATAGAAAAATGATCATTCTGGGGCACATGAGTGTACTTTCCTGAATATTTTCCTGATCAGCTCAGTTTTCCTGAGTGTTAGGCTTTAGTGTAATATCAGAGTTACTCACCAAGTGCTTTTTGGGAGGGCTGTGTGGCAGTAACATAGAAGGAAAATATTTTCCTTCACATTAAAAATAACAATGTTGTCTGGAGATTATGAATGACTTCTGATTTTTTAATGTTTATTTCCCTGAGACAGATGAGTGGAAAATTAAATAGCCCCTCATTATAATTTAGTATGTAACTTCAGGAAAAAAAAGGAGCATTTGCCTGTATTTTGAAAAGGCTTTAAGACTACCACAGTATGCTGCCTTTGCCAGGAAAGGGTACACAAAATAAAAAAGCAAAGAGAAGAAGATGCTAGAAATTATTTCCTAACATCTAACCCATCTGCAGAAAACACAGAGTGGGCCAAGGTAGTGCTCTGTTTTTTTCATGAAGAAAAATCTTGCTATTGTGAATTAGATCCCAATGCCTGTTTTGATATGATACATTGCCATTTAACAAAGGAAGGAGTTTTGTGAAATCTGCTCCCCAAGAAATAATTCTGAACGGGAATTTAATGCAAATATCAGAACTGCTTCAGAACGTTTACGGTCAGAAGTATTTGTTTCTTGTGAAGCCACTGTCGGGTGTTGCCAATGTTGATGAATTTCAGATTTTGATTTTGAGATCCAAGCACTGACTAATAAAATAGATAACAGCTGTCCATGTAAGTATGCAGACTACCATTTGTTTCTTCAAGGTGGAAGTATTTTCCCAGTAAGTTTCAAAAGTCTCTTTAAAATACAGTTCTACAGAGGAAAAAAATGACTTTTATGCTGATATTCTGGGGTTTCTGCCATCACAATGACAACTAGCTCAAATCTGCTATGTTTACTGGCAGAAGAACGAGGTTTCTAACAGCCAGCCCGGACAGGGAGGAAGCTGGTGGCAGTGGGAGATTGCCTGGGTCACCCCTGGGGTCAGTGGCACATGTGACAGCTGTAAAATGTACTTTTGCCCCAGTGTAAAGGAAGAAAATAAAATTCTCAGTTCATTTTTTTAGCAAGTTCTCTGATTCCTGCCCTTGTATTTCTGTTTTATGCTGTTTCCATGCAACATAGGATTCAACAACCTAGAAAGATGTTGCTATTGAAATGCTGGCTCCTTTTTCAGCAAAGCCACTGGGTCAAGGTCTTTTGCGCAGCTAGCAGTGACTGGCTATGTTTTTTTCACGGACATTAAGAAGGAGATCCTTCAAAAAAAAGGATCTCTTCCTTCTGCTGAGCTGCTTCTTATTCAGCGGTTTTTTAAAAAAAAAAATTTCTTCATGTTTACCTCTATTTCCAAGTCACATCATCTGGTTTAACCACACTCCGTGAGCCAAAATGTCACCTTGCACTGCTCTGCTAAAAAAAAGAGGGTGAAAAACCAAACCTACCCTCTGCTGAGAGTATCTGAGTGTATCCTTCTCAATAACAGGGAGAAGACCCCCATCAAAGTAAATCACGCAAAATACCAGCAGTGCTACCCCTGCTAGATCCACAGAGTCTGTAAGTCTCTGTATGACCTCAGAGGACATACCAATACATGCCAGGGTACCAAAAATAGACTTAAAAGCCCGAAGACTAAAGTGCCCGTCAGAAAAAAAGGGCACAAAAATAGTCTCCCAAGAGACAGAAGAACACATCACACCTTAAGAGATACTAAATGTTTAAAGAGGCTGTGTCAACTTGCACGGGCTTCTGAGTGCACCCAGTGCTGCCCGCTCCTCCTGAGGATGCCTCTAGGACTGGAGCTTCTTTTCTCTTTTCTTTTTTTTTTTTAAAGAAGAAATTAAAATCTGACTTGGCTACAAAGTCGAAGCATGGGACTCCTTGGCATGACTCCTGCCCCTCATGTGCTCCCCATGGCCCTGGCGTGCAGCCCCCACTTGCAGTGCTGCACTGGGTGCTGGGTGCCAGGCAGGGCAGTGGGGTGAGCTGGAGGCCCAGGAGGGATGGCAGCAGCCAGGGCTGCCACGCAGAGACCTATGCCATGGGCATGCTGGCTTACAGGGCCCTGCATGCCAGATGCCTCAGCAGACAGGTGCTCCCCAGTTGTGCCTTTGCACTGTGAACCACCCCATGACATGACCCAACGTAGAAACGCAAGCTCCCTCTCCTGCCATCAAGAACGTGATTTCGTAGTGCAATGCAAAGTGCGAGGGTTACGCACTGTGGCCATGAAGGCATGCACAAACTTCATCCTCCTTTTCCCAGCCTGATTCTAGCATATCCCCTCAACTGGGAAGTTGTGGGGTGGGAGACCCAGAAACAGTGCCGCTGGGCACCATTACTGTAGCTCTACAGCTGCTTTCCATTAACCACGTCGGATATAAGTTGGCAAGCAGGGGGATGAGAAATTGGGACTTACATGTTAGCCAGCTCCGGCATGCAGCTACTCTGTGTTGCAATTAGCTTTTCTCTTTAAAATCCTTCCAGGCTCTGCTGGGGCAGAAGGCAAGCCACTGTGCTGCAGCACGCAGCTGCTGGTGTGGTTTTGGCATGCATCATGTCCCAGAGATGAGGTTTGTGGGAAACTCCCTTAAAAATCCTGTGTTTTTTAACACAACAGAGCTGAGATTTCAAACCACAAAAGAAAGCGTCTGCTGTCACTTCTCATGCACAGTGCAGTTAGAATGGCGTTCTTCACTTGCACTCCGAGACAGGGTGCCTGTCTGCGAGTGCATAATCTTTACTCAGTGCCTGGTACAACTGAATCAAACTGCAATCACATTTTCCCACTGTGTCTCCACAGGTTGGTAGCCACAGACCTTGATTTCTAATGCAACGAGGCATTGCTAATTAGGCTGACTTTCTTCTCTTTAGCTTAATAAAAATATGCTCCATCCACAAATAGGACTGAAAGAAGTACAATTCAAGGGGGGAGGGAGGAATCCCCAAACTAGATTTTAGTACCTTTAGTGCAAAAAAAACAAAACAACAAAAAGATAAAGTAAAACCCAGGTAATTAAAAATTGCAAGTTAAAGTATTTTGAAAGGGGTTTATTTCTTACGGACTTGAACCCCCTTTAGCAAGCCAAGAGGATAATATCTCCTGTTCTTCCAAACTTCTATCCATTTGGCATGTGTTACTGCAGATCCAGGAACGGGCTAATTAAAATTGTTTTGTTGCTAATGATAGTGCATCTTCTTTCACTAAAGAGTTCAGACTACAGCCTTCCTCTTGATCTGCTGTGAGATTTTTTAATCTCTAAATTAGAAGAAAAGCATATGCCCTTTTAATGCCTATAAGAATTTGAGCTTGTTAATGCAAAAAAAAAAAAAAAGTAGGATTTCTATTATAGCTGTTCTTTAATTATGGAACAGCATGTGCAAGAAGACTCTTTACTCATAACTGTGTCCTCAATTCTATTACACATTTTAGCGGCGAATGCATGTAATAGAAAAACAGCAATAGACTGTGGAAATTGTCCAGAGCCCTGCTCTCCTAGGGAAAGGATGCCAACGGTATTTTTGTACTGCTGCTCCTCAGCAGCCTCTTTGCACTTTCCTCCGGGTTACATGCACAGCATGACTCACTGCCTGATGGTTTCATTGAAACAGAAAAATATAGACACAATAATGATTGCATTCAATCATAAGCTACAATCAATACAGCAGAGTTTAAATGTTCTGTGCCCTAGCAAGCCACTACCGGATTCCCCCCCACCCCACCCCATCTTATTCCCTGAAGAAATGATTTTTCATTTCTAAAGGATAACAGTTGTTCCAAGTGATCTAGCAGATGTAGTTGAGTCTCTCAGAATGAAATATGTAGGTCAGAGCAGGAGGCATTCATTGTTTTCTTTGATGTACCTTCATGTCAGCCCTTCTGTGGATGGAAAAGCCACTTCACAATACTTACTGACTGCCTTGCGGGAGTCTCACTGGAGGAACCTTACAGTAGCCCCCCCCCAAGTTCATCTGAGGGCATCGGGTGGGCAGGGTATTTGTGTTCAAACCACAGACTCTGTGGCCTTTTATTTATGGACACCAGGATATAAATCTCAACCTAGTCCTCAAGCGAAGACAATTATCTCAACGAAATCTTTCTTTGTGTACATCACAATGCCATTGCAGAGCTTGGCAAACTCAGAGGCTCTGATGAGAAACGGCTCCCAGGAGACCCAGGCGAGACTGGAAGTGGGATGGGGTGGGGGAAGGACGAGGGGAACGTAGCCAGATCAGGATGTGGGGAGCCTCTCCAGGAAAAATAATAAACATGACTTTTGGCCTTTAGAGGCACCATGTGTCCCTGTGCCAATCGGGATTCCCTGAGGGAAATATCCTCTCTTCAATGCCAGTAAAAAATCTGGTTTGGTGTTATTACTTGCTCTTTTGCAGTACCTTCAAAGGAGAGGTGTCCAAAGGAATCACTTCTGCCCCAGGGTTCTGATGCTCTAACAAAAGCCACCACTGCGGTACCCAGTTCCCATCACAGGTCAGGAGACATCCCAGCACACACCCCTGCAAACTCGAATTCCCTCTTTCTTAATAACCACCCCGCACTAGGAGCTAACAAAAAAAAGGTTTTCCCTTTTCCTCTTAGCGGTGGTAGCTGCCTAAAGATGAAAAATAACTCCCAGAAGGCCAGTATAAAATGAAATCATGCCAACAAACCCTAAATAAAGGTTGCAATTCCAACATGTCCTCTTAACAGAGGGATGTGTGGTAAGTGACAGCTGAATAAATCAAACCTCTGGAGTTCCATCATAACCATCAGGTTAAAAGTGTTATCATTTCATTTTAGCTAAAAGTTCTGATTCATACCTTTTTTTTTTTAACTCAAATCTGGGAGATCTTGGATTGTATGCCACTCACATTAGAGCTGGAAAAGGACTAGTGTAACTTTCTAAAAAACAGCCTCCTTTTTTTTTTGGTCATAAATCAGTGTTCCTAGTTTCATTCGGCTGCCTGTCTCCCTTTCTTCCTCTCCCCCTGTTTCCTCCTCCCACTCGTTAGTCTGTTCAGCACCTTCGGTGAGTCACACAGAGCAGGCTGACAAGTGAAGTCAAGTTCGACTTCATATAAAGTTCCTGCAGAGCCCTTCTGCCGTGTGGTTTGCTGAGCACCGCTCCGGCTCCTTTTCCCTCCTCCGAACCCGGGCTGGGACAAACCTTCACTTCCAAGGATGCACATTTGGGACCACAAGTCCTCAGCCACTCCTGGAAATCTGAGTTGTAGGCATTTCTGTCAGTGAAACAGCTCACACAGGAGACTGTAGGTGAAAATCTGGAATTTACACCCCTTGCAAAAAGACTGCAAGCCAGAACCTTGAATTATGTCATGCTAATTTAAGCCTGAGGGAAGGAAGGCACAGTCCCAGTTGTGGTGAGTTGACCCTGGCTGGATGCCAGGTGCCCACCAAAGCTGCTCTATCACTGCCCTCCTCAGCTGGACAGGAGAGAGGAAATGCAACGAAAGGCTCGTGGGTCGAGATAAGGGCAGGGAGAGATCACTCACCAATTACCATCACAGGCAGAACAGACTCGACTTGGGGAAAATTAATTTAATTTATTACCAATCAAATCAGAGTAGGATAATGAGAAATGAAACCAAATCTTAAAAACACCTTCCCCTTCATCCCAAACTTAACTTTACTCCTGATTTTCTCTACCTCCTCCCCGCCAGCGGCACAGGGGGACGGGGAATGGGGGCTGTGGTCAGTTCATCACACAGCTCTGCCACTCCTTCCTCCTCAGGGGAGGACTCCTCACACTTCCCCTGCCCAGCGTGGGGTCCCTCCCACGGGAGACAGTTCTCCATGAACTTCTCCAATGTGAGTCCTTCCCACGGGCTGCAGTTCTTCACGAACTGCTCCAGCGCAGGTCCCTTCCACGGGGTGCAGTCCCTCAGGAACAGACTGCTCCAGCATGGGTCCCCCGCAGGGTCACAAGTCCTGCCAGCAAACCTGCTCCAGCATGGGCTCTTCTCTCCACAGGTCCTGCCAGGAACCCGCTCCAGCACGGGCTTCCCACGGGGTCACAGCCTCCTTCGGACATCCACCTGCTCCAGCGTGGGGTCCTCCACGGGCTGCAGGTGGATATCTGCTCCACCGTGGACCTCCATGGGCTGCAGGGGGACAGCCTGCCTCACCATGGTCTTCACCAGGGGCTGCAGGGGAATCTCTGCTCCAGTGCCTGGAGCACCTCCTCCCCCTCCTTCTTCACTGACCTCGGTGTCTGCAGGGTTGTTTCTCTCACATATTCTCACTCCTCTCTCTGGCTGCTGTCGTTCCCTGCAGTTTTTTTCCCCTTCTTAAATACATTATCCCAGAGGCACTACCACCGTTGCTGATGGGCTCAGCCTCGGCCAGCAACAGGTCCGTCTTGGAGCTGGCTGACATTGGCTACATTGGACATAGGGGAAGCTTCTAGCAGCTTCTCACAGAAGCCACCCCTCTAGCCCCCCTGCTACCACAACCTTGCCACGCAAACCCGATACACCAGTATTGGCTAACTCTGTCTCCTGTCTCTCCCCGCCACTGAATATGTCATCCTTAAAACTTCTGAACCAGATCTTGCCTTCTCACACAAAGTGTCAGCACAGGCCACAATATTTAGGTCACGCGATAGCTTACTGTACAACAACTCCTGAAGCAAGGACTAAGAGCTGTATTCTCTGACCCCATTTCAGCAAGGTCTATAAGCATGTGTCTAACCTTAAACACACAGCGATCCCTGAAAAACCCCAAAAGGCTATCCTGATCGATGCACTAACAGGGACAAGGTTTATGGCAGTTTTACTAGTTAAATAGCACTTTCCTGAACCAGATTTTAGTGCATGATGCAGACTCTGTACTTTAATTTTGTGGCTGAGATTTTGTGATGTCTCAGCAATAGTTGCCCGTCCCCAGGAGAGGCACCCAGACCGCCCAGTTTGGTCATGAGGCACCTGATTCTGCCAGTGGGGAGGGTAACTGGTACAGAAGGGCACTCCAGAAATCTTCTCTGTTGAGGACGGAGTTGCCAGAACACCAGCAATGGTCTAGAGACCTCTCCTCTATAGCTTGGGGGCCCAATTCTTGACCGATAACCAGACCCCTTGGCCTTGCAGGACCTGGACACACAGTCCCCTCTTACCTGAAAGGCACTGACAAGCACTGGTGTTGTCATGTGCCTTTGAGCAGTCCAGTGGTGAGTTTGTGCTCATGAGAAACCTGGGGCTTTACGCCTTTTCCAGGCTGAGGAGCCGGTGGGGTAAGCTGAACGGGTATATAGAGGTTGGGCTTTGCAGGCACAGCCTCTCAGTATGCATCTTCTAGGAGCTGGGGAAGTGTGATCCCTTCATGGTGGCTACAGCTCTCAGCTGGGAGGTTCTTGCTCCTTGCACCCTTCATGCTTTTATCATGCAACAGTTAGTGGGGAAAATCATCAACAGTCTTGGGAGCGAGTCTGGGACCTCCCTTCTGCCCCCTTTTAACGCAGCAGCCCTTACACAAGAGTTACCCTATTGTGTTTGCTCCATTTCCTCTTTAGCCTGGTGGTAAGCCCACGTAGCTGGAGCTGGTGGGTTCAAACCTTTATTCTGGGGAAGATTAGTTACCTGGGATTTTCCCTGGATGTTCATGCAGATGGTGTCCCTCACTGCTGCACCTCTTCGTGCTGAACTCTGTTCCCGTGCCGTGGGCTCGGGTGCCAGTTGGACACCCTCGGGTACCGGGTGCTGCCCTCCCTACAGCAACAGAGCTGGGTCACAGCAGCAGGCACTAGGTGCCCAGAGAGGTCCCAGGCCAGCTAGGAGGTGCCTGCTGGGATTTTGTGAACAGGTGCCTGAATGGTGCCTCAGTCCCAACACAGATGGTAATGAAGTGGTGTGGATCTTGCCATTAGTGCTCAAATCTTAAAGAAATCTAACTCTATTCTTGCTGTTGCAGAAATGGCAGTAAATCCTAACTGCACTTTTACTAGTCCTACCGATGCAGCTATTAACAAGCCTTAGAGAACTCTTAAACGTACTCCTTTTTACAAAGCCTGGGAAAAGCCTGGCTTGTTACGAGGAAAAGAATTTTTTAAGTCTGGGATTGATTACTGCTTGCTCTTTTATGTACGTTTAAGTATTAGGTCAGTTCTGAAAGATGCATAAATTACTGAAACCAAACTGTTGAGTTAATAAGAATGATATTTTCAAACTCTTATGGTTCCATTTTAAGTTCCCATGGTATTAATGCCAGCAGAATAACTTACTGCAACTGAAATGCACCGCATTCAGGGCTAAATTATGCTAAAATAGGTCAAGCAGCAGTGAAGGCAGTTATTTTGACTGAACTAGGGTTAACAAGATGCATGTAACAAATGCCTCAGGAGAACAATCACATGCGCTCGCTGCACATGATACCACAGCAGGATACCCATAGCTTCAGGTTCCAGCTAAATGGCATCATGGTGTGCTCTTTCGGGCAAGAAAATAGTTTTACAATTGTTTGAATATGATCCCCTCAGTTTATGTGATGTAACCTGACAGTTTAAAGGGTCCCATAAGTACGTTTTCACTGAAGCCTTTGCAACGTCTACATACTCAACTAGGCTGTTTTTAACATAAAGCAGAGGGAGAGCAAAGAAGTAATTAATGAAAGAGCTGATACCTTCTGAGACTCCTGGCATGACAGCATGCCCAGCTGCCTTTCTACTTGTTTCTGAATAAAGAAAAAAGAAGTCAGGAGGCAGAAATTAGCCCGGGGTATTAAAATTGGACTCATGCTGAAGTAGATCATCTGAACATGCTTGGACTTTATGGTAAAAGAGATGAAATACACTTCTAGCATTAGTCTTCTTTGCAACAACAGCAACAACAAAAAAACCATAAGGAGTTTTTCCCTCAATTTCTTTGATTTTTCAGCAGGTCCATACATCACGTATGGAACAATATGTAACGTTTACTTCCCTTCCCTTCCCTTCCCTTCCCTTCCCTTCCCTTCCCTTCCCTTCCCTTCCCTTCCCTTCCCTTCCCTTCCCTTCCCTCTTTTTCTTTTTTCCTTTTTCCTTTTTTCCTTTTTTCCTTTTCTTTTCTTTTTTTTCCTTTTTCCCTTTTCCCCTTTCCCTTCTTTTCAAAAAGCCTCTATTATGAATTGCTGCACTTGCCTTTTGAACACTTTCATCACATCTCTATGTTAGGGAACAAATACCTTACAGGGGAAAAATGAAGCAGAGGAAAACACATAGACATATTGATTGAGCCTGCTCTCACCAAGCACCTGGGCCCAAATACTTCAGCGTATACACTTTGTGCATAAACAAATTCTGCATCTAATATGCCAAATGCACATCATTTTTCAGAAAGCTGATATGTACACAGAATATTAAATTTAGGAACATTTATGAATGCGTGTTGGGTTTTGCTTATCCAAGAGCACAGGATATTTTTCTGTAAAGCTACTTGATGATACTGAGTGCTAAAATGTTATAAAATTTCCAGTCATTACAGCTGTGTACATTTTTATGAGGGGTTTTGAATTTATTATTTACCCGAGCAGAGGGAAAAAGGAGACAGAGAGGGAACAAACATGTACTCTAGGAAAGGCACTTGAAGAAACTGATTATATAAAGAAATAAGCTTTCTACTGTAGCCAAAACACTGTTTTAGTCGATTTTCTTCACGGAAAGTTTCTGTAGCCTTTTCACATCTGGCTGGGCTGCTTTTAATACAATGTAGAGAGAGTGCAACGAAGTCATTGATGAACAGTCATCCCACCTCCAACTTCAGGGAATATAAACAACTTTTAAAATCCAGCACAACTGTTTTCCAAATTGAAATGCTGATTTAACAAAACCAATAATTTTCTGTAGGGTTGTATTAGTTTATCAAACCTATTTAGGGATGATAGCTTTTTTTTTTTTTCCCCAACAATACAGAAAGTTCAATTTCAGTGCTACTATTTTGACTTTTATATCAGAATAGAACACATTGAAATGCTTTGATTATTTGTAATATACCAGATTACGTGTCAAAATGACTCATTGACAATGTTTTAATCTTGCCCTAACCAAAGGTTACATCTAGGTGGAGTAGATGGTTAAATTTGTAAAAGTACATCCTGTATTATTGTCCTGCACAAAAATTTAGGAGATTCTGATTTTTCCCTTGAGTTCTGAGGCATGTATACATTTCAGCTAAGAGGGGAACTCCAGGTTTTGGACACTGGAAATTCAGGGGGATTTTACTGTCTGTCACAGCTTTGTGTAATTTTATTGTTGAAATTGGTTTGGAATGAAGGTTTTAATATTGTCTTCCCATTTCAGTGATTGGGTCTAGCAAAAGACCTTTTTCTTTCTGTTTAGGAGCTATTTTAGTCTGCCTTTGACAAACCAAACTGGATTCACCTACCTTGAGACACATTTCTCTTTACCGTAAATGAAATGTGCAAATTATCTATGATAATTAGATTTGACCCAGTTACTGGATTTGGGAACATCCTTCTATCTTGCCTGGAGCTGAATATCCCTACAGAAAGCAAATCTCACAGTTAAGACAGGGTATAATCAGGGTTAAAAACCTTTCATCAGAGACACAAAAAAGATGTAACTGAACTAGCACTATTCCATTGCCTGACATTGTCTGTTATTTTTTCTGCACAGTGAATTATTCATTACTAATGATTTAGAGTTCTCTGGCTTATCTACGTGATGACAGCTCCACTCCCCTCCTGCCACATACACACCCTACCACAACAAGAACACTTACGACAAGTAGTGATGTCACATCCTTAAACTTATTTAATAAGTATCAGCTATGAATCAAATGGCTGAACTAATCCTTCCTCATCCATCTTGCAACTTGAGTAAGTTGCGGGGTATCCATGGCTGAGTATTACCCCCTTTGCTTGGAGATAAGCCCTATGTACATAGCAGTCTAATAACGCCTGATGGGAAACACATGCCCGAGAAAACCCCCATAGCAAGATGGCATTGCGCTAAGAAATTCCGTTTGTTGGCTGCCTGGCTCCAGAAATGTTATTTATCCCTTTTGAGCTCCCAAGTTAAAATGCAGGGGCTTATCTGCTCGGAGCATAATCTTGTACCAAACCAGCAAGACATTTAGATTCTGTTGAACTCTCCGTGAGTTGCCATCATGTTCTTAGCACAGCCTTTGAGATTAGCGGGCATCTGCTCCCTGAACTTGCATTTTTGGCAGGTTTCTGGTCAATAAAGGAAAGAAGTAAAGCATTTCTGTGCAACAAAAGAAGTGTGTTTTTTTTTTTTTCCCTAAGAAAACACTGAATAAGGAATAAAATGCATTTTCTTTCAGTGATGTAGTCCCTGGGAGTTGCAGCAAAACACAAGGATTCTGTCCAAAGCCTGCAACAGTAATGGCCATTGGTACAAAGTCCTGCGTAGGGACAGCCTTGTGATAAAATATAAATATCTGTAAGATATAAATATCAGTAAAACTTCTACTCAGTCTACAGCTCCTGGGGTAAAAGTGTGGTTTTGCCAGCAGAGTTTGTACCAACTGTCAGTACACGGACATACCCATCCTGGCAAACCCTCTCCGATGTGGACTACACCTGACCCAGGAACAGTAAGTAGGTGTTTACCCACTTACACAACTTTACAATCAGAAGGAGAAAATTAAATAACTCATCTGAATTGGAAATGTAGTGGTTAGCCTGAAGGAGGGAAAAAAGAAGCATGTGGTGAAGCAGCTCCTCCAGGCTGGGGAGGAGGGGGTGGGTGCTGGGAAGCTGAGACCATCCTGTTTGTTCAGCCACCTTTTGACCTAGATGCTTGCCATTTGTATACTCTCAAAAGCACCTTTTCAGGCTGAAACTCCATTTTGAGGCTGTTGAAGTAAATAAGCCTCTCGAAACCTTTGCATTTATGATTTGTGAGGGCAGTTAAGCCCTTGTACAAACTTAAAGGCTGAATGAGAGAATCTGGAAAGAGGCAGGACCAATGAACTAAGTTTATGATTAAGTGCCAGAAACCTCCCGAAGCCTAATTCCACTTCTGAATTAACGTGCCACTTGACCTTGGGCAAGCTTTTTACCTTATTAAAGCTGCTTTCATCTGCTCCTAAAATTTGTAACACTAAATATGCCAGGGAGTGAGGACACATGCACTTCTGTGTTTAAACTATTTTCAAAATGAAGACCACTTTTTATGTATACTACGTAAGTACTTCAATTCAAGTCTTTATATAGTATTTGAAGTATCATAGATTTGAAGTGACTAAACCAGTCACGGTACCACACTATAATAAATTAAACCAAGATGGCAGCTTGGAACTCCTTTTCAGTTACCTGACGTCTTCACAATCAAATGAAAATACCACAAACTGATTCATTTACCAGCTGGAAGGATTAATGTCGGAACAGTGATGTCTTTATGCATTAAATCAGATTGGAGTTTGTCTGTAGGGTCTGAAAACTCTGTGGTCACTGCTTCCATTCCTGGTTTTAGGAAGCTGGAAAAATCGAGATTAATTAACCACACTTTTCCCTTTGAGGAGAGATTCTTGGAAATTAACTAAATGGAGAAAGATTGCTGGAGATGCGTGTTTTTTCCATGAGCAATTAGACTGTAAGCCACACATGAGGCTGGCTCTCCAGCTAGCCAGGGCTTGTCTTTGGGACTCCTGTTTTTCCCTAGTCTTCCAGAGCAGAAACCAGTGATGAGCCATGCCACCCAGGTGCTGATTAATAGCGTTAGGTTCAGCCCTAGCTCACTAGCCAGCTGCCTGAAATGCTTGGGCTGTTCTGCTGAACTGCAGCTGGTGCAAGAGATAACCCAGGCCCCAGGATTCAGCAATGGCCGAAGCCCCTCTCTCACTGCATGCCTTTACGTCACGAATGCAGTCACTTGGACTTTTCAGCTTCTGGGTTTTCCCTTCATTGAAGTAACCAGAGCACCTCCACACTCTTCATACCGGTGTTGTTTCGTATTTATTCCCCCAGCTGTTTCGAAAACCTCGGAGAAGGTATTTCCCTGGGACAGGGAGGGCACGCGGCTCCCAGGAAAGAATAGTCAGCAGAAATACTACTCTGCACCTTGCAGGGTCGGAGTCTTACTCCATCCCTCCTGCAAGGCTCAGCTCCTGGCGTGACCCTCCCTGCAATCCCTCTTCCCCCCTCTCCCACTGACGAGGGGCCGTTTAGCAGTGTACTCCTCCGTCTTTGAGACCTTTTTGGTGAAGTCTCACTCTGCTGACTGTCCAGGAATGATAAAAAATGGGATGTGCTTAAAACCAAGAGAAGAAAAATATTAAACAAAAGATTGTTTACAGTTTTAATTCAATGTGATTTTTTTAAAAACCTCACAGAAAACATCCAACAGTCAATTGCATCAATTGTCCTTGAATCTTTTTTAAAACCCACGACCAACAAAACCCTCTTTGGTCTTAAACTCCTATTACTGGCAGGAGGAAAATGATAGGTTATATAATCTATATTCTACTATTTAACAGATTCTAAATATAGTGCAGTTACTCAGAACAATACAAAACATCACAATATGAGAAACAGTGCCGAAGAGAAGAATGCTGCCGTTCTAGAGAGACGCATTTTTAGTATTATGTTCCTCAGGAAGAGCATCAAATATTTTTCTGAGTGACCTAATTTTCTTTGTCTGATCAAATGTGCCAGATGCTTCCTTATTCAGAGTTGCCACTCTAAGTGAAAAACTGTTTTCTGGCAGCTACTCGAAATCTCGTCTTCAGTTTTCTGTTAGGGATTATTATACAATCATTGCCCGGGCAGACTGAAAGCATATGGTAACTGGGCTGACATTATCTCTGCTATTTCAAAGTTCCCCAAGGATGTGTGGGCACAGTTACAGCCTCAGGTATAAGCCAACCTCCCTGGTGCATTCAAAATGCCACCCAAACTCGGCAGTGTCCAAGCAAACTGGGGATGGAGAGCTTGGCATCCTGGTTTCCATCTTCCTCTCAGGGGTGGGAGGTGTTTTTGCTTTTGTAGGTATGTCCATCACTTGACCAGGAGAATATGATAAGGATGGCTCAGTGCCTTTTAATGTGCAGTTTCCAGGTAAAATTGTATCCCTTCCAACCTGGCTGAAGCTTGAAAGGCTATATTTTGGTTATATCCGTCCAGATTCTTACATACTTCATTTAATTCCTGCTGTACTGACTAACTTTTCTTGTCTGCTTTCTTGGGGACTGTCAAGATGATAAAGATTGATTTAGCCTTTCCCAGTATTCCTGTTGCCAGTGACAGGGAATCGATATTTGTAGGAATAAACAGCCAAAATGCTGTGAGTGAACCCCACGCATCCCGGCCCATGCTTGCGATTTTCCTGGCACCCAAGGTGTGGTACCTGGAGCGTGGTGACTTCCAGGGTGCTGTGGACCTTCTGAGCCCTTCTGGCACTCAGAGGGGGTGTCTGTACAGCTAAATAAGAGGGACATGGACTGAGTGCAGGCACTGAACCACTTCCTGACAGTGCAGGCTGCATCAATGTTAGCTCATTCCCTCGATCTGTTTTGTACCTCGCTAACCCTGCAAGGCAATGTGCACCCAAGGGGGCTCCCTCTGAGCCCTGGGGGGAGAGCCGGGGTCTGTCGCTTGGCCTGGAGGCCAGGGGTGGCTCTGCACATGCTGTTTTCTAGTACAAAGATTTTTTTTGTTTTCATTTGTTAAAAGTGTGGAAGAAAAGGTCCTATCATAAGAAATGCTTTGCTACTAGGTGGTAGGCAACAGACATTGACTAAACAGGGCAATTAAGCACTCAGTGTAGATGCTCAGCAAATATCATCAGATTTTTGCTGACCAACAGGAAGGCTACATTAATGCATGCGGCTGAATGAACTTGAACATGCACATCAAAAGTCAGGAGGATATGTTTATATTATTATTATTGTCATGATTTATTTTGTGTTACCTTGCCCCTGGAGGTCCCAGTCCCCCATTGCTCAAGAGACAGCCATGAAGGCAATGTCCCTACTTCTGCCCATGGGCAATGGGCAGTAGGACAGGGGGACCCTCCAGGAGAGCTGGGTAGGGTAGAGGGGTCAAAACCTGGTGCTTTCTTATTCGTACTGATTTTGGGGAGCAGTCCTTGGGCTGACCTGTCCCCGAGTTGCAACAGCTCAGCACCAGGCCAGGGAGCAAGCTAGCAATCAAGCAGTGCCCGTGACCGGGGGTCCAGTGCCCCGCTCAGTCCCTGCCTCTCTTTTAGTTATCGGCACACACCGCCCCAGGCCCACCTCCCTGCACTCGCTGCCGAGAGGCACTTCCCTACACACATCTTTGGGGTAGTTTAACTAAAGGTGTTGATTTAAACCAGTATAGGCCAATGAGTAGAAATGCGGATGTTCAATGAACATTTAAACACTTAAGCCTAGTTTATTTCTGCTTGGCTAAGTTGATTAGAAATTGATTTAAGATAAAAGAAAATGAGTTGCTTTTAAATTGTAGTATCCACGTAGCCAATACATTCCTGTAAGAAAATCAGTAACAGGTTGTACATTGACAAAGCTGTCATGGAAATGGAAATTAGGTTTCCAGGCCATTTAGATTGTAGTTTCTTTAACTTATTCTGAAGTATCAACTATTAGTAGTATCTACTGTCTCAACAAAACTAAGTGGATCAAAATCCCATCTCATTTTGCAAATTCTATGCCCAAATATAATTCAACACACATTTTTTTTCCTTTCTGATTTAAATTAGCACCTATATACAGCTCAAGAAGCCCCACAGAATTTTAAACAGGCTGTATTAAAATAAATAAATCTGGGAGATAATGCATTCTGCAATATTCACAGCTGAGATTGCTCATTTTCTTCTAGACAGTCTGTAATTTTACTGTAACTTAATCATGACCTAGACTGTAGTATGATTTCTTAACACATTGCTACAGGCAAGTTGTCCTATTCACATCCCAAATGAAGAGAAAAACCTTACTACAGTACCAATAACCTGGAGCAGATACACCAGCTCAGTCAGAATTGGCCAGGACCTAAGAGATGGACAGAGAAGGTACAGGAAGAAATTACAAAGCTAAGAAGCAGTGGTAGTGCTGGCTTCAACAAACCCTTTCCTGGGGCAGAAACACTGTAAGTGCATTGATTTTAATTGCCTAGAAGCATACTAAAGGAGTTTTATTAATAACTCCTCCCAGCCTGTCAGGTATAATAGGAAAACCCTAATAAACCCTTCCCAACTTGCCATTCTGCTATCCCAAATTCCTTGCCGGTGGAGGCAATTTGTTTCCACTTCTCCCCTCAAAGCTATCACCTACTCCTGATACCTTGGAGCCCTGCTCGGTGCCTCAACCACCCTTCTCCAGAAACAAGCAAGCAAACAAAAAGAAGCAAGCTACCTCCAAATGTCCCTGTTAAACATTGCTCCAGAACCTTACAAAGTCATTTACTTTCAAATTATCAGTCATTAAAAACTGACTGTCAGGGGTTATCCTGATTAGCCAGCTGTGCTGCAGAAGGCCTGCGCTACCCTAGCCCGCTCCCAGCTGCCTGTTACCCAAGATAACATTATCTACATGGAAGTCTCAGCCAGACTTTCTGTAATTATTAGTGATTTGCAATGTTATTCTCCATCCAGTGTTTAGCTGTGCAGAGAATGACAAGGAGGTCTTGGAAGCCTTTTTCCCCAGCAAGTCTTCTCAGATCATTTATTTGTCCAAGTTCAAATCCCTAGGCAGTAGCTTGGTGTGATTTTTTTTTCTGTGGTGTGTAAGATACAATTTTAGAGAGGAAGCTAGGATATATATGGATTCTTCTCTCCTTGCTCACCCCAATTCTGTAGTCTTGGAAAGCTTGTATTTTTGTTGTCCTACCCACTAAGATTTCTTTCACATTTTTTAGACCTTCCCTGTAAAATCTAATATCTTCTACCTCCTTTTTGCTATGTGCTCTGCCCTGCGTTTCATCCCTACTACCTGCTCTTTCCAGCTCCCCTATCAGCTGTGAATCCTCTGTCATCAATAATCCACTACTTTAACTGGCTTAGAGTTTCCTTCTCTCTCTCTGTCCCGGTCAGATGCCAGATTAGACCCAGCAGAAGCCTGATACTGTCCCTGTTGTATGTATTAATCTTCTTACAAGTATGGTCTGTTCTGTATTTAACCTCTCTTCCCTGCGTAGCCAGGTGATACCGAGAGCTCCAGCAACATTATTTGCCTTTGCACGTTAATGAGTGAAGCACCCATTAGTAACACACACGATTTTATATAATAGATTTAGCTGAAATTGCTCAAGCCACTAATCCCAGGCACGTAGTGCGGACTACCACGCAGTCTCTTCTTCTCCTGACGGGCACTGATGTTGTAGGGATTTGAGTTATTTGGTATTGTGAAGCCAAAATTCATCAGGTGAGCAATTCCTTTGGAATCAGTGGGTTACACTGCTTAACCAGGGCAGTAAGATTTGCCTCTGTGTCTGTGCTGCAGAGCTGCCTACAGCTGTGTTAGGAAGTGAGATAAATCTTTGATTTTGGATTTTCGTCCCCATGTGGATTACACTGTACATCTGGGGATGTGTCTAGTTGGTAAGAGAACAAGAACAGAAGCTGGGAGTCCTATCTTCTATTCCTGGCTCAGCCCCAATTCACTGCGTGACTGTGGGCAAATCACTTAAGCTGTCTCTGGGATAATAATCGACACAGCAATTCCAGCAGGCTTAATTTTTAAAGTGTCAACTCATATGTTTTCTCCAATGTGCCTCGGGAGATGTCCCCTTCCCTTCACTGGGAGCAGGAGCAGGGCCTTAGTACTGAGAGCAAGATTTGCAACCCCGACCCCCTCTCCCCCAGTCTGCCATAACTATTTCATACAAAATGTTTAATAATAATGCCAGAAATGCTGTCCTGGAGCTCTGAAAGCCTCTTATCAACTCCTATTCTTAAAGTACAGTGTACAGAATCCTGTGTAATGGTTTTCTTTTCGCTACTTTCAGCATTAATTCTTCTTTCTTGTTATGCCAGCAGATGCATAAATCTGCTGCTGGTGCTTTTTGGCTTTGGTCTCACTGATTGCATGACTTAATTGTGGACCAAAAAAGTGGGATTTTTTTTTCCCAGTGTGCTTTTGTGTGCTTGAAATCCTAAACTTTCAGAAGTGCCTAGTGATGGGCTGTAGCTTTGTTGGGATAGGGGCTGCAGTTTATAAGTTCTTCGTTTGGGAAGAGCTATATACTGCATGTCCATCTTCTGCAAATCCACTGTCTCAAAGCGGAAGTACAGGAAAGACTAATCAGTCACGAATATCCAGCACATGGGAGACTCCTCCCAAATATTTTCACAGGGTGAGTCAAATTCAAAGCAAGATACGTAACAGACCATCTCCTCTTATAAGGACCGTATCTCCTTCTAGTCGCAATGGCATCTGATCCCTGTGGCAACTATGACAGAGCCACTACTTTCATGGGTAAATAGTATTAGGAAAGTATTTGGTGTGTTTCTTTTACTGCAATTTAGCAGCTGGAGGCAAGTGAGGGAGTGAGAGCGTGGGCCAGCACAGCTCTCTGCAGTTCACAGCAGTGACCTGGTGGAGCACTACTTGGAAGCTGCCTTTCCAAGCACGCGGAGCAGGACAGACATCAACAAAGTCAATGGAAAAGCAGTCGTTCAGACCTCATCAAGGTTTGAGTCGGATCCCTAGCTTCAACGATGAAGACTTGTATTTATGTAGTTTGCTATATCACAATATGGTGTCTCAAAATGTCTGCTACCACTCACTTTTAAAGCATATGTATAGTACATATAGTCTTGTCACAGCTGACACCTTTTTTTGATTTTGCTACATGAGAGTACTCTGTTGCTGATGAATCAAGCTGTTTTCAGGACTGGTTTACTTCTGAATATTTTGGAGGAGGAAAGCAAAAAGTCAACTATTTTTCAATGAACTATCCCCATCCCTATATTTTGAGCAATTCTTCTATCAAAGACTTTTCTCTAAATAGTTATTATAAATGTGATGTAACTAGCCATTCTTCTGAAGTCTTGTAGAGTAAAACCAAAACTTTACTGCTGAAAACCTTGACTCAGGAAAGCATCCTTCATTAGGATAACGTTTAGCACATGCCAGTCCATCAGGTCTGCTCAAGGGCAGAAAAGATGCAATGATTTATCACACACTGAGCTGCAATGAACGACGAGAGGTCATCGAGCCCATCTCCCTGCCCCAAGGCAGTCCCAGTGACACCTCTGTCAATCCCGCCAGAACCAGGTCGAGCCCATTGGTACAGACTCCAATACGCTCATCTGCCAGAGACATGCCTTGTGGGCAATTCACTCCCCTTCTGCTAACAGAGGTGTGCAGGACTCGTCTGCAAAGACATCCGCTTTAGCTATAGGAAGAATTACAGTTTCAATCGTTATGAAAAGGGAAGGAAAAATACCGCGGGTTATCAGGGTGCTAAAAAATTTAGGCACGCGCTCCTCTCTTGTTGCACAGAAGCGCTGTTAGCAGCAGTGAGTGTAACATGCGCATCGCAGAAAGAGAAGAGGCACGCTAGGCCAAATTCTGCCCTCAGAGGCGTGTGCACACAATTTCCAATGACATCCGTGGGAATTGGGCGTGTGGATTGAGGGCACAATCTGGCCCTTTATTTTCAGCTGCTCTATTATGATCATGACATGCTAATTTCTAATTCCTTTAGCAAAAATAACACAGGAAGGCTTAAATATTAATGCTGCCAAATGTCAGAAACACCTCTGCAATATACTCCTGAGCAAATTCATGAAAACAGATTTCAGGAACCATGGCCATGCTCGTTATAGGTACCTGACATCCCCAATCAATTAAAATTCTCTTTATCTTCACTGGGGTTTTGCCAAGCTAAGAACTGAAAAAGGGCTGCTGGATTTAGCTCCATAGTAGCTGACTGGGACATGGGTCTCCTGACAGCCATGGTCACAGCTTCTCACTTAGAGGGATGGATGCAAAAGTACAGATGTCATCTTGGGTTTGCCGAATGATAAACACCCAAGTAGGTCCACTATCTCCTCAAAAAAAGGTGAACAGAAGTCAAGCAAGTGCAAACCAATAGGTAAGAAGAGAAGTGCAGGTGGGTATTTACTAGAGGAAGGAAAAAATGCAGGAGTAGCCCCTCGCCAATCCCCAGCACCTGGGATACTTGCCTCTGCTCACGTTTGCAGGGAAGTAAAGGATGTACTGGAGTCAGCTAAGAGGAAAGGTGAAAACCTCCACAGCTGCAAGCCCGCTGTGTGGCCCTGCCTTTGGCAAGTAACTGGCCGTGGGTCAGGGCCCCGACACCTGCATCCTACCCCTGCCAGCGTGGGGGGGTCAAATCCTTCCAAAGGAGACATTCAGCAGTGTGCCTCCGGCAGCAGGGTTCGTCATGCTGAACGAGCTGCCTTTCCACGCCAGCTGCAGGTGGACACTCAGGTCCGTGGGAGAGGAGAGGGGGAAATGATGTGCCTGAACCTGACATACTTCTGCAAGGAGTTACTCAACCGGCACAAGCTCCCCATCACGGTACAGGACCAGAAGAAAGACGGCAAAAAAGAAGCAGCATCTTCTTCCTACGGGAGCCAAGGTGGGTTGCACAGGCTGCCCCACCACGTGGCAGCCGAGCAGGGTAGGAATTACCGTCTGCTTAACCTTCCGCTGATGGGAAGGGTCTCCGTGGTCCTTGGCTCTCTTTGCTGCTCCGGTTTGGGTATCACTGCAGGAATGTGCCCCTCTCCACCTTCTGCAGTCTTCGGCAGGCCCTCTGGTCGGGCTCCCGGGATCCGGAGCTGTCAGGGAAGACGGAATAGAATAAAAATGAATAAATAACTTATCTATCTTGAAAGTGCTGCTGTAGAGGCAGAAAACTCCACGGAGTACGGCAGAGCCGGCTGCTTTGCGCACAGTGGAGAGGGGGCAATAAACCAGCAGCGCCAGGGGAAGCACGCAGGGGGTGAAAAAGAGGGATACCAAGAAAAACCCGGGGCAGCGGACGCCTGCTTCTGGACGCTGCTCGGAGCCTCATGAGTCCCGCCTGCGAGCTGCCCTGTGCCGGGGGACCCGGCAGGACAGGGATGGCACAGCCGGGGCGGCCGTCAGCTGCGCGCTGCCCGCGTCCCCCAGCACCGGTGCCAGCTCCAGCGTGTCCTCGTTTCGCTCTCAACGTTTCGTTTCATAACGGCGGCGAGCCGCTGGCGGCAGAGCGTGTCCCGAGGCCAGCCGGGGTGGCAGGAGCCCTCCGCCTTTGGCAGCGTGCCTGCGCAGGCACCCCGAGCCTGCCGTCGTCCTCCAGAAATGCACAGCCTGTCACAACTCGTTGCTTAATGCTAAACTACCCGTTATAAATAAACATGGTCCTAATAATAGTTTGCCTGACCTGACTCACTGTAGGAAACAGCCTCAGAAATAAAAGAGGATGACTTCCAAACGCAAGAGTTATAATTTTACATAAATAAAGAATGAAAAGGGCAGCGCAGGACAGGCTAGGGGAAAATCGTATCGCAGGGAGCTGAAGTTGCAACCCCAGGGTGTTAACAGGCTTGCTCGGCTGCTAAATCTGATGCTGTCTCCCTCTGTAAGTTCTCTGGAGTTTGACGGATGGATGTGGAGAAATATTACTTGAATTGTCAGATAACTGTTAGTCACCCAGATTAAAAACAAATTCCATTGACATTGTGTCATACCTTGGGAGCCCAAAACAGATATTGATGTTTTCGTCTTGTTGCAGGGAGGAGGGAGATGGGAGTGGGTAAAGTAAGAAATCAAAATCGCCTAGATAGAGCAAGTCTCTCAGCTTTGTTTGAAAAATGACACCGCAGCACAGTGCACCTAGCTGAGGATGAGAGATAACACAATCCAGCCTCTCTCTCTCACTCTCAAATGAAGGGGAGACAAAGACAGCATTATCATAGAAAACCCAAACTTCTAATGCCAGTACAGAATTGTAAGCACAAGCATAGGAACCAGATTCACCCAGTGGGTGCCGCAAGATCCACCCCTCAAAAGCCCCTGACACCAGTGGGATGTGCGGGGGGCTGAGCTCCCCATGTCCAGGGGTGCACAAGGTGTTTTTGCTCACCTTTGGGGGATGAAGCAGAGGGAGATGCAACGCCTGTGCATCGGCGTGTGGAGCAGGAGGAGCAGGAGGGAGTTGGACTTGCTCAGTTTGCGGGAGAGACAGCTTCAAGGGGACCTAACAGCCTCACGGCATCTAGGAGGGGCCATCGAGAAGACAGTGCCAGGCTCTTCACAGCATTACATGGCAGGAGGGTGAGAAACAATAGGCATAAGTTGAAAAAAGAGAGGTTCAGACTGGATATAAGGAGAAGATTTTGCCCATGAGGACAGCCAGGCAGTGGAGCTGGTTGCGCCAAGAGGCTGTGCTGTCTCCTTGCTTGGAGGTTTTCAAAACAAAGCCCTGAGCAGCCTGGTCTGACCTCAGAGCTGGCCCTGCTTTGAGCAAGAGGTTGGACCGGAGACCTCTTGAGGTCCCTTCCAACCTGAATTGTCCTGTGATTCCTGTGATAAATCCACAAGCTGTTTCTGCTGCGTTGACCTCCACAGTGACTATGCTGATTTACATCCACTGAGGATCTGGTCTTAAGTTTGTAAGTAACTGTCCCAGAATCAACAATAAAATGGAGTTGTGTTTTGCATGAATTATTAGGTTGTATGAAGAGGTCCTGAAAGACATCTTCATGGTGTATTTCTATCAGTGATAAACCAATAAAATATACTGTATACATCTTGAGGCAACAGAGAGATTGGAAAAGATCTTATCTTTGGTCAGTGTTATGTGTATGTACAGAGCTGACTATATCTTATGCAAGCTATAAAGTTCTGGGAGAGGGACTAAACCTTTCTTGACATTGAATTTGGCACCCAAAAGTGTACGTACATGTACACGTGTGTTTGTGTGGTATATATCCATGTGTGGGGTACAGACATTGTAGATGTAGATATAGATAACATGCACATAAATGCACTTTTTACACAAGCTATAAATTATGTTATATTACCATTATTGGCTTTGCAAAATGAAGCAGTCAAAAATTAGATAATGCCTGGTTAATCTCAGTATGTCTCCCTTAAAAGTCATATGACAAAGTTGTGTACCAAAAGTCATTCGCTATACCAAATATGATATAGTGTTATAAACGTTCATGTACCTTTTCTGGTTTTTCCCCCATAGATCACAAGGTATCTGAGCAGACGCCACTTGCTCAGTTAACCAGATGCTATTCTGAACCCTTATTTTCTTCTTGCTTGGTGGATAGCTCCTTTTCTTATTTAGTCAAATTTTTTCAAGCTCTGTTTTGAAGTTTGGAACACTAATTTGTTTGTGATACTCTGTGATGATCTTTATATAGTATCTCTGGCACTAGTAAGTTAATATGTGCAGTATCCTAGTGAAGTGATCACAGACACAAGGCGTATTTCAAACACACAGAGAGGTTACAGTGGCAAGCAACTAATTTGGGGGGGGGGCTCAGTTTCTTTAGCACAGCCCCATGACCTTGGTGCCACCGGTCGCTGCTAGTGCTCAGTGTTCCTGTAGGCGAGACCTCAAAGTCCCAAGTCAGGGACTCGGTGACTGCCCAGAGGGTACTTGTTCGACTTCTCTGGCTTTTAGCAGGCTCTCCGAGGAGGCAGGGACAGAATCCCTGTCCCAAGCAGTATGTGGCTGTCTCAGTGACAGCCTTCTTCACCGTATACCCTCCAACAAAGGAGAGGGAGGTGATGTCCTGTACACCACTGACTCTTCCCTGGAGTGGGTTAAATGTGTGCTGAATGAAGCAGGGCCTTGGGAAAATGAACAGTGGCTGATCACATAATTAAAAACTTTATTGCCACGCATACTTACAAAGAGTCCAAATTAAGTTTGTGCAGGGGACCTTAGTTCTGGTACTAACTTTTGGTTCCCCGACGCAGAACCTTACTAATATCCTTTCTGTACAGCACGGGTAGGTATGTGCTTTTAATTTCCTAAGTTTATAAAAAAGTCAAAAGAAGAAGACTGAAATTCCATCCTGGGACATCATATTGATTACAACATGGTTCGTTGCCGCAGTTTGAACCGATACCCCACACGGACACTCATCATTTGAGATGGCAGAGAAAAAGATAGCAGGAGTGAGCTGTCATCCAAACCAGGCCCTTGTTCACAGATTCACTATATCCTTGGGGAAAGAGTGACTTGTCGTTATCCGGTTACCTGAAATCACACTTAACTCAAACCAGGTTAAGCTAAAAGGCAAATGGAGCCATTTATTCATAGCATCCAAAACAGGCAACATAATTACAGAGGTATAGAGATGAATGAAATGAAATGGGAAGGAATGTGGCTGTATTGGGTAGACATCCCTCGGCCACCAGACCCACCAAGTTCAGTTGGGGATCCAGGCGTTGTGCGTGGCACTGTCGGGTGCATCTGCTGGGAGGCCCCTGAGGGATCTCGTTCTTTGGGGGAACCCCACCAGAGAGCAGCTCCAAGCGCCTGCCTTCCCCATCTTCACCTCACATCACCTCTCCTTCACAATCAGCTCACCTCTCTTTCACAATCACGTTAGCTTTTGTGTTAGGCTTTGAGCTCTTCCAGGGGTCCAGACAGGTTTCATCTGTCATCCTGAAGCTCACACTGTTCCTTCCTTTACCAGGAGACATTCTGGCCACTCTCTTAAGTAAAATAACATGGTTTTCCCTTCTTAGATATGGAAATGTCTCTCTGTTGGCTGAGAATCACCTCCTGCATTTGACTGGCTAGTGAACAACTTTGCTTCAGCCGAATCCCTCTCCCTGGCTGGCCACTTGGCATTTCTCTGGCCCTTATATCCTATAGCACCATACCAGGAGCACACAACACAAACTTCCGAACCAGGTAACTTCACGCAGCTCACTCCAGGCTCTTGCCTGAGATCAGACACAAACAGTAGTTAATCTTGTTGGGATACTGACAGGTTTCTCCACATTAGGCTCGGATGACTATGGCACGACACGGCCTTTGATTCTCTTGCTAGGCTCCGCCAGTGCTGGGGCGGGGTGACAAGAATACACAAAGAATACTCTCAGTTGAGAAGAGAACAGCAAAGGCTTTTCTTGAGGTGGAATTCAGGTGGCTGTCTCATGCTATCAAGCAGCCAAGAGACAGTCAAAAACACAAAGGCTGGCAGGCGAGTCCAAAACAGAAAAATGCAGTAGGGTTGAAAATAGAATAACTTGTTAAATAATTGAATAGTTCCATTAAATTAGGTGGAAAAAAATGTTGTAAACATTTATCTTTCATGTTACCAAAGACAATAGTTCTCATTTTCTGTTAGGGCACAAGGCACATATCAGTGGAAGCACTATAACATGCCACGTACAACTTCAGCTACGATGCGAAGCCCAACAAATTCAAAACTGTTATGCGACTCAAACGTGTGTACTTGAAATGCCTGCCTACACCATGACAACTGCTTTTTCAGGCTCTCTGCCTCCTTTTTGTCTTGGCTTCTTGTTGGAACTCGGCTGAAAATAAAAAGGCAGGCAGCCTACCTTGCCAGATAGCCTTAGCTAATTAACATGGCGAAGGGAGTAATTTTGCCTTGCTTTCTTCTCAGAGCGAATCTGCAGCATCCCCACAAAGGTTCTGCATTGCTGAAACTAACCAGACCTCAAGAAGTTTGGCATCCATTAGTCCCTTTGAAGTCTCACAGGGACCCAGGCAAATATCATGCAATAGATTTGGCAAGAGAACTCACTCCTATACATCTGGTGCATGTCACGTACCTCACCTTTTTTACAGGAACCAGCCTGAAACCTTCTACTCTGTAAACGGGCGTGAGTATTCTGCCATCAACAGTATTAGGGAGATATTTCTGTTTAAGCACAGAGTCGTCATGCTTAACTTGGGATGTCTGAAAGATCTAAGATGGAGCTAGTCGGTCAGGGCTCTTTTTGTAGTCAGCAGCAAGACACTGGCACTGCCCCAGGGCAGTTGGTCTGACCTTGCCTTAGACCCCAATGTGAGGATGAGATGAAGTGCCCTCTGCAGGTGCCTGCCTCTGTCCTTTGACTATAAAGGGAGTTTGGGTGACTAAAAGTCAAACTTAGATGTTTTACTTTCAGATGCCTGAGTTACAACACATGTATCCTGCCTAGACAGGGTATGAATGGAGTGAAACTTATAAAATATGTCAGAAGCTTAATAAAGTTGAATGCATTTCCAAATTTGGAGCTTAAGAAGCTGCAATGGCGTGCGTCTCCCTCTCCCAGGTAGCAATTAATCTTGAAGTAACACAACTCTTTCTTTTCCATGCTTACGTACCTTGTCATTCTATATTCAGGGAGGAACACATTGGTTTCCTTCCATAGTTAGAAGAATTTATCAAAAATAAGCATATTTTTCCTTGTAGCAGAGGTAAAATGGGCTTTTGGAGACAAAATGCCTGACTGCTGGCCAATTCACCTTCTCTCCAGGAATTTCGAAGATCATGTTCTGTTTTAGATAGAGATTGCTTGGTCACTCATGGAACAATGCAGTATATTCTTTACTGTACGATTGATAGGAATATTAACTGTCACATCATACATTCTAAATACTGACTGTAATGGTAAGTAAATATTGCCTGAGGGGCATAGGGGAGGACTTGGGATATTATGAAATATTCTGAGTGAAAAATTGAGGAAAAATATTAATAATCTCTAAATTACTATTATTTTTGTACCTCTGGCAATATGTTATCCAGCTGTAGCCGAAGAAAATAGTCATTTCTTTTTATTAAACTGCATGATTTTTAAATATGAGTGTTGTAAATCTTATTTGAAGAGTTCTCCAGAAGAAAAATTTTGAGCTGCTCTGGGGCATTTTTAAACTGTGTCATTTTTAAGCCAGACAATAACATGGTTTTATAACAGGTCACATGAGCCTGGTTCAGCCGCGGGAGAAATGCAGGCGTGCAGTAGATGTGCAGGCACTGACCACGGGTATCCTTGGGCAGGAATAAGGCTCAGCGTGTGGCAATGTGACAGAGAAAGGAGGGAGGCAGTGCAGGGATGGAGAGAGATGAAATGGTGCTGCTCACATCCCACCACCAGCACCCTCCCCACCATCGAACGCTGCCGCCTCCATGCCCGGCTGCACCTCCTGGCCTGCAAGGTCCTCTTCCCTGTTCAAGGATGACTGTGGCACTTGCATCTTTTCCATGCATCCTTGGACTAGCTACATTAATATACACCCCCGTAGCATTAAAAGCTATGCACTTGGTGCTCCCTAGAGATAACAGTGAAGCCACAGGAAAGAATTATAAGTGCTTCCAGGGCTTTAAATCCAGGCTTACAATCAGAGTTTGATGGAACAGAAGTTCCGTAACAACCAGCCAGAAAGGTAAGCATTCCCCACAACTCAGAAATCATTAATTCAACCAAGAGTAAAGATAGTACCATCTTCCTTCATTATCCCCTAATTTAATTGTCACACATTAAAGCCTGGCAAATCTGGGCACAGATTCCTGTTGTCAGACTTCAAAGAGAGCTCCTGAAGTCTTCTGCCAGAATCAATGATCATCGCTATATCCTTTTCTCACGCAGCATCTGTATCTTCCCTAACATTAATGAACATTATTTTTGCATGCTTCTGAGCAGACTAAAAAATACACTCTTGAATCACATTTCCCATGCGAGGGGAAAAATGAACCCTTCTACATTTGTTATTCTCCTCTAACAAGAATTAAACCACCGTGTGGATACTAATGAGTGACTTGCAGTTGCCCAGCTCTCACTTTAGTTCAGTCCTCAGGAATATTGAAGATGAAATTTCTCAGCTGAAATCATAACACGCTCTATGGATTAAATGTTTCAGACCTGTTCTTATAACAAATAATCAAGCTGTTGAGATTGCTTGCTATGCAAACTTGCAGACTCTTAGGTCACTGTTGCCAAGGAGTAATTTTCTTTAAAGTAGACTCACTTGTCCATTTTATGAAAAAGGAAAACAGAAATAGTAGGTTTCAAGGAACTTGGTGTGAATGATACACATTCATTTCACATCAATTTGCCTCCTCTATGTCCTTTTTTAATATGCACCGTAATTGCTAATTACAAAATGAATTAGGCTCCAGAGCTGAATTAAGGTAGAAAATACCTGGAAGAATTTCTGATGGAGCTATAACTGATGATAACCTTGCTTCTTGAAGTATGTCCATTTTTGTTCTCATAACTACACAATAGTGAAAAGTCAATCACTACCATATTATCATTGTCAAGCAGAGGTCACAGGGACGATTTTCCTGTGTGCATATGTGTGTGCAAATCAGTGTCAGGGAAGCACAAGATAAATTAATATCTTGACTCTTTACTGCCCTGTCGATATTCCCCTCAGTACTACAGCAAAGCTCATGCATCTTTATTCCTTTTCCATCCACTACAATTTTATGTATGGGGTGGCACATTTACTACAGTGCAAAATGCTCAAGGCTGGCTGTAGGCAGATGCTACAAACTAAGAGACGTGGTGCATTAGACAAGATGTTATATACCCCTTCCCAAATAACCGATTTCCAAACTAGCATTTGGCTAGTTGAAGGATTCTGTCATTCAACATGAATTAACCAAAAAGATCCATCGGATGCAGGTGACTCGTTTCTCATCATTCTGCCCACTAAGTGGGGAGAACAGAATTATGACAACCAATACAAAGAAATATAACAACTGGTGCCAGTTCTTCTCATTAGATCACTGTCTTTTTGGGCTCCAAACACCAAGACAACCAAATCTCACTTCTTCAGCAATTAGCCAACAGAAGCTAGGAAAACTGCCCAGAAACTTTTTCAATTTTCCAGGAGGGCACCTATAGCAGCAACAGTGAAACTGGAGGAAATCAGCCACCATGCTCCCATCAGAACATCAGCTGGGCTTCTTTAAAGTCATGCTTTCTGGGAAAAATTGTTCCTCAGGAGGAAATCAGACCACGAGGTCAGACAAACTGCTCTCTGGAGTCTGCCAGAGTAGGTAGGTTTGTCTTCGGAGCATGGTCAAAGGACAGCTGAGGTCAGATACGGTGAGGGAGGCATCCCTGGCAACTCTCTGGGAGGGACAGTTCTGGTATAAGGGCATGCCATTTCCCCTCAGAGCTTGCTGAAAGCTGGAAAGACCTCTGATATAAATAGTTTCAGGAGTTGTTTTTTTCTTGTTTCAAACCCCTTGGTCCATTTTGGAAGAAAGGACTTGGGACGAAACTGTAATTCAGGTTTCATTTGCTTTCCCCAGAAGAGTTATCTACCTGCTGGTTTATGACTTCTTAACAACTTGTTTGCAAGGCACAGAATGCTGTTAAAGTTCAGCCGACCCATGATTTTGTCATAAACTTAACAGCGGTGCTGCCAGGGAGACAGGGCTGTTAAAGCAGAAGAATTTGGGTAGAGCCCGCCTGTAAAAGGGGAGACACCCTGGTTAATTCATCATTAACTTGAGGAGCACAGTACCACAGACTGCTGCAGGCACTGGGAGCCTAGCATGATACAAAAAGAGCAGCAGATATAAACGTGCATATTTCCAAAGGGATTTAAAGCACATATAGACAATGTGAATGTCTGCAGTGAATGAGAAGTGTTCCTACACAAGGAACAGGAACGCTCAAAGTTTACCATACAAGATAAACACCCATGCCCTGGAGTTAAAGAGAGTTTCCCTATGGTAGGTCTTTCCATAGTGGTCTATTATGTGGCTGCTTATACTTCTGAGGTGCAGCTTACCATCAGCATGATCCTCCGTCATTTTTACATATGAACCAGCAATAATGTACAGATTTCCTATGCTCCCAACAGGAGTAGTCATTAAGCTCAGGATCCACCTTTAGTTCTCATTCTTCCTCAGGTGTTCATGGTTCTGCAAGAAATAGATGAAAATAAATAACAAACTCATAATGATATTGCAAAGGTAAATTAAAAATGATTACGGCCAGACAGAATATTTGGAAGTGTTAAAATAGCTGGATAATGGTGAGGAAAGAAACCAACAGGTCTTCCCCGTGTCTCAGCTGCTAATGTCCACCTAGCAGCTTTTACCCCGACCTACATTTTCTACAAGTAAACATAGTCACTTGCATTTTATCACCAAAATAGACATATTCAGAGATGATAGGAAGTGTGAGTATGATTCAGATAGATAAGGCAGTCAGTCAAAGCCATGGGAAACCAGATATTCACTAGAATTACTCATAAAACTTCTTGATAAGGTGGGAAGCACAGATAACCTATCCCTGGTAACCCATAGCAGCTGAACAGGATCTCTGCACTCAGCTCAAAACGATCACAATTAAAAAACTTGTTTGTAAGAAAAAAAATGTGTTTTTAAAATGAGGAGCCTCCAGAGAAAGGATTCTTTCAGCAAATTCTGAAGGGAAAAAATGCAAGAAAAATTACAGATCTTTTTTTTCAAAAGCTTTTGTGCTTTCCCACTGCAGTCTGTTGAGATTGTGTGAGACCAAGCAGCTGGCTACCTCAAACTCAGCATTCAGCCCTACGGAAGAGTACATTGTAAGAGCTGCCTCATTCCTTGCTTGAATGCAGTTTATTAGCTCAGACTATTTTCAAACAGAGGTATGAGCATTACCCTTAGGGCTGAGTTGTGCTACAAGGTTCTTGGAAAAAAAAAACCAAAAGGCTGGCACAGGATGGAGCCATTGCATGGGGTGTCTCAGGACAGGAACTGTGGGTGCTCCAGGAGCTGTTTTCTCCCCATGGCTCCCTGGCTTTCCTCCCCAGCTGTCTACTTCATAGTTAACCGGCCCCTTTAGAGCTCAGACCAGTGGATGTATTCATGGGGATCATTCCCCACCCACTGATACTGGGACGTGCCTGACGACACTTGATATCTGTTAGTTTATGCACGTATAACAGGGAGGAAATGACCTAACCTAGTGCTATCACAGGGAATGATTAAGCCTTAAATATCAGTGGAAACAGTAAGAAAATCATATGCTCAAGCATTGCTTAGTTATGGACTTACTGGAAAGAGCAGAGAGCTCAGACTTTCATGGTGCTGCAAGTCTCCTCTGAGAAGCTGAGAGCCCTTGACTTCCCCTGCTTGACTGCTCCCAGCTCATCAGCAGAGTGATCAGTGTAGCACTTGGCTGAGCTCTGAGCCATATTATGGGAACAGTTGCCAGGAAAAGTTTTCTGCTCCCGTGGCTATCATAAGGCTGAGTATATTTTGCCAAGGGACAGAAAGGATTTACCTCCAGGCAACCAGAAATACTCATGTGGGACTATAGACTTCACCCACTTGGATTTATACATGCAGTGAGTACTGCTCAGGGACCAGAGGTTGTGCCAATACACAGAGTAAAGGATCCCCAAGGCTGGCCCGGGACCGCCACATCTGCTCTTGCAAACGCTCACGAGGAAGAGGCTGGCACGGAGCAAAGGACAGTCTCAGCAAAGACTCGGTGAGGATGGGGTGGAGGAGAAGAGGTGCATTTTGCGTGCCGTGCTGCATGTTCATGTGAGCTGACAGCAGGTAACGTTCCTGCTCATCCTGCGATGGCTGGCTGGGGCAGAACTTGTGTAGTGCAGAACTTCACTGAAGTACTTGATGGCCACTGCGCTCTGTCTTGTCGATGAGGGTGTTTGCAATTAGGATTCTAGAGACATGATTTCAGTTTCGGGATCTGACCCAGGTCCTCCTTCAGTTAATAATGCAATGTCTATCGACTTCACTGGCTGCAACTCTTGATGATATAGTTATTACACAAAAAATCTTTGACCAGAAAGTAGGCAGGTAGCAACTTTCCTTTCTGGATAATCACTGAAGTTAGTAAGGAGATGAAAACCATTTTAGTAAACTTTCCTCTCTGTATTAGCATTTTTTCTTTTTCCTTTTTTTGCAAGCGCAAGTGGAATCTCCAGGTCATGGTGATTGCCGAGGAAACAAACAACTTCCTTGAAAAGACAAGGTGCAGATTTACAGAACAAATGTGGTTTGGCTTGCGGGCTGGCGCAGTGCCTGCCAGACCTACATTGGATGAGGTTGAAAACCCACCCTCAAGGGCTTTTCCAGAGTCCTTTAGGCAACCTTTGTAAGCGGTTTTAGTTGTTATCTAGATCTGAGGCTCAACAAAGTCATGCATCGCAGCCCCAGGTGCTGGAGGGAGTGAGTCCTGCTCTCTGAGGTCTGATTACCTCCTCTCTCCTACCCAGCACTGCCTACCGATTTGGGGGAGGGATTGACTAGAAGGCTATGAGATGAAGGTGACGTCCAATGCTGGCTGCTAAAAGGTGGTGGAGAAGGAGGGAGTTAATGTCATGTAAAACTTTTGCTCTCCTTTTCCCATGGCACGTCTTTGGAGAGGCTTGCATTTGGAAGTTGAGTCAACTCGGTTGACTCAGAGCAGCCCATTGTGCAGAGCAAGAGCAGTCACAAGCACCAGAGAGCTAGAGTGGCCTTCTTTATCGAAAGAGTTCTTCTGACTCAGAAAGAGGAGCAAGTTCTGCTGCAGCATATCCCAATGAGCTCACTGTGCTTCCTTAAATCTGCTTTTCTGGGCAGAGTCCTGTGGGAAGAATATGCGAGTTCCACAGCCTCAGCTCTGCAGTTTTATTACAGCTAAGTCAAAACTCTGTGGTGCCAATTCTCTTCCATTTTTGCTAATTGTTAAAGGAAATATCTTAATTGTGTAGAAGAACGTGCAAGTGTAACATATGACTTATTATCGAGAACCCAATTTTTTTATGCACTGTAAAACTCCATCTGTCCCATCATCTGGAGTTGGCTACTACTCCTCTAACACACAAATGCAGATCAAGAATAATAAGTTTTAAATATCCAGGGTATTAACCAAAGCAGGGACTGATTTTATTTAACAGAAAGTATTGGAATAGCAGAGTCATTGTTGTGCTGTGGGTATTAATGAGGGTATTATGTAGGAGTTTCTGTTCCTGACATCAGGTAACCTAATCCCCAAATTTGTGAAACTGTGGCCTGTTCTTACGGGTTGCATAAGGAGCTAGGTCCACAGGACTTTTTACTGCCTTTGGAGAGAAAATGGCTTGTTTTTTCCTATCTGCTGCTGATAACGAAAGGGTGTTAGCACGTAAGACTGCTCTAGTGTACATTGGCAGAAATTGTTTTCACCAGCTCAAGGTTTCTGACCTAATAAGCACTGTGACTTTATGGCCCTTGGAAAGCACGCTCTGCAAAGAGGCAGCCTGTCCTCTGCTTGCTGGCAGGGCATGCCAGGTCTGCACAGCTCCTGCCTCAGCGCTTCTTGCTTCACGCAGCCAGAGCGTGGACCTGGCCCGTATTCTGGTGCATTAAAGACCGTGTTGACTATCATTCTCAGTGACTTCTAATGTTACATCTTTAGCAACGTAAACTCATTTATTATACACAGATTTTGATCAGTCATTAATGGTTAGAAAGATTTAGATAAGCAAAGGAGCAAAGTGTATGCTGGATAATTTAGGCTCTGACTCAGCAAAACAGTGTAATTTAGCTCATCTTTGTTCACAGTTAAGGCCTTAAATGCTGCACTGAACAGCTGTATTCTTAGTCACGCACGCTGTATGGATTAGGTGTTTCTTAAGGAAAGCAAAAGTCATTATTGAAAACTCGGCCTCTCCTGTTCTTTCCAGCAAACTTGTGGTGTGGTGATGAGTGTGAGATAGAGTCAGTAACATCTGCGGAAGACAAGCAGGATGATAACAGTGTAGCAGGATGATAACAGTGTCTCTTGAAGAAATACGAAACATATCACTTGTTAATTTTTTACATATGATGTAAATCTCTAGAATAAAGGAATGGTGTTAAACAACAATGTTCATTCCTAGATTTGATCATCTCTCACAGAATTCAGAGAATCTTTTTTAAAGAATATGATCAATAACTTTAGAAAATAATTTAATTCGGAATTGGTTTAATGGATATTTTCCACTCATTTTATATGGAGCAGCTTTATGGTAATGAAATGGGCAATATAGAACTCTGAGAAGACCTATGGGATAACAACAGGACTAAGTACAGCTATGTATTATATAAATCTTAGATTTTTAGAAGGACTCTACATGGGCAGAGTAAAATGTACTTTGATGCTCCAATAGCAAAAAATAAAACAAATGAAAAACGCCTTTATTTTTATTAGGACTGCCACAAAAATAGCCAAAATAGTGCCCCCTCAAGGGACTTCTGGAGGAAGAGGCCAGGCCCAGATTTTCTACCAAATCCTAGTGGTTACAAGGGCTCCGTTCCCTTCCCCAGTTCCCCCTAGCCTGAGGAGTTTGAGTGTGAGTCTCCCACCGGAGGCAGCCCAAGGCAGCCACGGTTTTTCTGTGGAGGCAGGAAAGCCCACGTAGGTTATGAATTCTGCTGCCTTGAGCATTGAACACCCTTATGCTGGAAAGAAAACAAGTGCGAGTGTCGGATCCAGTCCCTGAACTGTTCCCAGTGCACGGAAGACATGGCCAGGGCTACTTTAGGACAGGCATAGGGGAGAGGGCAGAGGGGATCTCTGGTCTCCGGATCCTCCCAATGCCACCTTGCTCTCACGGGGCAGATCTGGGCATGCATGGCAGCAGTGCTGGGGGCTGCGAGGGGTAAAAATTACAGGTGTAGGTGATCCAGTCAGCAATGTGTATCACTATATAATAAAACTATATACAGAACAGCAAGCTATGGGGACAGAAGTGATGTAGGTGGAATAAATATTTTTTCCTTGAAGACCGAATATAAAAGATAAAGATTCCAAAGCTGGCAAAGAGAAATGCACCCTTTTTCCCCCAAATGAAGTGAGGATGCATTGTGCACAAGGGGTGTGAATTCCCAGGCTGATCCAAAAAGAAAAAAGTATGAGGTCCCAGCTACCATCAGGTAATTCACTTCAGTGCAGTCATGCTGCTGTTTGAGACAGTTTCTCCACCACTGGGAACTACCCTGGCGACCAGACATGCTGATTGCGGTAGGGGTGCCCCACCTCTCATTTTGTACCAAAAGATGTAGGAAGGACCTTCTAAGGAAGGAGAAGAGGAGAGAACCATCAACTTCCATTAGGATCCAAAGACAGCAGCATCTGGCCCATCCACCAACTCCTTGCCCTGCTGAGCTGTAGGGCTTCCCAGGACAACCCTAGCCACCCGCTTGAATTCAAAACTGTAAGAATTGAACTGTCTCAAGTTTAATGGCAATGGTATTATTGCCACACAACGATATAGCGAGGATTTGCAGGGATAAAAGAAAGGCAAAGGGAAGTCAGGAAGACTGTATAAATAACCGCCCGGGTGCAATGAAACCACGAAAGCAGGCAGTTGCTGCCACACCGTTGGCCAAGTCACTCAGGGCTGCCCCCAGATTAAGAGCAGCTGGGATCTGTAATCCAGCGTAACTCTCACAGTCTCTCCCTGCCGGGGTCAGCCGAGGACGGCAGCTGCTGGGAAATCACAGGAGGGATCACCAGGGTAATTCCTCCTTCCTCCTCTCCTTGCTTGAGCTGGCTGGGGATGCACAGAGCAGGGGCAGGTCTGCATTCCTGCACGCTTCCAGCTCTGCTCGGCGGCGCGTCTTTGGGGAAATTAACCCGGGAATCAGAAGCGCGGAGGGAATGCAACTAAGATCTGAGCTGCTCCAGAAGTCCTTGCCTAGGTGCAAACATGGTGACCTGCCACAATCCCTTCCTTCTCCTGCTGTGAGCTTAGCAAGAGCAGGCTGTTCCCTCAGGTGAACTGGCACTGTTCTGTCAGATTTGGGGCTGTTTGGTCATGTACACTAGTGTCCTTAGGATGTGCCTAAAGACTGCTCTTTACTCATGACTCAGAGAAAAAAGTATGCATTTGAGGGACTACAATGTTCTTGGTATTAAATCTGGGTTATTTTTGATGGAGTGAAAAGCTTGCTATAAACTTGCCCAGAAACTGGATTTGACCAGTTGGTCCACACCACAAACACACACGTGGAGCTTCCCAAATGCAACAACCTCCCTACAGAGGGAAATATAAGCAGCAAAGAAGCATTCACAGCAGATGGAAAAAACCAAAATGCAGCTTCCTAATTTTAAGGTAAGCTCAGTGCTAGCCCTAATATAAGGGTTGGCCATCGCAGGTTGTTGTTTTTTTTTTCTTACTGAGAATAACCGGAGCACTGTAGTGCCAAATCCCATCTTTCCCCCTAGAGGTACCCAGCAGCCCTTATAGGACTACCCTAATGGAGAGGGCAAGTTTGCAGTTCAAAATCTGCCTCAACTCACGTGATATGCTTTTACGTTTTCTTCTTTCTGCCAATACCGCTGTGCTGCACTGTGCAGAATGAAAGAGGTAATTTAATATGGCGTTAAGCCGTGCGCTGCCTGCGGAGCCTGTAGAGATGGTTTCATAGGGGTGCTTCTGTGGCGGTGAGCCAAAATTAAGGCAAAATGTTATGCTGCAGCACGGATCGTGCCTGGTACCCTGCCTCCAGCTGCCTCTCGCAGGGTGAATTTGTTGGAATTGCACAGGTGAGGGGGATGGAGCTTTCTCTGATGTGCCGGAATACCTTTTTGAGTGTTATTTTCCCAGTCTGCCCTTTCTCCCTTCCAAAACAAATCAGCAAGCACCAGGGCTGCAGCTTACCACAACTGTGCTCAGCTGTCAGGACCAGTTTTCCTACGGGCTCAGGATTGCAGGCAGCGCTTTCATTTTGAGAAAAACAGAGGTGCTTCGATTTTAGAGAGACCTTGGCGCTGGCTGCCCAGCTCAACCCTGTGCAGAGAGACGATCCTGCTCTACTTGGAAAGAGGAAAAGCACAAATGCTTCATCGATTTTGGGCCTGCTACGTGCATTCCAATTTTGGTTCCCCCCCTGCGGCTGTCCCAAGATCGTCTTCGGTAGGTCTTTTTTTGCAAAAGGAAAAAGCATCAGGAATGACTGTCAAAACAAGGCAGAGTTTTGCCTGCAGGAAGATGAGTGATGTTGCTGCAACCCACAGTCTGAATGCTATGTGAAATGCCAGTTAAAATAGAATTGTTTGCATAAAATAAAGCACGAAGTTTTCCTAAAGCCTGATGTTATTTACAAATAAATATTCCCTGAATGATAGACCCTGGGCACATATAATTTGTAAAATGACAAAAAAGTCAAATGATCACACAAGCTTATTTTTTACAGCGGATTTTTGGCTTGCTCACTGCCCTGACTATTAAATAGCACCTCTGTGTTTCTGAATGTTATCAACAACTACTGTTTCCTTGACAAAACCATAAAAGAGAAATAAATCTCATAAAGAGATTGCTAGGCAGCTGTTCACCAATGGCTAAATGCTTGCAAGAGTTACACAGTATTATCCTTGTGTTCGTGCAGCTCAGGACTTGACTAAGAATAAGGGGATCTGAGCTCAGCTTCTCCAGACCACCTGGCTGCCTAGCAAATTTTCGTGCATTTACCAGCATTGGTTCGCTTTCTAAATGAGTTACAAAACCCAAATCTTTCTGCATTAGTGCAGAAAAAGACCCAGGACCCTTAACTGTTAGTATACAAGTGCTTTTCTATATAATAAATGAATAAATTTTATGTGGTAGAAAACTCTGTATGCCTATCATGGAAAGCTGCTACACAGTTTCTGCTGTTGTGAAGCAGATCTTTCCTCCTACTATGCAGCAAAAACATATAAACAAGTATAATGGAGCATCTGGGTCTTTTGGTAGCACTCAAGAAAAATGCCAGCAGAGCTTTGGCGATGCCCGCGGTCCAGCAGCCAGCTGAACTGGACAGCAGTGCAGGCATAGATGTGCCTGTGCTGCCTGACTGCGGTGTCACACAAATGCAGGGACACAGCAGGCTGCTCAGCCCACCTCCGACAGCCGCCAGACAAGGTAGCCCTGCCGACACCAGGGATGCTAACAGCAGATCAGCCTCACCGTGTGACGTGGAGCAGAACCGTGCCTGAAGGGAACGGCTAATCTTTGGGTACGCTGGGCAGCCCCGCCGGCCGCAGCTGCAGTCCCACTGTCACCTCGCTCAGCGTCACTGCTGACTCGTGTGAGCTGGACGGATTCGTCAAACTGCAGCTGGAGATATGGCACGACGGGTGATCGCTTGGGGCTCGGCTTCTCCATCACCCCACACCGACCCAAGCCTGTGCCACTGCTGGTGGGGCTGTGCATCCCTGCCCCATCCCTTGCATCAGCGCCCACGCTCAGGCAGCTGGTGGGGACTGCCATGTAGAAGCACACCCCACTCACTGCGCAGCCCCCTGTCACTGGTGGGGTGACCCAGGGGGTGCACGTGGCCGGCGAAAGCAGGACGGTTGCAGCACATTTGTGTGTAGTCGTGAAATTGCCCCTGCTAAACGAGAGCGGCGGCTCTCATTGTAAATCCAGTGATGGCTGCGGATCTAAAATGGTAGATGGGGATGGTGTGCCCGGGGATGGTGTGAACCCCCATCTCCAGCGAATGTAAAAGAGCAGACCATACAAACCTCTATTAAGAAGGATTAGAGTGGAGCTGCCCCTGTCTTGGGACTAGAAGTGAGACTGGGTGTCTCTCCCGGCAATGCTTTCTGTGCTGGGGTCCACCAAAATGTTCATCTAGACAGGCAGTAAAATCACTGTACAAATAACTGTGGTGTGTTACTGTCCCCTTAAAAGCCGAGCTGTAAGAGAAGACTTAAACAAAGCAGATTTGGGTTAATCAAGTGAAGCTATGCCAGTCTCATGCTTGACATATGCATGCACTCAGGCATGACTCACCCTTCAAACAATGATTCATCATTAGTTTTTCTTGTGGGTTTGTATGTCTTTTGTCCATCCTTGTTACAGTCTCTCGCCATCATCTCACAAGTGCAGTGATGATTAAAACAACATTAAAATTAGACTTTTAATTGGGGCCTGCTCTGTGGCACGCGTGCTGAAGGGCAGAGAGGTCACATGCCTTTTGTTCCTGTGAGAAATGGGGAAGCGGGCTGTAGGTGATGATTTTGAATGGGGGAAGGAGGGAAGGAAAGAGGCTGAGCCGACCGTACAAGTGTTGATTCTGGAAGGACAATGTTGCCAAGCAATGTGATCCTACATTTGCTTGCTGTATAAGGAGCTGCAGCAGTTTGGTGAGCTTGAGAGAAGTGATTAAAAACCACATCACCGGCATGAAGGCATTCGACATTTTGCACTATATTTTCTTTGCATTAGCACGAGTTTGAAGAGCTGAGTCATGCGGCTGACCTCCAGCCCCATGGCCCAGCACAGCGCTCAGCAGGGATGACCCAGGCTGTTTCCCCAGGACGTTTTCTGTGGGCCAGGGCAGGATACTGCTCGGACCCTGTCCTTGACTTCTCCTTTTGGGGTTGGCAACTCTCTCCCCCGCAGGAGCAAAGGCTCTGCAGTCTCTGCTCACCTGGACCATCGCTATCACATCGTTGCCCATCTCTTGTCAACGTGTGTGTATGTGTGTAAGGCGTACCTTCTGCACACACGGTGCCCAGATGCATGCCAGCTAAGACAGCACTGGGTAGCCTGAAGCCCCTGGCTTATTCCTTGCCCTGTACAGCATGGTCTACAGCCTCCTGTGCTGTGCACGCAAGGAAGGAGCAAGGAGCCTTCCAGGAAGCTGGCTAGAGGCTGTGCTGGGAACAAGCAGCTCTTCCAGGCCACATTATCGCTTGAAAAAGAAACTACCCTCTGCCAAATTGGTCTGTAATCCTCCACGTTATTCAGCAGTAGCAAACAGAATACCACATCTCCTAATAGTGGAGATACTGAATAAAACCATTTTCTTTTCAGACAGACCCTGCAGCCCAGTGTTCTAACCATTTGTCTTTTGGGAAGTGAAATTTGGCCAGACGAGTGCGGAATGAAAAGAAAGAAAATAAAACTCTTTTCTTATTTCAAGCACCCAGGTCTGTTTGTGTAAGCAGAGGGTAAGAGTTTACAGTGGATTACAGGTCATCATTCGTAATGGCATTTGCTCTTAAATGGTTACCAGCTTTATTATCTGTACCCATTAAAAGCGGATTTGAAGGAAGGGATATTAACAGCAATGCCAGACTGTACATATGTTTCATTTCATACTGTACAGTTCTAAAGAGAGAAATGAGCTCAGTAATAAGGTTTTTTTAATGCAACTTCTACATTTAATAATATTTTAAAACTATGTTACATGCCCTGTTTCCTTTTGGTCCACCTGCTTCCTCTTTCCACTTCATTTTCTTTTGCTCTCCATTATAGTTTATGCCTCTGCTTTTGTGTGTCAGGCTTGTAATGTATTTCTTTAACGTGTTTCTTCAGATTCCAGTACTTTCCCCCCTTCAGAAGCAGCCTGCTCCCATCTCTCTTTCTCTGCAAGGAAGTCTCCTCTTTCTGATTGCAGCTTTCTGTAGCTCCTTGTTCCCCATTTCTTTCCTATTTAATACATTGCTAAGACTTCCTTTTTCTTCCCTTTGTTATATGTCTCTCTTAAGGTACTGCTCCTCTTCTCTTTCCCATCTATGCTTGCTCCCTCATTTACCTGCTCTTTCAAATGCTCAGGGCTTCTCCCCTTTGTTCTCTGCTTTCCATCCCTTCCACTCTTCACCTCTCCTTGTTCTCTCCTCACCGCAGTCTCTCCTTTCCCTCTTCTCGCCCTCCTCTTGTCTCTTCAGCATTGCACACACTTTTCTGCCCATGTCTCTACTTTTTTCCCCCCTCAAGGAGATGATCAAAGCCTGAGCACTCGTTTTCTGACTCCCTGGGGATTGTTGGGGAATTTATCTCTGTTTCCAGAAGACCCAAAAAAAGGAATATCAGGAGAGCTGGTGGGATCTTCTTTGTATTGCCTGGGACCCCAGGGAGAGATAAAAACTTGTGACTTGCTGAGAAAGTTTCTTCTCTAGGTCTGTGGTCTGTAAGTGTGAGCGAGGGCAAAGGCTTCTTTGGGATCACCCCGTAGCCTGAGCAACCATCCCTCTTCACCAGCCACATGGGAATCTTGCCCTGGCCGTCTCCCCCATGGTTCCCAGCCCGAGGAGACATGGCGGGGGCAGCATGTCCATCACTTGCTCTGTGACTCTCAATGCAAGGGATGTCCTCCTCTCAACCCACACACTCACCATCCTCTCAGAGAGGCTAGTTCCAAATGGCCTCTTCCAAGAACGGATGAACTTCCAGCCCGGCAAGCCTAGATCCTGGCTTTAGGGCAGAGATATGGAGGAGACCTCAGATTGCCTTGTGTTTCTGTAACCGAGATTTCAAAATAAAACTGGCAGGTGTCCGGATAGCAAGGTCCTGGGAAGCAGATACAGGCTCCTGCTGTTCGTGTTGTGCAGCACCACAAACACACAGGACATAAACAAGTTCTGGAAGTGTTTCTGTAACAATAGTAAGTGATAATAAACAGAAAAGTAATTATTTATCACTGCCATGCTGCTAAAGAAATTAATCTTTAGCATATCACACTGAAAGTGCCAGAAGGGATTGAGGAGCAGGAGGGGTAGAAGATGGAACGAGGCTGTGGAGAGGAGAGACAGCAGAGGAGGTCAGAGGCGCAGGGCACTGGCAGAAGGGTCTCATCGTACCCCACGCTCCCTGCAAACTCCTGCCTAGGAGAGCGCTCCCATTTAGCCAACGCATATAAGTAAAGGCTGAGCAATTACCGCAGGACCGAGCCAAGTGTGCCATGAAATTTAATTAAGGTCAACAGGCTGTGGTGCCTGGTGGGGCCTGAAGAGAGCCCTTTCACTGCCTGCGCAAACCAGCCTGTCATTATCGGTGTCCCGGCGCAAACAGCCCATTAAAAGTCGCTGGAAATGCTCCTGTCCCCTCGGTGGCTTTCTGTCAGGCCTAGTGTGAATATTACAAATTAAGCAGAAACATGCAACAAGATTCCCTGCAGACTCTTAATTAGCCTTCGCGCAGTGGCATTTCTTATCTGCAGATCTGCTAGCTGTGGCAGAAGTGCCGTGAGGGGGGACGCTGAGAACGGCCGCTCGCAGGGCTGCGTGGCGGCACGGCTCGCGGCGGGCGGGGGACCGCGAGCACCATGCTCTTGGTGTGCCGGCCACCACGACGCCGCTGCGTGTTTTATGGCAACGCAGCAAGGTGCTGGAAGCACGACAGGCAGCCACAGGGCATCATCCCCACCTCCAAAATAACTCCGGCGCTGCTGCCTGGGGGCAGATCCCACGGCAGGCTCGGTGGGAGCAGGAGCAGTGCGGAGGACCGGGCTGCCCTGCACCTGCGACCTCCTTTCGTCACAAGGAGAGCTGCAGCCGCTGCTCCCCGGGCCATCGCTGCTGCCTGTGGAGGGGCAGGATCTGCTCCCTCAGTCCCCCTTTCCCATGCCCGCCGCCCACTTCCAGAGCAGGTATGCTGGGCAGCCTGGAGCCGGTCCAGCTCGGCACACAGTACCACAGAGCTGAAGGAGAAAAGCCAGGTTCTTCAGAGTCTTTTTAACTTACAGGATCAATATTTGTGTAATATTCATGTCGTAGGACTAAATATTTGCTATAGGATTAAATATTTCTGCGCTGCTCCAGTGACTTCACTAGCCTCCAGTGCCTGGGGCTGCTGGTAATGAGCTGGAGTCACATACCAAACTGAATTATTATTACTAACACGTTTAGATGCAGCCTCATACCTGATGAATGACACCTGCTGTGAAAAATGAGTGATGCTATTTTTGGAAGGTATTTATCTGGTGTTTGGAGGGTAGCTTTAGACGTATGCAATTCAAATGCATTTCTTTAGGCAGGATAACGATCCTTACATTATCATATTCAATGAAAGTATGTCTACAAGTCCATGTTCCGTATGTGCTGTACGTGTGCAAAATGTGTATCCTACATACCTAATGGCAATGGCAGATCCAAGCTGTAAATAAACTGATAAGTCAAATGTGTATTACTGAGCCCAGATCGCTACAATCAGTCGGAGCTTAGTCTGGAAAGGAGTGCAAGATTGGATCAACCGTAGTAAAGACAAACATTATTATTTCCTTTTTGGAGATTAAAGCAATATTACAGATTTAAAATTGGATGACATTTTGCATACCATTTGGAAAATCACGTTACAGGTTTGCCAAGGCACTTTCAGCTTAAACTGCCTTATGGAAAAGTTCTTGATATTTCTTTTGAAAACTGCAGGTACTTTCCCTCTTTCCCTCCCCTCTTCTTCTACTGCCCTTGCTCCTTCTAATCATCCTCCACAAGAAAAACAAAATAAACTGATAAAATATTTACGGACAATATTTACACCAGCAGGGTTTTTTAATCGGTATTTTTTCCGGTTTTCCTGACTTGCGGTGAAAGTGGGAATTATTAGGGAGCACAAGTGTGTTCGCACAGTTGTCTTGCTTGATCCCTATTGATACAGACATTACCTGGACAATATTTAGAGTAGGCTTGAAGTGGGATGATAGATGTGGCTTTTGCGACTTCTTTTCTCTGGAGACACCACCTTGTTTCCAGTAGTGTCACTTGCACGTTCAAAACAAGCCAACGAAAACCCCTTCCTCTCTTTCTCCCAAGGAAAAAAACCCCAAATTTCCAAACATCACTGTCACTGGAATGCCAGTGGTGCTGCCATGAGCAGTGCTCTGCTCAAGGACGGATCCAGGAAGCAAATCAGACCTGCAGTATTCAGTAGGCACTATTGGGACTGCAGGCTGGCAGGTCTATGAATGAAAGCTAGAGCAAAACCAAAGACTAGCCTGATTCCTAAACCTCCCTTGCATTTACTGTTTTCTGTCTTTGTCCTGGCGTGTCTCAAAAGCAGGGTATTTCCCGGGCAGATACCTGGGTCCTAGGCAGTCTCCTAGGAGCAGCCAGAGCCATGACAAGCCAGGTCTGGGTAAAGTACTTGGGCTCCTCTGTCCCTCTGTCACCAGACACACCAGAGCCCCCGACACTGGGGACAGGAGGGAGGGACGCATGCCTCGGCTCAGTGCTGTACAAGTGTGGCTCCGTGGCTTTCCGACGAGAGCTGCCTGTCGGCTGCAGTCCCGAGAGCGGGCAGAGTCCCTTTGCCCGTAATGCGGTGTACAGGTGCGTGCTTAGATCATCTGCCCAAGCCCAAAGTCCTTGCATCCTAATCAGAGCCCATATTTCTATGCCTCGCAAACCGTGGGTTTATTCCCAGTATTTTACTTGGTAGCTTACCTCCATATAAGTGGGAGTTGTTCACGGGCTGACATCCATCAATGTGCTTTTGAGATGCACGTGGTACTCTTGCAAATGTGGTTTCATTTTTCCCTCCAAAAGACAGCTAGCCTCTTATTCCCAGTTTTTTTAATCAGCATAGCTCAAGACAATCACTTTCCTCTTCTTAATTAGCAAACTGCTTATCAGCAAAGCAAAAATTATTTTACCCAATTTTATTTCACAATTTCTTCTTATTAGCTTCCCAACTAAATACCTTGCTTCACAAAACTCTTTTTTCACAATACCATAATGGTGTATTATGGGATCTCAGGTTTCTCTAAACAGCCTTAGGTGCTTAACACATATATTCTTTAAATAGTGTAATTTTACTCCTCACAGCGGGAAGCAGGCATCATTCACAAAGTTCCTATTTCCTCAGGACATCAGCACTGACTAATGCTCTGTACAAATAAGCATTTTAATTGTATATATGACATGTTGAACCAGGAGCTTTTTCCAGACCGGGTCATGCTTTGAAAAACTGTAAGAAAGGCAGGCGCTTCAGTAAGCTAATTTCTTTAAAATGGTTAATTTCCCCATCCCACTCAAAATTTATCATATAATATAGCATGTCCCAAAAGAAAGGGTTCAGTGAAAAGCTGTGATTCAGTGATAGATTGAAGAGATGCACAGAGCCAGGAGTCATGTGGGAAAAACAGGGCTTCTACACCCGCACCCAGAATTTGAGATCCCGAGTTTTTCTTCAGAGATGATGAAGAATCTGTGTTCTACAGGAAATGGAGTCGCCTGTAATTTATGCTGTGTTTATTGGTACTAATTTCTCATGCTCATCTATCAGTTTCCAATCTTCCTCTCAGTAATCTGCATTCAGTTTTTCAGTCCATATTCCTGTTGACTGTTGAAATTATCTCTTGTAAGTACTGCTCAGTAGATCTATTAAATACATTAAAAGTATTTACTGTAAAATTAACCTGAAATTATTCTAGTTAATTTCCCCAGGTTGCATTAAGAAATGTGTGAATAATAAAACAACAGAAATAGTGTATCTTCTCCTTATTTTATCACTGAATAGCACATTTACCTACCAAAATGACCTAAAATAAGTAGACCTTCCTCAGCATATCAACCAAGACATGTACACCCTCTATCTAGAATTGCAAGTTAATAACGATTAGGGTTGTGCATTTTATTATGGTTGTATTAAAACTTGCTGTTAAGTGATTATATCCTGTGATGACTGAAACTTGTTAAGGCTTTAAGTTAATGTGAATTATATACAAGCTTTATCTAAACTAGTGGTTTGCAATACCCATATACAAATATTTCTCATTTCCTCATTCCTCAGAAATGAAAACTGAAGATACCACTAGTAATGCATTCAGCTTGAGGGGGTTTTGTGAATGGGTAAGGATTTCATACCTTGAATCTCATGTGAGAACTAAAACAAATGGAGAAAGAAACTCTAGTCATCCTCCGTCTTGTTGTTTCACAGGAACCAACAACTCACATACTAAAAATGTCCGACCAAATCAAAGGACTTTGTTGGGGGAAAATACAGTATTAAATCTCTGAAGGTAATTTTTTTTTCCTAGGTATTTTATATTCATTAGGAATGTCTTTCTACAGTGAGCTCTTGCTCAGGTTCCTGGAGCTGATTCTCATACAAACTAATGTCTCTTCAAACATTTGCAACTATTACAAACAACATCTGTTCTGGAAGAGACAGACTACAATAGACAGCGATAAAATCTGAAAAGTGATGGAGAAGGTGAGTGAGGAATGACAGTTTGCTATTTCTCCAGATGCTAGAACAAGGGGGCACCTCTGAGAAACACATCTGAAGAAAACCAAGGAAATGCTGATTTCACACAGCATATTTAAATTGTGGAGCTTACTGCCACAGCAGTAGGTCCTGAGTTTCTCATCCTGAAGAAATGCATGTCGAGGGGGTCCAAGATATGAACAGATTCCCAAAGGGTTTGAATGACTTCGTGGAGGAGAGAGCCCATAGGGGCACTACACAAAGTTGCCTGAAGGCATTCTCCAGCATACAAAGTGCCCAAACGGTTGTTGATTGCTGAAGTTGCGACGGCACAGAAGGGGAAGGATCACTCCTTTTTGGACTATCTCCTGACTGTCTGCATTGAAAACTGGGTGTGAGGTTGGATGGACCTTGACTCTGGTCTAATTCAGCCTCTATTGTAAGTGTTGGTGGCAATCAGCTCCGCTATTTAAAGAGAACTATTTCAGGATCACATTCTTTGGATGGTGCATTTAGGTATTCTTTCAGACATTTAATTTTAGTACTCAGGAATCTGAAAGTTCAAATACATTTCATCTATATAAAGCATAATCTGAAGCAATTTATTCTGTTTTGAGACCTGTCACTTCAATGTTCAGTCTTGACAATATGAGAAGTTCTGCACTGAAGTAAAGCACACAGAACAGAAGGCCACACACCTGCCCAGATGAGTCTGACCTAATAAGCCTGTTGGAGGAGGATTTAGCTGCTGATACGGATGCCTAAATTTAGGTGAATGCAATATAGATATCTGTATGTGAGCTAGGTGCTAAGCTTCCATTAGAGTCAATGGAAATGTAGTCAATAGGGACAGGAGGTAAGAGAGAGAATTCATAGTGTTATAAGGTAAACTCCAACATTTGCTTAGCTGAACTACCCCTGGCTCCACTGACTATAGTCTTTAGATCTGCAGTGACCATTGCAGAAGCTTAGACACCCAGCTGACATATAGATACCTAAATTTGGATGAGTTGAATGGGGAGCTGGACTCATTCATAATTTCACTTAAACCCTATAGAGCTATAAATATTTAATCTATGCTGGATGGATTTGGCATGTTCAGGAGTCTCAGATCTCCCCCACGCCAGTCCATGGCTCTTCCTTCTGTGAAAGGAACAATTTCTTTGGGAGAGCTCAGTGCTTTAAGATGTATACAGTTCATTGGATTTCCTTCGTAACATCAGCCAGGAGCTTAGGTTAAACTAGCTTTGGTACAGAGAGGGACTGTACCTTGGCATTTAGAAGCTTGACTAGTAGTTGACAATCAAGTGAGTTCCTGAAGTTGCATGTAAGTCTTTTTTTCTGACTTTTTAGAATATTTTTTAAATAGTGGATACTGCCTCTCTGAAAGGAGATACACTATGGCTATGTCTACATGGACAGCTTGCAATTTCCAAACGGATTGGAGTCATTGTCTGAAAGTCTCTAAAGTTGCTTAAAACTTGAGTTCTGTCATTGCCATGTGAGGGGACATGGGTGCAGCAGGCAGGACTGGAGTGCTAGTTTGTAGAACCATTTGAATGGAGAATAAGGTCAGGACCCAAGGCTCGGACTGCAGCGCTCCCTCACTGCGCTGTGTTCATACGATGCTCAGCATTTGAAGCCAAGCTTGTGTAAACAAACTCATCCACCAGCGCTTGATAAGGTGCATCATCACATACATGAGAACTGAAAACAGACTTGAGTACATCCACGAGGACATAGCCTAGCTGATTTTTATTATTAAAACAAAAAAATAAACACAAAGCAGTACCGGCATGTGTTGCTCCCTGAGTACTATTAAAGGAGCAGTTTAGCTCATTGTGCTCTGCCCCATCACACGGGGCAGGGGGGTTGGTGGTGGATCTGAACGCCCCATCCTTCTTTAGCAGCCAAAGAGAGATGGGCTTTATTTAATTCGGCTGTCCTACATTTATCTCTACCTGGCAACGACTTTGTCGTGCTGGCTGCGTGCTGCATGTTCTGTACCTTATCCCCAGCATCGCTCTCTCTGCATTTAGAGCTGAGAACATAATGATGTCAGATCTTCTGCTCAAGTTCTAGCTGAAGGGAGCCAACGTCGTCTCATCCCTTTCCCCTAATCCACACAGAATCATCTTGCCTTTTGACTCAGGCTCTGTGTCCTCATCTTTAAGTCGCAGCACAATTTATCTTTCTTTTCCCATCTCTTGACAATTCATTGTTGATGCTGATTTGACGAGCAGGAAGACATGGGGGGGAAATCTGAGATGTGGGGAGGTGAAGTGACTTGCCAGAGGCAATAAGGCAGCTCACGGAACTTCAGACTTACGCCCAAGTCTCCAGGGTCTCAGCAAAGTGCTCACATCACTAAGTCACACTGAATCCCTGCAAGTCTTAGTCCATACCTCCCACCAGCCCTCCGTGCATCTCATCTTCTTGTCCCCTCCTTCTCTCACACATCTGCCAATGGCCTCTTCACCCTCGCTTCATGCCTTGCCAATATATTGTCAATACCCTTCTCTCTACCTGCCTTTCCAAAAGCTTCCTTCTCTACCAGGCAGGAAGGAATGGCTCCACGCCATCTTTCCATGTCTGTCTCATATCGTTGCAATTGTACAACACACTCAGAGTTCTGTTTGACTAGCAAACTGTTACCCAGCTTCCACTGTGAATAGTGGCTGCCTGGGGCAGGCGTGCTCACAGAAAAGATCTTTGCTTTCTGTCTTTCTAAAAATAAATAACCAAAGAAAGGGAAAAGTCAAAAGCTCATTGCGCCCCAAAGAAACGTCTGCATCTCCATGGAAGACTTCCAAATATCTAACCCAAGACAGAGTGGTAGGGGTAGGAGATTTGCAGATCAAAGGTTTTGAAAATACGAAGTTCTGTTTGTGTGATGCAGACCAGAGCTGTTTGCTCTTCTCAGAAGTAGTGAACAGGCCAGCACACGCCTGCCAGTACAGCGCTGCCATCAGCCTTTGAAAGCTGAATGCCACTGCTGATTGTGGCAAGTAGAGCTAGAGCAGAGATTATTTTAATTGGAATGAAGCTTTCAGACCATTTCACTCACTCTCATAAAGCAGCTGGAGATACTTAGGTACAACTTTGGAGAGGCATTTTAAGGCACGTGTTCAATATTTGCACCCCGTGGCACTCAGCTTGATTTGTCAGACTAATCCCCGGGTGCCAGCAAGGAGTACAGGCCAGCGCTGCAGGAGGAACCGGTGGAAAACCTGAGGGCGGACGTCGGATGGGGGCTTCAGAGGTTTGCTTGGTGGAGCCAAGTGGGAAACATGTATCGGTTACCCTGGGAGGAGGAAACGTCAGACTGAAGCTTAGGTCATCACTGCTGGTTTTCTATAGCGCCCTATCAGTCTTACTCAATAGCACCAGCCCAGATTAGATTAAATTCATAAAACATAAAATAATACACCTAGCAAGGATTGCGAAATGAAAAAGGAACTGGGTAATTATGATATTTACAACAGTTTTCAAGTAATACAAACATCTGACTACACCTTTAAGGGCAACGAGGATATTTTTAAATAAACATGCTTCCTTCCTGCAAGTAAGAGATTGCAATAGCAACTGGCAGAAGGATTAATCTGTTCTTTTAGTTGTTTTCATGATTTCATGGGGTTTAGCTCTAACAAAAATATTTAAAAGAAGGGAGTACATTCTATTGCAGGGAAATTGTCAAAGGGCTATTTTATATTATCTATTCTATCCTATAATACATTTATTTTCACAAATTTAGAACATTTTGAAACATTTCCTTTTACTGTTCAAGTTTTCTGTGATTGATCCCTCTTCCCTCTTCAGCATGGCTATTTTTTGTGTACATAGCTTAAATATAGCCCCTCCAGAAATCTTGGAAGTTACAATGAATAAGAATACATTTTGTCCTTAGCAATATTCTAGCCAATCTTTTCTTTCAATAGAGCTAAATCTGTAGATAAGTTAAGACAAATTTCTATTATTTTGGGTTGGATTCAGCAGGGCTATTAAAAAAAAGGTAAATGGAAAGAACTGGTCTTGAGCTCATGTAACTGAAATGTACTATGAATCTGAGAAGATCTTAAAGACACAAGAGCCATTGCACCATGTTAGCAGTATTAAGGAAGGACAAGCAAGAACATCGTCATGCCCCTACACAGATTTAGTGTGTGCCCACTTGGATTGCCTGTGGAATACTATGTGCAGTCCTGGGCCGCACCTTAAAGGAAATATATTGGAAAACATTCAGAGAAGAGCCACAGGGGATGATCAAAACCATGGAGCAGTTTCCATACTTCGGCTCTTCAGTTTGGAAAAGCGATGACTGAGAGGGGATATGGCACGTGTCTATAAAACCATGAGTAGCATAAAGAGGGTGGAGAGGGACTGATAGTTCCTCTTCTCTTCCAACACAAGAATGAAAGGGTGCCAAATAAAGCTAGCAGGTTCAAAATGAGCAAAACCAGATGGCTCTTCATAAAGTCTATAGTTAAGCTGTGGGGTTCCCTGCAGGAAGATGTTGCCCATGGTGGTTACGTGGGCATACGCGGAGCTCCTGAGCATAAACTAGTGACGGCTGAGAGAGTGCTCCAGGGAAGTGTATGCTTCTGCTATTCTTATTCACTTCCTCAGACTTCTCTTTCTGGCCACAGTTAGAGGCAGCATACTTTGGTCTGGCCCTGCATTGCTGTTCTTATTTTCATAATTGCTTCCTGTTAAAACTGAGTTCCCAAACTCAGGTAGGAATAGGGCTGTTGTTGCAGATATGTCTGTTTGTAAAGAGGTGCTGATGTCAATGATTTACTGAAATACACACCGCAGATCTAATCAGCAAACTGCTTTGGCATTAAGAACAGGAAAAGATGATAAGAGTGTCAAGAACGAGGGAGTAATTCAGTTATTTTAGGGTCTCGCTACAACTGGCACGGCAACAACGCAGCGTGAAACTCTTGTTTTTAAAAGAAAAAGTCTTTTTCCATGTGAAGTTAGAGCCATCACAATATGGACGATGGACTGCTGTCATCTTTAATCCATCCTGAAAGAAATATGTGCTTGACCAATGTTAGCATTGAGAAGGCTGAGACTCACTCCTTGTCCGAATCACAAAGGTGCAGACTTCCCCTCGGAGACATACTTCCCACACAGAGCCTATAAGCCCTTTGGCAAAATATTTTGCTGTATTTAGCATTTTATTAAAAGCATTGTGTAAAATGAATTCTCCATTACTCTGCACTGTTCATCTGCATGTAATACCAATGGTAATTGATTTTCTGATGGTGCATGAACTGCTAATGTAAAACCTCTGCAGAAGACTTAAAGGTGAAATCTATTTTCCCTGCAGAAAGCCTATATAATCTGGTTTTATACAGGAGAAGCATATCTTAAAGGAAGCGGAGGGGACTGCAGTTCCCGCATCCCAGTTACTGCTCCAAGCTGTGGCGGGGAGGTGGGTACCAGCCCAGCCTCTCCATGCCCTCTGCAAAGTTGGTGGCATCAACCAGGCACTGGTGATAGTTTAAATGCCATTTATTCGCTATTAAACTGCTAGCACAATTTTGCACCAGCAGCTCCATGAAATACATATGCTTCCATTTAGGCCACGTGTTTGCATCCACACACGCCGCTGTGTTTGCGTCTCTGCGCCCACCGCTTCCACTCCCTGCAAACCTCCTGGCCGGACACTGCTCCTGCTTCCAGTGGCAGGGAGAGGGAGGACATCGGCTGCCGTCCTGCACTCACGTCTGTGCGCAATCAGTGCAACCACATCAGGATCAGGCCCTGCATGCTGAAACAACTCGCCGCGTTCTGTGAAAAGGCAGCTGAGGGCAAATATTGCCTACAGTATCTGCTGACGCTGGAACACTGCAATTACTTCTGAAATCTAACCTAATTACAGTTGCTGAAGAAGTTTTCGCCATCCTCTCTGGCTCATTTACAGTTCTCCCACATTCTCCTTTATGTCGCCTTTCTTTGAGTCAATATTTACCTTTTTAACGTTTTCTCTTCCTCTGCTTCCTTCCCTCCTGCAATGCTCTGTGCAAGTGGAATAGCAGAGCCTCTGCTAGCAGCCGTGTCTGCGCGCAGCCTGCGCTAATGACGGAGGCCAAATACACCTTCCGAGTTTTTATAGTCAAAGCTCCGACTTTGCAAATGCAACAGAACACCTCACCTGATTTTGCATTAGCAAAATTGTTTTCAAGGTTTTGTTTGTATTTCGAAGCTCTCGTAGGGTGCTGACAATGAAATCAGAACCCCGTTTGCATTAATATCAGGGAGAGGAGCTGACAGCCGCAAAAAAGGAAGAGCAGTCTGTGAAGCACCCCATTTTCATTGACAACATAGAAAGCAAATAATCTAGCTCAGAGGAAAAATGTTTGCTGGAATTATTTTTTTTTTTAACTGTATGACTGTGTCAGACTAAGAGTTTAAAACAGCAAAGTAAATTGTTTTGAAATGCATTATTTAACTCAGTAGGGGTTTTTTTTATTGTTACCAGGAATTTAGCGTCTGTTCGGACAGGGGTGAGCACATTGCAGAACACTCCCAGTGCCTCATTGACATCTAGTGCCTACTGATTGCTGCAGTTTAAGCAATACCAGTCACAACACTGAAAGAGACAATGAAGAAATGAACCTGATTTGTTTGTTTTTTCTTTAAGTCAAGATCAACGTCTTTTTAAAACATGACAATAAGGTACCTGGCCAGATGCACTAAGAGGAAATTCTGCATCCTGGATTTGTTCAGGTCAGAATCAATGGTCCTCATAGTCCCTTCTCATATGTAGGGACTGTATAAGAGAAGATAATGAGAAAGATCTGAGCACGTATGCTACAAACATCCTGGAACAAAATATTCTGAGCTGATTTTTTGAAGTCAAGCAACTAAATTCAGGCTTACACATTGTCTTGATACCGATAGTTGCTTACTGCTTTGAAAATCATAGATGGCAGAGCTGTATATGTGACAGCAGATCCATATACCCCCGAGTCTGAAGATTTTTTTATATTTCCTCTGTTATTTACTTCCACATTTAAATTTTCCATATTTTTACTAATGTGTGTCATTAGTAATAATAACATAATGAGCTTAAGGTAAGTGCAAGAGTAGAGTGCTGCACAGAATAAAAGCAAGGTGAGAAGAATTTGAAAGAGCAAGTGTGTGGTGGTAAGTAGCGTCACTCCAAGGTTGTAAGCAAGAACAGTACTAAAGAAAAAAGAGAGGAGGGAGCAATTAGCAAAGAATTTGGAAAACTGTGCGGAATCCTGAAAGTGAGGATAAACTCCAGGCCTAGTCCATCTCCTGCTGACGTCAGCGGAGAGGGGAATAAGGCTAAGGAGAAAGGCAATGGATTGCTACACCTTCCTGCTGCTCATCAAATGCTTCTGGAAGAGGTAGAAGGTCTCTATGAAACCTGCCAGGAATTAAAATATTTGTACAGATCCATAGGGACTGTGTCTTGCCAAAAAAATGCTATCGCAGTCCAACATTAATGCAGTTGTTCTTCTTAGTCAAGGTAAAGCCAAAGATGCTGTGTTCGCATTCAGACTTTTCCCAGCCGTTCTTAATTCAGTTGTGGCACTACAACCCTTTATTATGTTCTGTTTCACTAGGACTTTCAGAGAAAAATAGCAGATCCTTTACTCTGGGTTTGAGTTTGAACTTCATTTTCTTCAACAGCTCTCAAAGCTGAACAAGCTCCATCAGCCTGATTTCAGACCAGAGCCTTTCTCCCAGGTAGAGCCACACCATAATTCCTTATTTGCGTCAACCAGCACAGTCCCACTGAAACCGGACTTTGCCACGAAATGTATTCCCGTCCTGCTGTGAGTGAATGAAAGGTCTTGTGTGGGCCAAGAGGTGCACTGGCACAAAGGCCACTGTCAACCAGAGGATAAGTGGATCATCTTCTCTTTCCCACAGGAGAAAGGATTATTTCCACAGCCTTGAGCTTTGGCTCGCCAGGCTGACACACGCACATACAGTACGCTCCATGGCAATGGAGTACATACGTACAGCTCATGCTGCAGGACAGTTTTGCTTCACAGGAAGGCTGTAAATGCTCAGCCACAAGGTTGCCAGGCAGTGGTAGGCTTAGGGCTTTCTCTGTACCCAGGAGCAATTTCAGCCCTTCCGGACATTAAGTCTATTCAATGATTAGTCACTAATTTTTCAACCCATGCCTTCTTCCTCCCCACTCCTTGCATTAACGACTTAAAGAAAAACTGCAAACCCTTTTTTGAATAAGCTGGGAAAGTCAAACCCTCAGGTAGATTGTACGCATGACTAAGTTCTTCCATGAAAACCCTGGCAATGAATAAATTTTTGCTTCAAATGCATCAGACCAAGGTAAGTTCAAACCAGCAAATTGGCTCTTGTTTTGTAATAACCATGCAGAAAAACAGGGAGCTTGGTTTTATAGCTGAAGAGACTCTGAAGACCCATCAGGCATCCTACTCCAGTGCTTGGGGCAGCAGCAGTAGGATGCGTCCGAAGTCCATTTCTCTCTGGCATCTCTCTGCTTTTCCCTGATTCGGAGGCAGTGCTGCTGGTTGATAAATATACACTACCTCTCCCTCCCTCAGGAAGCTGTAAGCTGCAGAATGAAAAATAATGCTGATCCTCTGAAGACCGTTCCTCTCTGCAGAAATTTCTGCCAAAATTGGTTACAGAAGTGTGTTACCCAAAGAAGGAGCTCTTCACATCTGTCCCTGCGCTGCCATGCTCACCTCCCCCAGCCAGCCTGGCTGGAAAGCAGCGCAGAGCTCCCAGCAGCCACGGCTGGTGCGACTCCTTCGACTAACAGGAGCCACTAGATTTATTTGCCGTGTATTTGTCCCTGTTGCTCTCTCTTTCATCGTGGAAGGTAGGGAGACAAGTGGCCCAAGGTCTGTCCTGCCCCTTAATTAATATTAATCAAATTAATCCTTGTCCATTTCCTTCTTAGTTACTTGAAAACTTAAGAGAATAGTTTCATATTCAGTGCCATTTGGTCGGCTCTTTGAGGGTCCTTTATTCTTTTCCATCATGCCCCTCTCTCCCACAGTGCCATCCCTGACTTTTGCACCGTCGTTGCCGTTTAGGTTGATTAGAGGATGATTGCTTGGGGGACCCCTTTTTACTTCTACACAAACACTAATCCAAAGGTAGGCATCATATGAAAATTATCAGCTGCAAATTGCATCTCATTTCCCCACAACATGTACTTGTGTCTGTTAAAGGTTAAAAGTGCCGATATTGCACAGGTAATGCTTATGCTTCCAGGCTGTGCTGGCCAGGCTCTGGCTCCGGAGCCAAGCGATGTCCAAGGTAGCTCCTTCCTTGAGGGTTACATCATGCGGCAGTGGTGGCACCGCATAATCCGGATCCCTGGCAGTGAGAGAAAGCAAGCCAGCGGAGTTAAACCCCATATGTCTGGGCTGAACTCGCACCCAACCCCACATCCCTCCCACGGGCTTGCCACAATGAAGCAGTGGGGTCCCGGGGGAGCCGCTGTCCTCTCCCGCTCTTCCCCTTGGCCCTTCACCCTGGGAGGCACCTAGCTTGTGGTTCTTGGCCCATTGAAAACCCTGCTGCGTCCTTTCTGGGCTGCGAAGGTTGGCCAGCCTATTCTAGTCGAAACAAAAGGGATTGCGGCTTTGGATCACAGGCTCCTGGTGTCTGAAAAGTTACTTACTGATATTTCATGATTATAAAATCATCTAATTTTTTAAAATTTGAATGCTGGGCTCCTGCCTTAAAGTTCTTACATGTGGCATCTAGCGTAACCCTTTGGCTAATTTCCAAACCAAATGCAGTATTGACAGTATTGGGTTATTTTCCATTTGGACCGAGAGAAAGGCCATGTGTTTTGAATGGCTGGTGTTTCACAACGGGACTCAGGTATGCGCTGGGAAAAGCCTGCCTCACCTTCAGCCAATCTGCTGTTTGTTGCCCCAATTCACGTTTACACTGGTAACCTAGGGAATGAATTAAGAAACAAACCTTAAGCAGTCTCACTTCTTCACTTGTGCAATGGAGTCCTTAGAAGTTCAAAGGGAAACTGTTAACACAGGGTAGAGACGTAATTTTGTACATACGCCTCTGTGTCTCGCTGATTGCCTTTCTCAACGTGGTATTTTCCTCAAGGTACTTGGTTTTCCAGCTTTTGAAAGCGTAGGGTTGTTTTTGGGGCAGGGTTTTGGTAGGTTTTCAAAAAGACTGGAATATCAAATCATGTGGTGTATATGATCATGGGAAGTTCCTTTTCTCTAACCTTACAAGGCTTGAAGTTTTTATGTTATACTTCATTATGCAACACAAGAAAAATACCTCAGGAACAGAAATGTCTTTTATTCCACTCCCCATGTATCTGATACTTTATTCCCTCAGGCACTACTTGTTTGCCAAAGGATTGTTTAACCACTGTTTGACAATTTCCAAATGGGAAAAAATGCTGGGTTTCATCCAAAGGAAGGGAGGAGCTTTTCAAAGTTTTGTATTTAATCTTGGTTAAAAGTAAACAACTTTACCCTTTCAACATTAGTCATGCCCGTTGTATAAAGTACGGTGTAAAAGTGCTCAGCAAAAAAAGTGCAATGTTTTTCCATACTTTGTAATTATTAACATTCGCATTCGGGATTGAATCGGATCGAATGAACAGGCTGGATGTGGCGTACGGGGGGAGCCGGGCGTCTCGGCGGGGTGACTGGGTGAGCGGGGTGGTGGGGGCAGTGGGAGAAGCAGCACGGCTCCTCGCTGGAGCAGCAACCTTCAGCCCACACGCTGCGCCCACACACGCATCCCCCGCGTGGGCAGAGAGGTCTCCGCTGGCTGGCATTTGGCGAGGATTAACGTGCCTTTAAAAGGGAGGCAGAATGGACCGGGGGAGGTGGGGAAACAGCCCCCACCACCCCACCCAAACTCTGCTGGCACAGGTATGGCGGTGCGGCCAGGCCCTTCTGGTGGGGACAGAGCTTGCACCACCTAAAGGGGCTTTTCCCTCCCCAGGAAATCCCTGCTCTGAACAAAAATTGCAACTCTCCTAAAAAGCAAATACTGTATCCCAGGGGGAGACCCCTTTTGCGGGTGAAGAGGTGCCTCCTCCAGGTGTTTCTTTGGCATAGCAATGGGGGGGGTGACGGGTGGACACAGCAGTGCCAGCACGCCGCGGGGCAGAGGCGATGCGAGGGCGACAGCGGGCAGCGGGCATTGCCGGCGGGGCCCGGGGGAGGCGGGCAGGGCGACGGGGCCCGGCGCTGCCGCTGGCAGGAGGCGCGGGGGGAGCGGGACGTGGGAGACGGCGGGGACACCGGTGGGCTGCGCCCAAGCCGTGCCCCGCTCCCCGGCTATTTCTGCCCTCCCTGGGGGAGAAGGGGAACCCCAGACCCCGCTCGCTGCCTCCGTCAGAAGTCCGGCGAGGCGAAAGCAAGCCTCCGAATCAACAGCCCCTCCCAGGCTCCAGCACACTTCCTTATCTCTCCCTGGCCACTTTGCAGGAGGAGTATTAGGCAAAGAAAAAAAAATAATGCAAAGTGGGGAATAAAAAGAATGACCTACTTTGCAACGAGAAAAAAAAAAAAAGAGCTCTCTGTCAAGGTTTTGCTCTAATTGCCGGTGCGGCGTTGCATAACCAAACCGGGAGCTCCTGCCCGTGCCCGGGGAGGCCGGGAACCTGCCCCGGGGCAGCGCGGTGCCGTGCCCGGCTCCGGCTCGGCCCCCGCGGCCAACGCCGCCGCCGGGGGAGCGGGCACGGGCAGGGCGCAGGGCCACCCCCCGGGCCGGAGGCCGAGCGGGGAGGGCGTCCGCAGCCTGCCGAGCGACGCCGAGCCCAGCCGAGCCGAGCCGAGCCGAGCCGAGCCGGGGCCCCGCCGGGGCGTCCCGGGAGCCGGCGGCCGGGCACCTGGGCGCAGCCCTGGGCGCGGCGGGGGCTGCGGGGCCAGGCCATGGGGGCGGCCGCCGGCGCAGCGCGGGGACGTCGCTATGGGCATATGTAAAGGCGGGCACGCTGGGGTTTGCTCGAGGCGTTGTGAAACCGTCCTTGACGCGGGGCTGGCTTTTTGGTTGAGGCTTATATTTTATTTTTTCCCCCTGCTTCCCCTTTCGTTCTCTTTCCAGCTTCTCCTTTTCTTGGATCCTCGCCTGTCTCCTCCCACAGAACGAGAGAGAGAGAGAGAAAAAAAAAGGTCACGTATGTTTGGAAAAATATGTAGGTCAGTGGAACATTCCCTGCACTTGTGCACAGGGAGCCGGGGCGGGAGAGCTCCTCCGCAGCCCTCTCGCTACCCACCGCCCCAGCCCGGCCCTCCCGGCGCCCGCCGCGGGGAGGGGGGAGGCGAGCGCCGGGTTCCCTTTCCCCCTCCCTGACCCACTTTGCGCACCGGCCGCGGGGTTGGGCTCCCCCCTCCTGCCGGGAGGGCGAGCGAGCGGCGGAGGAAGCCGGCGCGGGAGAGCCGCCGCCAGCCGCCGGGGCCGCGGCCGCCCATGGGCGCGGGGCGCGGGGCGCGCCCCCCCAGCGCCGCCGGCTGAGGGCGCGGGGCGGCGGCCCGGCGGCGGGGACAGGCGAGGGGAGGCGGCGGCGGCGGCGGCGGCGGGCGGCGATGAAGGGCCGGCGGAGAGGATGCCCCCGCCTCGCCCGCCGGGCTCCAACTTCGCGGAGAACTATCGGCCCCGCAGCCCCCGCGCCCGCCCTGCCTCTCCCGGCCGCGCGTCCAACTTAATGCCCCAGCGGGAGCCCCAGCCAGCAGCACCCCCGGCCCCCCGCCTCTCCCCCCCCCCCCGGCAGCCCGGGCTCCCGGCGGCCTCCCGCTGCCGGCGGAGCCCCTGCCCCCGGCGCGCGTGGGTCCCGCGGCGCCCGGGGCGGCGGCAGCGCGGCATGCGGCGGCCCCGCGCACCATGAGACACGGCACCGGCACCGGCACCGGCACCGGCACCGGCGGCAGGCAGCAGGCGGGCAGCGTCCCCGGCTCCTCGTCGGCGAGGAAGAGTTTGCCGGCTCCCGAGGCCGGCCTCCTGCGCGGCTGGAGCAGCGGCGGCCGCTGCCGCAGCGGCACCGGCAGGCACCGGAAAAGCGGCGGCATCCAGCCCGGCGGCACAGGCGCCGGCATCGGCACCGCCGGCACCGGCACCGGCGGCGGCTCCCGCGCCCAGGTGGCCACCGCGGACAGCAGCAGCGGCGGCGGCGGCGGCGGCGGCTGGGGCTTCCCCGCCGCGCTCCCGCAGCACCAGCACCCCAGGTAACGCGCGGCCCTGCGGCCCCGGCCCTCCCTCCGCCCCGCGGGGCGCCCACCCGCGACACCCGCGCGAGGGGGCGCCCGCCCGCGGCCCCCCGCGCCGCCCCCGCGCCCCCCACGAGGGACTCCCGCCCACGCGTGACCCCCCGCGGCGGCGATCGGGGTCAGCTCCCTTCCGTCCCGGGTGCTCCCACGCACCGCGGGGGGGGCGGAGGTGCCGGGCGGCGCGGGGCGGCATCGCCTCTGCCGCGGGAAAGTTTCCGTGGGGAGCCCGCCCTGCGCGGCGAGTCTGTGCCGGCCGGGCTGGCGGGGTCCGGCCGGGCTGGCCCCTCCCTTTGGGAAAACTCAGTGCCCCCCGCTCTGTCCACCCGCCCCTCCCCGCCTCATTTCGGTGCGTTTCCTGACGCTGGGGCTTCATTTGGGCTAGAGGGGAAGCGGGGCTGCGACGCCGCCGGGCAGCGTTCGGTCAAGGAGAACTCCCAGTGAGAGCAGTGGGATTTTGAGTGGGCGAAGGCTGCCGGCGGGAGCAGGGGCTGTGCCGAGTGCCGGGGGAGCCGCGCTGCTGCTGCGGCCCCGCGCCGGGCTCCCGCTTGTTTCCCTTCAGCGCGCAGAGCGGGGGAAATGTTAAATCCACGGCTGAGCGGCAACACAGGACTGCTTCCACGAAGAGTGGCGCGTGGTGTTTTCCTCCACGGTCACTAGCCTGATTTGTCAATTAACAAGCACGCTCATCCAGAAACTTTCCTCCGTACTCCTTAACTCTCTACAGGATGGCAGTTTACTCTCACTCAAGTGACTCAGAAATAATTAGCGGTTATGAGCATGACAGCTAGCAGAGGAACTTTCATCTTTTCACGGTGCTAAATCTCCAGAAGGGCTGTAGGGTTCCCTCGGACCGGCACGGCTAACCTGAGCGTTGAGCTCAACAAGTGGCCGCCTCCTGAAGTGGAAAATTCGCTCGCTCTTACCCCCCTGTGAAATGTTAATTTGTATCCCACCGTGGGTTTAGTTTGCTTGGTGATACTAAATAATTAGTGTTCGCAGTTTCCAGTCCTAGCCAGCTCATCCGCTGATCCGTGTCCGATCCGGGGAGCTGTCGGCTGGCGGAGGGCCCGATCCTGCGTGTATTTCTGTAGATGAATATTGACCGAGTTGCTCTGCAGCGGGAGTATTCAGAGAACATAATTGCCAAGCTGTGCACTTTCTCCCCTGAACACGTACAAATGAAGGTTTTCCAGAACCAGGTATCCAACACCAGGGTGATTCCCCAAGCTGGCAGCACTTCTGTGCCCTGCTCCGAAGCCTGGAGGCAGTCGGCTTGCCTAAAATTGCTTTCCCTCTCGCATAAAGGTGCCGCCCTGCATGTGTGCGGAACGGAACCCCCAGACCAGACGTCGCAGACTTACGAGTACTGCCCCATTTCCTAGCCCAGAGCATGCGAGAGCACTTGAAGGAGTTATTTTATCATAGGCAGCAACGTTGTCCACAGTTAAAATTATCTCATGCTTTCCACTACAATGCTCTGCTTTCAGGCACTTATGCATTCGCTAAGCTTAAAACTGGGCTGACATTTTCCAGGTTGAGTGTTTGCTGAAGACAGACTCTCTTTGGGAAGTTTCAGATGAAATGGTTCAGCTATTTCTGAGAACGTGGTTAGAGGGAAATGTATTCTTTGGCCACGTATCTGACAAAGATGGTTTAGGTAAACATCATCCTGCACTAGGAGACCTTGATCTCTCTTTTTCTGTGAATCTGCGTTTTTTGGCTCTGTTGAGAAACACTTTCATGGAGACTGTTGAATTCTTGTGGCTTCATGTTTTGGAGCAGGAAAAAGATACTTAGCTTGGGATCAATCTTGTGATGGGGGTGTGCCTTATAGTGAGCCTATGAAAATCTTCCAGAATTTGTCTCAGTTACCATTTTGTCACAACACTCAGGTTGCGCGCTCTCGGTGGAGGGATGCTGAGGGCTTAACCATTGCACTCAACTCGCTGAAGACGCTCTCAGCACAGAGCACGCTGAATGCCCCAGCATTGCTATATGCTGAGCAACTCCTCATCTTCCTGGGAAGAATGAGAGCGCTCCAGTTGGTGGCTGAAGGTCTGAGTGGACTTTCCCCCGCAGTTATTCTTCCCAGATGTTACTGCTATGGTGAGCACCATAAGGAGGGAGCATGAAGACTGGCTCAGCTGTGTCTTTGGTGGCAGGGTGTGCCTGCTGATGTGGAGGCAGGGTGGAGAAGGAGGAGGAAACTGCTTGATTCACATGCATGGTGACAAGAAATGGTGGGACTCGAATGGAGAAGAAGCAGCATTGGTGATGGAGGCATGGGGAAAGTGAAGAGCAGGACCTCGAATTAAGTCAGAGGACTTGATGGGGTCATAGATGACAAAGCTTGGGAACAAGGTGCAGGGAAAGGGCTGGAACTGTAGATAGAAGTGGAAAACACAAACCAGACAAGGAAAGGAGAAGGAAAGGAAAAGAGAAGGAAAAAGGTGGATGACAGACCGTGGGCAGAAAAAGGTGGTGAGAGGCTTGTGGTGGACAGGAACAAGAGATCTGAGCCTGCAAAAGCAGTTGTTTCCAGTCTTTCAATGATCGGGTCATGGTACTACTGCTTTTCCATCCTTCTCATCTTCCTCCTCACACTGCCTACTGTGTTCTTCAGCCCCTGCCTCCACTTCTTCGCCCCTCACCTGGTCCCCTCCCAGAAATTGTTGCTGTCTCCTTGCCATGAGGAGCAACTATTGTTGCTGCAGTTGTGGACCTTGGACCTGGAGAGGAGCTATCTCCCTTGTGGAGCCCAGGCTCTGGAGTCGCGCTGAGCCCATGTCTTTGTTCTCCTCCTTATCCCATACCCCACCATCAGGCAGCACCCAGAGGAGCAGGACCTGGCACCAGGGCCAGCCTCAGGCCTCCACCGCGGTGTCTTCCCACCTTCTTCTAGCAGTAGGTTTGCCATGGACAGGATAGTAACTTTGTATGCCCCAGTTAAGTCTCACACTAGCTTTTTATGCTGTGGACCTAAAGGACTCAACCCAGTCAGTGACTGCTGCGGTAGGCTAGGATGGGTTTTCCCCTTTTTAAACTGGAGGAAGAATTTATAGCTTAGGATATTAACAATACACCAAAATAGTGAAGCCCCATGGAAAAAAAAAAAATAGTATGTAATCATGCAACTGATGTTGCATTGTAATACATTCATGTAAGGTAGGAAAATTAAGATCAACAACTGATTATCTTGATTTGTAGCTCTACCATTCTTTAAGGATAGGACGTTTTGTACAGCAAATGTAACGATTTAAATAATCGTTGCCTGTGTTCAAATGTAAGTTTTGAGCAATCACAGTACTTACATCACTATACAATTGATGATTGTAAATATCATACAGTTGGAAATGACAGTCAAATGTGTGTTTTATGTGCATGTCATTGCATTTCTTTCTAAGCTGGACAGTATAGAATTTAAGTAACTTTCATTTGTGTTTATAGCTTTGCTTTCAGGCTCTTAGGGCAGATGCACTTGAGTTGCAGATTTTGTAGGGGGATCTGTATAAAAACCAGTCATTTTCTTAGATTTGGCTTAGCTTTGTGTTGATCCTTGACCTTATTAAAACTTGGTTTTGAAAAACTAGGCTGAGGCCATGCAAATATTTGTATTTTAGCTAATTTAATTTGATCAGAAATCAGCATTGGCTAATAGACTGACTTCTTCTTTATGAGACTGATTACTGAAGTCTGAAAGGGAAGCACCATGTTACAGTATTTAAGCAGAATGCATAAATGGTGGTGGATTTGCTTATGTAGTGGTGCTTTTGGTATTTCACAGTTTTTTGGGAGGGACTAAAGCCATTACTCTTTGTTGTGACCAGCTATGGGCCACACAGGGGGTATATATACCAGCATATTCCCAGCTGAATTCAGAAATACAAGAGTTGCAGGGCAGGAAAGGCAAAGGGGTGAGAAGGGATGTGGTCCTGTAGGCTCATGCTCTGAGTAAGCAGCTGAGAAACTGCAGATGTGGTTCACTCTCCGCTCCTTGCATTTATCTTGCGGTGGCTCAGGGATGTCAGAGATTAGGCTGAGGGATTTGGGGGCACGGCTTTCTTGGCCTTTTGTGCATAAATTTGATGTACATTTTGGTGGCAGAGGGCTAAGTACTGTTTTTTATGCTTCTCTTCCTGTTCCTCTTTCTCTTCCCCCTGAAGGCAAACCATGTCCAGGCTGACACACTCAGATGGCCAACTCAGTCCAACCAAAATGTTGTGTTTAATTACACTTTGGTAAAGACATTTCTGTTCCTTTATCCAAGGACCATGGCAGAGATCAGTGTTTCTTGCACGCTGCCTGCCACGTCTGGGAGGAATAGCCTTATGCACCCCCAACGCTAGTTTTAATCCTGCTTCAGTCTGAAAATTCACCTGTGGCTTCAGAAAAATAAAACTCTCACAAAAGTTAGGTCACTGGTGAGCTTGGACCTTTGTCACTAGGAAATAGTATTGCCACACGCTTTGCCCCATACTCTGTCATACCTGCCTGCTGTTCCTTGTCCTCTCCTTTGCCTGCAAGCTCTTTGAGGCAACGCTGTCTCTTTCTTCTGTGCCTGTGCAGCAGGTAGCATGCCCAGAGCTCCAAGATACTCCAGAAATTACCATGTAAATGGTGGGAACAGGGAGGTTATCTCACCTTCTCCTGCTTGGGCACAAGTCTGTGTAGAACAGCTGGTCTTTTGCTGGCCTGATTATGACAGAAGGTGTTTTCCAGCTGCTTTACCACTGTTCTTAGGGATCTGTGCATAAAATAGAAGATTTCTAGCCAAGTGAAATGATGATAAGGGAAAAAAAATCTAAAGGATGTGTATGTGCATTTGAGATCAGAATGGAAGAAGTTCAAGTATGAAACCTCTTTGTCATTTCAAAATGTACAAGAAGGGCCAGCATGACAGAGCATCATCTACTGGGACATTTCAACCACCCTTTCTCTTTGACTATCGTCATGTCAGATGAATGTAATATGCATGTCAGGTTGAAAGTTTATAGAAGAAAGTATATGTTAGCTGAAACAAAATCATAGAAATTCATTGCTACAGGTCACTGAAGATGCAGAAGCTTAGGTAATATCTTCCATAGACAACTCAGAAAAAGACAATGCAATGCTCAGATGTGAATTTTAAAAAAAAAAAGGCAAAGAGATCATTAGGGATTATTAAAAAAAGGATGGAAAATAATAAAAAAGAATCCCATTATTTCACTGTATAAGCTATGGCGTGCCCACATCTTCCATATCATGTGGTGTTGATCCCCCCACCTCAAAGGTCCCTAATGGCGAGGGAGGAGATTCAGAGAGAAGCAGCAAAGGGGATCAGAGGAACAGAGCAGCTCCTGCCTGAGGAGTGACAACGCTGATAAAGTGATGCGACAGAAATCTGTAAAATTATGCAAAGTATGGAGAAGGCAAACTGGGAATGACTGTTCACAGCAACAAAAGTGGAGGGCATCGGGTGAAGCAGGCAGTTGTGGGGATGGAAAGAAAAGGAGGTGGCTCTTCATGTGGCGTGGTCAGGCTGCCGAGCTCCTCACCACAGGATGTGGATGCTAAGAGGTTACCTCAGCTAATGAGGTGACTGGATGAGTTCATGGAAGAGAAATCCATCAAGGGCTATTAAATACAAAACCACTGACTCTGGCTTAGGAAGTTTTGAGCTGCAAATTCTTGGAACCTTGGTGAGTATCCTGAGGAAATATCACCATTTGTTTGCCTTGTTCTTGTACTCGCCCCTTGGCACCCGTGTCTGGCCACGGCTGAGAGGGGGTGCCAAGCCAGGTGGTCCCCCTGGCTGCGTCTGCTCAGTGCAATGAAGTGGGTCAATGTCCGGCCCCCCTAGGCTCCCAAGGCCAAGGGGCTCCTGGTGGCTTGCACCTTCACTGCTCAGGGCTGGCCCCGTTATAGCACAACTGTTGTGAAAAGAGCTAGTTGGAAGAAACTAGTTGAGGTGCTCCAAAGCAGAGCCAGAGCATGAGTTAAAACTTCAGCAGTGCTGCAGAAAGCAGGGTACGGTGCTCAAGCTGGCTCCCTGGTGTCCTATTATTGAGCTGTGCAGGCATGACGAGGATAGACAGCCTTATCTTCTTGGGTTCAAGTAGGTTCAGAAAGCAATTATATTCACAGAAGCAACACCACCAAGAGGCATTGAATACCAAGATACAATGCCTGGCTGAAGAAGTCTCCGCTGGGAGACTGTAATATTGCTACACGCCTGCCCTGCTTGCGCAGGCTTCCCAAGCCTTTGCTGCTGCCTGGTGTCAGGGAGAGGATTCGGGGCAAGGTGGTCGTTTTCCCTGTCCTGGTGTTGCTGTAGTTACGGTTTTATCTGTCTGTACGAGACCAGGCTTTGAAATTCTGGACTGAGAACGTGAGGATGCATTGGAAATTAATTTTCTTCATCTATCCACTGCACTTAAGCACTGGTTAAAACAATAATGTTGTGTTGACTGCTGTTTACTAAACCAGACAATTTGCTTAATCATCTGAAAGGCAGATTTTAAAGCCCTAGATCGTGCTTACCACGGCGGTGCTAAATCAAAGACTGTGTGTTGCTGTTCACTTAAGCAACAGTCAAAGCACGATGTATTCAAAGGTAGCTCACTGATGATATTTGCTAGCTTTTAGATGAGATCTATTGCTATTAAAACAACAGCAACAATCCCAAACTCAGCAATGTCTGTGTCTTTCTGATCGTTTCTTAACATTTCTAGATGCTAACTGGTACAGAAACTCCAGTACAGCACTTAATGGAGCTCACAACTGCCTAGCTGTATTTTCGGGCTACCTTATGTAATAAGATGGCAGGCCCTTACACTGCCTGCACGAGCCAGGTTGCATAAGCAGCCCAAGGAAACAACCGGAGCTCCAAGAGCCCTCCTGAATCCTGGATGTCTTGTTTGATCTCATTTAACATTATTTAATAAGCAATATTAACACCCCACCCCACCCCCCACCCCCCGTTATCTCGGAGCAGTGATACTGATTTAATTTCATGCACAGACCTCGCTTTTTAGAGAAGTCATCAAACTTTTCAGTCAATTGAGCAGTCTGATGTCCGGGTAGCCTTGAATTTTCTGTAATCAGCACTCAATCCAGTTAAAAATAAAAACACATTAAAAACAAAACCTTGAACAGGAAAATGCTTGTTTTTCATTCTCAGTTCTAATTTGGTAACCATTCTTAAAGCTCATCAATATGGTTTGTTCTGTCTTGGGATAAACAATTTATTGTTCAAGCAGCTTTTTTTTTTTTTTTTCCTTTAAAAATAGACAATGCTGTTCAATCATTGGGAAGAAAACCAGCACGAGAAAATCGTATTCAACTTTAACAGGCTTACAGATGGCAATGAATTTCTTTAAGCATAATTTTAGCCCTGCAAACAATAATAATTGAGTTTGATTATTTGTTATCATTTTGTCATTGATGAACAGACCAGACTGTTCTTCTCTCCATTCCCTCTGTTAGGTGTGTCAAATTTTTAAGCTGGAGAGCAATTTTAATAAGGCAGCTCCCACCTGTAATCTCTTAATCAACAGGTGGATGTAACTGTGCAAAACCTGAGAATTACTGGTTATCTGATTGAGTCAGCGGCTGAATGAATCCAACTTTGAGCATGTCCTAGACTTATTGGTTTGGGTGGGACACCTCTCATTAATAGGGACACCTCTAATTAAATGTCATGGAGAACTGATGTGATATTTCCCATATTAGGGGTAAGAATGATATGCTTGCAAAATCTTGTCAATAATAAATATTATTACTGTGTGCAACATGATCAGCTGGAGATGGGATATTTTTCTGCTATTCCTATTTTTCACACAAAATATCTACCTCAGTGTTTTTATTGGTAATTCTACAGATTTTACTTGTGGTATTTTGTCTGTTCCTGGTTTTGACATCTAAAACAGTAAAAGGTTTTAAATTAGAGGCTTTGCATTAGACGTACCCACATTCCAGTTACACTTCCAGTGACAGTTCCTTTAATTTGTGATTTATAAAGAGGGAAACAACTATATGATTTCTACATGGACCATTAAGGCCACTGCTTAGGCAGAATCTTCATCCTGTCCATCAGATGAGCATCGAGTTTTTTTAATTTGCTTTATCTTTGGTTACCAAGTTGAGAAGAATATTTTATTCTCCAATCTACTTATCTTATGCTTCCTTTTCAATATCATAATACAATATTTGGGAAAGATAACTTTCATGCAAACAGCCTAATCAAACAATAGTTGTGTGAACCAGATGGGTGCATTTCCAACAATTTCAGCAAGAACAATACTGATAAAAAATAAATAGGTCACTCATATTCACTCTTGTATTTATATTTTTTTATAAGAAGGACTGAAGAATCTTGCTTGTTTTCTGGGCTGTCACTGAAGTCAATGGAAGCTTTGCTGGAATAATTCTGGACCTTTAATTTGATTGTTTGCAAGGCAGCACAGTCAGTTTTTTCATCTTTTTTCTTTCTTTCCAGCACAAAGGACCTTATTGTCAGCTGATGCACCACTGATGTAACTCAGCTGGTCATAGCAATTACATTTATACTGCCTGGCCCCTAATATCCATATTCCTTCAAAAATGCATCATCTTTTTCAACAACAGAATATCTTGCTATATCTTGCTGTTATCCAAGTATAAGAAATAAAGCTGCATTTGGTCCCTATCCTGCTGTCCTCATTAAGGCAAAACTCCTACTAAAATCATGGAGCGTTTGGCTGACAAAGAATTACTGACTTGAGCTTCTGAAAGGTCTAAACTTCCTCTGTCACTTTTTGATTTGAGGGCTTTTTTTATTTTGTTTGTTTGTTTGGTTGGTTTGGTTTTTTTAAAGTTTATTTTATTTTTTATCTCACCTTGTGTTTTAACTGTTCCCTCTCCTTCTTTTATATTTATATTTTTGAATTTTAGCTTCCTTCACTAGGATCTTTTTTATTTTTACTTCAGTTAGACCTTAGGACCTTCTACTGTCCACCTTGCCCTCTCTTCCTTTCTTCTCTTCTCTTACTGTCTCGCTCTCTCTTGCAGTTATCATTCTGTTATCCTCACCTTCACTGACTACAGCACTGTAAAAAGTTGATATACATCATGCATGTATCCAGGAATTTCATTTAGCTTGTTTAGACCCCTTCTACATACAGGTGCCTATATTCAGGTACTTGCCCTAAGGGCGAAGCAGCAGTTCGTAAGATAGGTGATTTAGGCAGAGATTTATTTGCACAATATTCATCTCTCTAATCTTTCCTCCTCTTCTGGGCAGGATCTTAGAAGTTACTCTGAAGTATTCATGCAGGGTTTCAGCAGTAAATTGAGTTTTGGACTGATAAAATAAATATTTGGCATAGTATTGCGGCTAGAAAAAAATACTTAAGGATTTTGAAGTCTGTGTAAAAGGGGTTTTGTTGAGGGCGACAAAACTGGAAATCTCCAAAGAAATGGGTTTTATTCATAACTCTTCTACTGTGCAATGTTACGAGCTTAGACCACACATACAACGCCTTTGTGCATCGCTTCTCTGATCCATAAACTAGGGCAGCTTTACAGAGTATTGTAGGCTACGATCAATTCTGGGTGCCATTCATAGCCAGGTATTTGAGGGGGGCACTAAGTGGGGGGCTCTGGGGTGCTAAATATATCATTGGCAGAAAGAGGAGCCGCAGCGAAGGCTTTTTGGGGCGTTGATCCATCTCGGTGGTTAGGATACATTAGGTAGTACCTTGGGCACCGCAGGCATTGTGCTTCCAGCTGTGCAACACCTGACGGCGTTGGAGCTTTCCTTGGATGTCCTGGCTCCGTTGGTTACCTGCACAATGTCTCGGTTCCTCCCTGGTACCTCTTAATTATTTGCATTTTTCAGATGGAAAGCATTTTGAAAGTGCTAAGTATTGTTATTTTCTTGCAAGTTTGACTGAAATTCAAGTTCTTTTCCAGAAGACCTAATTCGTGCTTGTGAGACAAATAGTAGGTGTATGCCTTCTTAATGTATAGCGTAGCTTTTCAAACTAAGGTCATCAGCTTACTCTTTCTTAGCATCTGGATCCCTGCAGATATACTTCTTAAAGTAAAAGGCATAACGCTAAACTTGCTTATTCTCCCTTAAATAAGCAAACACATTTTCTCTTATTGTAATGGTTACAAATAATTTTTCATGGTGTCCAATTGCCTGTTACTCTGGCAAACCTAAAATGCATTGAAAACTACAGGCTATAGATATATAAAGTAATTCCAGTTAAAAAGGCATTTCTTCTTCTTTAATGCAATTTCTATTTGATTTTCGCAAAACCCTCTTCTTCCAAAGAACAATTTAAACCACATCTGAACAATAGATTTATTGTTGTCGACTGAGTGAGAAATTTGATAAAGATAGCTTTTTGATTTCCATTAAAAATAGATTATTTTTCAGAGGACTGAAGGATATAAGTTCAATTTTTAACTTTGAATTTCACATATCGTTTGCCTGGTCTATAATATATATATTTTTTCAAAGCCCTAATTGGCATTAGGCTTGGCATATTTCTCTGCAGATTTTTTTCTCAGTGTGAAACTACTAGAGGGTCATTATGCTGGTTAATGAAAGAGGGCTGACATTCTTTGTAAGTCGTGAGTATTTAAATATTCTTCTACGCAAATTTTGCCATTTCATGAAAAAAAGTTTAAAGAGACATCTTAAAAAAATTTCCTTGGAAGTGTCGAAAAATGCAGGTTACATTCATTCAAAATCTAGATATCCAGTGGTGGGAGGTGATGACACATTTTAAATTTGTTACTGTATAATTAAGAGGGGATTCCATGTAGGAGATGTAAGTATAAAGATTGGGTATGGCTCTTTACAACGCTGCGAGTTTTGCAGCTGAATTCCTCAGTACTTTTCTTAGAGTGTATAATCAGTTACGCTTGTGCTGATTTAATCAATTATTCTTGTGCACAAACAAACAAACACAAACAAAACCCGGCTAATTTCAGACTGTCTTTGAAACATCAGAACTAGAGATTTCGCTTACAATGAAAGAAATATTATTTTCAAGCCTCTAGAATGATTTTAAAAATGGCAAAGATATATTTGGGAAGTATCATACTTTTGGGTACCGGCAGCTGTGTATCCTTATGCAAAAGTGGATTTGGCTGAAAGACCAATTCATAAATATTGTATCTGAAGATTGCAGCAAGCTTTCATATTTGCAAGAGATAATGTAAAATGTGCAACATTTTTTTCTTCACCCTGAGAAGTTTCAGCTTAAACATCTCAGTCTCCCAAATCTGGTGAATAACGGCCAACGGACAAAAGTATCCATGGTTTCTTGAATCGCGGGGGCTGGAGACCAGTCTGTCCGTGGAGGAGGAAAGGTCAGCCTGCTGCGGTCAGTCTGAAAACCCTCCTGCGCACTGCCAAGCTGTGAAGGGGCTTGCAGGCGGGAGATGTCAATAAATAACTTGACTCCTGCACTCCGTGACTTCCCATCTCGCGGTCTAGGAGCTTCCAAGCAAGCAACAGACTGCTCCTAGCTGCATTGCTTGGAGAGACCAAGTGGGAGATGGGGGAACCTCTCATTTCTCTGTTAGAAAAAAACTTTTTTTTTCCCTCCCTTTTTTCTAGACCTCCTCCGCCTTGATCTGCTGTTGGGGGAAGTGAGGGGTGTAGTGGGGGAGGTAAGACTTATCTTTGATCTGATGGCTCCTTTCATTCTGGGCTGCTCTCCAGGAAAAACTTTTCCCCCTTGGGGACGCAGCATTTTTCATGGCAGAGTCTCTGCGAGCGAGAGCACTGTGGAAGATCCTGAGCTCGCCTGACGTGCGCTTGACATTTTAGCACAGATTCAGCAAAGCAGCTTTATTCAGGTAAACATTTAGGCACATGCTTTTCATTACACATTTGCTCAGAATTTCATCTGAGTTTCTCTCCTGAATATGGAAAGACTTAAGCACATATTTAAGGGCTGAGTAGGTCCCTGGTCTGACTCACGTATAGCGCAGTGAGGATGGGTTGGATGGAAAGGGAGTAGTCATCGCAGTAGCACGGCAGCTGAGAATTGGGACATACTGTCTGAACATCAGCACGCTACAAAGGGGCCTTGTTCTTCTGGGAGGCAACTTTTTGTCTGGATGTGGCCGCAAGAACAGGAGCAGGCCTGGACTTTTTACTTTCATCTGCCCAGTCGTTCTCCCATTTCTCTTCATCTTGAATTTCTCTGCGTAAGGCTTCGATGATCTGAAGTAGGTTTATAATTAAAATTATTTGGTTGTTCTGCAACCTCATGTTTGGCAGTTTTAAGATTTACCCATCCGGCACCGCAAAAAGAGGATGGCGTTCTTTTGCAGAATACTTTGGGCAATCAGTACGTAAAGGCAGTGCTGTATGCTTAGTCCTCTGAGGATTACTCAGACTGCATCAGCCATGGAAGGTTTCTGAAAATTATTAAGTATTTGTCAGCAGTGAACATATACCCAAACTTTTTGGCTCTTTCTAGCTACTTTATTCATGAAAAATGTAGGTTCACAGTTTTGCCTGCGAAACTTAAATTGATTCAGGCATGCATGTAACCTTTTTTGCTTCTTTTGAGGATCTGAATTATGACTCTAGATTAATGTTGTGCAACACAGAGAAGGAAAGAGAAAGGCACTGCAGAGCGAGCTCAGAAATGCTTCTGCAGGAAGGTCATTTTAGCAAGCCAGTTCTTGTCTGCTGTTAAAGGTCTTTGCTGACAATAATACATGTAAGGGCACAGTGGTAACTTTCTCTAGCAGATAATACGTATTGTATGCAGTTACTTTACTGGCAGAACTGAACTGTTTCCGTGAACAGAATGAGCTATCCTAGCAAAACGACGTTTGGGGGGAGCATAGTAGAGTCGGCACAAAGATGTTTCCAACCTAGGCTTCATAGAAGGTTTTTCCACATTCCTCACTGACAATGCCACCCAAAATTTCAAATACAGACTACATCTAAATAGGATATGGATAATGGGTTCCAAAACCTCATCTGATGAATAGCCTTAATTGTTGCATTTCTTCTTGCACTTTAACCAGGAGCACAGCTACAGCGGAGGTCGCATGTTTTTCAGGGATTATAAGGTAGGAAGTGGCTCACTTCAGGCCAGCCTTTTTTTCTGCATTTTAATCTGGAGTTAATAACTTTTTGGATGTTTCTCCCTAGTCTTGTTTCCCAGCTAGTCTACAGGTTTCTGTTGGACAAATTTGTTTGATGTGAAGCTCCTCTCACTCTGCCAGAACGCGACGCCTCTCGCAAGACAATTGTCCTAAAGAACAAAGCAATAACTGGGGAGTCGTCAGACATTTCTGGCATGAACTCAGGCAGCACTGCCCCCATAGCATATTCTTCCATTTAAGACTGATTTTCCATTGCTCTATCAAATCTTACCCATTTTTGCTAAAGCCATAGTTGCAAGAGTGGTTTAATCCACATAAGTCTCTGCCGCTACTGCAAAGGATGGTCCTGCATTACCCCCAATTCTGGACACTAGTTTCTGTTATTTCCCTTGTCCTGGACCAGTGGTCCAGAGCAGGAAGCTGATCTTGCTGAAATTTAACCTCTTCTGTGTGTGGCTGGGTTAATTTTCAGCTGTTGTGTTTTCCTAAGCTGGTTCCCTGTGCAGCCACACAAATGCGGGGGGGGTGTCAAAGGAGGATAGCGGGATTTCCTTTGGAGCCAGTGTGGGTTTAAGCCACTTTACAGTGTCCGCTGAACGTTTTCCAGGACATGCGAGTGTCCTGGAGGAGAAGAGAAGTGGGGCTGGGGTTTGTCCTGAGGGGAGCTGGCGAGTGAAGAAATGGAGGCAAGGCTGAGACTGAGGGAAGTTGTTGTACAGGTCGGGCAAAGAGATAGTGAGCTGGGGAGAAAAATGGACCAGCAGGAGAGGGAACATGGACAGTGAATGAGGAGCAAGGGAAACAAGGAAATTGGAGCTGCAATCCATGGCAGTAGGGAGAGGAGAGAGGAAGGATGGAGAAAGACCCCCTGCAAGCTTGGGTAAGGAGGAGGGGCTGTGGACAACTGGAAAAGGAGAGTGTCAGGAAGGGAGCGAGCATGGAGCTGAGCCTGGGAGAGGGCGATTAGGGTGGCAACATGGGTGCAGCACAGTAGGGAGAAAGAGGTTGGAGGAGAAGCCATGGAGGTCTTTGGGCTGAGCAAAGTCTGCAAGTGGGGTTGGAAGGCAGGGGGTGATGCTCGGAGATGCTTGGGAAGTACCTGGGACTTGGAAAGCCAGAAATAAAGATGAGCACATGCTCATCCTAAAGTGTGGGGCTGGAGCGAGGAGTCTGAGGTACAGAAGGAGCCGTCAGGCTGGCGGTCGGGGGGACGGGCAGGGGCTGCACCTGGGAGGGGAGCCCGGTGCTGGCAAACTTGGTCCTTCTCTGCTGCCTCAAAGCGCAGGAGGAGAGCATCTCATCCCTGCCTCTCACTGCTCCCCCATGTCCCTACCTACAGCGGGACCCCATGACCACTCCAGCTGCCACAGCTTGTTAGCTGAAGTGACTGGAAGGCTGTTGATATTTTGGAAATGTCACAACAATGCCAAGGAATGAGGTTTTCCATTTTTTGAAAGACCTGGCAAAATCACACACTCACAAAAACTGCATTAAATGCTAACCGCTATGGATGCAAAGTCGAGAACTCAAAAATTAGGAAATAGTATAATTAAGTCTGCCTGTGTAATTTTAATTTATTCACTTCCTGCATATTCATTATGATTCAGTACTTAATGATTTAATGATCACGCTATGATCAAATAATTTTTTTGTTTTGTTGTTGCCGGTCATTTTAAGTCAGGTTAATTCACTGGCAGTTCCAAATCAGTTCACTGAGTCACTGCACAACTACTGGTGTAAGCTGGGGGGCCAGGGGAAGGATGTGACTGCTTTTGTGCCAGCGATGCTAGCTTACCCTGGCCCAAACCAATTCTGAAATGACAACATTAATCTCCATGTAGTAGGGTAACGACTTCAGTTTTGTTAAATGTTGGCAAATCCAGGCAGATTTTTAAATGGGGATATCCTTGTTGCAAAGAGCCCGCACACCTGCAAAGCAAGGACTAACTTTTCTCAAGAATTTATCGTCTCTACTTCTTAACTCTTTTGGCTGAAATCAGGAATAATTATAATTCCAAGGCGGACACCAGACTGCAAACTTTCAACCCAAGTGGTTTGGTGACGGAAATGTTCTGTTTAACCAAGAAGGGTTCTCATAACTGGAAGAACCAGGCAAGGCTTCCTGGCAGGCACTGTCCCCAGACTGCTCCCTAGAAAAGGCAAGAGCTGAGGGAGGTCCGATGAGGCTAGCCCTGAATAAAATTCACATTTCCTGCAGCCAAATGCATGAGTCTTAATAAAACCCTGAAGACTTCAGACTTTCTCCTTGATCATTCTGCGAAGCTGTAGGTGCATTTACTGAGCAAAGAAATGCAGAAATGAAGCTCATTTGTAGCTCTACTGGCTGCAAGTGGTCATGTACAAAAACAGGGCTAAGAAGTGCTATTTTATGCACAACGCAGCCAAATCGTGAAGGGCAGGGCCAGAGTACCTACCGCAGGTAGGGAGCTGCCACCGCTAACAGCACTGCCTAGCTCAATCATTTTAGCTGCTAACAGGCCCAAAAGATAATTTGGAAGAACAAGATGAGCACAACACAAAGATATTTCTGGTTCATGGCCAGTTCCCTTATGTTCCCTGTGCCGCAGCAGGCGGGTGAGACAGCGCATGGTGGCTGGAGAGCTTTCCAAGGCAGGGCATTCCCGATGACTAGCTGCTGGGTTCAGATCTACTTTGCACCAGGCAAGCAGTGACAAGCACATTTAGGATGAGATTCTGACTCCTTTGAACTTCAGCGTGACCAAAATTTTGCCTTTTTGACCCAGAGATCTGGGGCTGCGCTGAGGCCATTAGATGCAGTTTCCTGAGGTGCCCTGTTCTGTTCACCACTTTCTGCTACTTTGAGTCAATGCGCATCATTTTTTGCCCTCTTTATCCATTTTAAAAAGGGAGGCTTTGTGGTTCAGGAAGCTTGAGGTAGGTCAAAGGGGAAAAAAAATGCATTTTGTTTAATTGCAAAGTATTTCCTTGGAAACTTTGCTTCTAGTAAGTTATACAGCTACAATGCTAGTTTAAAAGATTAAATTTGACATAGCATTTGTAATCTGTATTTCGAAATGTACATAATTGAGAAATAATAAATATTGAGCCCACAATGCTACTTGCCTGTTTGTCTTCAGGTGTTTCTGCTGCTATGAGATCTGTTTTGGTATGGTTAAATCAGCCTTTCAAGATTTTAAATTAAAAATTCTAACTGGTTTAAATAGACTAATAAAGAATTTTTCTTACTAATAGCTAAAGTCATTTTTATGACTACCTTAGTGATATAATTTTCATTTTAAAGAACTATGCACTATTTTTATATCTTAGAAAATATCAGTTGTTCGTGTTCAGAACTATATAAAGCTTCAACAGTTCTTCTTTCTGATACGAATTATTTCAAGATTGCCAGTATGTAACCAAACTCTTGAGATCAAACAGACTTTCTAATTAGTTTTCTGATCTTCTAATTACATCTTTTAGAAGCAGATTGACAGGCATTAATGAAACTTTCTATGTATATTTATAATTTACTCTCTACAAAACCTTGTGCAAAAGGAATTTTGTCTATTCATATACTCCTTAAGCTAAGGAAATACAAACTTTAAGAATCTTGCTGTAACGACATTACTTCTTGCTTGCTGAGCTGGAGTTGCATGTGCTGTTTTGTATTATGTGTGTAATTCAACAAGGTATTAAAACTTGTGCTAAAGTTTGAAATTATTTTTATTGTTGAAGTGACTTGATTACTCTCATGCATCAATGTCTTCAGGAGAGTAATAGGTCTTGTTTCTATCATATATTTTTACGCTGCAAGCCTATATGTATGCAAAATATCATCCTTTAGTTGTGAGCTGCTTAAGAACAAAGCTTTATGCATTTCTCTTCTGCTGTGCAAGGCTGGAAAGCTCTGAAAAGTAGAATAATGTTAAACAGTAAGAATAAAAACCTTTGCGGTGTCCATACGTCACATCCTGTCAGATTGATGCATTAACTTGCTGGATTACGGGCTTCAGTCAGCAAAAAGCAAAGCAAGCTGGTAAATAAAAGTTTGACCTGGTTTTCCATGTAATTAAAACAGTCAGTAGCTTTAAAACGGATGGAAGGCAGTGGACTCTGCTAAAAGAGCAGGCAGAAATTGAAAGCAAATATGAGTTACCTGTTAGATAGCTCTTCAGGAGAGAGAGTCATTCTTTCATTTATCCTGGTATATGGAGACCAAAAGCTCCCCCATGGACTTTCGAGGGATCTGGTTAACATCTGAAGTCCATCTATTATAGCTACAGTAAATACATTGTTGTCATGGTAATGCAATGATCAAAGTCTGAAGGAAAAACTCCGGCATTTCTGTGGTTCATAGTGTGAGATGAAAGGAAGGCTTGACAAGAAATAAAATAGAATTGATAAGCATTTAGTTTAAGTTGATTTTGCAGCCTTCCAGAAAGATGTTATGAATTTTAATTTAAAATGAAACAATTTCAATTTAATTATGTGATTTTGTATAGTCGTTCTGGTATTTTTAGTACTCGGAATAATGCTGTCATTGTTGCCTCGGAAAGGTGGTGGTTTTCTTCCCCAAATCAATTTCTAATTTTTCGGGACAAAATTGACCTAAACTGACCCAACTGGGCCCCTTGCGAGGCTGTGCAGGGAAGCAGCTATGAGCAATTGGGAGGATTCCCAGGCAGCTCTACTGAGGGCTGACAGGTGAGGTTTCACAACAGACTACAGCTTATTTAAGTCCACTCTACCACTGAGCACACTTAAATGGTGGAGGGCTGGTCCCATTTGCACCCCTAGTCTGGCAAACGCCAGCTTGCCAGCCCCTGTCCCCCACTCCTAGCTGTGCACTTCTCCCAGTTGCCGCCTTCTATCTGACCTAGTGCAGCTTCTGCAGAAGTCCCTTCAGCTCTCTACATCAGAAAATAAAAGAAAAAAAGGAAAGGACAGCTGTTTTTTTGCCAAATTACAGAATTGAACCAGCTCACAGAAGGAGCAGGGACTAGCAGTAAGGATGAGCAGAGCAGGAGGAGCAGAGAAAGACCTCCTCTGTTTGGTGGCCATGAGCCATTTGGCTGGCCCACTGTCTGTGGCCTTGAGCTTTCGAGATGCAGAGCCTGAACTGCTTGCTCACCAAGCAGGTGAAATGCATGTTCCCGAGGAAGCGCAGACCACAAGGGTGGCTTGAAACCCTACCTTACTCTGCTACTTCAGTGCCTTACTAAGGGCTGTGGGTAGGGCCACCTGTAAGGTAGGAATACAAAGCCCCAGCCTTTTCTGCATTTAGGCAACAAATCTTTCCCTCTGGGTTGTGAATCCTACCCCAAGGTGGCCTGCTTTCCCCGTTATATTACATGGGACACCTGGTTCAGGCTTCTGATTTCCACTCCAGAAAGAGCTGCTCGAACATCAGGCCTGGCTGCACAGAATATTACCTGGCTCAGATCCCTTTTCACAGGAGTCGCCTCCTTTGCCAACGTGCTCACAAAGTGGTTTTAGCCCCAGTCTAATATTACTTGCTCACAGTGAATATCTCATTATTCCAAAGCCGTGTCCTTCACTTTGGTGGTGTAGCTTAATGGGGTATACGCATGCATGACCATAAATCTTGATGGATCAAGCTGTGCAAGCTTTAGTCCCAGTGAAAGGGGATGACTCACCTGATGAAGTGCTCACTAGTCAAAGCAAAAGCTGCACAAAGGAAATCTTAAGTGTTAAAATAATCTTTTGTCAACAGGGACAGATTCTGGCCTCCTTAATCACAGTGACTGCATCTTACAAGTAGTCCCAATGAATGAACTGAAACTACTTGCGGAGTAATAAAGTAGCTCTCCTGGGAGAAAGGGTACCGAGTTCCAGCTATAGGTCATCAACCTTGTGTTAAAGTCTCATTCCATTTAGTTGATGTCTCATGGTTAATGTTCCATGAAAGCCCTTTAATACGCAAGAAAACAGCTTAATCTGAGAGACCCCTCCTGGCATGTTATAAATTTCATCAGTATTGAAGGGACCATTGAAATTACAATTACAAAAAAGATGTGAAATGTCACACGACATGGTGATGATAAAACGCTGAGCACTCCCCTAACTTATTTCCTGGACACTGGAGTAGGCCCACAGCCCATTGCCCAGCAGCCTGAAATAAAGGCATAAATACGGAGGGAAAGGCAAACACAAGAGAAAGCTCAAAGGAAAAAATGCAAAACCAAAAAGGAAAGTAATCAAGGAGAATTTAACTTCCAAAGTGCTTGATTGTCTGAACAGAATTGATGAGAGTGTTGAAACCACAAGGGTGGTCTCCATGCAGGATTAAGACTGCTTTCATTGTGTTTTTTAAACGAAAGCAGTACAAAAATTGAGTGCATGTGAGCCATCATGCATAAGACCTGTATAAACACTGTGACTACTAATCTGGAGCCCTCCCTGGATTTTTAAGAAAATCCCTGCCAGAAAAGGACTGGTGACCTTAATATTATTTTATTTAATAGTTACTGTGTCAAAAAATAATTTAACTTTGCAGACCTAAATGATAAGAAAGTACTTGCCTTGAGGATATTACTGCCTCATGCAGTTTTCAACCTAAACAAAGTAAATAGAAAAGTAGTTTTGTCTGAGTAAGGACTTTATGATATGCCCCAGAGGAATTAAAACTCCAGGAAAGGAAATGGAAAAATCTAGAAAATGAAGAAAAACAAGTACTACAATTTAATAGCATGTTTAAAGCATATACTTATTTTAGAACATGTGCTCAACATCTTCACTTACTGGGTTTTTAGGATGTACAAGTAAGTACCAGATGATGTATATTACTAAATCACAATGCAAAGGTCGATAAACGTATCCGCAAAACTTGCATTTTTCCTGGACTGCAGCCTGGATATGCAAAAAAATAATTAAAAGGGAAAAGGGAACAAAGAAATGAAAATATTAAATGCACTTTTTCACCTCCAAATAGACTGTAAATCAAGCACACAAAAGTTTTCATGTCTTAAGGCAGCACATAGCTGTACAGAATATCAAGCATCCAAAGGAAAGACCATCACTTCCGAGATGGACTCACTGTTCTCATTTGTAATTTATCCTGTAAAAATACAGCAGCAGAATGGTAATGCTCTTTGGTTCGGTTTTTAAAACTCGAGAAATACTGAAGTCAAATAGACATGCTCAGTCTGACAGCCTGATATTTTTTTAAGAATGAACTCGAAGTGATTTCAGAGGCTCCCCTTACGCCTGAATCCCCATCTTGTGCTTTTGCAGTTCTGCTTCTGAGCGTTTAATACTTTATTTTTCTCTCTGTTTCTGATAGGCCCATCCAAGCAGAGGGAAAGCTAAATGCCAGGCCACATGTATGAAGGAATAATAAAATAAAGGGTCATCATATAAACAAAGGGTTTTTAAAAAAAAAAGACAAAGATTTCCTTCTTTTCCTTCAGATGATTGTCCTTGAACATTTATGGAGGGGAAGAGAAGACTTGCTAGACTAGGTGAAGAGGCTGAGGCCTGAAAGAGGAAAGAAGAGGCGTTTAATTTGTTTCGGAAGGAGAGAAAGCATGCACGTGAAAAGGCAGTAATGGGGTTTCCTGAGATCCTGGGGAACTAGAGAGAGGGAGAAGGGGGTTAGCCTGAGCCTGGTCCTTTACTATCAGCTGGCATGTCTCAAGCATGAAGTATTTGATCAGTTTTGATAGCTCTCTTAAAATTGGGTTACTTGTGCCCTAAGAGTTCCTGTTTCTCTCCATTGACTACAACAGCAGTTTTGGCGGTTACCTCTGCTGCCAGCATCCGACCTGTAAAGACCTGATGTTAGGTGAGATGAGTCACAACCCAGATGTATAAAAGTTAGGCATGGTTACCTCTAACTTACTGGTTTGTTAATCCTTACAGGATCCAGTCCTTGCAACCTGCCTGGTTTGGGTATCGAGATAACAACAATGATTTTTCTTGGGGAAATAAGGATTATTTGGTCATGTTTAGCATGTGCGGCTGGTTGTATGCGTTTTGTGCGTGCCTGTTGGGCTGTCATTTGAACCTGCTGGCCAATTTGTTAAGTTTGAGAAAAAGGTAAAGATCCCAAAACTACTGAGTTTCTTAAAGTTTCATGACAATAGATATATGTCCCTGCAGACACCAGAGAACCTACACAAGAGCTTTCTGATGGAAACCATCAGCTGGTATTGGTTTCACGGCTCACAAAACTTCATTTATTATCTACAAATGCTTCCTTTTGGGTCTGGATTCGGTGGAGGGTTAAGTAGCTCACGTCTGCAGTGAATTGTTCCATGCCTGTAACATTGCTCTTAGCGCAAGATTTAGGAGTAAGGTGACATGGAGCTGCTTGCTGCTAGTGCTTGCTTACGGCCAGCTGCAGCTGCCAGCCTCTGCCTACGGCCGTCCTTGACATGGGTCTTGTCATGCCTAGGAACACCATATTTTTGTGCATTTGGTCTTAAAAGATAAACATTTTAAAAAGAAAAAGTCAGCAACCAGGAAAGAAAAGAAGTAGGAACCGTTTGGAAATTGGGAAAGGTGGATGGGCTTAGGGCCAGGTTTCTTGAATTCATGGTGGTAGCAGTTTTGGCAGATGAAGTATTATAGTAGTGGTTGCTCTGGAGAGGTTTTTGTGCGGTGGCTGCACACTTCGTCACCTCTGGCCACAAAAAAAGAAATCACAAGTGGAAGGGATTACTAATGGGAAATGCTGTATTATTTTCATAGGTCTAATAGATGATGTGAAAAAGTGAATACTCGGGGAAAGCCAAAATCGCTATGAACACTGCAGCATTTAGACCTGCTCTTGGCTAATTGCTATTCTAGAGCCGTACCAAAAAAAAGCTAGAAACACGGTGCTGTTGATTACATCAGTAGCATCCGCTGATCTGGGGACTCACAGGCAGCCAGCTGGCTTTTCTTTGAACTTTCTGAGGCCAGCCTTGTCGGTGGCACGTGAGCTGGGTGCAACAGGAGAGAAAGGCAATCACCATGGACAGTGAGGAGATAAAGAACCTGCCCGCTGAGCGCCAGGCTTGCTGCTCGCAGACCCGCCGATAAATATCACAGGTTTTATCTGGAAGGTCTGAGCTCTTCCCTGTCACGGATTTGTAATTTTTCTCCTCCTCCACTGCTTAACATTTCGGTTCCCCTCAGAGCAAGCCGGAGCTGGCTACTCCACTTGCCCTAGATGAGTCACTCCTCCAGATAAGCCTGACTGACTTCAAAACTCAAGTTACTCTGCATCGAGTGTAAAACGTTGAGACAGAAAAAAGCAGACTGCAAATGAGGAAACGCTCCTGCCAAATTCCAGTCCCTGTCACATAAAGCCATGCTATTTCATGTGTGAGGTGACGTGCTGTTTTGAACTGACTTCAGCTGATCGTAAAACAAAAATGATGTTGTAATTGTCACATAAAGGCTCCTGACATAGAAGGGGAGAAGACTTCAATCTGTCGCAACCTGTTCTCTTTGAGGAAGAAAAGGTGACTGAGAAAGTGTTATTTGGCACAGAACAGTGAATCAGAAGCAGAAATATAGTCCTCTCTCATTTTTTGGAAGTGTTTACACTTGCTAATGTGCCACTCAGTGCTCTTAAAAACTCAACTCTCCGTTCCTACCTGGCAGCAAACGGAGAATCTACTTTCCTAGAAAAGTGCCAGAAAAATACAGCTTCTTCAGAACCAAAAATTTTAGTCAAATGTGCAATACAGCAAATGTTTCACTGACCCGTGGGCAGGCTGCTCCCCGCGTGGGACATCCCAGCCGGGGAATTCCTGCACAGCCCCGAAGCAGAAAGATTGCCTTTGCCTTTTCCCATCTCTACACTTCTAAAAGTACCCAGCCCACTGCCAGGAAGCTAGTTAATGTGGCAGAGAGGGCTCAAGCAAGATAGAAAGCCGGCTATTCAGACCCTCAGACTTTGGCTGTAACACCTACTTTATCTTTGGGGGGGCGGGGGAATGCCAGTGTAGGACGGAGAGTGAAGCTCCACAGGAGCCTCCTGAAGCAGAGCAGTGCAGAAGCAGAAGCTTTATAGCAGTGCAGTCAGACAGCACCAGGCAGCTACCTCGCCATGAAGGGTATGAGCCGGGGCTTTTTCAAAGGAATTCTCCAGTGAGTCAAAAACTGAGTGACATTTATGTGATATTTTTGTAGAGAAGGAAGAGAAAAGGAAGGCTGTATAAAAAAGTTGAAAATCTCTTTTATATTCTAAGCAAAGCCATAACCAGGCAACAGTATATCATCCCGGATCAGAACTTGCAGGACATAGGAGTAAATTTTGCTTTTCAGTCTTGGCTCTTCCTAATCCTGACCACAGGCCTACCCATAACTATATGGCCCCCACCCAGATGAGACTGTAATACCCTCACCATGCACGCCTTACAGCACCCATCAGTGAACATAACCCTCTGGATCCAAATGCTAAGGGTAAGATGGGCCCAAGTCAATAAGGCATACCACACTCGAAGCTACTCTCAGCCCGTTACTCCACACAGAGCAAGTTCTTCTGCTTGGCCTTGGGGTAGAGAAAATTAAAACTAGGGTTAACATTCAGGTTATTGCTAGCAATCACAGGGGCAGGAGAATTCAGTTTATTGCTACAAGAGATCACTGGGATATACTTTAATACTAGCTGATGAGAGAAAAACCTAGGCTTATTGCCAATTGAAGCCCAGCTCTTGGAGCTGTAGGTGCAGAGGCTGACAGCCAGCTGTGGGGGAAAGGAGGAGATATTGTGCAACTTTTACACAGTGTTTTTGATAAGATATAAGGTTACATTTTAGATGTGGAAATACTGAACGAGGAGAAATATTCCTGGATTGCACAAGGCCAGAAGGCCGGTATGAAGGGAGAGCTGACAGGACCAAGTGCTCTAAGCCGAATTTTGGTCCCATGAGGGTTGCTGCAGGACAGGTAAGGAAGGCTGGGGGTACACATGGAGGGGGGCTGAGTGGTGAGAATTACAGGGATGGGCAGTTCGGTTTGCTGCTGGATCCTACAACATCTGTAGGGGGAGAGGCAGATGAGGCAAGAGTCAAACCGTTTACACTTGCTTTTGTATCTCGTAGGGGTCTTCAGGTGGTAATTAAAGACAGGATTAGGCTTAGGGTGGGGGTTGGGGTTAAAAACAGGCAGGCCTGAGGTATGCAGTCTGCTGGTACAGCCAGCAGGGCCTGTTGGGCTACAGCGAGGGCTGGTGACCTCTACTGAGGTGGCTTTTTTACTGAGTTTTACTGGCTTTTGGTTGGGTCGAGGGGAAAGAGGATCCTAAGAATTTAATTAATTTTTGGACTGTGTAAGGTCCAGGGTAGTAGGATGGATGGTAGCAGGTTCCCCCAAGGCACTTAGAGAAGATTAGTTTTCATTTGGGTTTTAGGAGGGATTGCACCCTGGCTTTACAGCCACAGTTAATCCTCAGTCATTGGCTCATTCTTCGCCAGGCCTGGTCCCAACCCTAGAGATCCAGTCAGATATGAGACTCCTATCCCAGTTGTATCTCTAAATCTAACTTGCACATCAAAATAAGTTCACAGGCCCTTCCTCCCAATGCAAATAGCTATCTACCCTTCCGCCCCAACACCAGCCGCCATCATCCAGCCCTGCTGAACTTGCGGGGTCTACCAGTTAACACCCCTGCAGCCACTGCTGCCCACTGCACCATCCTTTAACCCTACCTCTAATGCTAACCCTCATCCTCGCTATACTCTAGCAGCCCATATCTACCCCAGGGTTATTCACAAGCCATTTGCTCTGCTGGCATTGGTGCTCAATCCAGCTTAGTGAGCCTACAAGGCTTTCTAACACTGCTCATAGTCATTCCCCCCTGCAACATGGACATTTGTGCAGGACCCAAGACAAGAAAGGGTTTGTCCCAGCGTCTGTGGTGTTCCAGCCAGAGCTGTTGTTTTGTGGGATTGAGACAATGGCAGAAGATAGAGGCAAAAACCCTAAAAATCTTTTCTAATGAGCATGTGTCACATACAAATATAACAAAACATAGAAATCTGTAAGCTGCTTGACTCCTCACATCAGTGATTGATGCTCCCGCTCGCTCATTCACTCAGAGGGAACAAGTCACTGACCAGACACTGTTTTCTTCAGCAGCAGAGACATGGTCTCAAGAAATGGTTCCTCTTTCTGCTTTCTTAATGTGGGCCTACTGCTTTTAACAGTGTTATTCCTAAGCTACCTCCATGCGAATCCTCATTAGCTTCTACACGTACACAGCCAGTGCATGATAGACCTTGCCAGAACGTGTATATTTGGCAAGACAGTGAAGCCGTGTTTGTTTTCAGGTCACTTTGTTCTGGTTTTGTATCGAAGCTTTTCATATCAACAGCAGTTTCATTTCAGTAAGCTAATAATAGCCCTTGAAATATCCTATGTATCAGCAAAAAGACTCCCCACAGCTGAAAATTGAATTTAAGAATTTATGCTGCACAAGGGTGAGTGACGAGGAAGCCTACGCGTTGGCCCAGGCTAAGGCATAGTCTTGCGTTTGCATAGGGAGGCCTGTGGCAAGGTTTTGCTGTTATCTGTGACTGGAATATCAGAGAGGTCCTGTGAGATCCAGTAATTAACTCCGCTCTTTGGGCCCAAACGCTAGTTCTACCCCAAGCCATTAAACCCGAGACTAACATAACCTAAAGCACATTATTGCAGTCCAGCCCTACAGCTGGTCATGCTTTACTGCGCTTGCGCTCTTCTGAGCTTTATAAGCTTTTTTCTTCCCAGCAACAACGCTTGCTTTTCATCCCCATCAGTCCTTAGCCACAGCCGCAGTTCCAGCCATACCATTAACAGACTTGAGCAACTCAAGTCTCCAGGATTAATAAATACCGACCTAGACTGAATCACAGCCCTGCGGCCCGGAGGAGCCAGCCAGAACTCTTCAGCTACAGCTTTTCCCAAGCCAGACACCAGCCAATGCCGTTCCTAAACTTGTGTTAGTGGCCATGCTGGACAGCCTGTTCTGTCTCTGAGCCGTGAACCCCTAACACAGAACGATGCTCTGGGAAGCAGCTCAGCAGCAGATATGAGCTTTGTTTATGGTATCAAGCTTGTCCTTTGAAAATGCCAGTAGAGCATGGTCAAGGTGCATTTTAGTTTGCCTTTTAACTATAGCCCAAGAACAGGCCCTGAACATTGTCCTGTGTTATTTTCTAGTTTTCTTTATGCGGAAGTACTGCACGTATGACTCAAGAAATGTTTGTGGATAAAGACTGTTTGTCTCAATGCCCCATTGTAAAATGGACACCTCAGAAAACAGACATATACGTCATGCTATTGTTGGTATTTTGGCACGGATTTTGAGAAAGTGGGAGTGCAGTTAGTTTAGTCAAGGTCATTAGAGCAGTTCCATTAGGATGATGCACATTTTCCTGGGTGAATAACTGTAGTACTATTTATCTCCAAGCTATGTTTTCACAATAGAGCTGAATCAATGTATCTGATTCCAGTTCACATACATTCATTTTACTTACCAGTGGAAACTGATATTAACAGTCTTTGATAAGCACTTAATTCCTTCCATACATTTCATTTAATGCCTTTCAGCCTGATGGAGTTAAATTAGCAGGACTAACTACTTAAGAGTACTGAAAAATAAAGTAAAACATTTTTAGGATTAGATATTTGAGACAGGTTTACACAGTAGCATATTAAATCCATACAATACAGGTGTTAAAAAGGGCTTCAGTTACCCCCTAATTAGAAGCAAACCTTTGATAAGAGCAGAGTATGTGTATCTCAAGACATAGGCTCCCCTGCGGATGGGAGAACCACATCGCTGTGCAGCTGCACGCAGTGCTGCCACTATGTATTTTAAATAGCACCGTGACATCACTTTTTTTTAAAGAAAGGGGTGCATTCTCAATGTAAATGGAAATGTAAAGGTATTATTTTCCTCAGTTCGTTTAAGAGCAGTATTCAGAGCTGCCTGGCTGCTCTCAATCGGCAGGACCATTTCCCTGCTTGAAACCTAGGATTGGGCACCCACAGACACGGTACTAGCAGGTCTCCAGTCACACCAGGGAGGTCAGATGTGAAGCAGCACCACTATATGGCTTTACCGTGGCTCTCTTACTGGAAATTACGGGTCGGGTTGGCACCTCAGCATCTTCGACCACTTTGGGGGAGAAGGCCCACAAAAGCTTTCTGATGGAAAGGCGTGAGCCACCTCTTAGAGGACCACCATCCACTTGCTGGTCTCCCAGAACTGGAAACCTGCATGGGAAGTTCACGTCATGCCCACATGGCCTCCTGGATCAACGTCTCACGGTGATGAATACCCAGTGTAGGGGAAGAAGCAACAGGTCATTTAGGAGTTTTTATTCTGGGAAACATCTACACCAGTGGACACTGCCTGCAAGTAGCTTATGAGTTATGTGCAAATGAGACACTTCTAATATGAAATTCTGGAATATTTATGTATCTTCCCAGTAGTTACTTTTTACTGAAAAAGTCAGAAAATCTGAATTATTCCAGTAAAGAGGAGATGTATTCCAGTTTTCCATAAAACCAGTGTCCCAAAGATTTCTTTGAAAGATACACAAAGTGTCTCTGGTGTTGTTTTTCTTTAATCAAAATATACCATTTTTCGGGTAGAAAACGCTACCACCTGTTTGGCAGTCCTGTCCTTAGTTCATATTTCATAAATAACATTTCACACTAACCTTTGTTTAAATGTGCAAGGCCTAGAGATATGAGGATCTGGAAACAGGTACTGAAACCTTCAATAAAAAAATTCATCTCTACTCTCCATTCTCTCCTCCTCTTTTTTTTTTTCCTAATGCAAAGTAGGAAATACAAGATTGGAAAACTTGGGAAAAGCTTGAATTGAATGTATTTGAGAAATACCTTTTGTCAGAATGAGCAAAAAATGTGCAATATTTAAAATAAATGCTGAAATTTCACCCCTCGAAATATTTTCCATACAAGAAAGTATCTCCAGCTAGGTTACTATGAAGTCACTATGCTGTGTTAGCTGTATCATGCATATGGATGTTTATTTTCCAAACATTTCTTCTGGGAATATGGGTTTGTGCTGTATGGCTTTGTGCATTATGGCCTTAAGTCTACTTACATCATATCTCTGAATGTTATGGAGCCCTCTTGTTAATCGGTCAGTAATGGTGGTACTCTCTATTTCCATCTTTCTTGTTATTTACTTAGTCTTTTTACTGCTTGAGAGATATGTCAACTAGCAAGATATGTCAAGAAGTACTTTGTGTGTATTACAGCTCTGTCTTTAATATTGGGCATTTTTGATGGTGTTCAAAAACCAGGAATTTTTTCCTTTTTCTCAGAGATATACCTGGCAGAAGTCTATATGCACTAACAAAATTAGGCATGATAGAGTTCTTCTTTATAAAGAAGTAAATAAAAATTAGTTCTAAAGTGAAAGATGCAGATATGTCAGTTTTCCCTCAAAGGGGAGAAAAGCCCAGAAAAATCTGTTACATTTTATATGTACAGACATTTCCAGAAAATTTAAATCTCTGGTTAGGCTACACTTTTTTAACAGAAGTCAGATAGTGAAATATCCTTGACTCAGGACCACAGGTGTAAAGTAAGTGTGGAATTAGGGAGGAAAGTTTGTGAACATAGTGTTGCTTCTGCCTTTCGCTTGTTCACTCTTCCTTGTGCCGAGAACCAAAAAAATGAGGGTAGGGAAGGTCAGCGGGAGGAGAGGGAGAAAGTGAGTCTCAGCGTTTCTTTAGTTTTTTTCTGCTGCTCCAGAAAAAGCCTTTGCCATCCAAAGAGCACATGCTAAAGCAAAGGGCCAGACTGCCAGTCGCCCAAGCTCGTTTTCAGCCCTGAAATGTGCTGTCGTAGGTGTGTGCTGTCGCTGCCGTGATGTAACTGTCCCTTTTTAGTAATGCCAAAGCAAAAGTTTCCAGATCGGAGCAAAGGCCAACCTGCTCGTGTGCGCGTGAAGAGCTGGGAGGCTGGGCGCGCTGGGGTGGGAGTGCTCATTTGGACTGGGCAGTGGCAGCAGCCATGGGGGGTAGAGCAGAGGGAAATAAAGCACTTTGGAAACATTTTGGTTTGGGAAGTTTTTGCCCAATTGTTCAAGATAACACACCTTTAAAAAAAAAAAAAAAGCCATTTGCATTTGTGTGATTTGAGTTAGGTCTTAATGCAATACTGTGTTCTCCTAAGCGTGTATCTCTGCTATCCTACAGAAACAGAATGTACGTATTTGAGCTCTTTGTCACGTTCCCTCTTTTCTGACTTGTCTGTTGAGAGTCGTTCTCCCTAATCTTCTAAAGCATGATGAATGCATGTCAGCATTGCATTGCAGGCTAAAGGAAGTTTAGGGCTAAAGGGAAAAGAATTGCTTCTGTGGCATCTTTGTCCTGCAGGAACCCTGAATTAAAAAAAAGTATTATAAAACTCCAGGAGGAAATGGTACAATGTCAGAGCACTTAGTTTCCTAGTCCTTCATGAGCTTTTTGCTCTTCTGCTCTTTCTGTTAAGGAACAAGTAATCTCTCAGATTTGTTTCTTCCTGAGAAGAGTCACGTCTGTGTTTGTAGCTAAGGAGCATCCAGCTTGGCTTAGTCAGAGGATCTTAGAGTACTTCAGACGCTGATTGGTCTCTGGTGCATAGGACAGCTATTTCAAACAGGCTTTGATTTACACCAGAGACTGCCAGCCAAAAGGAGCCCAGGCCACGCTGCTTCTGTCCTGCCTTTGTTCTCTGCTCATGCCCTCGGTGGCTGGCACGAGAGCCGCAGGCTGCTCTGAAATCCAAGGGCTTCCTTGCTTGCTCTGCTGTGGCACAGCCTTGTGCTGGGAAATAGGTCCGTCACCTCCATAAGGTCCCCATCCCCGAATCACAAGCCTCAGAAAGCAGGACAGGTGGAGGGGGCTCGCTCTCTCCCTGTGCTATCTTACTGTTTTCTTTAAAACTTTGCATTCCTCCAAAATGGGACAGAATACCTCATGATTTCCCAGCTCTCCTGAGGCTGCATGTTCCAGGGATGGCGTTTGCCACCCACCTCGCAGGAGAGAAGATCTGGGCAAGGGAAGCAGTGCTTGGATTAGCTATTGCAGCGACCAAGGTGCTAAAGTTGCTTGTACATGCTTAAGTAATGACAATGCTGAGGATAGTGGAGAAGAGTCCCCCAGGAACAGAACATGAACATTAATTATAGGGGGGAAAATATATTATTAACATCAGACCGCACACTACAGGAGATCCCAGTGTGACTATTAAAGGAAATTAATTACCACCTCTCTTTACCTTTCAGATCAACTCTTCTTTATAATGAGAATAATTCCTTCATTGTTACCACTAGTATTATCAGCTGTAAGGGAATAATTTTTCCTGGTATTCCATTCACTGCTATTGTGCATCTGTATGTTCTGAAAATAAATACTTCCACTGGATGCTTTTCAGCCCCTTCGAGGGGAAGTCCCACGGACTAGGCTCAGGCTCTGTAAAACAGAGTGATATGCTAAAATACTCGTTCCTCTGCACTGATAAGAGTGAAATAGCATCAAAGTCATTCAGCGTGGCAAAACCAGGACCAGACTTTAGGAGGTAGCATGTCAGCACACTGCGGGAGACCTCTCTTCCCCATAACTGCTCCTCTCATCGCATCAGCCACACGTGGCCTTAATGGGTTTGTAAATTCTGGCACTGAGGACCTTTAGGAATAACTAACCTTTTAGAAATAGTTAGACATTGATACCTTTGGGGCCAAGTAAAAAAAATAAATTTAAAGATTCTCAGTCTAAATTATTTTCCATGTACCCCACTCTCCTAAAATAGACCAGTTAAAAGCAAAGAGATGATCTTACTTTTTTAGACTACTCCTGCTTCACAACCCCCGTTTCCAGATCCCAGTGTATTTTCAAAATACATCTTGCGTAAACTCACATGAGAAATTTTTGCTGGTAAAGTCAGAATTGAGGTCAAAACTGGACTAAAAGAAAGCTCATTACAACTTTAACATCCATAATCCACCCTGGGGAGAGAGATGACTGCAGCGAGCGGGCTATGGATGCATTGTTTCCATTGTACTCTTGATTAACTTATAATTCACAAGTGAGGGAGTGTGAAGGAAACTACTGACTGATGGAAGGTCGCCAATTCCAAGAGGAAATAAATGATATATAGGCATCCCATTCATCACTTTAGTTGTGTAACAGCATTTTGGATTCTGTCTCTCTAGGGTAAAGCCCATTTAAAATCTTTTAATATTTTTGCAAAGACGAGGCTGGAAAGCTTGTGTAATCTTAGTAACAAAAGAACGATATATAAAATCCACAGCATCCCAGGGCAGCCAGTGACTTTTTGCTTGAAGAGGGCGCTAATTCCCCAAATTCTTCATGATTGTCCTTGGATAGAGGCCAGTAATTATCATTATTCTTTCAACCCCACATGAAGATCTGCCATCACCCTATCATTTCTAGTATAATAACAATTCCAAGCTTTGCTGTAAGGTTCACCTTTGCATTATGAGGAGTGTCCACTTCTCGGAAAATCCTGATTACAGCCATGGCTCTAATTATTATCAGGTTCCCCAGTTCTGATATCAAGGAATATATAAATGTGTGCATGATCCTCTTTCCTCCATCCACCCTCAGTTTTTACAGAAATAAATTTATTAATGAACAAAAGCTATACAGCAAAGAAATTGCATCAGTTGCTCCCTTCCTTTGTAGAAAAGCTGATACCCCTCAAGTGTGCATCAAGCTCCTGAACCAGTATCTCACTTTATCACATTGAAATGGAAGCAGTGTAACAGTAGCTAGTCTAAGCCTGGTATAAGTAGCAAGAAATCAACATAGTCCACTTGTAAAGGCTGTAGAGAGTTTGACTAAAGTAAGAATCAAAACCAGAAAGTGGTTGGTAATATACACATCATGGTCAGACAGAGAAAAGCCCTGTGCATATATCCTTATATTTACTTCTCCCATTAAAGTAATACCATGGCAATAGGGCAGCCAGACATGAATGAAATGCTCTCACACTTTATTTTCTTCTACAGTTTATTGCAGAAATAACAAACACTGTGCTGCACAGAGTCAAATTGACGCATGTGATCTTCTGCATTTTTGGTGGCTAATATGATTGCTCTGGAGCAGGTCAGTGCACATTCTCACTTTCAGTTACTTTGGACAAATGCAAACTAAGTGTACCATGAAAAATTTCATCACATAACATGGCGTCCAAAAGGTGATGTATGTCTCTACTGTGATATTTTTGTTATGCCTCAGAGAAAACCCATTTTAATGCACAGCTGCAAAAAGAACCACAGGTCTTAGAGCAAAGACGACACGCAGTAACTGATATGGACTAGCATTTTCTGTCATGTAAAAAGGCAGAATTGCAAAAACGCATGAGATGGGACATTAGCCACATCTTTCTAAGCGTACTTTTTTTGCAGTTATAAACTTGAGTTGCATTAAGTCCTAATGCTGGATTTTGCAATAATGCCTGTTTGGAAGGACTGAATTGCTAAATAAAGAAACAAGGGAAAGCCATGGCATGTCTACAGAATCTTGAGGCATGGAGGAATCAAAACACAATATTAAAATAAATTCTTAAACTCTGCAGAGAGTTTCTTTGTTCAGACTACTATGCAACAAATACGACAAAGTATGAAAGAAAAAAATCTTCATCCAAATTCTGACTCTGTCACACATACAGCATGCAGCATGGCTGGAGCTGTGCGGAGCGGGCAGACTCCTCATCCAAACCATGACTCCACATTAGCAGTAAAACTTTTTTATAAAAGGGGAGCGGCTGCTGTGCTCACTCCTTTCAGCTCCACTTTAGTGACTCAGTGAATAGTGCTAGGTCGCAATTCCAGGTCAGTTTTACAGAGCTTTAGCTCCACTCATTTTGAAGGACTTACTGTCATTCCCCACCGATGTGATTGAGAACATGGACTGGCCTCACTCCTCCATCCCATCTGAAGTGCTGGAGGATGCCGGTAGGCGCATGGTATTTCCCCAGGATCACACCTGGATGGGGTGATGCCGCGGGAGGAGGCGGTGCTCACCAGGGACGTGAGCAGTCGGGAGGGCAGGTTGAACAGCTTCATGCAATCCAGAAAGGGGCAAAATCCAGACTGAGCCCAAGATAATTGGTTTGATAGTTTAAGAATAAGGAAACAGCAGATGTCTTTGAATGCATGATAAGAGCAACAGGGCAGAGACTTGGCTTGTGGTTGATTAGGTTTTGAGAGAGAAGAAGCCTGTCTTCTGAAACTTGGCGCAAAGCTTCAGTCTTTTTTTGAACATCTCTTTGGCATGACAACCTACGATCCTTCTTTATTTTTTTCAGGTTTTTGGGTTTTTTCTTCCTATGGTTTCCACATGAGAGCGACTGCTTCCCTCTGCAGTTTAGTTCCTCAGTAGACTAGAGAAGGAAAAGTGCCTGCATCCGTGAAAAGGATGGTACAGGGGAAAGGGTCAGAGAGCCTCTGTTTCCCAGGGAGTCTTCTTAATGTACCTCACCATTGACTCAAAGATAGATTGCAATCCATGGCATAGCCAGTGTAATTCCTAGCAGCACCTGGATTTTCTTTCAAGGTTTCTTATCCAAGCTTTGCCCAGCCTGTTATTGCTTATCCGTAGGATTGAAAATCATCCTAGCAGCCAGGGAATTGGAATGCAAAACAAAATAGCTGAAAGCTAGCTATGAATTTAGGAGCTGTGCTAGCCATTCGGAGATTTATTATCTTTTTGTTTCTGGGTAATGGGCAAGTTAGAACCTTTCGATATTTCAAAAAGAGAGCAGCAGAAAATACCCCTGAGGACCGGCTGCCTAAGCTCTGATCCTGTATCTGAAGTCCAGTACCAATGTTTTTTCTCATGAAAAATGTAATTCATTTGGCTAAAAGAGAGTGAGGTTGACTTTGAAAATTGAAATCAATGCTTTAATTCAATACACATACAATTACCAGCTGTTGAATGGCATGTAATGCACTTTTACTGAAAAAAACAACAGCACAAAAGACCAGAAAGGAGGCTTTGACAAATGTTAGGATTCTCATAATGATTTTTTTTGGTGTTTTTGAAAGCAAGACTGCAAAGTTAAGCACTGCAGATGATAGGGCATTATGCAGAGGGCGTAAAAGGACTGATGGTGTTTTTCAGAACACATATCACTGCTCCCTGTAATGCTCTGTTGTCACAAATATATGGTGATTAGCTATTTATCAGCGTGAAAGCACATCATAAAACATTCCACATATCATTGAGTTTCTAATAATCTGTGTCACTGTGAAGATTAATACATTAAGTCAGTCCACATAAGTTCATGAAATACCTTCCTTTGCCAAGATTTGTGTTGCATTTGGCAAACGGAGGATGAAACACTGATGAAATGGGAACATCTACTTTTGTTGACTGGTCTGTGAAATAACACACTTGTTTTTTCACTCTGGGGTAACACTGTTCTGAGGTGGTAATAAGAATGCCCCCGGTAGCGTTGTCAGCATCTGAAATATCTCACCTGCCTGCTCTACTACTACAGTCCTCCTTAGACTGTGTTGTGGGACATGACTTACCCGTATTGGACCCCTGCAGATCTTTTTGCCATGTGAAGGCACGCTAAAGACCAGCACTGCATATCGAGGTTAATATTTTCAGTTTTGGATATGGAGAGGTCAGCACTTAAATCCATATTTACCCATTTCACTAACTACCCTTCCAAGCATCCACATGTACTTCAATTCCAGTGATTTATCACTACCTGTGTTTCCACTGATACGTCCCCAGAGCTCCACTGTGTCTAAGGATACACTGGAAATCATATTTTATCTAAAAGATAACCAGTGTAATTACGGTTTCTGGAAAAAAACAAACAAAGAAACAAACCAACCTTAACATTGCAAAAGGGGAATTGTTTCAAATCACAGAAGACCTCTGAAAACCCGTCCCCATATTCAGGCAGCTAAATATACTGCCATCACTAGCTTAAAGACCCCATGTTTCAAAATGTTGCCCTGAACCCACTCAGAAATACGTGATTTGAAATGAGATTAATGATGAATCCAAGGGAAATATAACCTTCTCAGGTTAGAGTGTGACGGATGACACCCATCCCCAGTTCAGGGGCGAAGGTGGGAGTTCATTTAGATTGATTTATTAATGTTTTTCCCAGAGTCAGTAAAATACTTGATAATTAATGGCACAGAAATATGAGTTCGGCTGAAATCTTCCATAAATTAAAAGTATTTAATTTAATAGTAATTTAGAGGATTTTGCAAAGTGCCAGAGCAAGATAACTGCATTTGCAGAGGAAGCAAGATTGAGACAACTGTCTCCTGGACTGATGCAAGTAATGTATCTTTATAGCCACGCAGGTCAGAATTCAGTAGCAGTATTACTATCCTTCACATCAATATTTCCATGAAGAGAGGAGAGAGAGATAAAACATATCAGGAAAAACATTCTCTTGCATTTCACTCCTCGCTCTTTAGCCGACTAAAAATTTACTGCGTGCTTCACAGTATAGTTTAAGACTCCTCATTATTTCTCAGGATAATGTCAGTTTTAAAATAGCCTAGAACTAGACAGTGGACCAACTGAAGCACAGCTGCAACTGCGTTGTGGTTCATTCCAGTAAAATATTTCCAAGTGATAAAGAGATACAAGCAAATCTAAGGCATGCCAGCCTTTTAATGGCTTTCTGTTCCAGCTTCCCTTGACCAACATCAGCTTAAACCCTTTTGGCCACCCAGGCAGTGGCAGCCAAACGCCAGTTCCTCATGGCCAACGCGTACATCAGGCTTTGGCTGGTGTCGCAACGCTCACGTGCTCCCAGATATCCAACTCCAACACACAAGACGTTATTTAGGGCAATGCAGAGCCTCTGACCTGAGCACTGGATCCAGTACAACGAAGGGGAGCGGGGATGGTGTGTGCTTGTGCGGGAGGAAGGCAGCGGGGTGCCATGGCCCCCGGGAGGGGTTTATCTCAAGGGGAGAGGGTGCTGGGGCAGGGTGCCACAGGCAGGGGGGAAGCAGGGCAGGGAGAGGCTGTTGCTGCCTGAGGGACAGAAAGCCTGTGACTGGGTTCCCAAAATGCACATCTTAGCCCTTTTGACTTCCAGGGGTTGGACCAAGGTACCTGTTTTTCTAGAAAACAGGTCAGTTGGACATTAATGGAACAACATCAAAAAGGGTGGATGACATAGACAGACCCCAATGTGCGCTGCAAAAGTGCTTATTAAAATTTCTGTGCAATTCTCCCAGGAATTTAGGGAATATGGAGCATTTTGCTTAGCAAAGGTAAGTTTTCTTTTTTCCTGCCCCGTGTCCTTGAGAGTGAGGTGGTTAGAAACAGCAGGGTGAGAACTTTCAAAGGAGAGAGCTAAAGGGCTGGGACTGCGATTTGGATGAGGATCTCCCTCTTTTTCTCATGCCCATTTGAAAAAGCCCCGCTCTGCTTTTGGGGATTTGAGAGACTCCCTGCTGCAGATTTTAGGACTGGAACATGTTCAATCATGGTCAGAGAGGATAAAGTGTACTTAATTCTCTGCACTTTAGGTGGTTTACATTGGCACAAGCTGAAAGGTTTAGAGTTCTGAAGTTTACACATGCACAAAGTCTTGGTCTTCAGATTTAACATCATGTACTTTTTTCACTTGAAGTAGGAAACAATAGGAACCAGCAGAAAAGTTTTCTCAGGAGCTTGCCTTTTGAAGTATCTGAAGGAAGGAGGATGAGGGGGGAAAAAACATCCACAGGGAACCAAATATTTTTCTGTTTAAAAGCAAAAATCCCCAGACCCAAATACCCCCAAAATAGTGTGGCAGTAGGATGAAGTATAAGAAGTCATGTAAAGTGAAGTGCTGTGATATCAAATTTTATACTACCTTTGGCACAGTTTCTATAAATTAATGCATTTTCTGCAGACACAAAAGTTGCTACAGTTTCTATAGCCACCCTTGAGACTGCTTAAAACCCACCAGACAAGGAGCAGCAATAGCATCTCTGCGACCAAACATCCCAATCCATTCTGTGACAACAGCTTTTTTCCTGGGGTCCCCAAAACTGCCTTCAGGATCCCTCTTTTTGTGTGTATTTTAGAAACAGAAAATGGGACTTTCCCTTTTCTCCCCATCTCAACCCATAGCCCTGCGATTTACCTCTCCTGGCTGGTTTACATGGGGCTGTGAGCCAGAGGACCCGACCCCAGTCTCAGCTCCCTGCCAACTGCTTCTCTTTCTTTCCTCCTCTTTCTCTTTTTCCTTTTTTTTCCCCTAAATTGAGCTGCCCTAAACAACATTTTTTTGGTGACACTGGGTAAATATGTAAACTAGCAGATCTACAGTGAGCTGCATTGATGCTTCACTACTTGTTTAAAGCCAGATCAGATATGTCTACAAGAGCTGCAGTCATGGTACTGGCTACAGAGTAGATGGGATGTAAAGTACCTTGCTTTCTGCAGGATAGTTAATCCTGATTTTTTTAGATTACCTGCAAAATTCGTGGTGCATTGAGGGTTCAAGTCCTATTTTTCCATATGTGGTGCTCCAGTAAGAGCCATGGCACTCTGTTTGAAATAAAATATGATTCAGCATGAGTAGAGATCTAAAATTATGTCAGATTTTTTTCCCCTCCTAGTTTTTACCCTGGTAATTATGAAAGATAGGTAGCAGTGTGCAACAACTCAGGCCTTTTGGGATATAGACATATACTTAGTGTGTCTGTATGAATATTTGACACAGATGGCAAATAAAATAGCAAGTCAATTTGACATTCTGACAGCAAATTTTCTTGCAAGTGGAAAGGGAAAATGCACATTCAGAATGGAAAGCAGCACCCCTCATAGCCAAAAGATGCTTTCCTACCAATATCATTTGGCATAGCAGAGATATTATTTTGCAGTTCTAACTCACGCAGTACATAAGCACGAGGTGAATCAGCACATCACTATTTCACTGTGGTTTTCAGAGTGTCTCTATTCTTTCTTTTCAAAGTTAATATCTGGCAGAGGCATAATTTGATATTTCGCTATGGGGCTTTTAATGACTTCTCTGTTTCTGAAACGCTGCAGCTGAGTGAATATGCTAAAATTTAAGTGCACTTTACACTCCATGGACTATATCCTGCATTTAGCCCATGTTCAAGAGGACATTAGCCTGAGACTTTTTGAATCTCTGTTTCATTTTGGTCAATAGGGAGAGTTTAATGTACAATATGAAGTAGGAATATGCTGGTGTACGAATAAAAAATATAAACAAAAGCAGTTATAGTTCTCTCTCATTCCCCCATTTCATCAGTTTAAAGCTGTTTTTATGCTAATCAGCCCTGGGTCACTGGAATGCACTATGGATAAAAAAAATTGAGTTTTTCAAGTTATTTCCTTGTGTAGGATCCCTAGGAGGATATCTGAATTCTGGAGCCAGATCAGTTTTAATTGATCCTAAATAATCAGATTCAGGACCGACTATATATTGAAGTTAATTATTTCAGGCTCTGCATTTAAATTGAACACACAGCTTAACTGTAAAATTTGTTGTCTTAAGTGTTCTTCAGGATTCCTCTTTTCAAGTCGCACCCGTCTACAGGGGTGCCTGGCAGGGGGGCTGTTCCCGGAGCACCAAGGGAGAGCAAGGCTGGCTGCCTTGCAAGCTCCCCATGCAGCACCGCCACGCCACGTCACGCAAGGCAGCGGTGTTGCACCACAAAAATAGAACATCTATCAATTACGGTTGAGGAGACAAAACCTCCCTGTAAAATTCAGACAAAATCCCCTGCGAGTGTTGAAGCCAATAGCAGAAAAAGGGACACAAGGTGCAGTAAGCACTGATGAATTAGAGAAATGCCCATGCGGGAAGGGGATATCTCCCTTTAAAGCTGGACTTCCACTGGAGGATGATTATGCAGAGACTTTTCCTGCTTCTGTATAGGCTTTGGGTTTGCTTTCTCTTATTCATGTCTTATTTTTTTGTCATGCTGACCCATAAGAGTTATCATTACCTGAAATAAATAAAAAAAAGAACAGGAAATGCAATAGGCTCAATACAGCAAAGGTTTGAATTTTTCATCTCTTAACATTTTGTTTTTCAAATCACTGTATTCCCAGTAGCGCAGCTGAAATAATTTGCTTTAATGCAATTGCTAATAACGATGATACCAACACAAACCTCTGTTTGTTCATATGTTGAGCTCATTGAATAAAGCAGCTTATCGTTTATCTGCGTAGAAGCTTTTAATTAGTTTTCTGAATTTACTCCAGAGATTAATGGGCAGATAATATTCAATATATGCTTTATTGTTTTCATTTCTTTATTGAGATATCTGAATTTGTGTGCTCTTCCCTCTTTGATCTTCTATTCTCTCTCTCTGTGTTAGTAACTGTAAAATACTTGGCTGCAAACAGACTCATAAAAAAATTCCACTAGTCCATTGCATCTGGGTGGTGGTGGGTGGTTTATAATGTAGGACACAGCAGCAAATTCTACTCTATCAGGGATTATAAACCGTACTCAGAAAAGACCATTTATACTGGTGTCACTTGCTAGTACTTTTCAAGATTTGCAGTAGCTGGCTGGGGAGGTGCCTTTTCCTGCTCATGCACCAGAGGAATAGTTTGTGAACTTAGGCATTTATTTTGTTGACATTTCTTTTGGCCTTTCCCCCCAGCTGCCACCTTTTCCCCTGGCCCTGACCACCGCTTACAGTTGGCCACTGCACCAGGGCTCCTGCGACCCCTCGGTCTCCGGCTCGCCCGTGGGACCGCTCTGATACAGCAGTGCAGTCCTGTAGCAACTACCTGATCTCGTCCCCCTGGCAAGTCTCCCTTTCATGCAGTGGGTCACATCCTCTGCCTGTTCCCATGGTGCGCACGGTCTTGTTGAAGTCCACACGGGGACCCAGAGCGGGTGAAGCTCAGCCCTTGGGCTCTTCAGGAAAAGGACTTTAAATTTGTGCTTCCAAGGGAGCAGCAGTGTCACAGGCTTCCCTGATGGCAGCCAATATCCACAGGCAGCTGCCATCCTCGTGCAGGGACTGTGCCCTCTTGTTGCCAGGAAGGGAAATCGAGCCCAAGCTGCCGAATTCATCTTTGCTCTTCTTCATTTCTTGCGTCTTGGGAGAAGGTGCACCTTCAAAGTGCAGATAAAAGAGAATGGAAATCCTAAGTAAACAGTGCATCATTTTTATTAAAAATAGCGCCCTGTGTAAATATAAAGTTCAACATTATGGTTTTGTTGGCCCAGTAGGAGAAGGATTAAAACTGCTCATTAATGGGATTTAAAAGCAGGAGTTCAGTTATATTAGCTACAAAAATATAATTATCATAATTAAGATTGCAAAGCACTAATGAAGCTCTTTAATAATTATCCTTTTTCCTTAGAGATTCATTTCGTAAAACCTGATTTGAATTTTACATCATGCTGGAGAAACTTGATCATTGTAAAAATGGGAACCACTGGTAGCATGAAGAGGCTGAGAACAGCGGCACTTCACACATCAGTGGGGACGTGCCAGCACCATGGCTGGAGCGTGGCTCAGCCTGAGATAGGAGGGACTCAATGGCATAAACGTTTGAGATGGTGCAAAATACAGGTGCAACCTTGGTCTGATGCTGTGTCTGAACTCTCGGCAGGTTTATGGACTCAAACACAAAACTGGGGGACCGCAACCGGAGAGCATTCGTCCACAAAGTGCCATGCAACCAGGCAGGTTGTGTGTCTCTGGCCTCCCTATGTCTTTAGCTTTAGTGGTGCCCAGCCAAACCCTGAGCCGACTGCACCCTCCTGTCTTGGTCTTGTCAGAAATGACCTTAAAACCCTGTAGGTTACATCGTTCACCTACAAGGGAGACAGCAAGCAATAGTCTGTATGGTCACAGGCTTGCAGGGTCCCTCCTGAGAAGAGAGAGACAGCAAGTTCTCAAAATTAAATGACAACAAATTGTCCGTTTAAAAATATCTCCCCAAAACAGCTTTTCATGATTCATCTCCCCAGATGATTAAATATTTAGTTCTGCTGACAGGGATATGATAGTTATGATAGAGCAGAAAATTTAGTGCAGTGTGTGAGTTATAAGCAGATATGTTATCAAACTGTTAACACAAAAGTGATGGGATTATTGGTGTTGATATCTGTATTTATTTCTTTATATTGTATAGGGATTTTTCTCCCCTGTACAGCAGCAGATTTAGACCACAGCTTTGCCTCTTGCACAGGGCAGGGAAGCTGTTGCTTCTTGCAGGCTCTGTGCAGGAGCGGTCGTGTTTCCCCCCACACCTCCTGCCTCTAGCTCCCATTAATGGCAAAGCAGCTGAGTCCCCATGGGTGTCACCATGCTGGGACACCCATGAGGGTGGGGAAGGCCAAGGAGAGCACTCACTGCCTGGCTCAAGCCCCGGTCCACTCCTTGGAGCTGAGCCTACCAGTTCTTGCTGGTTGAAGCAGCAAGCAAGGTCCCACTGGGGCGGGGAGAAGGCAAGGACACTGAGAGAGGACAATCCTTCACCCCAGGTCCTGCTCAATGGAGAGGGAGCTGCCACATCAGGTTAGGTGCCTAAAACTAGAAGGAAATTTGGCTTCATGTTTACTTTCTGCTTTCCTGCTGAAATCTCCCCAGAAATGTGTGGCCTCTTGCTTCAGCATCTTATGTATGGAGGGGACACCAGCGCAGCTGGTGTAAATCATGACAATTAATTTGACAGCACTGTCAAAAATTCAGAATTCCCTTCTGGATTAAATTTCTCTGCTGTTAGTGAAATTACTCCCAGGCCCAGAGCTTTTAAAAGAAGAGTAATTAGGTACTTTGAGAGCCATCCATAAATGGTTAACAAACAAACAAACAAAAGAGTGGGGGGAATGAGACCAACCTATGTCAGCTCCTGGGCATCTTGCTTTATACTCTAGTGCCACTGTAGCCTGTTTAATTGGATGGAAAGGATTAAAAGGATCTTGTCAAGGCTATTGCTGCCAGAAAAAAAAGAGAGCGACTTTGACAACAGTCCCATCGGAAAAGACTGATTTTCTGCTTGTGTTGGTGTTTCCCAGGTAGTTCGTGCCAAACAAAACAACAACTCTTGAGTTTTTGACAAATAAATCTTTATAGTGTTATACTCGCATACTCTGCCAGTTCGCCTGTACTGGCTGAGCATTTGACCATCAGAAGATCATAGGTCAGATGTTATATTATTCTACTTATTTAAATATTTGCAGAAGCAAATAAACTTTAACAGATTTTTACAACTGAGAATACAACTGAGACCATTTTCAAGGGAAGATTTCAGAGCTAATAATCACGAAATAATCTGTGCAGATCTACCTCCACATTTAGGCCAGGATTTTGCAATGATACACATACATGAGGGACTTCTTATAGGAGTATAGAGTTAAACACGTGTTAAAGTCTTTGTACATTCAGGACTTCTGATACTATGAGGATTAAAGTTTTATAAATACCTAAAACAGATTAAGAACATGAGAAGTAGAAAGAGAAGAATAACAGTCAAGGGCCATTCTCATGAGAGGCATTTTTCTTCTTCTTTTTTTGCTAATTCTATCATAAAGTGGATATGTTTTTAAATCATCATCTAAAAGTGACATGACAGACACATGACATACAGACATACAATGTTAAGATGTGTATCTCGCATTCTTTTCTCCTAGATGGCAGGTTTATAAAGCAGGAGGGATGTCAGTGTAGGGGAGAGAGTGTACAACCTATTTGTAGCACAGAAGAGCAAAAGCATAATAAAATGTATTTCAGGAACATATATAATATAGGAACTAATTCAGGGGGACTGATATGCTTAGGATGTTCCCGGTGGTAGCCAGCTCAGTAGATCCAGAATCACAGGACAATTCAGGTTGGAAGGGACCTCAGGAGGTCTCCGGTCCAACCTCCTGCTCAAAGCAGGGCCAGCTTTGAGGTCAGACCAGGCTGCTCAGGGCTTTGTCCAGTCAGGTCTTGAAAACCTCCAAGAATGGGGATGGCACAACCTCTCTGGGCAGCCTGCTCCACTGTCTGGCTGTCTTCATGGAGAAATGGTTCTCTTCTCTTCTTTCTACTTATACCCATTATTTCTCACTCTGTCATCCTGCACCACCGTGAGAAGCCCAGCTCTGGCTCTTCATTGATTCCTTGTAGGCGCTGGGGGGCTGTAAGGTGCCCCAAAGCTGTCTCTTGTCCAGAGCAAACCAGCCCAGCTCCCGCAACGCCTCCTCATGGGGCAGGTGCTCCAGCCCCCACTACTGAGCTCCCTCCAGTTAAGGTATATCTTTTCTGTGATGGGGGGCCCCAAACCAGACACACTACCCTAGATGTGGTCTAACAAGTGCTGAGTCAAGTGGGATAATCCCTTCCCTTGATCAGGCTGTGCAGTCTATGCAGCCCAGGGTGCTGTTGGCCGTCCTCGTCACTAAGGCATACTACCGGCTCATGCACAGCATGCTGCTTGCTGTCTGCCAGGACTCCCAGGGCCTTTCCTGCAGAGCTGCTCACTGGTCAACCCATCCCCAGCCTGTATCAGAGCCCAAGGCTCTTCATTCCCAGGTGCAGGACTTGGCAGTTGTCCCCATTGAATTTCATGAGGTTCCTATCAACCCTTTCCTCCAGCCTCTCTGGGTCCCCTCCATGACAACAGCCCTGCCTTTGAGCATGAAGCTTACATAAATAACATCCAGTGCTCTCTCACCATCCACAGATCCTGTCATTTCATCACAGCAGGCAGTCAGGTTACTCTTAGTAAATCCATGCTTACTGTTTCTGATCACCTTCTCCTTCAAGTGTCCAGAGATGTGCTCCAAGAGGACTCACTCCATGATTTCCCAGGGACTAAAGTGAGGCTGACTGGCCTGTTGCTCCCTGGATCACCCTTTTGGCCTTTTTTGAAGGCAACATTTGCCTTTCTCCAGCCATCAGGGACCTCCCCCATCTCCATGACCTCAAATATGAGAGAGATCAGCCTAGCAAGGACACCACCAGCTCTCCCAGCACCCATGGAGGCAGGTGGTTGGGCCCCATCGACTTGTATGGGTCAACTTCCCTCAAGCTCCCTCAAGTTCCCTGAGTTGATCCTCACCCACTGCTGGTCCTTCTGCTCCTCCCTGACCCTGCCTCCAACACAGAGGCCTGGGAGACGTTGCTGGTGAAGACTGCAGCAAGGAAGGCATCAGTACCTCAGCCTTAACCTATGTTTACTGTCACTAATTCACCTCCTCACCCACCCCCAATACTGCAGCAGTCTGACACTTTCCTTGTTCAAACTTTTACTACTGATGTAGCAGCAGAAGCTCTTCTTGCTGCCTTTGACAAGTCCTGCAAGTGTTAACTCTAGGTGAGCTTTGGCTTTCCTGCCACCATCCCTATACACCCAATACAGTCAATAGAGAAAGATAATACCTCCACTGGATGGCTTACCATCCCTTGCCACTTGGCTCACGCATAAGCTTTGACAAATGTTTGGCTGTGCACAAACTAGTAGTAACTAAGTCTTTAGCTGCCCCATGCCTCAGTTTCCTTGTTGATATTCACCCATTAACTCCAATGCACTGGCCATGCTTTGCAAAATCTCTGCTTCTACCAATGGCAGGTGGTGTCCTGTAGGGACACGGGGGTCTGAGCCGCCTCGTGCACCCCATGGCAAGCCCAGGTGCTTCGTCTCCGTGGCTCATTCAGAAGGCGAGAGGGCTGCCGGCAGACCATTGCAGTCACATCCTCCTCCATTCATTGCACACAGTGATGTTACCGAACTGACCTACTTTCCCCATCCGCCCACGGAAGGCTAATCCTGTTTAGCATTGCTGGAAGGGGACGGGCACGCGGAGAAGTGCTCCGAGTTATACAGATGGCAGTCTTTGCTGATTAATGTTAGTTTAATTTGTTTGCCTTTCTGTTTCCAGCCGTGCGAGGGGAGAGCAGAGCAGTAGTTGAACCCGGGGATTCACTTAGCCTGTTCACTGAAGTCTGAATGGCTTTAGTCATTCAGTAATAATAATAAGAAAGATAACAAGCATGTATGTACTGATCGTCATCAGAGATCCCAAGCGCCGCACAAACTTCACGCGTTGCTCACAAGCTAGAGATAAAGGATGCCTCACACTTGCCCTGGCCGCGCTCCAGGATGACGCTGCTGATGTCAGCCATCTCACTGATGCAAACTGATGCAAACTATACCACATCTGTAGAGGGTTTGCAGGCTGCACACCCTAAAATTCAACCAGCACCAGGGTAGAGGGGGGAAGCTGTCTAATAGCACACAGAAATAGGTGCAAGGTTTCTGACATGCAGAAAAGAATACCACTTCCCACTAAATGGGAACATGGTAAAAAATAAAACCAGAATATGCTCTGAGCCTTTACTTCTCTTCATCATAATCTCATAATACTCAGCTGCTTTACCTGTGAGCATCTCCCTGCCATCCCCAGTTCAGAAGAGTGAAGCATTAATTTATGGCAAATTCCATTGTTTTCATTGTCCGCATTCGGATTATTTTTTAAGGTCTGTTTTGCTTTAAGCCCGTTACCATCTAACGATTCATTGTACACATATGTATGAAACACAGAGAAGCCCATGAGGTTCATGAAGTTCGACAATTTCTCAAAAAGTTTTCTTCTTTTCTTTTTTGGAAACCTCTAAACAACCTCTTTTCTAGTATAAACAAAAAGTAGTAATCTGCTGAATGCAGGAAGACTAAGCTGCACACTGTCAGGCAAAAATAGTCGTAACTCTAAAGCTGGACACTTACCATGCTACTGGATTTTTCCTTTACTTGTAAAAACAGTAATTCCCATTACAAGTGCAGCATTACATGACCCATGGTAACTGCAGACTGCCATTCTCCCACTGAAAAGTCACAGTTCCTTCTCAAATAGCAATGTATATCATCAGGAAAGTGATTTTTACTATCTTTTCTGAAGTTTTCTTAAGGCTAGTCTGTTTACATTTTGATAAATCAATTTTGATTGCTGCGGGTGGGATTGCGCTGTATTTAGTTATGGACTCCAGCATGTTCTTGTAGTAGTTCATAGGTTTACATCTGAAAAATAAGGATGAAGGGGTGCAGTTCAGTTTGATGTGTCTGTGAATCTGTTGATTTATTCCGATTTGTGTTTATACAAAACCTTCCTCTGTGTGTTCGTGCCATAGCCCTCATGGTGGGATAGCTGAGTGCTTCATCCACGTCAGAGAAACATGGAACACGGCATTTAACATGGTCAGATGGTCACTTCTTGCCTGTCACCCTATGACATTTCCTGCCACTTCCCATCTGCTAATCTTTCTCTTTGCCCCCCAGCAAGGCTTGGAAGGGAAATACTTTACTTGTTAGTGTGGTTTACTTCATTTCAGAGCTCTGCCTTAGCTGAGAAGAAGGGGGTACAGCTGCTAGTGCCAAGCCACAGTGGTGCTCCCCAGTGTGGGCAAATGCCCATCTAACCCATTCTGTGGAGCACCCATGGGACAACACCATTGTCCGACCACAGCGCCCATCAGACCTTGTCCATCATCCCCGGGCAGGGGACCTGGCAGCAGTGCCAGCGCAGTGACCCAGCCACACTGTCCCCTATGCTAGTGGCTGTCCAGAAACTGTCCCCACTGCCTCGTGCCCAGAGCCTGTACTCCCCTTCGGTGCCTTCATCCTATGTCTTGGATCCTATGCTCTATGCACAGGATGCCGTGCATGGGTGGATCTGGCCTTTAAATCCTGAACCACCAAACATACCCACATGCCTCCTTTATAACGCCGAGCTCTTCACTAACAGCCTCTTTCCTCCTGTTTGCAGAGGGAACCAGAGAGTAACTCGCTGTTGAGGCAGCACTCAGCATCTTGCAGAAGTAACGCTCAGCAGAGATGGGCGCTGGAGGCTGAGTGGTGTGTCTGGAAGACACAGGGGCACGTCTACCCTCCACCCTATTGCTCTTTTTCTTCCCTCCTCACAAAGTTAACAGTTGTCGGGGACAGTCTGCCCAGAGGCCAGAAGGTAGTTCAAGCTGTTTCTTCCCAGTGTCCCAATTTTCCATACAACCCTTGCCCATCCCCTGTCTGTGAGAGGATTGTTCTCCAAGTGCAATATCATAATCTTTACTTAGGATGGTGGTATTGTACCGGCATCCTAAGTGGTCTGAGGATGAGGTCCGAGGGAGGGCTCAGGTATATCTGTGGTGGATGGGAAGCAACACCAGGGTATGGCAGGCAGCACCCCTCTCCCAGGGCTGAGCATGCCCTGTACAGGACAAGTGGCTGAATATCCCAAGCAGGCCCGTGGGGTGGTGGAGGCAGACACCCCACCGTGTTGGAGAGGGAAGGGGAGGAAAAGCCCAGTCTTTCCCCCCAGCTGCCCAACATAGAGCCAGAGGAGCACAAGCACTGTGATTTCTCACCAGGCTTCCCCAGGCACATCCCAGGACCTCTAATGGAGATTTAAGTCTCTGATTTAATTCAGCTGAGTTAAATATGATTAAAAATTCTTGTTAAATGTCAGGCTGATCTGTAGGAACTGAGATTAGCTGGCCACGTGGCGACTTAGTGGGAAATCAACAGCTGAGTACTTACATTTGAGCGTCAGTCATTTTATACTGTATCCTTATGAGCAGTAGGGCAGGAAGGAGAGAATCCAGCCTCACCCAGACAGAAGAGTAGTAGTTTAACTGAAGTAGTTTTAGCTTAAAAACATGTTTCCAGTGCAGGATAAGGTGATCAGTGCCAGATGAATTTTATGGTGCAAGCTCTGTGTCCACTGGGAATAGACTGTATCAAAATAAACATGTGCAACCTTTCTTCTGGAGAGTCCCTGGAGTGAGCTGGCACTCTGCCTGAATTACTTCTTTCCCAAGCAGCTATTCATTGTATGAATGAATGTGGGGGGATGTTTGTGCTATAATTCTCCATCTGATAACTAAGCCGGGGGTACACAGTTAACAGTTTTGGCCAGTCTTTTGTTTCCAAAATGCCAATCTTCCCTGCTTGTGGGTATGCATCTTTGTGTGTGTCTGTCCGAGTACCGTCGCGATGGGAGTACGTGAGCTTTCTCCTCCTTATTCCAGGTGGTTCCCATCTTTTTGAGTGGTAGCTCCTTCACTCCTTCTTGATAATGATGACATTAATGAAGCTCCGAATGTAACTGTCAGTGTTAAATACTCCATTGGCAGGAGTTACATCATGTTGTTGTTACCCGTAGGTTTCCAATTTCTCTTTGTTAGCATGAAAGGATTGTTCAAATTTTGAGAAATCCCTGTGCTACTTGTTTTTTATGTCATCTCTTTGCAGTGGAAGCGTGGCACGGAGCCATGGCAATTACTGCCTGCCTCTGTCATTGCAACGAGCCAGAATTGCCTCCTAAACCAGGTGCTGATGGGGTTGAGAGAGTAGATTTCCAGTTTGCTATTTGGAACCCTCCCAGCTGAAGGACTGGGAGGATAGAGTAAAGCAAACAGGTTCCACTAAGCACATACCTAAGCTCCATGCCATGGGTTTCTCCTCCAGGTGCGGCTCAGGAGAAGGATGGCAGTACCAGTTTGCAGCAGTTGTATGCTCTGTCGTATCTATTTTATTGAGAACAGTTTTAATTTCATATGGTACATATGTACTGGCAAACACTGTTAGCAATGCTTACGATGCTCTGGAGATTTTGCTGTGTGAGCAAACAGAAGCAAAATGACAATTAGATATTGTCTAACACTAGCAACAGCACAGCAGGTCCAGAATTTCATGTCAGTCAGTGAGAAACCTCGTTTACTGGAAGCTGGCCATGGATTGCTTTACAGATCTAGCCAAATCCTTGGCAGAACAGACCAGTTAGACCTGTTGCTCTCTTGTAAGGGTAGAAGCTTCCTGGCAGTGTAATTCCTTGGTGGTTTATAGAGTACAGCTGTAGGAAGCCCCTTTTCATTAGGTATGTTCTGCCTCTCAAAAACAGCCAGGGCTGAGCAACACTGATGCTGACTGCCCCATCCACCCAGCCCCATCCTTCCTCAGAGCCACCCAGAGCTCTTGTCCCCATATTTCTGCTTTCTACTGGGAATCTGTTACAGCCGGAGGAGCCCTTGGTGCAGTAGAGGAAAACCTTCAGGGATTCAGAGGAAGCAACTTCTGCTGACACTGCCCCATTTCGCTTGTCCTATCCTAGATTCGACAAGGGTGCATGCAACAGAGCATTTTGAGCAAAGGTCTAGCAAAGAAAGACAGCAAAATCTTAAATGCTAACCCTTGCCATATTACTGATGCCTTCTTTATTCTTAAATAACATAGTTGAACATTTCGGTTGCGATGTGAGCAAGTAACAATAAAAACCACTGAATTTTCTCACTAGATTTTAGCCTGAATTATTTGAAAACAAACTTGGGCTAGCAGCCTGATTCTGGGACTGGGTGAATAACCACCTAAAGTATTTGTAAAATACTGGTAAATAAAATTTAGCTGGCTCTATAAATTTTCCTAGTCTAAAATATGGACTGTGATATAGCTGACTTGGCTGTTTTGCAAGCAAAAAAGTCCCTCAGCCTTCGTATTTCCTATTTGTGCTCCTCTATCAACGAGCTGAGTGCCGGGAAGTAGAAGCTTTACCCTCCAATCAGTGACCCATGGCTTTAATTCCTCATTACTCTTTATTTGATAAAAATTACAGGGTAGTTTCATGTTCTTAGCTAACTGTTGAGTAATGAGCAGGTGGAGTATTGCTGTAAGAGAACTAGTAGCAGAAGGAGGGAATTTATCCACTGTTCTTACTATCAATAAGTTTTCACTCCTGTTTTTCATAAAATGTTCTTTAAACAGGCAAATTCCTATGTGAGTCATATGTAGAAAATACCATGGGCTTAAATAATGCATAGCAATTAAG